>NC_090375.1:59445886-60045886 GCF_036365525.1 Heterodontus francisci | reverse complement strand
AATATGTTGAGGAACCGACTAGAGAACAGGCTATTTTATAACTAGTATTATGTAATGAGAAAAGGCTAATTAATAATCTTGTTATAAAAGAACCTTTAGGGATGAGTGACCATAATATGATAGAATTTTACATTATGTTTGAAAGTGAGGTAGTTCAATCTGAAGTCAGGGTGTCAAATTTGAATAAAGGAAATTATGAAGGTGGCAAATTGGCTGAGGTGGATTGGGAAAATACATTAAAAAGTATGACAGTACATAGGCAATGGATAATCTTTAAAGCATTATTACATAGTTTACAGCGACAATACATTCCCTCAAGGCACAAAAACCCCAAAAGTAAAGGCAGTCAACTGTGGATAATAAAGGAAGTTAAGGATTGTATAAGATTAAAAGAAAAGGCCTATAAAGTTGCCAGATATCATGGTAAACCTGGGGATTGGGAGGATTTTTTTTTTTTTTTAAGAATACAGCAAAGGAGGATGAAGAAACTGATAAAGGGAAAATAGAATAGGAATGTAAACTAGCAACAGACATAAAAACGGACTGTAAAAGCTTCTATAGTTATATAAAAAAGGAAACGTTTGGCTAAGACGAAAGTGGGTCCACTGCAGGCAGAGTCAGGAGAATTTATAATGGGGAATAGAGAAATGGCAGAGAAGCTAAATGATTACTTAGTTTCTGTCCTCACTGAGGAAGTGACAAGAAATCTCCCAGAATTAGTGATCCAAGGGACTAGGGAGAATGAGGAATTGAAGGAAATTGGTATTAGTAAGAAGGTTGTATTGGAGAAATTAATAGGGCTGAAGGTTGATAAGTCCCCACTACAACCCAGAGTGTTGAAAGAGGTAGCTATGGAGATAGAGGATGCAGTGATCATCTTCCAAAATTCTATAGATTCTGGAACGGTTCCTGCAGATTGAAAGATAGCAAATGTCACCCCACTATTTAAGGGAGGGAGGGAGAGAAAACAGGGAACTACAGACCTGTTAGCCTTACATCAGTTGTTGGGAAAATGTTAGAATCTATTCTAAAGGATGGGATAAATGGACACTTGGATAATAATGATCTGTTTGGGCATAGTCAACATGGATTTATGAATGGGAAACCATGTTTGATGAACCTTTGAGTTTTTTTGAGGATGTTACTAACAGAATTGATAAAGGGGAGTTGGTGGGTATGGTATACTTGGATTTTCAGAAGGCTTTTGATAAAGTTCCTACAGGAGGTTGGTTAGCAAAATTAAAGCGCATGGAATAGGAGGTAATATATTGGCATGGATTAAGGATTGGTTAACAGGCAGAAAGCAGAGAGTAGGAATAAACGGGTCATTCTTGCGTTGGCAGGCTGTGACTAGTGGGGTACTTCAGGGATCAGTGTTTGGGCCCCAGCTGTTCACAATATCAACTTTATTAGCTTCAAGATAGTTATGGAAAAGGATAGGACTGGTCCTCAGGTTGCAGTCCTAAATTGAGGGAAGGTTAATTTCGATGGCATCAGACAGGAACTCTCAAAAGTTGAATGGGAGAGGCTGTTTACAGGTAAAGGGACATCTGGCAAGTGGGAGGGTTTTAAAAGTGAGATAGGAAGAGTTCAGGGCCGGCATCTTCCTGTTAGATGAAAGGGCAAGGCTGGCAAGTTTAGGGAACCTTGGTTGACGAGGGATATTGAGTGTCTGGTCAGAACAAAGAAGGAGACATATGTCAGGTATAGGCAGCTGGGATCGAGCGAGTCCCTCAAGGAGCATAGGGGATATAGGACTACACTTAAGAAGGAAATTAGGAGGGCGAAAATCGGCCATGAGATTTCCCTGGCTGATAAGATAGAATCTTTTAGGATTCTCCTTTATGTATATTAAGAATAAAAGGGTAGCTAGGGAGAGAGTAGGTCCCCTTAAGGATAAGTGTAGCAATCTGTGTGTGCAGCCACGGGAAATAGGCGAGGTCTTAAATGAATATTTCGTGTCCATATTCACCGTGGAGATGGTCATGGAAGCTAGTGAGTTCAAGGGAGCAAACACCAATATCCTGGAGCATATCAACATTACAAAGGAGGTTGTGTTGGAGGTTTTGAAGCGCATTAAGGTGGATAAATCCCCAGGACCTGACCAGTTGTATCCTAGGATGCTATGGGAAGCAAGTGAGGAGATTGCTGGGGCCCTGGCAGAGATTTTTGTACCATCGTTAGCCACGGGTGAGGTACCAGAAGACTGGAGGATATGTTGTGCCTTTATTTAAGAAGGGCAGCAGGGATAAGCCAGGGAACTACAGGCCAGTGAGCCTTACATCAGTGGTGGGAAAGTTATTGGAAGGGATTATGAGAGACAGGATTTATATGCATCTGGAAAGGCATGGTCTGATTAGGGATAGTCAGCATGGCTTCGTGCGCGGGAAATCATGTCTCACAAATTTGATTGAGTTTTTCGAGGAGGTGACCAAGAGGATTGACGAGGAGAGGGCGATGGACGTTGTCTACATGGACTTTAGCAAGGCCTTTGACAAGGTCCTGCATGGTAGGCTGGTCCAGAAGGTTAGAACACATGGGATCCAGGGCGAGCTAACAAATTGGATACAAAATTGGCTTGGTGATAGGAGACACAGGGTGGTAGTGGAGAGTTGTTTTTCAGATTGGAGACCGGTGACCAGTAGTGTGCTGCAGGGATCAGTGCTGGGCCCTCTGTTGTTTGTCATATATATTAATGACTTGGATGTGAATGTAAGGGGCATGATTAGTAAGTTTGCAGATGACACCAAAATTGGTGGTATAGTGGACAGTGAAGAAGGTTGTCTAAGGTTACAACAGTATATCGATCAACTGGGAAAGTGGGCAAGGGAGTGGCAAATGGAATTTAAAGCAGACAAGTGCGAAGTGATGCATTTTGGGAAGTTAAACCAGGGCAGAACATTTACAGTGAACGACAGGGCCCTGGGGAGTGTCATTGAGCAGAGAGACCTTGGGGTGCAAGTACATAGTTCCCTGAAAGTGGCAACACAGGTAGACAGGGTGAATAGGCATTATGCTTGCCTTCATCGGCCGAGGTATTGAGTACAAGAGTTGGGACATCATATTACAGTTGTAAATAACGTTGGTTCGGCCACATTTGGAGTACTGTGTGCAGTTCTGGTCGCCGCACTACAGAAAAGATGTGATTAAGCTAGAGAGGGTGCAGAAAAGATTCACAAGGACGTTGCCTGGTTTGGAGGGCTTGAGTTATAAAGAGAGATTGGATAGGCTGGGTCTGTTTTCCCTGGAGCGGAGGAGGCTGAGAGGGGACATGATAGAGGTATATAAAATTATGAGGGGTATAGATAGGGTAGATAAACAGATTCCGTTTCCCATGGTAGGGGTGACTAAAACTGGTGGGCACAGATTTAAGGTGAGAGGGAGGAGGTTTAAAGGGGATCAAAGGGGTAAATTTTTCACACAAAGAATGGTGGGTATCTGGAATGAGCTGCTTGAGGAGGTGGTGGAGGCAGGAACAGTAGCGACATTTAAGAGGCATCTGGACAGGTACTTGAATGAGCACAGCATAGAGGGATATGGACTTAATGCAGGCAGCTGAGATTAGTATAGATAGGAATTATGGTCAGCATGGGCGTAGTGGGCCGAAGGGCCTGTTCCTATACTGTATGACTCTAACTATAATATATATATCAATGATTTGGATGTGGGGACCAAATGTAATATTTCCAAGTTCGCGGATGACAAAACTAGGTGGGAATGCGTGTTGTGAGGAAGCTGCAAAGTGGCTTCAAGGGGATTTGCACAAACTTAGTGAGCGGGCAAGAAAGTGGCAGGTGGAATATAAACATGGAAAAATGTGAGGTTATTCACTTTGGTAGGAAGAACAGATGTGCAGAGTATTTCTTAAATGGTAAGAGATTAGAAAGTGTAGATGCACAAAGGAACCTGGGAGTCCTGGTCAATAAGTCACTGAAAGCTAACATGCAGGTGCAGTAAGCAAATAAGGCGGCAAATGGTATGTTGGCCTTCATTGCAAGTGGATGAGTACAGGAGTAGTGATGTCTCGCTTCAATTGTATAGAACCTTGGTTAGACCGCACTTGGAGTAGTGTGCGCAGCTTTGGTCTTCTTACCTTAGGAAGGATATTATTGCCATGGAGGGAGTGCAACGACGGTTCACCAGACTTGTTCCTATGATGGCCAGACTGTCCTTTGACAGATTGGGAAACTGGGCCTGTATTCTCTACAGTATTGAAGAATGAGAGGTGATCTCATTGAAACCTACAAAATACTTAAAGGGAATAGACAGGGTAGATGCAGCCAAGAGGTTTCCCCTGGTTGGGGAGTCTAGAGCCAGGGGACACAATTTCAAAATAAGAGGGAAGACACTTAGGACAGAGATGAGGAGAAATTTTTTTACTCAGAGGGTTGTGAAGCTTTGGAATACTCTCCCCCAAAAGGGCTGTGGAAGCTTAGTCATTGAGTATGCTTAAAGCAGAGATTGACAGATTTCTAAATACCAATGATATAAAGAGATATGAGGATAGTGTGGGAAAAAGGCACTGAAGTGGATGATCAGCCATGATCATATTGAATGGCAGGGCAGGCTCGATGGGCTGAATGGCTTATTCCTGCTCCTATGTTCCTAATGGTAGGAGGTAAAGCAGGGAAGAAAATGCCCCAATAAATAAAAGCAAAATACCGCGGATGCTGGAAATCTGAAATAAAAACAGAAAATGCTGGAAATATTTAGGAGGTCTGGCAGCATCTGTGGAGAGCAGAGTTAACATTTCAAGTCTGTGATCTTTCATCAGAACTGACAAATCCTTCCCAAAATCTACAAACAGGACTATCCTGGTAGACCCATCGTTTCAACCAGTTCCTGCCCCACTGAACTTATTTCTTCCTATCTTCTCCCCTAATCCAGTCTCTTCCCACCTACATCCATGACTCTTCTGATTGCCAAAATGAGGTAGGGTATTTCCAGTTTGCTGGCCCTAACCGCCCCCTCTTCACTATGGATGTCCAATCTCACGATACCTCCATCCCCCACCAGGACAGTCTGAGGGCTCTCCGCTTCTTCCTTGAATGGAGGCCCAACCAGTCCCCATCCATTTACTTGTACTTCTTTCAATTTAGTATACTGCATTTACTGCTCACAACGGGGTCCGCTCTACATTCCCTACATTGGAAATACCAAAACGCAGATTGGGTGACGGCTTTGTGGGACACCTCCACTCAGTCCGCAAGCACGACTCCGAGCTTCCAGTCGCTTGCCATTTAAATTCAGCAGCCTGCTCTTACACCCACATTGCTGCAGTGTTCCAGTGAACATCAACGCAAGCACAAGGAACAGCACATCATCTTCTGATTAGGCACTTTACAGCCTTCCGGTCTCAACATTGGGTTCAATAATTTCAGAGCATGACTGGCCTTTTTTTAAAAAAAAATTTTAAACCATGTGCCTGCCTTAAACTTGGTTTTTCATGTTTGCGCTTTTGGACAGAGCTGTTCCTTATTCTGTCATTAACACTCTCTCTGGACTAATGTTTTGTTTTCCACCACACCATTAGCACTGCCTTTGCCCCACGACATCTTTGTCATTTAATCTCTCCTGCCCTCTGCCACCTTCCCTTTTGTTCTCTTTCTCCACCTACCCCCCCCCAACCCCACTTCACTTGCTTAAAACCTATTACATTTCTAATCGTTGCCCGTTCTGATGAAAGGTCACAGACCTGAAACGTTAACTCTGCTCCTCTCTCCACAGATGCTGCCAGACCTGCTGAGTATTTCCAGGAAAAAGCCCCAAGCTGTGTGAAACTTCTGACCAATGTTACGACCAGATGAGAAAGGTATCTAGGGGTGCCTTTTAGCCTTCACCTGGTCTTATTTTAACAGGGTTTTGTTTAAATACACTGTGTTTTGAACTTCCCCTTGGTGAATCCGTTTTCCAATTATAAGGCAAAGAAATGAGCATAAACAGGCTTCCTTAGGTTTAAAGAAAAGTGAAATTTATTAAAACTTGAACTCTAATTTGGTTAATGCCTACGGATACACAGCGTGCCCCACGCTAGCATGCATATGCTATACTCACATGCAAATAGAGACAGAAAAAAAAAATAATGTGGAGAGGTCTGAGGAAATCTCTGAAGAGGGGTTTTTGTTACTGTGCTTTGAGCTCACTGTAGTCCTTGCTTGTAGGTAGGTCTTGCTTTTTGTTGGGGCCTAGTATTCCTCTTAAACCTTGTTCACTGTAGGAGACTTTTCCCTCTTGGGGTTCATATATCTTCAGTGGGGGTTTTTAGTTCCATGAGAAAGAGATAGAAGCAGACAGGAGAGAGATGTTCAGTCCAGGAGCAAAGAGTTTTCTCTCTTCAAACACTTTCTCCAATTTAAACTCCCCTAGTTGGCCAGCAGGTGGTCATGTGACTGAATGGTTCAACCAGGTCTCTTCTGTGTATTGAAAGCATCTTAGCAGTCAACATGGAATGCTAGCTTCTCCACCTTCAATGTCTGGTAATCAAGAGTTCATTGCGGATTAAATCGGAGCCGGGAGTGGCTGTTACTCTGCAAATGTCTTTACAGTCAAGGACCTGTTTTTTTTTTAAATGCAAGTTCTTTCTTTACTCAGTAACAGTTTAAAATCAATGTTCATGTGGTGAAATTAATATGCCAAATTCTTGGCAGGTGGGGGCCTGCATGACACCAACAACTAGATAGTGTGATACTGGTTAATGGCAGAATATTGGCTAGAACACCAAACTAAGAATTTTGATAAGATTTACTAGGGAAAAACTATTTCCTCTGGTTGGGGAGTCAGTGATAATGGATTACCAATTTAGAATTGGCACTCAGGGGAACTAGGACCATCCCCTCATGGGGGAAAGGAGGGATCCACATAGACACCACGTCTGAAAGGCACTAGGGCTTTATCACCAGAGGCTGGATATTTCAAAATCATTGAGGGAAAATATGCCATTCAGCTTGACAACCTCTTTGATTCAAGTTCAATGAGTCTGTATGGCCCTTCTGGATGTGTGTTAGTGCTGTGGTAGTGACTTGGGAACTCCCGCTCATGTGTTTTAGGAGTGTGATAAAGTTTGTAACCTTTTGGCTGGAGGCATTTGCAGTGTTTGTACGATGCAGGTTTCTTGATTAATCATTATTGATTGAGCTATCCATCTATCCTCATAGGTTCCCAGAAGATTAGAGATAGTACTCAAAAAATAGATTCTTATAAAAAAAAATTAGGGATGGGCAATAAGTGCTGGCCTAGCCAGCAACACCCACATACCATGAATGAATAAAACAAACCAGAATGCAGATCCTACCAAAAGGCGCCACCGCTACAGCGTGATCATATTTCAGGGAATTTTACCACTGCCAGAAGATGTGTATTTCTCTGTCAAAAACAAAACCGGGGTCTTCTCAGGAGCTCTGGGGACCCCATGATCCTTTCCCACCCAAGTCTTACTCAGGGAGCCTCCTAACCTATCAATCCCTTTAGGTAGGCATATCCAAACTTTCGTCTCCTGGCCACTTCACTTCTTTGTTAACTTGCATATATTTTAATACTAACAGATTTTGGTGCTTTGGTTTAGTATTTATCCACCTAAAAAGCAGGACTAAGGGCAGTCCTTTCCGAGCCATCAAAAAAATATAATAACAGCTTGCATTTACATAGTCTCTTCAGTGTAGAAAAATAAAGCTTCCCAAGGCATTTCACAGAGGTGCAAAGGGAAAAAAAAATAGCTCTAAGCCGAAGAAAGTGGAATGACCAAAAGCTTGGAGAACAGCAAGGTGGAAGGCGGAGGATTTTAGGAAGGGAATTCTAGAGAATGGGGCATAGACAGCTGCCAAATGTGAGATGAAGGTGAGGAAGAATGCACAAGAGGTCAGAAGCACAGAGACTGTCGGGGGCGTATGGTGGGTGGTGTCACGAATTTAAATGCATCAATGAGAACTGTAATTTTCAGGCATTGGGGACTAGAAGTCAATCAGCGGGCACAAGGATGATGGATAAGCAGGTTCGGATCAGGATAGGATGTGGATAGTCTTAGATGAGCTAAAGTTTTCATTGGATGGAGGATAGGAACTGTCCTGGAGAGCATTAGAATACTAGAGCCTGGAGGTGACAAAGGTATTAATCAGAGTTTCAGCAGCAGATGAGGGCAAAGTTATGGAAGTGGAAGTACAGTCTGTCAGATGGGATCAAAAATTCAGCTCAAAAATAGTTCAGCTCGATAGTGGCCAGCAAGGGGTTAGAATTCATGGCCAGAGTGTGTGGCAGGAGCTGAAAACAATGGTTTTGGTCTTATCAATATTTAGCTAGAGGCTCTCAATGCCACTTGAAGTCGCACAAGCCCTTTAAAGACCCATGTGCTGAACCTTCAACAATGTGACTTCAACCGTGATGAAGCTTGGAAAGCTGAATGGAGTTCATTAGAAGTCACAAGCAAACACCTTGTGAAAGATCCGTTACAGAAGATCCTTGGCTTTGCTCTTCTGCAAAGCTCAAGGGCAACCCTAAAATGTATTCGCACAAGCCATGGCAAATGTGGATAGCTGGTGCACAAATGGAACATTTCAAACTCTCCAGTCTGCAACAGTGGTTACCCAGAACAGACCACAGAACATATAACATCTCAATGCCTAACTCACAAATACGAAGGAAGCATCATACTCGCGACTCCTGACACAATTATTAGAATTAGAACATTACAGCGCAGTACAGGCCCTTCGGCCCTCGATGTTGCGCCGACCTGTGAAACCATCTGACCTACACTATTCCATTTTCATCCATATGTCTATCCAATGACCACTTAAATGCCCTTAAAGTTGGCGAATCTACTACTGCTGCAGGCAGGGCGTTCCACGCCCTTACTACTCTCGGAGTAAAGAAACTACCTCTCACATCTGTCCTATATCGATCACCCCTCAACTTGAAGCTAAGTCCCCTCGTGTTTGCCATCACCATCAGAGGAAAAAGACGCTCACTATCCACCCTATCTAACCCTCTGATTATCTTGTATGTCTCTATTAAGTCACCTCTCCTCCTCCTTCTCTACAACGAAAACAACCTCAAGTCCCTCAGCCTTTCCTCGTAAGACCTTCCCTCCATACCAGGCAACATCCTAGTAAATCTCCTCTGCACCCTTTCCATAGCTTCCACATCCTTCCTATAATGCGGTGACCAGAACTGCACGCAATACTCCAGGTGCGGTCTCACCAGAGTTTTGTACAGCTGCAGCATGACCTCGTGGCTCCGAAACTCGATCCCCCTACTAATAAAAGCTAACACACCATATGCCTTCTTAACAGCCCGATTAACCTGGGTAGCAACCTTCAGGGATTTATGCACCTGGACACCAAGATCTCTCTGTTCATCTACACTACCAAGAATCTTCCCATTAGCCCAGTACTCTGCATTCCTGTTACTCCTTCCAAAGTGAATCACCTCACACTTCTCCGCATTAAACTCCATTTGCCATCTCTCAGCCCAGCTCTGCAGCCTATCTATGTCCCTCTGTACCCTACAACATCCTTCGGCACTATCCACAACTCCACCGACCTTAGGGTCATCTGCAAATTTACTAACCCACCCTTCTACACCCTCATCCAGGTCATTTATAAAAATGACAAACAGCAGTGGCCCCAAAACAGATCCTTGCGGTACACCACTAGTAACTAAACTCCAGGATGAACATTTGCCATCAACCACCACCCTCTGTCTTCTTTCAGCTAGCCAATTTCTGATCCAAAGCTCTAAATCACCTTCAACCCCATACTTGCGTATTTTCTGCAATAGCCTACCGTGGGGAACCTTATCAAACGCCTTACTGAAATCCATATACACCACATCCACTGCTTTACCCTCATCCATCTGTTTGGTCACCTTCTCGAAAAACTCAATAAGGTTTGTGAGGCACGACCTACCCGTCACAAAACCGTGCTGACTATCTCTAATGAACTTATTCTTTTCAAGATGATTATAAATCCTGTCTCTTTATAACCTTTTCCAACATTTTACCCACAACCGAAGTAAGGCTCACAGGTCTATAATTACCAGGGCTGTCTCTACTCCCCTTCTTGAACAAGGGGACAACATTTGCTATCCTCCAGTCTTCCGGCACTATTCCTGTCGACAATGACGACATAAAGATCAAGGACAAAGACTCTGCAATCTCCTCCCTAGCTTCCCAGAGAATCCTAGGATAAATCCCATCTGGCCCAGGGGACTTATCTATTTTCACACTTTCCAAAATTGATAACACCTCCTCCTTGTGAACCTCAATCCCATCTAGCCTAGTAGCCTGAATCTCAGCATTCTCAACAACATTTTCTTTCTCTACTGTAAATACTGACGCAAAATATTCATTTAACACTTCCCCTATCTCCTCTGATTCCACACACAACTTCCCACTACTATCCTTGATTGGCCCTAATCTAACTCTAGTCATTCTTTTATTCCTGATATACCTATAGAAAGCCTTAGGGTTTTCCCTGATCCTATCCACCAATGACTTCTCGTGTCCTCTCCTCGCTCTTCTTAGCTCTCCCTTTAGATCCTTCCTGGCTAGCTTGTAGCTCTCAAGCGCCCTAACTGAGCCTTCACGTCTCATCCTAACATAAGCCGCCTTCTTCCTCTTGACAAGCGCTTCAACTTCTTTAGTAAACCACGGCTCTCTCGCTCGACAACTTCCTCCCTGCCTCACAGGTACATACTTATCAAGCACATACAGTAGCTGCTCCTTGAATAAGCTCCACATTTCGATTGTTCCCATCCCCTGCAGTTTCCTTCCCCATCCTACGCATCCTAAATCTTGCCTAATCGCATCATAATTTCCTTTCCCCCAGCTATAATTCTTGCCCTGCGGTATATACCTGTCCCTGCCCATCGCTAAGGTAAACCTAACCGAATTGTGATCACTATCACCAAAGTGCTCACCTACATCTAAATCTAACACCTGGCCGGGTTCATTTCCCAGTACCAAATCCAATGTGGCATCGCCCCTGGTTGGCCTGTCTACATACTGTGTCAGAAAACCCTCCTGCACACACTGGACAAAAACTGACCCATCTAAAGTACTCGAACTATAGTATTTCCAGTCGATATTTGGAAAGTTAAAGTCCCCCATAACAACTACCCTGTTACTCTCGCCCCTGTCGAGAATCATCTTCGCTATCCTTTCCTCTACATCTCTGGAACTATTCGGAGGTCCATAAAAGACTCCCAACAGGGTAACCTCACCTCTCCTGTTTCTAACCTCGGCCCATACTACCTCAGTAGAAGAGTCCTCAAACGTCCTTTCTGTCGCTGTAATACTCTCCTTGATTAACAATGCCACACCCCCCCCTCTTTTACCATCTTCTCTGTTCTTACTGAAACATCTAAATCCCGGAATCTGCAACATCCATTCCTGCCCCTGCTCTACCCATGTCTCCGAAATGGCCACTACATCGAGATCCCAGGTACCAACCCATGCTGCAAGCTCACCCACCTTATTCCGGATGCTCCTGGCGTTGAAGTAGACACACTTTAAACCAGGTTCTTGCTTGCCAGTGCCCTCTTGCGTCCTTGTAACCATATCCCTGACCTCACTACTCTCAACATCCTGTACACTGGAACTACAATTTAGGTTCCCATTCCCCTGCTGAATTAGTTTAAACCCCCCGAAGAGCACTAGCAAATCTCCCCCCCAGGATATTGGTACCCCTCTGGTTCAGGTGAAGACCATCCTGTTTGTAGAGGTCCCACCTACCCCAGAAAGAGCCCCAATTATCCAGGAAACCAAAACCCTCCCTCCTGCACCATCCCTGCAGCCACGTGTTCAACTCCTCGCTCTCCCTATTCCTCGCTTCGCTGTCACGTGGCACGGGCAACAACCCAGAGATAACAACTCTGTTTGTTCTCGCTCTAAGTTTCCACCCTAGCTCCCTGAATTTCTGTCTTAAATCCCCATCTCTCTTCCTACCTATGTCGTTGGTGCCTATGTGGACCACGACTTGGGGCTGCTCCCCCTCCCCCTTAAGGGTCCCAAAAACACGATCCGAGACATCACGAACCCTGGCACCTGGGAGGCAACATACCAACCGTGAGTCTCTCTCGTTCCCACAGAACCTCCTATCTGTTCCCCTAACTATGGAGTCCCCAATGACTAATGTTCTGCTCCTCTTCCCCATTCCCTTCTGAGCAACTTCTAGCTTAGTCACCTGAATATAAAATTATAGTATTGCTCTACATTTACATCAGCCATGAGAGAGAGAGCTGGAAGAAACTGCAGCTCATTCAACACTCAAGAAATATAAGGACAGTGTGCAGTTGCATGGGTTTTATAGGGAAGGTTCCCAGGTTTGCACATCACATGTGTCCACAGATCGGACATTTCCCGCTTTAAAAGTCATAATGGGAGTGCTGTTTAGATTGGTGGTAGAATGTCTGGACTTCGCTCTTAGACGGGCAAGGTTGAACAACCTGCCATCTGATCTTGTGTGGAGGAAAATTTGTGAAGACTTGAACGCATGTGAGAACAGCAGGGAGAAGATCCCAAACAGTGTAGGTTCAAGAACACAGCCCTGTTTCATGCCACTCAGGATAGGAAAGGGGTCTGATGAAGTACCGCTATGCTGAATTGTGCCTTTCATATCGCCATGCAATGAGGTGATGATACTTAGCAGCTTTGGTGGACATCCGATCTTTGCTAGTAGTCTGATGAGACCACATCTGCTGACGAGGTTAAAGGCTTTGGTGAGATAAACGAAAGCAACATAGAGGGGCATCAGTTGTTCACGGCATTTCTCCTGAAGCTGGCGAAGGGAGAACAGCATGTCAATGCTGGATCTCTCTGCTCGAAAGCCACACTGTGCCTCAGGATAGACACGCTCTGCCAGCTTCTGCAGCCTGTTTAAAATGACTCAAACAAAGACTTTCCCCACTATGCGGAGACTCCACGGTAGTTGTTGCAGTCACCACGGTCACCCTTGTTCTTATAGAGGGTGATGATATTGGCATCGAGCATGTCCTGTGGTACTGCTCCCTCAACCCAACACAGGCAAAGCAATTCATGGAGTGCTGAAAGTACAGCAGGCTTGGCACGCGATTATTTCGGGGATAATACCGTCTTTCCCAGGGGCTTTTCCACTGGCTAGAGAATCAACGGCATCACTGAGTTCCAATTTTATTGGCTGTTCGCCCAGCTCATCCATGACTGGCAGAGACTGGGCTGCATTGAGGGCGGTCTCAGTGACATTTTCACTAGAGTACAGTTCTGGGTAGTGCTCCATCCAATGGTCCACTAGCTTGCGTCGGACAGTGATCGTGTCCCCGGATTTAGACTTGAGGGGGGTGATCCTTCCTGATGGTTGGCCCAAAAGCTCTCTTAATGCCATCATACATTCCTCTGATGTTTCCAGTGTCAGAGGCCAGCTGAATACGACTGCATAGGTGTTGCCAGTAGTCATTTGCGCAGCGCCTGGCTGTTCTTTGTGCACCGCTGCTGGCTGCTTTAAGATCAGATGGCAAGTTGTTCAACCTTGCCCGTCTAAGAGCGAAGACCAAAGTACGGAAGGTCCTTATCAGGGAACTCTTTGCTGATGATGCTGCATTAACATCCCACACAGAAGAGTGTCTGCAGAGACTCATCGACAAGATTGCGGCTGCCTGCAACGAATTTGGCCTAACCGTCAGCCTCAAGAAAACAAACATCATGGCACAGGACGTCAGAAATGCTCCATCCATCAATATCGGCGACCACGCTCTGGAAGTGGTTCAAGAGTTCATCTACCTAGGCTCAACTATCACCAGTAACCTGTCTCTCGATGCAGAAATCAACAAGCACATGGGAAAGGCATCCACTGTTATGTCCAGACTGGCTAACAGTGTGGGAAAATGGCGCACTGACATGGAACACAAAAGTCTGAGTGTACCAAGCCTGCATCCTCAGTACCTTGCTTTACGGCAGCAAGGCCTGGACAACGTACGTCAGCCAAGAGTGACGGAGAACCCTTGGCATCAGGTGGCAGGACCGTATCTCCAAATCAGAAGTCCTCGAGGCGGCCAACATCCCCAACACGCACACCCTACTGAGCCAGCGGCGCTCGAGATGGCTTGGCCATGTGAGCTGCATGGAAGGTGGCAGAACCCTCAAGGACACACTGTATAGCGAGCTCGTCACTGGAATCAGACCCACCAGCCGTCCATGTCTTCGCTTTAAAGACGTCTGCAAACGCGACATGAGGTCCTGTGATATTGATCACAAGTCGTGGGAGTCAGTTGCCAGTGATCGCCAGAGCTGGCGGACAGCCATAAAAGGCGGGGCTAAAGCGTGGAGAGTCGAAGAGACTTAGCTGTTGGCTGGAAAAAAGACAGAGGTGCAAGGGGAGAGCCAACTGTGTAACAGCCCCGACAACCAATTTTATCTGCAGCACCTGTGGAAGAGCCTGTCACTCTAGAATTGGCCTTTATAGCCACTCCAGGTGCTGCTTCACAAACCACTGACCACCTCTAGGCGCTTACCCATTGTCTCTCGAGACAAGGAGGCCAAAGAAGAATAATGTCTGGAGACTTCCTTTGTGGCATTTTTGGTTTTGTTGTCCATTCTTATTGTGCCAGAATCCTAGAATTTCCTACCCAATACCACTGACAGCACCAGCACCTCAACAACGTCAGTGGTTCAAAAAGGCCCATTGTCACTCAGGGTAACTAAATGCAGCCTGACCTAGATCCGAAGAGCAATTTTTTTTTTTAAGTTGGTTAAAAACTCCATAATTAATGTTGATTCCGATTGTTCAGCTAGATTTTAATTGTTAAAATTTTAACATTTTAACAATCACTACTCTTGGTGTCCTGGTATTTAGGCAATGTCAGCATTTCTTGGAACTTTCTTTTTAGTTTCAAGTCATTTGACAGCATTTCAGCAAATAACACCTGAAAGTCAAAACATTGAACAGCATCATATCCGAAAAAATTTCAATAAACATGTTGTGCACGACCTGTCTTTTATAAACCTATGTGGGCTTGGAATCATATTTCCTCTTAATTTTGAATTGCTTCCTCTATAAACAGACTCCAATGTTTTTCTTGCAATTGATGTAAAGCTAACAGCTCCATACTTTTGAAGATCATGCTCTGACCTTTTTGATTGGAGCACATTATTTTTCCCAATTGCCTGGTACTGCCAGTTTTCAGTGAGCTGAATAAAAAAAGTCCCAACTTCCCCTCTTCCTACCCTGATCCCTATAAACACATTAGCAGCTTTTATATTGGCTTTGTTTTAACTGATATTCAGGAAGACTGATGTATTTTGAACTGCGTCTCAAAGTTTATGTTCATGAATCCAGCTCTTTTAACCTCGTGGAGGCTTGCAGAATCTGCCAACAGGACAGAGAAGCCAGGTTCAAAAACACAAGGAATAGGAGAGCCATTCGGGCCCTTGAGCCTGCTCCGCCATTCAATAAGATCATGGCTGATCTGATTGTGGCCTCAACTCCACTTTCCTGTCTGCCCCCCATAACCCTGGACTCCCTTGTCGATCAAAAATCTATCTAGCTCAACCTTGAATATATCCAATGACCCAACCTCCACTGCTCTCTGGGGAACAAAATTCCACAGATTAACAACCCTCATCTCAGTTTTAAATAGGAGACCCCTAATTTTTAAACTGCATCCCCTAGTTCTAGATTCCCCCACAAGGGGAAACATCCTCTCAGTATCCACCCTGTCAAATCCCCTCAGGATCTTACATGTTTCAATAAGATCACCTCCCATTCTTCTAAACTCTGATGGGTATAGGCCCAACCTGCTCAACATTTCCTCATAAGATAACCCCTTCATCCCAGGAATCAGACGAGTGAACTTTCTCTGAACTGCTTCTATTGCAACCAAATCCTTTCCTAAGTCGTCGTTTTCTTTCTTTGGCCCCCTTGTCTCGAGAGACAATGGGTAAGCGCCTAGAGGTGGTTAGTGGTTTGTGAAGCAGTGCCTGGAGTGGCTATAAAGGCCAATCTAGAGTGACAGAGTAAGGAGACCAAAACTGTACACACTACTTCAGATGTGGCCCCAAGGCCCTGTACAGCTGCAGCAACACTTCCCTATTTTTATACTCCATTCCCCTTGCAATAAGTGCTAACATTCCATTTTCCTCGCTAATCATTTGCTGTACCTGCATACCAATTTTGTGAGATTCGTGTACCAGGACACCCAGACCCCTCTGTACCGTAGAATTCTGCAGTCTCTCTCCATTCAAATATACTGCTTTTCCTTCTTCCTGACAAAGTGGACAAGTTCACATTTTCCCACATTATACTCCATCTGGCAAATTTTTACCCAGTCACTTAACATATCTAAATCCCTTTGTAGACTCTATGTTCTTTTGACAGCTTACTTTACTACCCATATACGTGTCATTAGCAAATGTAGTGTAGGTCAGATGGTTTCACAGGTCGGCGCAACATCGAGGGCCGGAGGGCCTGTACTGCGCTGTAATGTTCTAATTCTAATGTAGCTACCATACATTCGGTCCCTTCATCCAAGTTATTGATATAGATTGTAAGTAGTTGAGACCTCAGCACTGATCCCTGTGGCACTCCACTAGTAACAGTTTGCCAACCTGAAAATGACCCATTTATCCCTACTCTCTGCTTCCTGTTAGCTAACCAATCCTCTATCCATGATAATATTTTACCCCCTACACCATGAGCTCTTATTTTGTGTAATAGCCTTTGATGTGGCACCTTATCTAATGCCTTTGAAATCCAAGGACACCACATCGATAGTTTCCCCTTTATCCACCTTGCTTGATACTTCCTCAAAGAACTCTAATAAATTAGTCAAACACAATTTCCTTTTCAACAAACCATGCTGGCTCTGCCCGATTGTATTACGATTTTCTAAATGTCCTGCCATTACCACCTTAATAATTGATTCTAGCATTTTCCCTATGCCGTTAGGCTAACTGGCCTTTAGTTTCCAGCTTTCTGTCTCCCTTCTTTCTTGAATAGAGGTGTTACATTTGTGATTTTCAAATCTGCTGGGACCTTTCCAAAATCTAGGGAGTTTTGGAAGATCACGACCACCATCTATTATCTCTGCAGTCACTTCTTTTAAGACCCTAGGTTGCAAGTCATCAGGTCCAGGGGACTGATCAGCCTTTAGTTCTCAGTTTTCCCAGTATTTTTTCCCTAGTGATTGTTTTAGGTTCCTCCCTCCTCTTGATTTTCAAGAATTCTTGGGATTTTTTTTTGTGTCTTTTACAGTAAAGAGAGACACAAAATAGCTGTTCAACGTTTCTACCATTTCCTGGTTCCCATTATTAATCCCCCAGTCTCACCCTCCAAGAGGCCAACGCTTACTTTAGCTATTCTTTTCGTTTTTAAATACTGGTAGAAACTCTTACTATCTGTTTTTAGATTTCTAGCTAGCTTTCTCTCATACTCTAATTTTTCCCCTTTTTTTAAAAAAAAAGGTCATTCTTTGCTCATTTCTAAAGTCTGTCCAATCTTCTGACCTACCACTAATCTTCGCAGTTTTGTACTTTTTCTTTCAATTTGATACTATCCTTAACTTCCTTAGCCAGCCACTGATGGTGCATTCTTCTCAGAGTCTTTCTTTCTCAAAAGGAACATATCTTTGCTGAGTTATGAAATATCTCCTTAAATGTCTGCCACTGCTTCTCTACTGTACTACCTTTTAATCTAATTTCCCAGTTCACTTTAGCCAACTCAGGCCTCAAACTTAAATAAAGGGTAAGACACCAATCTAGATCCCACACTTCTCACCCTCAAACTGAATGTAAAATTCTATTATGTTGTGATTACTGTTGCCGAGAGGCTCCTTTACTACAAGGTCATTAATTAATCCTGTCTCATTGCATATTACCAACACTGAACAGAGAGATGCCCTGCTGCATGACAAGTTGGCCTCCTCCTGCCGTCCTCCAGAAAAGGACCTCCCTCCTCACCCTCATGGCCTCCATTAGATCCATCTCAGCATTGATGCAGTGAGGGGTAGCCCTGCCCCAGATGCCAGGTCTCTGGTTTTCCTATGGCATCTTGCTCCCCCTTAGTGCTGTGGAAGGCTTTGGAAGATTTCTCCTTTAGGACAACCAGCAACCTCAGTGATGACTACCCAGGAGTCTCAATCAATACCACACTTCATCTGACCCAACTCCATTCCCACCCCCACTGGCTCTCAGTGGACAGGAAACCCTTCTCCATATCAGTTAAGAGCTCACTCCCATGAAAATCTTAACCTTAATCAATTTCCCACCAGAGGAAGGTTTCTGACCCAAAACAAACCCAGCTCCTGTTTCCTGCCTCCATGACAAAAATTCATCCCCAGGAGTCAGTTTATGGGTATTGGTTTCCCAGATTAGTTAATCCAGATTGAATTAAGGACAATATAAAAGCATCTCTGTATACATTTCATCTGATCCTGCTGCCTCCTGTTGAAACACAATGAAAATATTTTTTTAAATCCCCATAAATTGAAATGCATCTCCTACCCATACAAGTAACAAAAGAATGCGCGGTGCTCATGAAAACATATTTCACATTTCTGCCATTTTTTCTTCTCCCACGTCTGTCCCATATCATTGATACTTCATAACCTTATTTTCAATGTCCGTTGTTTCTTTCTAATTTTCTCTCTATCCAGAATTAACTGGACAGTTTGAAAAATTATTTCTGCTTATTTCCAAATTTCTTCCTTTCTCATTTAATTAAAAACACATGGCTAATTTTTCTTCAATGTCCCCCGTTAATCATTTTGAAAATCTTTCAAATAGCATAAATAAATGCATACTTTGTCCCAATATATGACTAAAATATTGCACTTTTAAGTTTTTTTCTTTAATTTGTTCTTGGGATGTGGGCAACATTGGTATTTATTACTCATCCCGAGATTCCTGGTGGAGGGCCTTTATTAAAGCAATTACAGAATAGCTTGCTAGGCCACTTAGAAAATTGAGAACCAGTGTGAACTAGTCACATGTACAGGTTCACTGAACATTACTGAACTAGTTGGGTTTTTAATGACAACCTAGCAGCTTTCTGGGCCAATTTCTCAAATTACCAATTTATTGAATGCAATTTCACAATGTGCCATTGTGGAATTTCAATACCATGTCACTGGATTAGTAATCTTGAATTAAAATGCTGGTATCATAAAAGTGATCATGAAGCTGTCAGATTATTGTAGAAAAACCACAGCTGGTTCACTAAATTCTTTGTGGAAAGAAACCTGCCATGCTTATCCATGTGTGACCTATATGTTATTCCAGTTCCACACCAACGTGGCTGACTCTCAACTTCTCTCTGAAGTGGCTGAGCAGAACAACCAGTTCCATCGTCACCTTCTCAGAGAAAGTAGGTATGGACATTAAATTCCAATATTGCTCATCCCCCAAAAATGAATTTTAAAAACCCATCCATTTGCTCAAGAGGTGGTAAATGCCTCCAGCTAAGCTCAACTGGTAGAACTCCCTTCCCCTGCCGTCCATTACTTAGATTGTTTTCTGCATTGTCAGAGGTGCCATTTAAATTAAAAACTTGTCCATCTGTCTAGGAGGTTGAAAAATCCATGGCACCATTTGATGGGAGGTTCCTTGATGGCACAGCTCCATCACTCTATTGTTTACAGTTGCCATTTACTTTTGTGAACTTGTGATTAAAATAGCTGCCACATTTCTCGATATGACAGTGACTGCATTTTAGAGTAATCCATAGGTTCATACATCACACAAGGCTCCAATTCCATTGCCCTGCTCTTTCCCTATTGTGATAACATCTCCTTCCCTCCAAATTATTCTCAGTTTTGACCCCATGTTATCAATTGGTCCAATATCTGTTACGTATATAATAGAACCAGAGGACACAGAGGATGCTGAGAAGCTCCAGTGTGATTTGGACAGGTTGAGTGAGTGGGCAAATACATGGCTGATGCAGTATAAATGTGAGGTTATCCACTTTGGTGGCAAAAACAGAAAGGCAGATTATCTGAACGACGGTAGATTGGGAAAGGGGGAAGTGCAGCGAGACCTGGGTGTCCTTGTGCACCAGTTGCTGAAAGTAAACATGCAGCAGGCAGTTAAGGTGGAAAATGGTATGTTGGCCTTCATAGCAAGAGGATTCGAAAACAGGAGCAAGGACATCTTGCTACAATTATACAAGGCCTTGGTGAGACCACATCTGGAGTATTGTGTGCAGTTTTGGTCTCCTTATCTAAGGAAGGATGTTCTTGCTATGGAGGGAGTGCAGCGACGGTTCACCAGACTGATTCCTGGATGGCAGGACTGACGAGAGAGAGACTGGGTCGATTAGGCTTGTATTCGCTAGAGTTTAGAAGAATGAGAGGGGATCTCATAGAAACCTACATAATTCTAACAGGACTGGACAGACTAGATGCAGGAAGGATGTTCCCGATGGCGGAGGGAGTCCAGGACCAGGGGTCATGGTCTGGGGATAAGGGGTAAGACATTGAGGACTGAGGTGAGGAGGGATTTCTTCACCCAGAGTGGTGACCCTGTGGAATTTTCTACCACAGAAAGCAGTTGAGGTCAAATCATTAAATATATTCAAGAAAAAGTTAGATATAGTTCTTAGGGCTAATGGGATCAACAGATACGGGGAGAAAGCGGGAACAGGTTACTGAGTTTGGATGATCAACCATGATCGTACTGAATGGCGGAGCAGGCACGAAGGACCGAATGGCCCACTCCTCCTGTTTTTCAATGTTTCTATATGTAAATAAACAAGGTATAAGCCAAACAATCTCTTCTGTTTTTTCTACTTCTCCCTCCAATAGCCATACAGAATAGACTCCTGGAAAAAATGTTAATGTGTTACCACCTTCAAGAACTTTGTACAGGACAAAAGAGCTAAACTGAAGAGGTGAGTTGAGAGTGACTGCCCTTGACATCAAGGCAGCATTTGACTATGTATGGCATCAAGGAGCCCTAACAAAACTGGAGTCAATGGGAATCAGGGGGAAACTCTCCGTTGGTTGGAGTCATATCTAGCGCAAAGGAAGATGGTTGTGGTTGTTGGAGGTCAATCATCTTAGTTCCAGGACATCACTGCAGGAGTTCCTCAGGGTAGTGTCCTAGGCCCAACCATCTTCAGCTGCTTCATCAATGACCTTCTTTCAATCATAAGGTCAGAAGTGGGGATGTTCGCTGAAGATTGTGCAATGTTCAGCACCATTCGCAACTCCTCATATACTGAGGCAGTTCAGGTAGAAATGCAGCAAGACCTGGAAAATATCCAAGCTTGGGCTGATAAGTGGCAAGTAACATTCATGCCACACAAGTGTCTGGCAATGACCATCTCCAAGAGAGAATCTAACCATCTATCCTTGACATTCAATGGCATTACGATCACTGAATCCCCCACTGACAACATCCTGGAGGTTACCACTGACCACAAACTGAACTGGAATAGCCAAATAAGTACCATGACTACAAAAGCGGGTCAGAGGCTAGGAATCCTGCGGCGAGTAACTCACCTCCTTCTCCCCAAAGCCTGTCCACCATCTACAAGGTACAAGTCGGGAGTGTGATGGAATACTCTCCACTTGCCTGGATAGGTGCAGCTCCAACAACACTCAAAAAACTCAACACCATCCAGGATGAAGCAGCCCGCTTGATTCGCAACCCATTCACATACATTCACTCCCTCGGCCTGCAAGATCCCTTCCAAGCCACGCACCACCCCGACTTGGAACTATATCACTGTTCCTGGGTCAAAATCCTGGAACTCCCTTCCCAACAGCACTGTAGGTGTACCTAACCCATAGACTGCAGCAGTTCAAAAAGGCAACTCAACACCTTCTCAAGGGCAATTAGGGATGGGCAATAAATGGTGACCGAGCCAACGACGCCCACATCCCAGGAACGAATAAACAAAAAGGGAAGTGGGAGATGGGGCAGTAGTTGGCAATGACAGTGGGGTCAAGGGTGGGTTTTTTGAGGAGAGGTGATGACTGCAAATTTGAAAGGGGAAAACAGTACCAGAGAGGAAACCATTTATATCACCACCTAGCATGGGATCCAGGAAGGAAAGTTGGTTGGTCAACAGTTTAGTGGGAATAGGGTCGAGAAAGCAAACGGTGAGTCTCATGGATAAGATGAGGTTAGAAAGGGCATCTGAGGGGAAAAAGATGCAAGGTCAGGGCTAAGATGGGCATGGGGTGGGGGTCAGTGGCCTGGACCTTGGGGAAGTTTAACTTTGTGGGCTAGGGAAAGGGAGGGATGCGGCAGAGACAGCGGAAAAGATGGTGTCAACCTTAATTACACAGAAGTCAATTAGCTCCTCGTGCCTTCTGGAGGTAAGGGTGGAGGAGACAGTTGAATGGTTTAAGAAGACGCACCTTATATCTACCAGCACATTGTATTGGCTGAAGGGATATCGACTTGTGAAAGTAGCCAGATACAGGGCAGCTCTTAAGGCATATCAAGACGTGAACAGGCTCCTATTACAATATGGCAGTATTACAATATGGTAGATGAAATTTAATGCAGAGAAAAGTGTGCAGTGATACATATTTGGTAGGAAGAGGGTGTAATTCTAAAGGGGTGCAGGAACAGAGATACAACTGGGGTTGAAACGTTGAAGGTGGCAGGGCAGGTTGAGGAAATGGCTAGAAAGGCAAACCGGATCGTCTTTATAAATAGAGGCATAGAGTACAAAAGCAAGGAGGTTATGATGGACCTTTATAAAAACACTGGTTCAGCCTCACCTGGAGTATTGTGTCCAACTCAGGGCACCACACTTTAGGAAGGATGTGAAGTCTTTAGAGGGGGGTGTAGAAAAGATTTAAGAGAATGGTTCCAGGGATGAGGGACTTCAGTTTCGTGGATAAATTGGAGAAGCTGGAGTTGTTCTCCTTAGGAAAGAGAAGGTTGCGAGAAGGTTTGGTAGAGGTGCTCAAAATCATGAGGGACCTAGACAGAGTAGATAGAGAGATTGTTCCCACTGGCAGAAGAGTTGAGAACCAACGGACACAGATTTACAATGATTGGCAAAAGAGCCAAAGGCGACAGGAAGAGAAGTTTTTTTTTTAAAACAGCGAGTGGTCATGATCTGGAATGCACTGCCTGAAATGGTGGTGCAGGCAGATTCAATTATGGCTTTCAAAGGGGAATTGGATAAGCATCTCGAGAGAAAACATTTGCAGGGCTATAGGGAAAGGGAGGGGGATTGGGACTAATTAAATTGCTCTTGCAGACAGTCGACACAGGCTTGATGAGCCAAATGGCCTCCCTCTGTACTGTTACCATTCTATGATTCTACATACTTTAAAAAAATGTACTTCCATTAGGAACAGAACTGAAGATTCTACTAATTACAAAGACATAGTGCTTGTTCCTTTTACCTTGACAACATTTGGCAAACCAGGTCTTATGATGTTCATCACAGATACTGCCAGACAATCTGCTCATCTGTGTAATGTCCATGACACAACAGCTGCCACTGCATTTCACTAGCAGACTTAAAAACATTATAAAGGGCTAATTTAGAAAGTATCTTAAAATGAAGATGATTGTATATTGAAGGAAGCACTGCCACTTTAAGGAAGGTGAATACATCTCAATTTTGTTCAGGCATAAACCTACACTAAATTGGAAACCTAGCCAGCAGCATTTCAAAGTAAGTCAACCTGAAGGTACACAAATGTCAGACTATCAGGACCCTCATGGAGGCACAGACCAGAATACAATTTGAATTAACTTTTACCTGAAGCAGCTTGCTTTAAAAACATCTACTGCATCTGAAGTTGTGTTATCACAATCTACATGTATAAAGGAATTTTTTTTTTTAGGGGGCAGGAAGAGAGGAAAGATAGAAAAGTGTAAACATGTACAACTAGATACAATATTAATGGATATATAAAACTACACATTGCATAGGTCTTACGTGCAGTAAAACTGCAAAAGCAATACAACTAAAGAACATATAATCTTGGCTACCATTCCAAGTGCAGTACTAAGGGAGTGTTACATTATCAGAGGTGCCATACTTTGACTAGGAAGAAGCATTCATGAAGGTGCCAGCCAGTTCGAGCAACATCGACATGCCCAGGCAGCGACCAAGTGCAAACAGCGGAAGCAGTGTTCAGAAATTCGAGCATCCCATTCACTCGCCCACCAAACACCACCTGCCCCACCTGTGGCAGAGTGTACGAATTCAGAATTGAACTATTCAGTCACCCAAGGACCCACAACCCTGGAGTGGAAGAAAGTCATCCTCATTCCTGAGGGACAGCCTAAGAAAAAACATTGATTAAGACACTAAAACTAAGGCCCCGTCTCCTAAATCTATAGCAGTACCACATGTTAAAGCTGCTGAAAAACGTACTCCAAGCACAAGCCCGCACCATTATATTTGGAAAAGCATAGTTTGATTAGAGATAGTCAGCATGGCTTTGAGAGGGGCAGGTCATGCCTCACAAGCCTTATTGAATTCTTTGAGGATGTGACAAAACACATTGATGAAGGAAGAGCAGTGGATGTGGTGTATATGGATTTTAGCAAGGCGTTTGATAAGGTTCCCCATGGTAGGCTCATTCAGAAAGTAAGGAGGCATGGGATACAGGGAAATTTGGCTGTCTGGATACAGAATTGGCTCGCCCATAGAAGACAGAGGGTGGTAGTAGATGGAAAGTATTCAGCCTGGAGCTCGGTGACTGTTCTGGGACCTCTGCTCTTTCTGATTTTTATAAATGACTTGGATGAGGAAGTGGAAGGTTGGGTTAGTAAGTTTGCCGATGACACAAAGGTTTGATGGAGTTGTGGATAGTGTGGAGGGCTGTTGTAGGTTGCAACGAGACATTGACGGGATGCAGAGCTGGGCTGAGAAGTGGCAGATGGAGTTCAACCTGGAAAAGTGTGAAGTGATTCATTTTGGAAGGTCGAATTTGAATGCAGAATACAGGCTTAAAGACAGGATTCTTGGCAGTGTGCAGGAACCGAGGGATCTTGGGGTCCACGTCCATAGATCCCTCAAAGTTGCCACCCAAGTTGATAGGGTTGTTAAGAAGGCATATGGGGTGTTGGCTTTCATTAACAGGGGGATTGAGTTTAAGAGCTGCGAGGTTATGCTGCAGCTCTATAAAGCCCTGGTTAGACCACACTTGGAATATTGTGTTCAGTTCTGGTCGCCTCATTATAGGAAGGATGTGGAAGCTTTAGAGAGGATGCAGAGGAGATTTACCACGATGGTGCCTGGACTGGAGGCCATGTCTTATGAAGAAAGGTTGAGGGAGCTAGGGCTTTTCTCATTGGAGCGAAGAAGGATGAGAGGTGACTTGATAGAGGGGTACAAGATGATGAGAGGCATAGATAGAGTGGATAGCCGGAGACCTTTTTCCCAGGGTGGAAAGGGCTATCACCAGGGGGCATAATTTTAAGGTGATTGGAGGTAGGTTCTTTACACAGAGAGTGGTGGGTGCGTGGAATGCACTGCCAGCGGTGGTAGTAGAAGCAGATACATTAGGGACATTTAAGCGACTCTTGGATAGGTACATGGATGATAGTAGAATGAAGGGTATGTAGGTAGTTTGATCTTAGAGTAGGTTAAAGGGTCGGCACAACATCGTGGGCCGAAGGGCCTGTATGGTGCTGTACTGTTCTATGTTCTATTAATCCAGTACAACTACACTGGATATAAAATATTGCTCTTCAATCGGTTTTCAAAATGAGTTACTTATTCTGCTGATTCACACATTTGTGCGATAATACTGTGGAACAATGTAGGAAGATTTGTACAAAAACTTCTTCCAGGAGACACAACAAAAAAAGAACTGCCACTCCATTACAAATTACAAATATACCTGGCAAAATCAATGAGTCACAATGACTTCCCATAGGGAAATGAGGAAGAAAAGAGTCAACAAATTTATAAACCTTCCGCATCTCAAAAAAATGAAAAATAGCAACAGCAGCAATTTATGAAAATAATTTCAATTTCCCACAAGTACTGATCCACGTACCAAACGATTATATTTCACCTCTCCAAAAGCCACTATTTCTCAGATGTTGGGAACATCACCAGTACATTGCAAGAGTGCCATCCTTCCATATCTTGAGCTGAACAATTAATAGCTTAAGACCTTGGATGAGGACAGGGTGAATCCATAATGTCAATGTCACAACGTCAAGGTTACGGGACAGCAATCAGAATTCCAAACATTGGATCCAAAAGGGGAAAATGTGCCAGAGTCAGAAGCCAGTTATGGCAACCATACTGCTTTCCTGGCTGAGACCAATTACTTCAGTACAGAACTGGATCAAACTTAAGAATTTTTGATCTACACTGTTCAGTCACATGCAATCTTTACGGACATCCATTTTATATTGAATACTGTATATCTGCATGAATTCCCTGCAATTTTTTTCATGAACTTTTGCACCTACATTTAAATGAAAACTACTTATGTAAACTTGTCACAAAGTATATCCTCTTCCCAGTGGTGGCACTGTAACACCCAAGTTTTCTTTCTTCTAGTCAATACAACAAAACTCTCACCTTCTAACCAACTCTAGTTCCCAAATTACTGCTTGCTTTGATATTTAACTATGAAAATAAGAGACAAAGTGCACGCTTTTAAATCGATATTTGCAGAGAATCCTACATATAAGTTACAAAAGTAAAGGGATTAAGTGCCTACTGTTGTTTGCATCTCGCTCTAACCAGTGTAAGGTCCCACTGACGTTAATCCACTCTATTGCATCTTTGAAAGAGGTTTTACTAGTGATGACAGCAGTGATGTTTCATGCTGTCCTAAAGCCATACCTGCCATTCCTGACCTGTCAACAGAAGCAGAACAATTACTTAACCAAATAGAAAAAACTAAAGAAAAATTACAGCTGTCAGTTGAGCTGTCTACACTTCACTTCTCCCACTCAACCTTAGTTTCCTTCTTTGGAAGTTGCTGCCTACTTCCACAGATTTTATTCCTTTGGTCCTTTAATAATTATATTCACAGAAACAATAGACAAGACTCGACAGGCTGTTTGAATATGGTGGACACCACAACCAAGCCTAATCTTATTCTCACCTAAACATACATTAACACACAAAAACTGTAATCACTGGACAGCAATTAGGAGGAGAAACCTTAGAGAGATATGTAATTAGAGTACTACAGGTAACTCATAGGATTTGAGAAACAAAGGCAAGTCCACATTGGTTGCCCATCTCTGGTTGCCAAAAGCATGGTGGGCCTTCTCTCTGAATCACTACAGTCCTTGCACTGACTGTGTTCATGATTATATTCAGTAGGGAGTTCCTGGATATTGACCCAGGACAATAAAGGAACAGCAGTTAAAACCAAGATGGAATTACAGGTAGTGCTATTCCCACACTACTGTTCTTGCCCTTCTTAGTGTGGGAGGTCTCAGGGAGAGGTGTTGTCAAAGTAACCTTGGCAAGTGGCTGCAGTACATCCTTTAGAGATAGTACAGACTGTAGACATGGTGCACAACAGGTGGAGGAGGCAGATATTACGTTCAGTGGCATTTCAGATTACTTCTGTGTTCTAATGTCAAGATTATTCAGTTTTGCTGCAACTGCACCCAACCAAGTGGTGAGTATTCCAAAACAACCTTTATTTGTGCCTCGTCAATAGTAGAGGGGGTTTGAGAAGTCAGGTGGTGAGCCACTATGTTTATATGACTGGTCCAGTTAAGCTTCTGGTCAGTGTTGACCTTCAAAATGTTGATGGTGGGGGATTTGGTGATGGTTGTGCTATTAAAGTTCAGGGGGATATATTTGGGTTTTTTTTTCCTTAGTTACAGATGGCCATTGTCTGGTACACAAGTGGCATGAATGTTAACCTGCCACTTATTAGCCCAAGCCTGGATATGGCCTGACTTGATGAGCTACATCTTTATTAGACGAGTCATGAATGGAACTGAATGACGGTAGAATTATCAGCAAACAGGCCCACTCCTGATCTTAAAAAACCTACATGATATCACAGTTTTGATTTTCCTCATTTAAAGGCTGTAGCCTTGAAATCAGATTACTTGACATTCATAGTCAAGAAAGAAAGCCATGCAAAGTACCAAGTTTTTCCCCATATGGGGATGAGACAATCATGTGATGTCACCAACCTCTCAAGGTTACCTTAGCTGAATACTTTTCAAAATATTAAACCAGCCTTATTGCTCATGGTTGATAGACCCAAGACATTCTGGAGCTCATGCAGAGAATAGCCAGAAAACAGCCTTAGTGTTGTACTTTAACTGGCTGCAAAGTGTTTCGGGGCCTGGGGCAGTTATGGAAAGATGTTATATGAATCCAAGATTCTTCTTTCTTTCAAGATTGAGATATGACTGGACAAATTAGGGTAGCATGGATGAAGGCATAAGGAATCACTTACAAAATAGCTAGATTGATGCTTGTAACTCTGATTGGGAAGTATAGGTCTTTTTCCCCTTGAATGAATGAAATATGAAGCAAATTAATCTCCTTCCCCATATACATCTTGTGATGTGTGATTCAGAGCTGTCTCTACATTGTCACCTTACAAATTCAGATGTCCATGCTAGAATCCCACCTGTTCCACTGATGGGCACATTACCTGCATTCACAATCTCTATGCAAAGTAGTTTCATTCACACCAGGTTTGTGGGGGCGGGGTGGAGAAGAGTGGGAAAGAGAAAGAAGCATGTGGACTCAGAGGAGGCAACTGAGACCTTGCAAAGAGCGATCAGGCTGCATCTGGAGTTCTACAATAATTCTGGTTACAGTGACAAGGGAACAATCCATGCCCTAAAGGCATGAGAGAGAAAGGCAACAAGGCTTTCAAAGAGTTGACATAGGTATAACGAACCAAATGGCTTCATTCTGTGCTGCAAGATTTTATAAAATGCTGCCAAAAGGAACAGCTATCTTGATGAGCTAGGAATCTGTAGCTTCAAAAGTCTTGATTTATAGAGATGCATATGAAGGATGTAGTCAAGTCCTTGGAGAAGATGCAGAGTAGATTTAACAGAATTTCACCAGGGATGAGGGAAGTTATGTGGAGCATCTAAAGAAACTAGGATTCTTCTTGTCAGAGCAGAGCACATTTACAGGAGATTTAATAGAGGTGTTTTAAATGAAGAAGTGTTTCAACAGAGTAAACAAGGAGAAAATGTTTAATTGGTGGATTGGAATTTAGAGGATACAGATTTAAAATGATAAGCAAAAGAACCCGAGGGGAGAGGAGATAATTTTTTTTTTTAATGCAGCAAGTTTTTATGGCCTGGAATGGACAGTCTGAAAGGGTGATGGAAGCAGCTTCAAATCGTAAATTTCAAAGGAGAATTAGATAATTTGAGAAGAAAAAAAATGCACAGCTATGGGGGAGTGGGACTGATTGAATGGCACTTTTAAAAGACATTGCACAGGCTGCAAGACTGTTTCAACTTAATAGTATAAAGTAAAGCCAGGACAACAGTTTCAAATGTACAAGGGCAAGGGATTACAGATTCCAAATTGTGAACAACAAATTTAGGACAGATATCAGAAAGTACTTTCGAGTGATCAACATCAAGAACAAGCTGCCAGTGAGGGTAATGGTGGTTCCAGCACTAAATGCCACAAGGGAGGATGATACTTTGAAAAGATGAAACCAAATGGGCCTATCTTGAGACCTTCCAGAATCAAACTCTCCTTTGATCACTGCATGCTAAAAAGGCAAAAGATCCCTACCGAGAGTAGGGATAAACGGGTCATTTTCAGTTTGGCAGATTGTAATTAGTGGGGTGCTTCAAGGATCAATGCTTGGACCTGAGCTATTTACAATCCATTTCAATGGCTTAGGTGAGAGGAGAGAGTGCAATGTATCAATGTTTGCTAATGATACAAAGCTAGGTGGAAAAGTAAGTTGTGAGGAGGATGCAAAGCAATACAGATAAGTTAAATGAGTGGGCAAGAAGATGGTAGATGGAATACAATGCGAGGAAATGACAATTATGCACTTTGGTAGGAAGAATAGAAAAGCAGAATATTTAGCAAATGTTTGTACGCAGACGTATTTGGGTGTCATTGTACATAACTCACAGAAACTTAACATGCAGATACAGCAAGCAAATGGTATCTTAACATTTATTGCATGGGGATTTGAGTACAAGATTAAGAGGTCTTGCTGCAGTTACACAGGCACACCTGGAGTACTGCGTACAGTTTTGGTCTCCTTACCCAAGGAAGGATATACTTGCCTTAGAGGGGGCGCAACAGAGGCTCACTAGATTGATTCCTAGGGTGAGGGATTATGTCAAATTGGCTTATATCCTCTGGAGTTTAGGAGACTGAGAGGTGATCTTATTGAAAAGTATAAAATTGTTGAGAGCTCAACTTGGTAGATTGCTGAGAGGCAGTTTCCCCTGGCTGAAGTCCAGAACTAGGGGTCAGTCTCAGGTTAACGGGTTGGTCACCATTTAGGATGGAGATGAGGATAAAGTTCTCCTGAGAGTTGCGGATATTTGGGATTCTCTACCCCAGAGAGCTGTGAATGCTCAGTCATCGAATATATTTATGAAGATCAATAGATTTTAAGACACTAAGGGAATCAATGGATCTGTGGATAAGGCAGGAAAGTGGATTTGAGGTAGAAGATCAGCCGTGAAGTTATTGATTGGTGGAACAGGCTGAAGGGGCCGCATGACCTATTCCTGTTTCTATTTCTTATATTACACTAAAATCAGCTTTTATTTGTTCGCCTTGTTATTTGATCTGAGTACAAGACCACTGTATTCCTTCACCTGTTCTCCAATTGGTTTACAATATCCCTCATAGCTCCTCTTTTAAAAAAGGTACCAAATCTAAGCGACGGAGAGTAGCCTGTGTGGGCAGACATCCTTTTGATTCCTACTTCATTGTAAATTCATTTAAGCAGAAAGGAGCGTCATACACCATTTGGTTAATAAAATTCCGACAATCCTTTACAAATCCTTTGGCAAGATTTACAGCAGAGGTGGCAGCCATTCAGCCCATTTTGGCCATGCCAGCCGGGAAAGAACTATCCAGCCCAATCCCACCTTCCAGCTCCTGGTCCGTAGCCCTGGAGGTTACGGCATCTCAGTGCATATCCAAGTCTTTTTTTAAAGGCAATGAGGGTTTCTGCCTTGACCACCCTTTTAGGCAGTGAGTTCTAGACCCCCACCAACCTCTGGGTGAAACAATTACTCAAATCCCCTCTCATCCTTCTACCAATTACTTTAAATCTATGCCCCCTGGTTACTGACCTCTCTGCTAACTGAAAGAGTTGCTCCCTATCCACTCTATCTAGGCCACTCAATTTTATACAACTCAATTAAATCTTCCCTCAGCCTCTTCTGTTCAAAAGAAAAGCATCCTAGCCTATCCAATCTTTCCTCATCACTAAAAAGCTCTATTCCAGGCAACATTCTCTTAAATTCCCTCTGTAACCTCTCTCGTGCAATCGCTTCCTTCCTGTAATGTGGTAACCAGAACTGTACGCAGTATCCTAGCTGCAGTCTAACTAACAATTTTTCATTCATTTCATGGATTGTGCATCACTGGCAAGGCCAGCATTTGTTGCCCACCCCTAATTGCCCTTGATAAGGTGGTGGTGAGCTGCTTTCTTGAACCACTGCAGTCCATCTGGTGCAGGTACACCAACAAGTACACAGTTCTGTTAGGGAAGTAGTGTCAGGATTTTGACCGAGTAACAATGAAGGAATGGCAATATATTGCCAAGTCAGGATGGTGTGTGGCTTGGAGGAGACTTTACAGATGGTGGTGTTCCCATGTGTCTGCTGCCCTGGTGCTTCTAGGTAGGAGGGGTCATGGGTGTGGAAGGTCCTGTCAAAAAAGAACTGGTGAGCTGCTGCAGTGCATCTTGTATATCGTATACACTGCTGCCAATGAGAGTCAGTAGTGGAGCAAGTAAAAGTTTACTTATTTGTTCGGGGGATGTGGGCGTTGCTGGCTAGGCCAGCATTATTGGCCCATCCCTAATTGCCCTCGAGGAGGTGTTGGTGAACTGCCTTCTTGAACCATTGCAGTCCTTGGGGTGTAGGTACACCAACAGTGCTGTTAGGAAGTGAGTGCCAGGATTTTGACCCAGCGACAGTAAAGGAACGGCAATATAGTTCCAAGTCAGGATGGTGAGAGACTTGGAGGGGAACTTGGTGGTCCCATGCATCTGCTGCCCTTATCCTTCTAGGTGGTAGAGGTCACTGGTTTGGAAGGTGCTGTTCAAAGGAGCCTTGGTGAGTTGCTGCAGTACATTTTGTAGATGGTGCACACTGCTGCCACTGTGTGTCGGGGGTGGAGGGAGTGAATGAAGGTCGTGACGGCAGGGGTGCCAATCAAGCCGTCTGCTTTGTCCTGGATGATGTCGAGCTTCGAGTGTTGTTGGAGCTGTACCCATCCAGGCAAGTGGAGAGTATTCCATCACACTCCTGACTTGTGCCTTGTCGATGGTGGACAGACACTGGGGAGACAGGTGGTGAGTTACTCAGAATTCCTAGCCTCTGACCTGCTCTTGTAGCCACAGTACCTGTAGGACTGGTCCAGTTCAATTTCTGGTCAATGGTAACCCCAGGATGTTGATAGTGGGGGATTCAGCAATGGTAATGCCACTGAATGTCAAGAAAAGATGTTTAGATTCTCTCTTGTTTGAGATGGTCATTGCCTAGCACTTGTGAGACATGAATGTTACTTGCCACTTATCAGCCCAAGCTTGGATATTTTCCAGGTCTTGCTGCATATGAACATAGGCTGCTTCAGTATCTGAGGAGTCTCAAATGATGCTGAACATTGTGTAATCATCAGCAAACATCCCCACTTCTGACCTTATGATTGAAAGGTGGTCATTGATGAAGCAGCTGAAGATGGTTGGGCATAGGACACTACCCTGAGGAACTCCTGCAGTGATGTCCTGGGACTGAGATGATTGACCTCCAACATCCACAACCATCTTCCTCTGTACTAGGTATGGCCAATTTTTGTATCATCTGTAAACGTCTGAATCACACCCCTTACATGCAAGTCTAAATCATTGATCTACACCACAAACAGCAAGGAACCCATTACTGAGCCCTCCGGATCCCTGTTGGAAACAGCCTTCCAGTCACAAAAACACACGGTGACCATAAACCTACGCTTCCTGCCACAGAATCAATTTTGGATCCAACTTGCCACTTTTCCTTGGATCACATGATCTTTTAATTTTCCTACTAGTCTGCCATATGGGACCTTGTCAAAAACCTTGCTAAGATGCATGTAGACTACCTCAAATGCACTACCCTCTGACATTTTGAGGAGTTAACAAGGGAGGTCAATCAAGGTAGTCAGACGCAACCTTCCCCTAACACATCCATGCTGACAGTCCTCAATTAATGCATGCCTTTCTAATTGACAATTTACACTGTCTCAGAATTTTTTTCCCAATAATTTGTCCACCACCAAGGTTAAGTCCACTGGCCTGCAATTACTTGGGCCATCTCTTCCTCCCTTTTTAAAACAATGGTACAATGCTCGCAATCCTCCAGCACCATGCCTATGTATACAAAAGAGGATTGGAAAGTGGTGATCAGAGCTTCCACTATTTCTTCCTTTAGCAGTCTGGGACATATTTCATCCGTGCTGGTGATTTATCCACTGCCAAGGATGCTAAACACCTTAATATTTCCTTCCTCACTATGCTTATTCCATTCAATATTTTACACTCAACTACAATGCCTGTTTCATCCTCTTTTTGAAAACAGACACAAAGTATTCATTAAGAACAATGCTCACGTCTTCTGCCTCCACATCACAGGTTATCACTTTGGTCTCTAATTGGCCCTACTCTTTAGTTATCCTCTTGCTCTTTTATGTATTTATGAAATACTTTTGGGTTTTCCTTGCCTTTTTTATGCCCTCTTTGCCTTCCTGATTTCCTTCTTAATTTCAGCCCTGTGCTTTCTATACTCCTCTAGACTTTCTGTAGTACTGAGCTTTTGGCATCTGACAAGTTTTTTTTTTGCCTTATCCTACTCTGTATGCTCTTTGACATCCACAGTTCTAGACTTGGGAATCCCAACCTTTTTCTTTGTGGAAATATATTTGTTCTGAACCCTCTTTATCTCCTCCTTGAATGCCTCCCACTGCTCTAACACTGAATTACCTTCAAGTAGCTGTTTACAGTCTGCTTTTGCCAAGTCATATCTCAGCTTAGTAAAATTGGCCTTTCCCCAATTTAAATCTTTTACTCTCTCATTCATCAGTGGTTAAAAGATGCCTCCACTGACACACTAAATAACACTCAATAGATCATTGCATTGATGTGCGACCAAGGCTGGAAAGTTACAATCTACAACAGCCAGAAGGCTGGCAGAGTGTTTTTTTTTTAAAAACGTGGCTGGGTCAGCAACAGTTCCATTACAGCAGGTTGCTTTGATATTTGTAACTAGAGCTGATTAAGCTAAAAAAGACTTACATTTATATACTGTCTTTCATGTAGCTTCAAGATTGACTCAGCTGCAAGAGTGCTGTGGTTGTGGATTCAAGTTCCACTCTAGAGACTTGAGCACACAATTCTCAGCTGACACTCCCAGTGTCGTGGGAATGCTGCACAGTAAAGGCCTGCTCGGGTCTGCAAATGAGACCTGACCAGAGCCCGACACAATCCCATCTGACCCCGAGCCTGACCAGAGTCCTTCCATTTTTTTCCTGCGCCCGACCCAACCATCAGTTAACTTACCTTCAGTTTTTCACTTTGTTCCTTACCTGTACAAGCTTAAAATAACTGTAGCAAAACCATCTTTAAAGTCCAAAAAGTAGATCAACATTAAAGTCACTTACCTGAGGTGGTGATAGAGTATATCCGATCCCGCCTGACCTGAGCCCGAATGCCGGACTCGGAAGTGCAACCCGACCCGAATCCAACATCTCGTCGGGTCCCGTCAGGTAGGGATCGGGTAGCAGGCCTTTACTGCACAGTCGAATATACCATCTATCAGTTGAGACAAGACATCGTCTGCCTTCACAGATGCACTTAATAGATTTATGTGAAGAACAGGGGAGTTCTTCCAAAGGCCTTGCCAACATTTCTCCCTCAACTAACATCTAAAACAGATGTTCTGGTCATTTATGTCATTGTTGTTTGTGGGACTTTGCTGTGTGCAATGTGGCTGCTGCATTTCCCTACAACAGTGACTGCACACCAAAACTTCATCGGCTGTAAAGCTCTTTGTGATGTCCTGAGGTAATGAAAAGGAGCTACAAAATCCAAGTTTTTCTTTCAGGATATCCAAAGAGCTTTACAGAAACTGCATCACCAGGCTTATTAGCATATTGGTACTAATGCATTAAAGGAATATAAGAAATCTCAAGCGACTAGTTATCTTGTCTAATGAAAGTGTTAAATTTCAGGTCATAACCTATTTCTCTCTCCACAGATGCTGACTGACCTGCTGAGTATTTCCAGTATTTTCTGTTTTTAATTTCAGGTGATTCTCTTCATATATGTCTCCTCACATTGCTCCTACCACTACCTCCAGTAAACCAAGGCCCCCTCTGCCCTCAGCTGGAGGCAAGAGATCCCACGGTAGATTTTGAAGAGCAGAGGAGTTATCCCCAGTGCCGAGGACAATTTTTATCCATAAATCAACATCACAAAACAGATTATCTGGTTGTTATCACATTGCAGATTGAGAGAAATTGCTGTGCGCAAATTGGTGACTATATTTCTGCACTGTGAAGGAAGTTTGGTAAGTGAGTGAATTTTAAGGGTTAAGCTCTCAAGATTAGATTTTATCTTGTTTACATCTAGCAATTAAACGCATGCAGTATTCGCAACAAGGTAGATGATTTAAAGGCCCAAATAGAGGTAAATGCGTATGATCTAATTGCCATAAAGGAAACGAGGCTACAGGGTGACCAAGACTGGGAACTGAATATTCAAGGAAGGACAGGCAAAAAGGAAAAGGAGGTGGTGTTGCGCTGATAATAAGGGATGGATAATCAGTACATTAGTACGGGTGGATCTCAGATTGGAAGAACAAAATGTGGAATCTGTTTGGGTGGAGCTAAGAGACAGCAAGGGGAGTAAACTTGGTAGACTCGTTTATCGGCCAAACAGTAGTGGTAGTATGCGGCATTGTATTAACCAGGAGATTAGAGCAGCATGTGGCATGGGTAATACATTAATTATGGGTGACCTCAATCTGCCGATAGACTGGGTAAACCTAATGAGCACTAATGCTGTGGAGTGTGTTAGGGATGGTTTTCTAGAGCAGTACGTTGAGGAACTGACTAGAGAACAGGCTATTTTAGATCTAGTTTTATGTAAGGAGAAAGAGCTAATTAATCTTGTTGTAAAAGAACCTTTAGGGATGAGTGACCACAATATGATAGAATTTTACATTATGTTTGAAAGTGAGGTAGTTCAATCTCAAGTCAGGGTGTCAAATTTGAACAAAGGAAATTATGAAGGTATGAGGGGCAAATTGGCTGAGGTGGATTGGGAAAATACATTAAAAGGTATGACAGTACATCGGCAATGGATAGTTTTTAAAGAACTATTACATAATTTACAGCAACTATGCATTCCTTCAAGTCACAAAACCTCTAAAAGTAAAGGCAGTCAACCATGGATAACACAAAGTTAAGGATTGTATAAGATTAAAAGAAAAGGTCTATAAAGTTGCCAGAAACAGTAGTAAACCTGAGGATTGGGAGGATTTTACAATACAGCAAAGGAGGACGAAGAAACTGATAATGAAAGGGAGAATAGAATATGAACATAAACTAACAGACATAAAAACGGACTGTAAAAGCTTCTACGGTACATAAAAAGGAAACGCTTGGCTCACAAATGTGGGTCCATTACAGGCAGAGGCAGGAGAATTTATAATGCGGTATAGAGGAATGACCGAGAAGTTAAATGATTACTTTGTGTCTGTCCTCACTGAGGAAGGTACAAGAAATCTCCCAAAGTTAGAGTTCCAAGGGATTAGGGAGAATGAGGAATTGAAGGAAATTAGCATCAGTAAGAAGGTTGTATTGGAGAAATTAATGGGGCTGAAGGTTGGTAAGTCCCCAGGACCTGATATTCTACATCCCAGAGTGTTGAAAGACATAACTATGGTGATCGTGGATGCATTGGTGATCATTCTCCAAAATTCTTTAGATTCTGGAGCAGTTCCCCTGCAGATTGGAAGGTAGCAAATGTCACCCCACTATTTAAGGGAGGGAGGGAGAGAGAAAACAGGGAACTACAGACCTGTTAGCCTTACATCAGTAGTAGGGAAAATGTTAGAATCTATTCTAAAGGATGTGATAAATGGACACTTGGATAATAATGATCTGATCAGACATAGTAAACATGGATTGATGAATGGGAAATCAAGTTTGACGAACCTGTTGGAGGTTTCATTTGAGGATGTTACTAACAGAATTGATAAAGGGGAGTCAGTGGACGTGGTATACTTTGGTTTTTCAGAAGGCTTTTGATAAAGTCCCCCATAGGAGGTTGGTCAGCAAAATTAAAGCACAAGTGATAGGAGGTAATATACTGGCATGGATTAAGGATTGGTTAACAGGCAGAAAACAGAGAGTAGGAATAAACGGGTCATTCTCACATTGGCAGGCTGTGACTAGTAGGGTATTGCAGGGATCAGTGCTTGGGCTCCAGCTGTTCACAATATATGATTTGGATGTGGGGACAAAATGTAGTATTTCCAAGTTTGTAAATGACACAAAACTAGGTGGGAATGAGTGTTGTGAGGAGGATACAAAGCAGCTTCAAGGGGATTTGGACAGACTTAGTTAGTGGGCAAGAACATGGCAGATGGAATATAATGTGGAAAAATGTCAGGTTATTCACTTTGGTAGGAAGAACAGATGCGCAGAGTATTTCTTAAATGGTAAGAGATTAGAAAGTGTAGATGTACAAAGGAACCTCGGTGTCCTTGTCAATAAGTCATTGAAGGCTAACATGTAGGTGCAGTAAGCAATTAAGGAGGCTAATGGTATGTTAACCTTTATCGCAAAAGGATTTGAGTACAGGAGTAGTGAAGTCTTGCTTCAATTGTACAGAACCTTGGTTAGTTCACACCTGGAGTACTGTGTGCCGTTTTGGTCCCCTTATCTTAGGAAGGCTATTATTGCCATAGAGGGAGTGCAACGAAGGTTCACCAGACTTGTTCCCGGGATGGCTGGACTGTCCAATGAAGAGAGATTGGGGAAACTGGGCCTGTATTCTCTAGAGTTTCGAAGAATGAGAGGTGATCTCATTGAAACCTACAAAATACTTAAAGGGATAGACAGGGTAGATACAGCTAAGATGTTTCCTCTGGTTGGGGAATCTAGAACCAGGGTACACAATTTCACAATAAGGGAGAAGCCAGTTAGGACAGAGATGAGGAGAACTTTCTTTACTTAGGGTTGTGAATCTTTGGAATTCTCTACCCCAGAGGGCCGTGGGGGCTCAGACATTGAGTATGTTTAAAGCAGAGATTGACAGATTTTTAAATACAAATGACATAAGGGGGATGTGAGGATATTGTGGAGAAAAAGGCATTGAAGTGGATGAAAAGCCATGGTCATATTCAATAGCAGGGCAGGCTCAATGGGCTGAATGGCCTATTCCTGCTCCTATGTTCCTACATTACAAAAGTGACTACATTGGCTGTGGGATATCCTGCGTCTGTGAAAGGCGCTATGCAAATGCAGGTCTGATTAGACTTCAGGAGGGTATGTACAGACTGGTGAAAAGGGCAGACATGTGGCAGATGAAGTTTAAAACAGAAAAATGTGAAGTGATGGATTTTGGAAGGAAGAATGAGGACATGCACCTCTGACAGTGCATCACTCACTTAGTACTGCATGGAGTATCAGCTTTGACTTTTATGCCAGAGTGCTAATATCATTCTTCTCACTGTATACTATTGCCAAGTACTTCACCTCAGACCTCAATTCCATCTCAAACTGTACTCAAGCTCAGTTGAGAATGCATGAGTCCACTGCACCAGCTAGTCCCCCTAGCTAGTAACTGCAATGAGTTAACAAGTTGCTTAAAAGGATAAAAAGATTGCTTCACTTCCAGATATCTGAAACATTTCACCCATTAGATTTTTCAAAGCCTAGCCTGCGAGCATAAATGGAGGGAGCTAAACAGCTGAGACCCACTGCACTATTAACCCAAGTATACCTAATTTTCTTGGGACAGCAATAATGTTTTATCTCCCATAGGATATGATTAAGTGGATAAAGATCTATAAAATCAAACTCGTAAAATATTCCAGTTATAAACAGACAAGATAACAGAAATTAAAAGCAAAATACTGCGGATGCTGGAAATCCGAAATAAAAACAACAAATACTGGAAACACTAAGCAGGTCTGGCAGCATCTGTGGGGCGAGAAGCAGAGTTAACGTTTCAGGTCAGCGACCCTTCTTCAGAACTGGTAATTAGAAATGTAAAAGGTGATAAGTAAAGTGGGGGTGAGGCAAGAGATAACAAAGGAGAAGGTGTAGATAGGACAAGATCACAGAATAGCTGACCAGAAGGTCATGGAGCAAAGATATGTTAATGGTGTGTTGAAAGAAAAAGCATTAGTACAGAAAGGGTGTCAACAGACTGAAAATTGAACAGCCGCAAGTACAAACATGAAAACAGTGGGTAAGCAAACTGAACAAACTAAGATGAAAAAAAAACAAAAAAATATATTTAAAAAAAAAGGAAAAAGAAAAAAAAATAACTAAAAATAAAAGTAAAATGGGGGGCCAGTCATGCTCTGAAATTACTGAACTCAATGTTCAGTCCGGCAGGCTGTAGTGTGCCTAATCGCAGATAACAGAAGATAACAAATGCAGCTCGACAGATAATCTCTAGGAGGAAGTCTGACTGCAAGCCTATTAATTATAAGGCGGCAGACAGTAAGTTGAAACAGAGTGGGCACTCCATTATAAATCAATGGGAAAGCTATTTTCAAACATCCAATAGCTAAATACAAACCTATGTTTGTCTCAGACAACGTATGCAATTATTTATCAATGTCTCTCGCTCATGTACGTACAAAGGTGGACGATCAGGAGAACAGATATCTCGCAAGTTATGTACCTCCACTACTATGAATGTTTGTTCGTGCTTAATTTTCTCCTTTCAAGACACGAGAAACAGCTCTGTAGATGACAAGCAAACAGTGTGCAATGAGAGCACCAAATCCTACCTCTTCGAACGTCCAAATACATGTTCGGTTACTGGTAGGAATCAAGAAAGTTGTTTCTCTTCTCTCTAGATGGCAGTAGCTGAGATTAGCTAACTGGGTAGAGACCGAGGATTGAACTTGGATCTTCCTGGTATATACCGTTCAGAATCACACTGGGCAGTGCATTTAACTGAGCCAATTTTTTATTATTCATTCATGGCATTGCTGGCTAGGCCAGTATTTATTGCCCATCCCTAAATGCCCTTGAACTGAGTGGCTTGTTAGGCCATTTCAGAGGGCATTTAAGAGCCAATCACATTGCTGTGGGACTGGAATCGCATGTAGGCCAGGCAGATTCTTTCCCTAAACCACATTAGTGAACCAGATGGGTTTTTATGACAATCGACAACAGTCACCATTAGACTAGTTTTTTAATTCCAGATTTATTAATTGAATTCAAATTTCACCATCTGTTGTGGTGGGATTCGAATCCATGTCCCCAGAACATTAGCCTAGGCCTCTGGCTTATTAGTCCAATGACATTACAACTATGCCACCGCCTCCCCTATGAAGGCAAATGGCAGATTGGCCTTTATTGCAAGGGGACTGGAATACAGGAATAAGGAAGTCTTGCTACAATTGTACATGCTTTTGGTGAGACCACATCTGGAGTACTATGTGCAGTTTTGGTCTCCACATTTAAGAAAGGATACACTTGCATTAGAGGTAGTACAGTGAAGGTTCACTAAATTGAGCTTTGGGATAAGGGGGCTGTCCTATGATGTCTAATGTCTTTGGCCTCCTTGTCTCGAGAGAGGATGGGTAAGCGCCTAGAGGGGTCAGTGGTTTGTGGAGCAGTGCCTGGAGTGGCTAAATAGGCCAATTCTAAAGTGACAGGCTCTTCCATAGGTGCTGCAGATAAAATTGGTTGTCAAGGAGTTGTTACACAGTTGGCTCTCTCCTTACACTTCTGTCTTTTTTCCTGCAAACTGTTAAGTCTCTTCGACTCGCCTCTCTTTAGCCCAACCTTTATAGCTGTCCGCCAGCTCTGACAATCACTGGCAACTGACTCCCACGACTTGTGGTCAATGTCGCAGGACTTCATGTTGCGTTTACAGACGTCTTTAAAGCGGAGACATGGACAGCCGGTGGGTCTGATACCAGTGACGAGCTCACTGAACAATGCGTTCTTGGGGATCCCGCCATCTTTCATGCAGCTCACATAGCCAAGCCATCTCAAGCGCCGCTGGCTCAGTAGGGTGTATATGCTGGCCGCCTCGAGGACTTCTGCGTTGGAGATATGGTCCTGCCACCTGATATCAAGGATTCTCCAGAGGCAGCAAAGATGGAATGAGTGGAGACGTCGCTCTTGGCTGATATACATTGTCCAGGCCTCACTGCCATAGAGCAAGGTACTGAGGACACAGGCTTGAAACACTCGAACTTGTGTTCATGTCAGTGCGCCATTTTCCCACACCCTCTTGGCCAGTCTGGACACAGCAGCCGACGCCTTTCCCATGCGCTTGTTGATTTCTACATCGAGAGGGGGGTTACTGGTGATAGTTGAGCCTAGGTAGGTGAACTCTTGAACCACTTCCAGAGCGTGGTCGCCGATATTGATGGATGGAGCATTTCTGACGTCCTGTCCCATGATGTTCGTTTTTTTGAGGCTGATGGTTAGGCCAAATTCGTTGCAGGCAGCCTGTTGATGAGTCTCTGCAGACACTCTTCTGTGTGGGATGTTAATGCAGCATCGTCAGCAAAGAGGAGTTCCCTGATGAGGACTTTCCGTACTTTGGTCTTCGCTCTTAGACGGGCAAGGTTGAACAACCTGCCACCTGATCTTGTGTGGAGGAAAATTCCTTCTTCTGGAGACTTGAACGCATGTGAGAGCAGCAGGGAGAAGATGATCCCAAACAGTGTAGGTTCGAGAACACAGCCCTGTTTCATGCCACTCAGAATAGGAAAGGGGTCTGATGAGGCACCGCTATGCTGAATTGTGCCTTTCATATTGTCATGGAATGACGTGATGGTACTTAGTAGCTTTGGTGGACATCCGATCTTTGCTAGTAGTCTGAAGTGACCACGTCTGCTGATGAGGTCAAAGGCTTTGGTGATATCTATGAACGCAGCGTAGAGGGGCATCCGTTGTTCGCTGCATTTCTCCTGTATCTGGCAAAGGGAGAACAGCATGTTAATGGTGGATCTCTCTGCTTGAAAGCTGCACTGTGCCTCAGGGTAGACACACGCAGCCAGCTTCTGGAGTCTGTTTAAAACGACTTGAGCGAAGGCTTTTCCCACTATGCTGAGCAGGGAGATTCATGGTAGCTGTTGCAGTCACCGCAGTCACTCTTGTTCTTATAGAGGGTGATGATATTGGCATCGCACATGTCCTGTGGTACCGCTTCCTCATCCCACCACAGGCAAAGCAGTTCATGGAGTGCTGAGAGTATAGCAGGCTTGGCAGTCTTGATTATTTCAGGGGTAATGCCGTCCTTTCCAGGGGCGTTTCCACTGGCTAGAGAATCGATGGCATTACTGAGTTCCGATTTTGTTGGCTGTTCATCCAGCGCAACCATGACTGGCAGAGACTTGGCTGCATTGAGGGCGGTATCAGTGGCATCATTTTCCCTGGAGTACAGTCCTAAGTAGTGCTCCACTCAGCGGTCCATTTGCTTGCGTTGGTCAGTAATCATTTCCCCTGATTTAGACTTGAGGGGGGCGATCTTCTTGATGGTTGGCCCAAAAGTTCTCTTAATGCCATCATACATTCCTCTGATGTTTCCGGTGTCGGAGGCCAGCTGAATATGACTGCATAGGTGTTGCCAGTAGTCATTTGCACAGCGCCTGGCTGTTCTTTGCGTGATTCCTCTGGTGGCTTTAAGTGCTAAGGATGCTAATTCGCTGGGGGCTTTCTTGTAGTTCAGCAGTGCAGTGCACTTAGCGGCTATGACTGGTTCCATCTCTTCAGTGAGATTGAAACCAGTCTACATTCTGCTTCTCACATTTGCCAAAGGTGGCCATTGCTGAGTCATAGATGGCATCTCTGATGTGGGCCCACTTGGTCTCTGCATCCTCTGCAGGAGTGTTTTGAAGGGCTTTTTCAAGTGAATTAAGAAGCTTTTGTGCGCAGGTGGCCCTTCTGCTTGGAGTGATGTAGCTTCTTTGGTTTCAGTCTAACTTTGCTGCACACCAGGGAGCGGTCAGTGCCGCAGTCCACACAGTGGAAGCTGCGTGTGATCTGAACACTGTTTATAGAGGCTCGCCTTGTGATGAAGAAATCCAACTGGTGCCAACGACGGGCTTTTCGGTGTCTCCATGAAACCTGGTGATAGGTACACAACTCCAGCAGTCTCTGTCCGTTATCATTTATCCTTCCAATACCATAGTGCCCGAGGCAGGAGAAAGTCCCCCAGCAGGAACAAATGTTCTGTCTTAGGAATGCTACTAATTGATATTATGGAGTTTCTCATAGAACTGGTCTTTAACTTCAGGTGGGAACCAGTGTGTTGGAGCACAGATGCTGAGCAGGTGTACTGGACCAGAGGCGATGAGCAGTCGGATGAACAGTATGCGTTCCGAGCCATTTGTAGGTGGCTCTATCATGCTGAGCAGAGTTTCGGATGATGAGAGGCTGAGTAAATTGGGACTATACTCTGTGGAGTTTAGGAGAATGAGGGGTGATCTCATTGAAGCATACAAGATTCTGAAGGGGCTGGACAGGGTATACAGAGAGATTGTTTCCACTGGTCAAGGAATCTCAGACAGGGACACAGTCTCAGGTTAAGGGGCCAATCATTTAGGACTGAGATGAGGAGAAATGACTTCACTCAAAGGATTGTGAATCTTTGGAATTCTCTACCCCAGAGGGTTGCAGATGCTCCGTCGTTGAATATATTTAAGGCTGGAATAGACAGATTTTTGGTATCTCAGGGAATCAAGGGATATGGCGAGCAGGCTCGATGGGCCATATGGTCTACTCCTGCTCCTATTTCTTGTGTTCTTGTGTTTTATACTATCCACGGGACAGTATCAAAATGGGTAAAACACACACAGACAATATCAGTCTGAACCATCTAGGATCCATTATTCTATTTAGTTGATCATTTCAGGAATTCTACAACAGTCCATATGTTAAAGTCATGACACCCAATTTAGAATATTTGCCAAATCCAAGAGTGCGAGGGAGCGGAATTATTTCATCAGCCTTGAGACACAGCGCTTTACTTATCTCATCAATTCAACAAGCTCTGCCCATTCAGCTTCCTTCACAAAACTTTCACCAGCAGTTTCTATGATATAAAAAATACAAGTGCAATACCACTTTTAAAAGGAGAACTGATAAATCTCTTGAAACTCAGGATGCTCCACGGCATGTAAGGTAGCAGGCTGCTCCCAAGGAGATTAGCATTAAGCTCAAACTGTCACTTGCTACCAGGTCCCAAATCCACCAACACATTGTATCCCTTAACTGCTTTCCCCAAGAGACCAGCCTTTGACCTAAATACCTGGCACGCCATGGACTCAACAGGGCAAATGGCTTCCTTTTGTGCCGTAACCATTCGGTCATTCTACGTCCAAAACGCTGGATATTTAAAATAATTCACTTGGCTGTTCTTTTGACTCTATGAGCCCAATATTTATAAGGATGGACATGTAGTATGAATGGCCTGCTTCATCCCAGCAGTTAATATTACAATCACAGAAAATAACAAAACTGGACATTCCATTACTAGAACAGGTACAAAGTGCAGCATTATCACGGTCACATTAAAAGCAGGAAAATCTTGGAGCTTCGCCAATTTAAAAAAAAAAGCTTCGCTGAAGGTGAACACCAGGCAGCCTCCAGTATCTGACCCAAACTGACATTCACATGAAGGAAAGATAAGAGGAAGGAATTTATCTTGTTCTCACTTGCCATCAACATATCACAATAGGACTTGGAATGGCAGCTGATTCTTCCCCTCCCTAACCCACTGAAGCCAAATAAAGCACTAAGAACAGCTAACATAGCACAAACAAGGAATTAAACCTGGCATCTTCTGGTCTGTATAGCTTACTCACATTGCCTTACCCAACGGAACTGTCAAAGAGGTGCAAGTGCTTTCTATTCAAAGTATACCTTTCCCTTTCTTCCTTCTGTCACCAAGATAGTCTCTTTTGAGATGATCAGGGCCCCAAATCTAAACCATGTCTCATGAAGAGGTACTGATTACCTTTATAACCTATCAATCCAACAGTAGGCACATGAAGGAAGCAGAGACACAGAATGGCAAGCCTAAAATGGAGAAGGTAGGAGATATTACGCAAATGTTTAAAAAAAAATTTTTGGATATGAGTGTTGCCGGCAATGCCGCATTTACTGTCCATCCTTAGTTGCCCTTAAAGCACCAATGGGCCTTCTTGAACTGTCATAAACTAATGGTTTGATACAAAAAGTGACTGACTAGGTCACTTCTGAAAAAAGTCAACCACAGTGTGGGACTGGAGGTCAGACTGGGTAAGGTACATAGGAACAGGAGTAGGCCATTCAGCCCATCGAGCCAGGTCTGCCATTCAATACAATCACGGCTGATCATCCACTTCAATGCCTTTTCTCCCACAATATCCTCATATCCCCTTATGTCATTTGTATTTAGAAATCTGTCAATCTCTGCTTTAAACATACTCAATGACTGAGCTTCCACAGCCCTCTGGGGTAGAGAATTCCAAAGATTCACAACCCTAAGTAAAGAAAGTTCTCCTCATCTCTGTCCTAACTGGCTTCTCCCTTATTGTGAAATTGTGTCCCCTGGTTCTAGATTCCCCAACCAGGGGAAACATCTTGGCTGTATCTACCCTGTCTATCCCTTTAAGTATTTTGTAGGTTTCAATGAGATCACCTCTCATTCTTCGAAACTCTAGAGAATACAGGCCCAGTTTCCCCAATCTCTCTTCATTGGACAGTCCAGCCATCCCGGGAACAAGTCTGGTGAACCTTAGTTGCACTCCCTCTATGGCAATAATAGCCTTCCTAAGATAAGGGGACCAAAACTGCACACAGTACTCCAGGTGTGAACTAACCAAGGTTCTGTACAATTGAAGCAAGACTTCACTGCTGTACTCAAATCCTTTTGCGAGAAAGGCCAACATGCTATTAGCCTTCTTAATTGCTTACTGCACCTGCATGTTAGCTTTCAGTGACTTATTGACGAGGAACCTTTGTACGTCTACACTTTCTAATCTTTTACCATTTAAGAAATACTCTGCACATTTGTTCCTCCTACCAAAATGGATAACCACACATTTTTCCACATTATATTCCATCTGCCATGTTCTTACCCACTCACCAAGTCTGTCCAAATCCCCTTTAAGCTGCTTTGCATCTTCCTCACAACTTACATTCCTACCTAGTTTTGTTTCATCCGCAAACTTGGAAATATTACATTTGGTCCCCACATCCAAATCATTGATATATAGTGCGGACAGTTGGGGCCCCAAGTACTGATGCGTGCAGTAGCCCACTAGTTCATAGCCTGCCAACGCGAGAATGGCCAGTTTATTCCTACTCTGTTTTCTGCCTGTTAACCAATCCTTAATCCATGCCAGTATATTACCTCCTATTCCATGTACTTTAATTTTGCTAACCAATCTTCAAAAGTCTTCTGAAAATCCAAGTGTACCACGTCCACTGACTCCCCTTTATCAATTGTTAGTAACATCCTCAAACAAACTCCAAAACGTTAGTCAAACTTGATTTCCCATTCATAAATCCATGTTATCTATGCCCAATTAGATCATTATCCAAGTGTCCATTTACCACATCCTTTAGAATAGATTCTAACATTTTCCCTACTACTGATGTAAGGCTTACAGCTCTATAGTTCCCTGTTTTCTCTGTCCGTCTTTACATTAGGAACAAGAGGTCAGCATGCTAGAAAACCCAAGGAAACTATAACTGAATCAAGGACAGGGACTTAACAAAATTAACATTAACAAGATAACAGCAATGGAGAAATTCATAATGGAGTGATGAATACCCAGGACCAGATGATTTCCATTCCAGAGTTTAAAAGAGTTCAATAAAAACACTGCAGATGCCCCAATTACAATTTACCAAAGTTCTCCTGATTCAGGAACCGTTCCTTTATTTTAGAAAATTGCGCGTATCACTCTGCTATTTAAGAAAGGTGACAGAAGGAAACCAGGAAGTTATAGACCAGTTAGCCTATCAGGAAATTGTCTACAATTGAGGATAGGGTGACTGAACACACTGAAAATTTGCAGCCGAATAGGGAGCCAGCAGGGATTTGTAGTGGGTAGGTCATGTCTGATGAATCCGCTTGAATTTTTTGAAGAGGCAACTAAAGCAGTGGGCAGGGGAATATCTATGGATGTTATTTCTATGGACTTCCGAAAGGCATTTGATAAAGTCCCTCATGAGAGACTGTTTAGCTGAAGTTGAAGCTCATGGAATTGAAGGCAAATTATTGACTTGGTTAGGATAGGAATTTGGCTGAGCAGGAGAGAGTCGGGATAATTGGCTAGTACTTTAACTGGCAAGATGTGACTAGCAGTATCCTGCAAGGATCTGTGTTGGAGCCTCAACTATTGATCGTATTTATTAACTTAGACGATAGAACAGAAAGCCACATATCTAAACCTACCAATAAAACAAAGATACAATAATCACATATTTATATAACACCTATAACAGAATAAAATGTCCCACAGCCCTTCACAGCAGCATTATAAAACAAAATATGACACCAAGCCACATAAGGAGATATCAGGCCAGATGACCAAAAGCTTGGTCAAAGAGATAGGTTTTACGGAGTGTCTTAGAGGAGGAAAGTGAGATAGAGGGGCAGAGAGGTGTAGGGAGGGTATTCCAGACCTTTGGGCCTAGGCAACTTAAGGAAATAGTGGAGCGATTAAAATCAGAGGATGCTTATGAGACCAGAATTAGAGGAGCACAGATATCTCAGAGGATTGTAGGCTGGAGATTAGAGACAGAGATAGGGAAGGGAAAGGCCATGGAAGGATTTGAAAACAAGAATGAGAATTTTAAAATCAAGATGTTGCTTGACCAGCAGCCAATATGGGTGAATGAGCACAAGGGTGATAGGTGAGTTAAGACACGGGCAGCAGAGTTTTGGATGGCCTCAAGTTTACAGAGGGTAGATTGTGGGAGACCAGTCAACGGTGTGTTGGAATAGTCAAGTTTAGAGGTAACAAAGGCATGAATGAGGGTTTCAGCAGGTGAACTGAGACAGGGAAGAAATCAGGCAGTTAGGGAGGTGGAAATAGGTGGTCTTAGTGATAGCTTCTGGTCTCGTATTCACACTCATCTTGGAGTTAAATGTGTCACCAAGGTTGTGAACAGACTGGCATAATCTCAGACTGTTGCCAGGGAGAGGGTTCGAGTCAGTAGCTAGGGAAGAGAGTTTTGAGTGGGAACTGAAAACAATGGGTTCAGTCTTCTCAATATTTAATTGAAGGAATAAAAGCAAAATACGGCAGATGCTGGAAATCTGAAATAAAAACGTGTTGGAAATACTCAGCAGGTCCAGCAGCATCTGTGGAGAGAACAGCAGACATTTCAGGTCAGTGACTTTTCATCAGAACTGGTAAAGGTTAGAAATGTAATAGGTTATGAGCAAGTAAAGCGAGGGTTGGGGGGAAAAAAAAAAAAAAGAGGTGTTGAGAGGACAGAAGGCCAGAGAGATTGACTGACAAGGTGGTCATGGGGCAAAGGCAAAGAAAGCGTGCGAATGGTGTGCTGAAAGACAAAGCATTAGGGTAGAGTGTGTGTTAATGACAGAATAATGGATAGCCCTAGCCAAAAGCACAATGAAAAAACCAGTAGGCAGGCACATGGTTAAAAAGAATGAAACAAAATACTGAAATTGATTAATAATCAATATAATGAAATAATGAAAAACAAACAAAAGGAATGGCCCTTTTTAAATTTATTTTTTTTCATCATTTTTTTTTACCATGTGCCTGCCTACTGGATGAGGGTTTCAACAGCAAATGAGCTGAGGCAGGGGAAGTTGGGCAATGTTATAGAAGTGAAAATGGCGGTGCAGAGGTTGGAAGTTTATCTTGGGGTGAAATATAACCAAGGTTGCAAACAGTCTGGTTTAGAATCAGAGTTGCCAACAAGAGGGATGGAGTCGGTAGCTCAGGAATGGAGTTTGGAGTCGGGACTGAAGACAATGGCTTTGGTCTTCCCAATATTTAATTGGAGGAAATTGCTGCTCATCCAGTACTGGATGTCAGATAAGCAGTCTGATAATTCAGCAATGGTATAGGACTCGAGAGGCGCAGTGGTGAGGTAGAGCTGGGTGCTGTCGGGAACCAACTCTGCTTCGAAAGATGTCACCAGCTGGCAACATGTAGATGGCTGAGGAAGCCAAGGATAGACCTTAGTGGGGAGAGGTAATGGTGCAGGAGTGGGAACAGAAGCTATTGCAAGTGTTTTTTTTAAAATTAATTCTTGTGATGTGGGCGTTGCTGGCAACACCAGAATAATGTGCCCATCCCTAACTGCCCTCCAGATACTCTGGCTACAATTAAATAGGTAAGAATGGAACCAGGCACGGTGACATTAGAGAAGTGTTGGAAGAGGACAGTGTGGCAAAGGCTGCAGACAGATCAATGAGGATAAAGGAGGGATAGTTTACCTTGTCACAGCCACATAGAATGTCATTTGAGACTTTGATAAGAGCCGTTTCGGTACTCTGACAGGACAGAAGCTTGATTGGAAAGATTCAAACATGGAGTTCCAGGAAAGATGGGCAGGGATTTGAGAGACAACACATTCAAGGACTCGAGAGGAAAGGGAGGATGGAGATGGGGGTGGTAGTTTGCAAGGATGATGGGGTCAAGGGTTGGTTTGTTTGAGAGGGTTGATGCAGTCAGATTTAGAGAGAGAAACAGTACCTGAGGAGAGAGAACAAACAATATCAGCTAACATGGGGACCGGGAAGGGTAGCTGCATGGTCAGCAATTCAGTGGGGAAAGGGTCAAGGAAGCAGGAGGTGGGCCTCGTGGACAAGATGAGCTCAGGGAGGCCGTGTGGAGAGATAGGAGTGCAGGGCTATGGCAGGGGGGGACTGCAGAGGAAGACTGGCCCGGTGGGCTACTGGAAGGGAGAGAAGCGGCAGAGGTCTCGATTTTGATGACAAAATAGTCCACGAGTCCCTAGCACTTACTTTAGGAGGTGAGGGTGCAGGAGGTAAAAGAGAGGTGTTTAAGAATACAGTTTGCAGTAGAGAAATGAAACCAGGTTTATCTTTGCATTTCAAGATGAACCTGAAATAGGTGACAAGTTTTGACAGACGAGAGCAGGACCCAATAGTGTTTTACGTGGCGCAGCCAGTGAATGACTAAACCAGTTGTTTGCTGTATCTGTTCAAGTCTACATCCCTTGGACTCGAGAGTGAAGGTGAGAGCTGTAACAGTGAGGGAGAGTAATGGTTGTACTGGGAAGTAGGACATCAAAAACAGAGGTGAGGATGCAGTTCAGCAAATCAGTAGATGCAGGAAGAAACATCATGGCAAATGGAGGGCAAAAGGCTAGACAGATGGGATTTTTAAATTGCAGTTGTAAGCGATTTGGGGGATAGCTTTTTTTCCAGGGGCAAATACTGAAGGAGGTTAGGTTGGGACATGGAAGGGGAATGCAGATGGAAAGTGATCGACAGATGTGATCAGAGTTGGCCTTATCTGTGATTGACACATGGTCTTGCAACTCCGATTGTGAGATGGTAAGGTCAAGGGGGTATCCATGTATATGGGTTGGGAAGTTTTCATGGCGGGAGAGATTAAGGGAGGATAAGGCGGCGGTGAACTCAGAGGAGAGAGAGGAGTTGAGATGCAGGTTGAAATCGCTGAAAATGAGAAGTCATTCGGTGCAGAGGCCAAAAGGAGGAAAGCAGGGAAGATATCTCTGCGAGAACATTTTTTTTTTTTATACATCGTACTGGGTGGGCAGTAGAGAACAAGGATTTTTTTTTAAAATGAGAACGAGGGCATTTAACATTTTCTTCAAAAGTGAGAGCACACCCAACAACGTACCAATACAGCCTACAAGATGTCAGCACTCAAGTGTGATTAACAGCAGCATCCTGGAAGTAGTTCCAGATGTAGAATCATAGACATTTATAGTACAGGGGTATGCCAGTCAGCTCATTATGTGGATCGTGCAATATAATTTCTGCAGATATCGTCTGATGTGAAACTTGCTCAAATTTAATGCCCAGCTTTGTTCACACAATGAGACAAACCTTTTGTATTTCTTCTGGGAGGCCTTGGCTAATGACCCTGTATTCCAGTTTAGAGTAGTTGCACTTGCAGCCAAAAGACAGATTATTTGCTAGTTTGGTCAAGTCTCTTGAGATGCGGTGGGATTATTGGTGGTATCTAGCAAAACGTCATCTGGCAGTTTAAAAACTTTTATTTAATTGCTCCTTACTCAACAGTCAACATTGCAATGAAGTTAGTATTACTATAAAAGGTATCAAATTAAGTGATGCATACTGGAGTGAACTAAGACAGTGAGCTTGTAGTAGGCATCAGGTTTACAGAACTACCCAGCATCATGTAGGTGCACATTATGACATGGTAGCCAGCATGACCTGCTACACATGACCTGACACAAAAGCAAGCCATGTAATTTGGAGTAAAAACACCAAAACACATTTAACTGGAGTTTACAGTAATTATTTATTGCTATTATCTGTAAACAGACAATAGCTATGGGTTTAGAAAAACCCATCTCAAACCAGCCACATCAGTTCCCAAACAGCAACAGGCTGAATGAATAGAATCACAGAACGGTTACTGCACAGGAGGTGGCCATTCAGCCCCATCAAGTCCATGGCAGGTCTCTGCAAGAGCAATTTAGTTAGACCCACTCCCCCATCCTTCCCCATAACCTGCAAATTTTCTCTCTTCAGGTGCTTATCCACATATCCACCATTCTCTCAGGCAATACATTCCAGAACCTAACCACTCTCTGCTTAAAAAAAGTTTTCCCTCATGTCACCTTTGGTTCTTTTACCAATTGCCTTAAATTGGCATCTGTTGGTTCTCGACCCTTCTGCCAATGAGAACAAGTTTTCTGTCTACTCTGTCCAGACCCTGCATGGTTCTGAACACCTATATCAAATCACCTCTCAACCCCAGCTTCTACAATCTAACCTCATAACTGAAGTCCCTCATCCCTGGAACGATTCTCATAGATCTTTTTCTGCGCTCTCTCTAAAGTCTTCATATCCTCCCCAAAGTGCAGTGCCCAGAACAGGTTACAATACACCAGCTGAGGCTGAACCAGTGTTTTATAAAGGTTCATCATAACCTCATTGCTTTTGTATTCTTTGCCCCCATTTATAAAGGATACTTTATGCCTTTTCAAAAGAACAAAGAACAGTACAGCACAGGAACAGGCCATTCGGCCCTCCAAGCCTGCGCCGATCTTGATGCCTACCTAAACTAACACCTTCTGCACTTCCGGGGCCCATATCCCTCTATTCCCTTCCTATTCATGTATTTGTCAAGATATCTCTTAAACGTCGCTATCGTATCTGCTTCCACCACCTACCCTGGCAGCAAGTTCCAGGCACTCAGCACCCTCTGTGTAAAAACCTCGCCTCGCACATCCCCTCTAAACTTTGCCCCTCGCACCTTAAATCTATGTCCCCTAGTAACTGAATCGTCCACCCTGGGAAAAAGCTTCTGACTATCCACTGTCCATGCCGCTCATAACTTTGTAAACCTCTATCATGTCACCCCTCCACCTCCGTCGTTCCAGTGAAAACATTCCGAGTCTTTCCAACCTCTCCTCATAGCGAGTGCCCTCCAGACCAGGCAACATCCTGGTAACCCTCTTCTGTACCCTCTCCAAAGCCCCCACGTCCTTCTGGTAGTGTGGTGACCAGAATTGCACGCAATATTCTAAGTGTGGCCTAACTAAGGTTCTGTACAGCTGCAACATGACTTGCCAATTTTTATACTCTATGCCCCGACCGATGAAGGGAAGCATGCCGAATGCCTTCTTGACTACCTTATTCACCTGCGTTGCCACTTTCAGTGACCTGTGGACCTGTACGCCCAGATCTCTCTGCCTTTCCAATACTCCTAAGGGTTCTGCCATTTACTGTATACCTCCCACCTGCATTAGACCTTCCAAAATGCATTACCTCACATTTGTCCGGATTAAACTCCATCTGCCATTTCTCCGCCCAAGTCTCCAACCGATCTATATCCTGCTGTATCCTCTGACAATCCTCATCATTATCTGCAACTCCACCAACCTTTGTGTCGTCCGCAAACTTACCAATCAGACCAGCTACATTTTCCTCCAAATCATTTATATATACTACAAACAGCAAAGGTCCCAGCACTGATCCCTGCGGAACACCACTATTCACATCCCTCCATTCAGAAAAACACCCATCCACTGATACCCTCTGTCTTCTATGACCGATCCAGTTCTGTATCCATCTTGCCAGCTCACCTCTGATCCCGTGTGACTTCACCTTTTGTACCAGTCTGCCATGCAGGACCTTGTCAAAGGCTTTACTAAAGTCCATTTAGATAACATCCACTGCCCTTCCTTCATCAATCCTCTCTAATAGTTTCCCTACCACTGACGTAAGGCTCACCGGCCTATAATTTCCTGGATTATCCTTGCCACCCTTCTTAAACAAAGGAACAACATTGGCTATCCTCCAGTCCTCTGGGACCTCACCTGTAGCCAATGAGGATGCAAAGATTTCTGTCAAGGCCCCAGCAATTTCTTCCCTTGCCTCCCTCAGTATTCTAGGGTAGATCCCATCAGGCCCTGGGGACTTATCTTCCTTAATGCTTTGCAAGACACCCAACACCACCTCCTTTTTGATAATGAGATGACTGAAACTATCTGCAATCTCTTCCCTCGGCTCATCATCCACCAAGTCCTTCTTTTTGGTGAATACTGATGCAAAGTACTCATTTAGCACCTCGCCCATTTCCTCTGGCTCCACACATAGATTCCCATCTCTGTCCTTGAGTGGGCCAACCCTTTCCCTGGTTACCCTCTTGCTCTTTATATACGTATAAAAAGCCTTGGGATGATCCTTAATCCTGTTTGCCAATGACTTTTCATGAGCCCTTTTAGCCCTCCTAACTCCTTGCTTAAGTTCCTTCCTACTGTCTTTATATTCCTCAAGTGCTTCGTCTGTTCCTAGCCTTCCAGCCCTTACAAATGCTTCCTTTTTCTTTTTGACTAGACTCACAATATCCCGCGTTATCCAAGCTTCCCGAAACTTGCCAAACTTGTCTTTCTTCCTCACAGAAACATGCTGGTCCTGGATTCTAATCAACTAACGTTTGAAAGACTCCCACATGTCAGATGTTGATCTACCCTCAAACAGCCGCCCCCAATCTAAATTCTTCAGTTCCTGCCTAATATTGTTATAATTAGCCTTCCCCCAATTTAGCACCTTCACCCGAGGACTACTCTTATCCTTATCCACAAGTACCTTAAAACTTATGGAATTATGGTCACTGCTCCCGAAATGCTCCCCCACTAAAACTTCGACCACCTGGCCAGGCTCATTCCCCAATACCAGGCCCAGAATGGTCCCATCCCTAGTTGGACTATCTACATATTGTTTCAAGAAGCCCTCCTGGATGCTCCTCACAAATTCTGCCCCAACCAAGCCCCTAGCACTAAGTGAGTCCCAGTCAATATAGGGGAAGTTAAAATCACCCACCACCACAACCCTGTTACCTTTACATCTTTCCCAAAATCTGTCTACATATCTGCTCCTCTACCTCCCGCTGGCTGTTGGGAGGCCTGTAGTAAACCCCCAACATCGTGACTGCACCCTTCCTATTCCTGAGCTCCACCCATATTGCCTCGCTGCATGACCCCTCTGAGGTGTCCTCCCGCAGTACAGCTGTGATATTCTCCTCAACAAGTAATGCAACTCCCCCACCCCTTTTACATCCCCCTCTATCCCGCCTGAAGCTTCTAAAGCCTGGAACATTTAGCTGCCAATCCTGTCCTTCCCTCAACCAAGTCTCTGTAATAGCAACATCATATTTCCAAGTACTAACTCAAGCTCTAAGTTCATCTGCCTTACCGGTTATACTTCTCGCATTGAAACAAATGCACTTCAGACCACCAGTCCCGCTGTGCTCCGCAACATCTCCCCGCCTGCTCTTCCTCTTAGTCCTACTGGCCTTATTTACTATGTCCTCCTCATTTCTTTCACTAGCTGTCCCACTGCTCTGGTTCCCACCCCCCTGCCACACTAGTTTATACCCACCCGAGTGACGCTAGCAAACCTTGCAGCCAGGATATTAGTGCCCCTCCAGTTTAGATGCAACCCATCCTTCTTGTACAGGTCCCATCTGCCCCTGAAGAGAGCCCAATGGTCCAGATTTCTGAAACCCTCCCTTCTACAACCCTAGAGGTCCTGTTTTTTTAAACTTACTACCTAACTCCCTAAACTCCCCCTGCAGGACCTCATCACTCTTCCTGCCTATGTCATTGGTACCGATGTGTACCACAACCTCTGGCTGTTCACCCTCCCCCTTCAGAATGCCCCCTGTCTGTTCAGAGACATCCTTGACCCCGGCACCAGGGAGGCAACATACCATCCTGGAGTCTCTTTCATGTCCACAGAAGCACCTATCTGTGCCCCTGACTATAGAGTCCCCTATAACTATTGCTCTTCTGCGCTTTGTCCCTTCCTGAACAACAATGCCAGCAGTGGTGCCACTGCTCTGGCTGCTGCTGTTTTCCCCTGATCGACCATCCTCCCCAACAGTATCCAAAACGGTATACTTGTTAGAGAGGGGGATAGCCACAGGGGATTCCTGCACTGACCGCCTGCCCCTTCTAGCGGTCACCCACCCATCTATCTGCCTGCACCTTGGGTGTAACCACTTCTCAAACTCCTGTCTATGACACTTTCTGCCACCTGCATGCTCCTCAGTGCATCCAGTTGCCGCTACAACCGATCCATGCGGTCTGTGAGGAGCTGCAACTGGGTACACTCCCTGCAGATGTAGTCGCCCGGAATGCTGGAAGCGTCACGGACCTCCCACATCTCACAGGTGAGGCACTTCACCCCTCTAACTGAAATTTCTAGCACTAATTAATAAATTAATTTAAAATAAATAAATGCTTATTAAATCCTTACTAAATTATGATACACTTGACTATGTGGTCCCTAGTGCTAGACTTCTACAATAAATACTAAATGCTATCTAAATACAGTAATCTCCTCCCTCTGGTTTAGTTACTCTACTTATTAGTTAATTCGTGTTTTAATCAATTTTTATCAGTTTTATTTTCAAATTCGGTACAGATTCCCTACCAGCCAATCAGGTCACAGCTTTCCTGTGACGTCACTTTTTCAGCTTTTTTTCCCCCACCCGAGGTAACTTACCGGTCCGGAACTCCGCCCTCCGAGTCTTCTCCGTGAATATAGGACAAACCATATTCTCAATGTGTCCTACCACCTTCAATGATTTGTGCACATCTACCTCCAGGTCCCTCAGCTCCTGCACCTCCTTTAGAACTACACCCTTTATTTTTTGCCTCTCCTCATTCTCCCTCCCAAAATGTACCACTTCACACTTCTCTGCATTAAATCTCATCGGTCATGTGTCCACCCATTCCACCAGCCCAAGGCCTCCTGAAATTGATCACTATTTATCACAATTTTTCTCCTCACAGTTCACAACAATTCCAAGTTTTGTCTCACCTGCAAATTTTAAAATTGTACCCTGCACACCAAAGTCCAAGTCTAGGTCATTAATATAAATCAAGAAAAGCGCTGGTCCGAGTACTGATTCCTGGGGAATCCCACTAGGTATCTTCCTCCAGTTCAAGAACAACCATTCACCACTACTCTGTTTCCATGCTGCCACAGTCCCTTTTATTCTATGGGCTTTACATTTGCTGACAAGCCTGTAATGTGGCACTTTATCAAATATCCTTTGGATGAAATGTTCTTCTCACAATTTTCAATCATAGATTCATAGAAAGTTTAAGGCACAGAAAGAGGCCACTTGGCCTATCGCGTCTCTGACAGCCGAAAAATGATCCACCTATTCTGATCCCACCTTCCAGCATATGGTCCGTAGCCCTGCAGATTACTGCACTTAAGATGCATAATCCAGACTCTTTTTGAATGAGTTGAAGGTCTCTGCCTCAACCACCCTTTCAGGCAGGGAGTTCCAGACCATCACCACCCTATGGGTGAAAAAGTTTATCCTCATCTTCCCTCTAATCATTCTACCAATCACTTTAAATCTATACCCCCTCTTCACTGACTTCTCTTTACCTCCACTCTATCCAGGCCCCTCACAATTTTGTACATTTCAATCAAATCTGCCCTCAGCCTTCACTGTTCCAAGGAGAACAGCCCCAGCCTCGTAATCTCCTCTGTACCCTCTCCAGTGCAATTACATCTTTTCTACAATGAGGTGACCAGAACTGCACACACTACTCAGGCTGTGGCCTAACCAATGAGTTATACAGTTCCAGCATAGCCTCCCTGCTGTTGTATTCTACACCTCAGCTAATAAAGGGAAGGATTCCATATGCCTTCTTAACCACCATATCGACCTGTCCTGCTACCTTCAGGAATCTGTGGACATTCACTCCAAGGTCCCTCACTTCCTTTACACTTCAGTATTTTCCCATTAATCGTGTATTCCTTTGCCTTGTTTGACCTCCCCAAATGCATCACCTCACACTTCTCCAGGTTGAATTCCATTTGCCACTTTTCTGCCCATCTGACCAGACCATCAATATCTTCCTGCAGCCTACAGTTATCCTCCTCGCTATCTACCACACAGCCAATCTTTGTGTCGTCTGCAAACTTCTTGATCATGCCCCCTACATTTACATCCAAATCGTTAAATATATGCCACAAAAAGCAGGGGACCCAGTACTGAGCCCTGTAGACCACCACTGGAAACAGCCCTCCAGTCGCTAAAACACCCGTTAACAACTACCCTTTGTTTCCCACCACTGAGCCAATTTTATATCCACCTTGCTGCATTTCCCTGGATCCCATGAGATTTTACTTTTTTTTTTAAACCAGTCTGCATGTGGGATCTTGTCAAAAGCCCTGCTAAAATCCATGTAGACCACATCAACTGCACTACCCTCATCTATCTTCCTTGTCACCTCTTCAAAAAATTCAATCAAGTTGGTCAAACAAGGTCTTCCCTTAACAAATCCATGCTGACTTTCCTTGATTAACCTGTGCCTTTCTAAGTGACACTTTATTCTCTCAGGTTAGATTCCAATAATTTGCCCACTACTGAGGTCGAACTGACTGGCCTGTAATTATTCAGTCTATCCATCGCTCCCTTTTTAAACAGAGGTACAACGTTAGCAGTTCTCCAATCCTCCGGCACCACACCTGTATCCAGTGAGGACTGGAAAATGACGGTCAGACCTTCTGCTATTTCCCCTCTCGCTTCTTTTAACAGCCTAGGTTACATTTCATCTGACCCTGGTTATTTATCAACTTTCAAGGATGCTAATCTCATTAATACTTCCTCTCTCCCTATGTTTATCACATCCAATACTTCACCCTCTTCCTCCTTAACTACAATATCTGCACCGTCCCCCTCTTTTGTGAAGACAGACACAAAGTATTCATTAAGAATACCAATATCTTCCACCCCTACACATAGGTTATCTTTTTGGTCTTTTATTGGCCCTACTCTTTCCTTAGTTATCCTCTTAATGTATTGATTAAACATCTTTGGGTTCACCATGATTTTGCTTGCCAATATTCTTTCATGCCCTCGCTTAGCTTTCCTAACTTCCTTTTTGATTTCACCCCTCCACTTTCTATACTCTTCTCGGCTTTCTGTAGTATTGACTTCTCTGTATCGGACATAAGCTTTCCTTTTCTGCCTTATCTTACCCTGTAAGCTCCTTGACATCCACAGGGCTCTAGATTTGGCAGTCTCACCCTTTTTGTTGTGGGAACATGTTTACTCTGAACTCCTTGAATCCCCCCTTTGTCAGGCAAACCCCCCCCCCCCCCACCACCTGCCAAGATTGAGGCACACATGATTTCACCACATGAACATTAAAACTTAAAATTGCAAGTTCCTGACCGGAAAGACATTTCCATGGTAACCAGTGTTGGAACAAGGGACAAAGGGCCATGCCCTAATTCATTCAACCAACAATGAACTTTTGATTACCAGACATTGAAGGTGGGGGGAGCTAGCATTCCAGAAACTGCTAAGGTACAATCCACAAACCTCACAGGAGAGACTATTCCACAGAAGGAGCTAGTCACATGACTAACCTGCTGGGCAATCTGGGAGTTTTTTTTGAATTTGAACTCCCAAAGGGATTTTGAGCTCAGAACACCATGTGCTCATGGACTGAAAACATCTCCTCTCCTGTCCGCCTCCATCTCTTTCCCACGGAAACTCAGAGAGAGAACAGTCTCCTACGTGAACAAGGTTTAAGATGAATACTGGGCCCAAACAAACCCAAAACCATATCTTCAATCAAGGACTACAGAGCGTTCAAGAAACAGTAACAAGATATTGCCTCAAACTGTTCTACTTATCTTTTCTTCTGCTCTTCTCTGTCTCTATTTGCATGTGTGTATCGTGTGTGCATGCTAGCTTGGGCGTGTCGTATATCCGTAGGTGTTAACCGCATTAGAGTTTAATTTTAAGGTTTAATAAATTTCATCTTTCTTCCTTAAACCACAGAAAGCCTGTTTGTGCTCATTTCTTTGCGTTATAATTGGAAAGTTGTGAACAAGGATTCACAAAGGGGGGAGCTCAAAACAGTGTGTTTAAAATTAAACCTGGTTACAATTAGTCACTAAAATAAAAGCAAAATACTGCGGATGCTGGTTCTGAAGGGTCACTGACCTGAAACGTTAACTCTGCTTCTCTCTCCACAGATGCTGCCAGATCTGCTGAGTTTTTCCAGCACTTTGTTTTTATTCTTGTTACAATTAGACCAGGTGAAGATAGTAACAGACCCCTAGACACCTTTCATACCTGCTCGTAACACCTTTGAATGCCTCCCACTGTTCTGACACTGATTTACCTTCAAGTCGCTGTTTCCAGTCCACTTTCGCTAAATCACTCCTCAGTTTAGTAAAATTGGCCCTGCCCCAATTTGAGAACTCTAACTCCTGTCCTATCTCTGTCCTTTTCCATAATTATGTTTAATTATGTTAAAACTGACTGAATTATGATTACTACCACCAAAATGTTCTCCCACTGCCACCCATTCCACCTGCCCATCTTCATTTCCTAAAACTAAGTCTAAAACTGCACCCTCTCTTGTTGGACTTGCTACTTACTGGACAAAAAAGTTCTCCTGAATGCACCTCAAGAATTTTGCTCCCTCAATTCCTTTCACACTAAAACTATCCCAGTTAATATTGGGGTACTTAAAATCCCCTATTATTGCCCTATTGTTCTTGCACTTCTCAGAGATTTGCCTACATATCTGCTCTTCTATCTCCCTCTGACTGTTTTGGGGTCTACAGTACACTCTTTGGGGGTCTATAGTACACTCATTATGTTGCAAATAGAAAGTTTGCATTTGTACCTGAAGCACCCCTGATGGTTTGGGGAGGAAGATCTGCAAGTCTTCCTTTACTGTAAGCTCTGCAAATTCACTTCCCCCTCTTCCTTCAAAGGCACATTGGGGTGCACTTTCTCATTCTTTTGAACAGGAGTCACTGGATAGCCAATCAGTAGTGAGAACCATTGCTTGCTTTTCCCCTCCATTGGAAAAACCAAGAGTAATTGTACTGGCCCAAGTATTTGATTAGCTGTGAGCTCGAGCCAGATGAACTCCTGCGCAACATCTCCAGTCCTCTGGCAGTGGCGCAGCGGTTAGCACCGCAGCCTCATGGCTCCAGGGACCTGGGTTCGATTCTGGATACTGCCTGTGCGGAGTTTGCAAGTTCTCCCTGTGACCGCGTGGGTTTTCGCCGGGTGCTCCAGTTTCCTCCCACAGCCAAAAACTTGCAGGTGGTAGGTAAATTGGCCATTGTAAATTGCCCCTAGTGTAGGTAGGTGATAGGGAATATGGGATTACTGTAGGGTTAGTATAAATGGGTGGTTGTTGGTCGGCACAGACTCGGTGGGCCGAAGGGCCTGTTTCAGTGCTGTATCTCTAAAAAAAAAAATAAAAATAAAAAATCTGGATCTCCTCTATGTCTTTCAATGTAATACTGAAATGTGAATAAACCAGATTTCAAACAGCTACCTCTGCAAGCATCCCCTGGGAAAGGCACACCACCAAAACAAAACATGTGGCCCAGTTAACTAAAAGTGCATGAGGAGTAGTGATGAGGGACTGGAGGTTTAGGGCTGAACATCAGACACTTATTTTTCTCGTATCCCACACATGGTGCTCCTTCAGCTATCTACATTCTTTGCTTCACTATCTCCTCTGACCTCAACTACTCCACTCCATAAACTGCTTCCAAGCAGTCAAAAAGGTCGGTTTTAAGCAGTATCTTTAAAAAAAAAAGAGGGGCTTGGAGAGGTGAAGACGTTTATAAACATAATTCCAGAGCTTAAAGGTCTATATGGCTGATGGCACAGCTACCAACAGTGGAGCAAAGGAAATGGCAAATGAGGAGTCCAGAATTGGCAGGATAGAGTTTTTGAAAGGCTGTACAGTTGGAGAAGACTACAGAGACAGGGAGGCACAAAGCCATGGAGAGATTTGAACATGAGGAAGAGAATTTTAAAATTGAGTCACTGGTGGACCGGAAGCCAAATGTAGGACAACAATCACAGGGGTGATGGGTGAACTGGACTTGGTGCAGGCTAGGATACAGGCAGCAGAGCTTTGGATCAGCTAGAATTTATGGGGGTTGGAAAATGGAAGGCCAGACAGGACTTTATGTTCTTATGTACAGCATTGGTATAGTAGAGTCTAAAGGCAAGAAAAACAGGGAGGTGGGTTTCAGCAGCAGATCGGCTGAGGCAGGGGCAAAGACAGAGATATTACCAGGGTGGAAGTCTTTATCATGGAGAGAATATGGAGTCAGAAGCTCAGCTTCAGAATAAATAGGGCACTGAAGTTGTGAACACTCTGGTTCAGTTGGAGACATTGGCCTGGGATGGGGATGGAATTGGTGGCTAGGGAACAGCCAGTTTGTGGCAGAGGTGGAAAACGATGGCTTTGGTCTTCCCAATGTCTAATTAGATGAAAGTTTGCTTCATCCAAGGCTAGTCTGATTACACAGAGGCACTGGAGGGTTGAGAGAAGTAGTAGTGAAATATTGGGGAGATGTTTGTTCTGGTGGCACTGGACTAACCCAATGTCACTCCTTTGGCCCAAACAAAATAGAACCTCTGATGCTCCGGTCTCCTAAGTTACGTCCTCCTCTATGTTTCTGCAACTCCCATGGCCAACATTTCTTCTCAAATACATTACCACCTGCTCTTCCTCTCCTTTAATTCCAAGTGATGGAATCAAGGCTGTTTCCCACTAATCTAATTGAATTTTTTGATGAAGTAACAGAGAAGGTTTCCCCAAACAGCCAAGCTTTCGAGGAGACACTGAATGACATTCTAATTGGCATGTCACTGGTCCTGGAATGATATTGTATATTACTGCCAATTAAGGAATTCCACTCCTTTAAGTAGGGGATAAATTATCAAGGATTAAAAGCTGGTCAAATATCAATATTTGGTATCCAGCGCCTGCTATTCTGCCATTTGGCCTTACAAAGGAACAACAAGCTATTTTAAGAGAAGCAGAGATCCTAAATCGCTTTGGCGTTCTTTAAACAGCAACAGGACAAATTGAGGGGGAGAAATTGTTTTTAAAAAAAGCTATACTCAACACATCAAAAAGGTTAATCAACAGCTGAACTGACAATATTTACAGACAGGCTTCCATTAGTTTGAAGGCTCAATAGCACAAAAGCAAAATGAGCATCAAACTCAGTCCAGGCAAGGATCCAGATGAGTCACTTGGCAATGACACAAATTGCTCTTAGAACACCTATTGAGCTGTCATGCTCAATGAGCTGTTCTAGCCATAGCTCAAGGTTGGAGGGCAGGATGATGCTGATACTGCGTTCAATGAGGCAAGAAAAGAGGGAGAGACAATGTCATAGCGTATCTGCAAAGGGAGAAGAAAGCAAGAAAATCTAGCTTCAGTGTGTTGAAATATCTATACTGTGGTTTACAATCACTTCCTTCCACTTTCCCTCTACAGACACTACAACCAAAGTAATCTCTGCCCAGTTTAAAAAAGATCTGAAATTAAACAATTTTTCTTTCATGACTTCAGCCAGTGGTAAATTTTGAAAACTATGCATGGATAATTTAGATGGGACAAATGTCCTTCTGCAAAAGAGACCAATACAGTCTCCTGTTGGTCACTCTCCTATATAATTGTTAAAATATTTAGCAAATATGGGACAGCATGCATAGAAATATCAAAGATTTGCCCAGTAGCTAAAAAAATGTGGTATCCATTAAAGAATAATCTACAAAATAAGCTGCAGGGAACCGGGTCGTAAGTTTATGAATCCCATGTTTCTATGTGAAATGAACTGCTGGGAAACTCCAGATAGACTCCTGAACAGTTTCTCCATCAGAATTAGTGTTAATGGTCTCAACAAGACTGAACAAGCAGTCATTTTTCAGCTGTTTTCCTTTCAGATTTTTCTATTTTTCTCATCTAACTCATAGGAAAGGACTTTGAGCCTGCCTATCACAAGATACCAAAGCTAACTGTACCTCCACCACAGCTGAGATCAGCTAAATCAGCACAATGCAAGAATCAAAACAGGCACATCCCTGCTCCAACTGGTCATTATTTTGAGCTCAAGATGTAGTGGCTGTGCCAACATCAGCATTAATTGTCTACCCCTAGTTGAGCAAGGAGAAAGATGGTGATGTGGCATTGTCTTGAACTGCCAGATACATCAGTGTGGGACTGAAGTCAAACTAGGACAGAGGTAGTGGCGATAACTTTCTTTAGTGAATGAAGCAGTTGAGATTTTCCAAAACCCTAACAGCTTCTGTGGTCATCTCTTCTGGTGCCAGACACAAGAATCAAATACTCCAGCCTACACCCTTCCTCCTCCCTAAAATTAAAAGTAGTTTCATCTACAGGCTTTGCAACTCCTCTCTTCTTTTTAGGGGCCTCAAAACTGTTGAATTCTTTATCTTCTTCAGTCATTTCTTCTTACAATCTTGAAAATCCCAAGCATTACAAAGTCCCTTTTCAATCCTAATAATGGCCACCATGAAAGACCTTTACTTCAAGACAAAAAAAAACTAGTGTTAGGAGATTATTCAAATGTGAGGGCATCCCTTCCTAACACAGGGACATGTAGTCCTCCTGAGTACTGCACTCGAGCACAAAATCCAGGCTGGCACTCCAGTGCAGTACTCAGGAGGATGTAAAGGATCCCACTTAGAGGAATATTTAAGAATAGCAGGGGAGTTTTCCCCACCAATAAACTAAAGCAAATTATTTGGTCATTAACATTGTTTCATCAGAGATCTTATTGTACGCAAATTGGTTGCCACGTTTCCTACATTACAGGAATGACTACACTTCAAATAAAGTACTTCAATGGCTGTAAAGCACTTTGGGACATCCTGAGATCATGGAAGGCGCCATATATAAATGAAAGTCTGCCTTTCTTTTACCAGATCCATGTCAAGAACTCCACCATTCACAACTTGGAAGGGAAAAAACTTCAGGAAATCCCCTCCCACCTCCACTGTGCTCAGCAAAGAATTGGCAGCAACTGACTCAACAGCTCAGAAGGAAGTAGAAAGTAAATAGGAATATGAAAGAGTAAGGGGTCAGAGTAAGAGGGAATGCAATAAGGTCTAAATTAGCCTTACAGTATGTGAATGCACAGAGCATGGTAAATAAGATTGGTGAGCTGCAGGCACAGAGAGTCATACGGGAATAGGATGTTGTGGCAATGACTGAACCCTGGCTCAAAAAAAAGGCTGGATATTAAATATTCCTGGATGCAAGGTGTACAGGTAAGATAGGGAAGGAAAGAAAGGAGGAGGCGCGGCAATATTGAGAATATTACAGTGCTGGAGGGGATGCCCTAAAGGGGTCAAGGACAGAATCTATTGGGTTAGAGCCAAGAAACAACAGAAGTACAACAACACTACAGGGTGTACTCTATAGGCCACCAACTAGTGGGAATGAAATAGCGGAACACATTTGCAAGGAAATTACAGAGATGCAAAAACTATCGAGTAGTAGTAATAGGGGACTTCAATTATTCTAATGTAGACTGGGATAGTAATAGCGTAAAGGGTAGAGAGGAGAAATAGTTTCGCAGTGCATTCAGGAGAATTTGAGATCAATACATTTGCCAGTCCAATGAGAAAGGATACATTGCTAAATCTGGTTCTAGGGAATGAAGTAGGTCAAGTGGATCAAGTGTCAGTCGGGGAACATTTAAGGAACAGGGATCATAGTATCATAAGGTTTAGGTTAGCTATAGAAAAGGACAAGCAGCAATCCAGAGTACAAAATAATTATGTGGGTGTGGGTTAATTTAAATGGGGTGAGAACGGATCTGGCTCATGTAAATTGGAATCAAAGATTGGCAGGCAAAATCGTAATGGAACAACGAGCTGCCTTTAAAGAGGAGACAGTTTGAGTACAATCGAAGTACTTTCCCGTTGGGGAAAGGGAGAACAAACAAAGCTGCAGCTCCCTGAATGATGAAAGAGATGGAGGGTAAGATGAAGCAGAAAAAGGGTGAATATGACACATATCAAGTTGATAATACAAGTGAGAACCATACTGAATATAGAAAGCTCAGAGGGGAAGTGAAAAAAGAAATGAGAAGCAAAGACAGAATGAGAAGCTGGCAGCTAACATAAAAGGGAATCCAAAAGTCTTCTATAGGCATATAAATAGTAAATAGGTATTAAAAGAAATAGTGGGCTGATTAGGGACCAAAAAAGGGATTCACTCTTGGAGGCCGAGGGCATGGCTGAGGTATTAAACGTGTACTTTGCAACTGTCTTTACCAAGGAAGATGATGCTGCCAAAGTCAGAGAAAGAAGAGGTAGTTGTGACACTGGATGGGCTAAAAATTGATAAAGGAGCTATTAGAAAGGCTGGCTATACTTAATGTTGATAAGTCACTAGGATCAGATGAGATGCATCCAAAGATGCTGAGAGAAGGGAGGGTGAAAATTGCGGAAGCACTGGCCATAATCTTCCAATCCTCCTTGGATAAAAGGTGGTTACCAGAGGACCGGAGAATTGCAAAAGTTACACCCTTGTTCAAAAAAGGGTTTAAGGATAAGCCCAGCAATTAAAAGCCAGTCAGTTTAACCTCAGTGGCGGGAAAGCTTATAGAAATGATAATCCACAACAAAATTAACAGTCACTTGGACATCTATAGATCAATTAAGGAAAGACAGCATGAATTTGTTAAAGGCAAATAGTGATTAACTGACTTGACTGAGTTTTTCTTGATGAAGCAACAGAGCGGGTAATGCAGTTGATGTGGTGTACATGGACTTCCAAAAGGTGTTTGCTAACGTGCCACATAACAGGTTTGTCAGCAAAGTTGAAGCCCATGGATTAAAAGGGACACTGGCAGCAAGGATATGAAGTTGGCTGAAATAAAGACAAAGTGCTGAAAATACTCAGCAGGTCTGGCAGCCTCTGTGGAGAGAGAAACAGAGTGAACTTTTCAGGTCAATAACCTTTCATCAGAATTGACAAAGGTTAGAAATCTAATAGGTTTTGAGCTAGTGAAAGGGGGGGAGGGGGTAAAGAAGAACAAAAACAGGAAGGTCGGTGATAGGATGGAGGGCGGGAGAGATTAAATGACAAAAATGTCATGGAACAAAAGTCAAAGGGAGGGGTATAAAAGACAAAGCTTTTGTCCAGAGTGTGTTAATGGCAGAATGATGAATAGCTCTTTCCGAAAGCAAAAACATGAAAAATAAGTTTAAAGACCGGCACATGGTTTAAAAAAAAAACACACAATCAAAATGGGAGTCATGAGAGAAACATGGAAAATAGGAGCAGGAGTAAGCCATTCGGCCCTTCGAGCCTGCACCACCATTCAATATGATCATGCCTGATCATTCAAACTCAGTACCCTGTTCCCGCTTTCTCCCTGTATCCCTTGATCCCTTTAGCCCCAAGAACTATATCTCTTTCTTGAATATATTTAATGATTTGGTCTCAACTGATTTCCATGGTAGAGAATTCCACAGGTTCACCACTCTCTGGGTGAAGAAATCTCACCTCATCTCAGTCCAAAATAGAGTCATAGAGTCTTGCAGCACAGAAACAGGACCTTCGGCCCATCGTGTCTGTGCCAGCCATCCAGCACCCAACTATTCTAATCCCATAGCCTTGTATGCTATGGCGCTTCAAGTGCCCATCTAAATACTTCTCAAATGTTGTGAGGGTGCCTGCCTTTACCACCTCTTCAGGCAGTGCGTTCCAGATTCCAACCACAGGCTGGGTGAAAAAAATTTTCCTCAAATCCCCTCTAAACCGCCTGCCCCTCACCCTAACTCTATGCCCCCTGGTTATTGACCCCTCCGCTAAGGGAAAAAGTTTCTTCCTATCGTACCTATCAATGCCCCTCATAATCTTGTACACCTCAATCATGCCCCCCCTCAGCCTTCTCTGCTCCAAGGAAAACAACAGTAGCCTTTTCAGTCTCTCTTCATAGCTGAATGCTCCAGCCCAGGCAACATCCTGGTGAATCTCCTCTGCACCCTCTCCAGTGCAATCACATCCTTCCTATAGTGTGGTGACCAGAACTGTACACAGTACTCCAGCTGTGGCCTAACTAGTGTTTTATACAGCTCCATCATAACCTCCTTGCTCTTATATTCTATCCCATGTCTTCCTAACCACCTTATTTACCTGTGCTGCTGCCTTCAGTGATCTATGGACAAGTACACTAAGGTCCGACCTTCTGCACTTCCTAGGATCCTACCATCCATTGTATATTCCCTTGCCTTGTTAGTCCTCCCAAAATGCATTACCTCACACTTCTCAGGATTAAATTCCATTTGCCACTGCTCCGCCCATCTATATCGTCCTGTAATCCAAGGCTTTCCTCCTCACTATTTACAATACCACCAATGCTTATGTCACCTCCGAACTTACTGATCATACCTCCTATATTCACGTCTAAATCATTAACGTACACTACAAACAGCAAGGGTCCCAGCACCGATCTCTGTGGTACACCACTGGTCACAGGCTTCCAATCGCAAAAACAGCCCTCAACCATTACCCTCTGCCTCCTGCCACTAAGCCAATTTTGGATCCAATTTGCCTTCTTAACCAATCTCCCATGTGGGACCTTATCAAAAGCCTTACTGAAATCCACGTATACAACATCTACTTCTTTACCCTCATCCACACATCTAGTCACCGACATGAAAAATTCAATCAAGTTAGTCAGACACGATCTTCCCCTGACAAAGCCATGCTGACTATCCCGGATTAATCCCTGCCCCTCCAAGTGGAGATTAATCCTGTCCCTCGAATTTTTTCCAATATTTTCCCAACCACTGATGTTAGATTCACTGGCCTGTAATTACCTGGTCTATTCCTGCTACCTTTCTTGAATAATTGTACCACATTCGCTGTCCTCCAGTCTTCTGGTAACTCTCCTGTGGCCAGAGAGGATTTAAAAATTTGTCAAAGCCCCTGCTATCTCCTCCCTTGCCTCACATAACAGCCTGGGATACATCTCATCTGGACCTGAGGATTTATCCACTTTTAAGCCCACTAAAACAGCTAATACTTCCTCCCTTTCAATGCTAGTATGTTCAAGTATATCACAATCCCCCTCCCTGATCTCTACACCTACATCGTCCTTCTCCATAATGAACACCGATGAAAAATGATCATTTAAGACCTCACCTATGTCTTCCAGCTCCAAACAAAGATTGCCACGTTGGTCCCTAATGGGCCCTACTCTTTCCCTGCTTATCCTCTTGCCCTGAATAGACTTATAAAACGCCTTAGAATTTTCCTTTATCTTGCCCGCAGTGTTTTTTCATGTCCCTCTTTGCTCTCCTAATTACTTTAAGTGCCACCCTACACTTTCTATACTCCTCTAGGGCTCCCGCTGTTTTCAGCACTCCGAATCTGCCATAAGCCTCCTTTTTTTTTCCCTTATCCAAACCTCTATATCCCTTGACATCCAGGGGTCCCTGGTCCTGGTGGTCCTACCCTTCACCTTAATGGGTACATGTTGGCTCTGAACTCTCACAATTTCCTCTTTGAATGACTTCCACTGATGTGATGTAGACTTTCCTAGAAGTAGCTGCTCCCAATCCACTTTGGCCAGATTCTGTTTCATCATATTGAAATCGGCCTTCCCCCAATTTAGTACCTTTATTTCTGGTCCATCTTTGTCCTTTTCCATAACGACCTTAAATCTTAGAGTTATGGTCACTATCCCCGAAATGCTCCCCCACTGATACTTCTACCACTTGTCCAGCTTCATTCCCTAGGATTAGGTCCAGTACAGATGATGAATATAAAGGGACTGGTGGTCTGAGGTGCACTTGTTTTAATGCAAGAAGTGTAGTAGGTAAGGCAGATGAACTTAGGGCTTGGATTAGTACCTGGGAGTATGATGTTATTGCTATTACTGAGACTTGGTTGAGGGAAGGGCATGATTGGCAACTAAATATCCCAGGATATCGATGCTTCAGGCGGGATAGAGAGGGAGGTAAAAGGGGTGGAGGAGTTGCATTACTGGTCAAAGAGGATATCACAGCTGTGCTGAAGGAGGGCACTATGGAGGACTCGAGCAGTGAGGCAATATGGACAGAACTCAGAAATAGGAAGGGTGCGGTAACAATGTTGGGGCTGTACTACAGGTCTCCCAACAGCGAGCGTGAGATAGAGGTACAAATATGTAAACAGATTATGGAAAGATGTAGGAGCAACAGGATGGTGGTGATAGGAGATTTTAATTTTCCTAACATTGACTGGGATTCGCTTAGTGTTAGAGGTCCAGATGGAGCAGAATTTGTAAGGAGCATCCAGGAGGGTTTTCTCGAGCAGTATGCAAATAGTCCAACTCGGGAAGGGGCCATACTGGACCTGGTGTTGGGGAATGAGCCCGGCCAGGTTGTTGAAGTTTCAGTAGGGGACTACTTTGGGAATAGTGATCACAATTCCGTAAGCTTTAAAATACTCATGGACAAAGACGAGAGTGGTCCTAAAGGAAGAGTGCTAAATTGGGGGAAGGCCAACTATACCAAAATTCGGCAGGAGCTGGGAAATGTAGATTGGGAGCAGCTGTTTGAAGGTAAATCCACATGTGATATGTGGGAGGCTTTTAAAGAGAGGTTGATTAGCGTGCAGGAGAGACATGTTCCTGTGAAAATGAGGGATAGAAATGGCAAGATTAGGGAACCATGGATGACAGGTGAAATTGTGAGACTAGCTAAGAGGAAAAAGGAAGCATACTTAAGGTCTAGGCGGCTGATGAAAGACGAAGCTTTGACAGAATATCGGGAATGTAGGACCAATCTGAAACGAGGAATTAAGAGGGCTAAAAGGGGTCATGAAATATCTTTAGCAAACAGGGTTAAGGAAAATCCCAAAGCCTTTTATTCATATATAAGGAGCAAGAGGGTAACTAGAGAAAGGATTGGCCCACTAAAGGACAAAGGAGGAATGTTATGCTTGGACTCAGAGAAAATGGGTGAGATTCTAAACGAGTACTTTGCATCGGTATTCACCGAGGAGAGGGACATGACGGATGTTGAGGTTAGGAACAGATGTTTGATTACTCTAGGTCAAGTCGGCATAAGGAGGGAGGAAGTGTTGGGTATTCTAAAGGGCATTAAGGTGGACAAGTCCCCAGGTCCGGATGGGATCTATCCCAGGTTACTGAGGGAAGCAAGAGAGGAAATAGCTGGGGCCTTAAAAGATATCTTTGCAGCATCCTTAAACACGGGTGAGGTCCCGGAGGACTGAAGAATTGCTAATGTTGTCCCCTTGTTTAAGAAGGGTAGCAGGGATAATCCAGGTAATTATAGACCAGTGAGCCTGACGTCAGTGGTAGGGAAGCTGCTGGAGAAGATACTGAGGGATAGGATCTATTCCCATTTGGAAGAAAATGGGCTCATCAGTGATAGGCAACATGGTTTTGTGCAGGGAAGGTCATGTCTTACCAACTTAATAGAATTCTTTGAGGAAGTGACAAAGTTGATTGATGAGGGAAGGGCTGTCGATGTCATATACATGGACTTCAGTAAGGCGTTTGATAAGGTTCCCCATGGCAGGCTGATGGAGAAAGTGAAGGCGCTTGGGGTCCAAGGTGTACTAGCGAGATGGATAAAGAACTGGCTGGGCAACAGGAGACAGAGAGTAGCAGTAGAAGGGAGTTTCTCAAAATGGAGACGTGTGACCAGTGGTGTTCCACAGGGATCCGTGCTGGGACCACTGGTGTTTGTGATATACATTAATGATTTGGAGGAAAGTATAGGTGGACTGATTAGCAAGTTTGCAGACGACACTAAGATTGGTGGAGTAGCAGATAGTGAAGGGGACTGTCAGAGAATACAGCAGAATATAGATAGATTGGAGAGTTGGGCAGAGAAATGGCAGATGGAGTTCAATCAGGGCAAATGCGAGGTGATGCATTTTGGAAGATCCAATTCAAGAGTGAACTATACAGTAAATGGAAAAGTCCTGGGGAAAATTGATGTCCAGAGAGATTTGGGTGTTCAGGTCCACTGTTCCCTGAAGGTGGCAACGCAGGTAAATAGAGTGGTCAAGAAGGCATACGGCATGCTTTCCTTCATCGGACGGGGCATTGAGTACAAGAGTTGGCAGGTCATGTTACAGTTGTATAGGACTTTGGTTCGGCCACATTTGGAATACTGCGTACAGTTCTGGTCGCCACATTATCAAAAGGATGTGGATGCTTTGGAGAGGGTGCAGAGGAGGTTCACCAGGATGTTGCCTGGTATGGAGGGCGCCAGCTATGAGGAGAGGTTGAGTAGATTAGGATTATTTTCATTAGAAAGACGGAGGTTGAGGGGGGACCTGATTGAGGTGTACAAAATCATGAGAGGTATAGACAGGGTGGATAGCAAGAGGCTTTTTCCCAGAGTGGGGGTTTCAATTACTAGAGGACACGAGTTCAAAGTGAAAGGGGAAAAGTTTAGGGGGGATATGCGTGGAAAGTTCTTTACGCAGAGGGTGGTGGGCACCTGGAACGCGTTGCCAGCGGAGGTGGTAGATGCAGGCACGATGGAGTCTTTTAAGATGTATCTAGACAGATACATGAATGGGCAGGAAGAAAAGAGATACAGAACCTTAGAAAATAGGCGACATGTTTAGAGAGGATCTGGATCGGCGCAGGCTTGGAGGGCCGAAGGGCCTGTTCCTGTGCTGTAATTATCTTTGTTCTTTGTTCTACTGCCCCTTCTCTTGTAGGACTTTCTACGTACTGGCTCATAAAGCACTCCTGTATGCATTTTAAGAATTCCGCCCCCTTTAAGCCTTTTGCAATAAGACTATCCCAGTTAATATTGGGGAAGTTGAAATCCCCTATTATTACCCTATTATTTACATACCTTTCTGAGATTTGCCTACATATCTGCTCCTCTATCTCTTCCTGACTGTTTGGAGGCCTGTAGTACACACCCAGCCAAGTGATTGCCCCTTTTTGTTTTTAAGTTCTACCCAAATGGTCTCATTTAAGGAACCTTCTAAGATATTATCCCTCCTTACTACAGTAATTGACTCCTTGATCAACAGTGCAATGCCACCTCCTCTTTTATCCTCTCCCCTGTTGCGCCTGAAGATTCTATACCCTGGAATACTGAGTTGCCAGTCCAGTCCCTCCCTCAACCATGTCTCTGTGATAGCATTATCATAATCCCATGTGCTAATCAACGCCCTCAATTCATCTGCCTTACTACCAAGACTCCTTGCACTGAAATAGATGCAATCCAGCCTTGCATTTTTCACTTGTGCCTTACCAGGTCTATATTTGCTCTGCCTTCCAGACAGACTCAGTTTCTGTTCTATATTACCCCCTACTGTACCTCCACTCTGTATCTCATCCCCCTGCCAAATTAGTTTAAACACCCCCCAACAGCACCAGCAAATCTCCCAGCAAAGATGCTTGTCCCATTCGGGTTCAGGTGCAACCCGTCCAACTTGTACAGGTCCCACCTTTGCCAAAAACAGACCCAGTGATCCAGGAAACTAAAACCCTCCCTCCTGCACCATCTCCTCAGCCACACATTCATCTGCTCTATCCTCCTATTTCTAAACTCACTAGCATGTGGCACTGGGAGTAATTCAGAGATTACAACCTTGCTTTTTAATCTGCTACCTAGCTCCCTAAATTCTTGTTGCAGGACCTCAGCCCTTTTTCTACCTATGTCGTTGGTACCAATGTGTACCACGACCTCAGGCTGCTCACCCTTCCCCTTCAGAATGTCCTGCAGCCACTCCATAACATCCTTGACCCTAGCACCAGGGAGGCAACATACCATCCTGGAGGCATGTTTGCGGCTACAGAAACGCCCATCTGTACCCCTTACGATAGAATACCCTATCACTATAGCTCTTCCACTCCTTTTTCCCCCTGCTGTGCAGCAGAGCCATCCTTGGTGCCACGGACCTGGTTGTTGCTGGTTTCCCCTGGGAGGCCATCCCCCCCAACAGTATCCAAAGTGGTATATCTGTTTGGGGGGGGGAAGATGGCCACAGGGGATTCCTGTACTACCTGCCTGCGCCTACTACTCCACCTGGTAGTCACCCATCCCTTTTCTGCCTGTGCTGCCATTACCTGTGGTGTGACCACCTCTCTAAACGTGCTATCCACAACGTCCTCTGCATCATGGATGCTCCACAGTGAATCCACCCGCAGCTCTAGCTCCGTAATGTGGGTAGTCAGTAGCTGCAGATGGATACACTTCCTGCACACATGGTTGTCAGGGACACTGGAAGCATCCCTGATTTCCCACATAGCGCAGGAGGAGCATATCACGAGGTGCGAGCTCTCCTGCCATGAATTACTTTTAAATTAATTAGTTACTCCCTTTAAAAAAAATACGAATTACACTAGGGGCCTTGTTCTACTCCAAACACTGCCTAGTGCAATCTAAAGTCCTTAATAAATTATAATAATTTAAAAAAATAAATTTTAAAAAACATCCTTTAGTACCACTCACCTCATCACTTGAGGTTTTTTTTTTTTTTAAAACTTTCCCTTTTTTAAGCTATTTAAATGTACTAACAGCTGGCTAAATAGCTTACCACTGATCCTCAGATTGTGACCCCTGGTCCTGGACTCCCCCGCCATCGGGAACATCCTTCCTGAATCTAGTCTGTCCATCCTGTTAGAATTTTGTAGGTTTCTATGAGATCCCCTTTCATTCTTCAAAACTCTAGCAAATATAAGCCTAATCGACTCAATCTCTCTTCATACATTAGTTCTGCCATCCCAGGAATCAGTCTGGTGAACCTTTGTTTCCCTCCCTCCATAGCAAGAGCATCCTTCCTCAGATAAGGAGACCAAAACTGCACACAATAATCCAGATGTGGTCTCACCAAGGCCTTGTATAATTGCAACAAGACATCCTTGCTCCTGTACTCACATCCTCATGCTATGAAGGCCAACATACCATTTGCCTTAACTGCCTGCTGCACCTACATGCTTACTTTCAGCAGCTGGTGCACAAGGGCACCCAGGTCTTGCTGCGCCTCCCCCTTTCCCAATCTATCGCCGTTCAGATAATAATCTGCCTTTCTGTTTTTTCAACCAAAGTGGTTAACCTCACATTTATCCACATTATACTGCATCTGATATGTATTTGCCCACTCACTCAACTGTCCAAATCACACTGGAGCTTCTCTGCATCCTCCTCACAACTCTCACTCCCACCCAGCTTTCTGTCATCTGCAAAATTGGATATATTACATTTAATTCCCTCATCTAGATCATTAATATATATTGTGAATAGCTAGTGTCCTAGCACCGATCCCTGCGGTACCCCACAAGTTACTGCCTGCCACTCGGAAAAAGACCCATTTATTCCTACTCTTTGTTTCCTGTCTGCCAACCAGTTCTCTATCCATGTCAGTACCTCACCCCCAATCCCATGTGCTTAAATTTTGCACGCTAATCTTTTATGTGGGCCTTCTGAAAGTCCAAATACACCACATCCACTGGTTCTCCCTTATCTATTCTACTAGCTACATCCTCAAAAAAATTCCAGTAGATTTGTCAAGCATGATTTCCCTTTTGTAAATCCATGCTGACTTTGTCCGATCATGTCATAGCTTTCCAAATGCTCTGCTATTACATCTTTTATAATGGAATCTAGCATTTTCCCCACTACTGATTAGATTAGAGATACAGCACTGAAACAGGCCCTTCGGCCCACCGAGTCTGTGCCGACCATCAACCACCCATTTATACTAATCCTACATTCCTACCAAACATCCCCATCTGTCCCTATATTTCCCTACCACCTACCTATACTAGTGACAATTTATAATGGCCAATTTACCTACCAACCTGCAAGTCTTTTGGCTTGTGGGAGGAAACCGGAGCTCCCGGAGAAAACCCACGCAGACACAGGGAGAACTTGCAAACTCCACACAGGCAGTGCCCAGAATCGAACCCGGGTCCCTGGAGCTGTGAGGCTGCAGTGCTAACCACTGCGCCACTGTGCTAACCGGTCTACAATTCCCCGTTTTCTCTCTACCTCCTTTTTTAATTAGCGGGGTTACATTAGCTACCCTCCAATCTGTTGGAACTGTTCCAGAGTCTATAGAATTTTGAAAAATGACCAGCAATGCATCTACTATTTCAAGGGCCACTTCCTTAAGTACTCTGGGTTGTAGATTATCAGGCCCTGGGGATTTATCGGCCTTCAATCCCATCAATTTCCCGAACACCACTTCCCTACTAATACTGATTTCATACAGTTCCTCCTTCTCACTAGACCCCATGTTCCCCAACATTTCTGGGAGGTAATTTGTGTCCTCCTTTGTGAAGACAGAACCAAAGGATGTATTTAACTGGTCTGCCATTTCTTTGTTCCCCATTATAAATTCCCCCGTTTCTGACTGTAAGGGACCCACATTTGTCTTCCCTAATCTTTTTCTCTTCACATATCGATAGAAGCTTTTACAGTCAGTTTTTATGTTCTCTGCAAACTTAGTCTCATACTCTATTTTCTCCTTCTTAATCAATCCCTTTGTCCTCCTTTGCTGAATTCTAAACTGCTCCCAATCCTCAGGTTTGCTGCTTGTTCTGGCCATTTTATATTTCTCCTCCTTGGATCTAATGCTATCCCTAATTTCTTTTGTAAGCCATGGTTGAGCCACCCTTCCTCTTTTATTTTTGCGCCATTATGAACTCAATGTTCAGTCCAGAAGGCTGTAAAGTGCCTAAATCAGATGATGAGGTGCTGTTCCTCGAGCTTGTGTTGAGCAGGCTAAAGACAGAAGTGTGGGCATGAGAGCAAGGTGGTGAATTAAAATGGCAAGCAACCGCTCGATGTCATGCTTGCGGACGGAGCAGAGGTGTTCCGCAAAGCGGTGACCCAATCGGTTTTTAGTCTCCCCAACGTAGAGGAGACCGCATTGTGAGCGGCGAATACAGTGTACTAAACTGAAAGTAGTACAAGTAAATCGCTGCTTCACCTGGAAGCAGCGTTTGGGTTCCTGGATGGTGAGCAGAGAGAGGAGGTAAGAGGTGTTACACTTCCTGTGATTGCATGGGAAGGGGACAAGGTGTCGGGGATGAAGAAGGACTGGACCAAGGTGTCCCGGAGGAAACAGTCCTGGAGGAATGCTGACAGGGGAGGGGAAAGGAAGATGATGGAGGTGGCGGAGGATGATCCTTTGCATGTGGAGGCTGGTAGGGTAGAAAGTAAGTTCAAGGGGAACCCCATCACAGTTCTGGGAGGAAGGGGAAATTGGCAAGAGCAGAAGTGCAGAAAATGGGTCTGACACGATCAACCACAGTTTGGGGGTAGGGTGGGGAGGAATCCTCGGTTGAGGAAAAAAGGAAGACATATCAGAAGCACTGCTGTGGAAGGTTGCATCATAACAGATTGAGAAAGTGGTCAATAAGGCATACAGGATCCTGGGCTTTATAAATAGTGGCATGGAGTACAAAAGCAAGAAAATTATGGTTAATCTTTATAAGACACTGTTTCGGCCTCAACTGGAGCAGTGTGTCCAATCCTGGGCACCATACTTTAGCAAGGATGTGAAGGTTCCTGGGATGAGGGACTTCAGTTACAAGGTTAGATTACAGAAGCTGTAACTGTTCTCCTTAGAGAAGAGAAGATTTGATAAAGGTGATGAAAATCATGAGGGGTCTGGATAGAATAGTTAGGGAGAAACTTTTCAATTTGGCAGAAGGGTTGAGAACTAGAGGACACTGATTTAAGCTGATTGGAAGAACCAAAGGCGACATGAGGAAAAACTTCTGATGCAGTGAGTGGTTAGAATCTGGAATGCACTGCCTGAGCATGCGGTGGGGGCAGATTCAATCATAGCTTTCAAAAGCGAACATGGATAATTATCTGAAGAGAATAAATTTGCAGGGCTACGGGGAAGGGAGGAGGAGTGGGATATACAAACATGTGAATTAGAAGCACAAGTAGGCCACTCGGCGGCCCCTTGAGACTGCTCCGCCATTCAACAAGGTCATGGCTGATCTGATAGTAACCTCAACTCCACATTCCCACCTACCCCCAATAACCTTTCACCCCCTTGCTCATCAAGAATTTATCTACCTCTGCCTTAGCCGAGTTACTCATGGAGGGCCGGCACGGAAACGACAGGCCAAATGGCTGCCTCTGTGCTGTAACCATTCTAGAACAGAGGATTCTCCAGCATACACTCTGACCACCTGCTGAACATAATTCAGAAAACACAGTCTTTATATGTAACCAGTGATTTTTTTTTCCAAAATTCACTTTAAAAAATTCTCACAGCAAAATCACAAGCCCCACCTCACAAACAATGAGTCTTGGTCACCTCTTGTAATCGCTCCACAAATGCTCAGCCACTGCTCCTTTTCTCCTGTCCAGTACACTGGGACTTTTTTAAATTGTGGTAAGGAGGTTCTGTCACAAGCCGTTCAACCCAGAAGGTGAAAACAAAAGCAATTACTCCATTGAAAATAACACTACGGGGTGAAATTCTCAGCGAGATCTCAAAGTCTGCTTCAAGCACTTTTAAAATACCAAACAACTTCCCTTACACTCCCCCACACTTCGCATTTTACCATTTAATGCAACGATCACTTTTTAAACCACCAGCCTCTTTCAAAAAAAATGAGCAGTTATTGCTTAACACACATTATTCAGCAGAAATAATCTCAATCAAGAAAACATTATCGGTGACAAAATAAATTTTCATTAGAAAGGGCATAAGTTAATTAAGAACAACCAGCGAGGATTTGTCAAAGGAAAATCATATCTAACCAATTTCATTGAATTCTTTGATGAAGTAACAGAGAAGGTTGATCAAGATAGTGCCACAGATATTGTATATCTGGACTTTCAGAAAGCATTTGACAAAGTGCCACACAGGTGATTTGCTCAGAAGACGGAAGCCCATGGAATTAAGGGGAAACAATCAATACAGAACTGGCATAGTGACAAGAAGCAGAGAGGGTGGTGGTAGATTAATGTTTTCAAATTGGGAAATGATTTGCAGCAGTGTTCCCCAAGGATCAGTTTTGGGTTCATCACTCCAGTTTTTATAAAAGGACCTAGACTTGGGCGTAGGGAACAGCGTAATAAAGTTGGCAAATGATATGAAAGTTGGCAACATAGCTGTGATGAGGATAGTTGAAGACTTCAGGATTGGCAGAAAGGATGGTTAAGTGGGCAGATGGAGTTCAATGCAGAGAAACGCAAAGTGATGCACTTTGAGAGGACTAATATGGAAAGACAGTATACTAGAAATGACAATTTGCAAAAATCCTCAAAGATGGCAGGGTAAGTTGCTAAGCTGGTTAAAAAAGCATGTGGGTTAATTGGGTAAAGAGACATAGAACATAAAGGCAAAGAAATCGTGCTAGAACTTTATGTCATTGATTAGGTGTCATTACTGTCGCTGAATCCTCCACTATCAACATCCTAGGGACTACCATTAACCAGAAACTGAACTGGAGTAGCCACATAAATACCGTGGTGACAAGTGCAGGTCAGAGGCTAGGAATCCTACGGCGAGTAACTCACCTCCTGACTCCCCAAAGCCTGTCCACCATCTACAAAGCACAAGTCAGGAGTGTGATGGAATACTCTCCACTTGCCTGGATGGGTGCAGCTCCAACAACACCCAGAACAAAACAGCCCGCTTGATTGGCACACCATCCACAAACATTCACGCCCTCCACCACCAATGCACAGTGGCAGTAGTGTGTAATATCCATAAGATGCACTGCAGCAACGCACCAAGGCTCCTTAGACAGCACCTTCCAAACCTGCGACCTCTACCACCTAGAAGGACAAGAGCAGCAGATGCATGGGAACATCACCATCTGCAAGTTCCCCTCCAAGTCACACATCATCCTGACTTGGAACTATATCGCCGTTCCTTCACTGTCACTGGGTCAAAATCCTGGAACTCCCTTTCTAACAGCACTGTGGGTGTCCCTACTTCACATGGACTGCAGTGGTTCAAGAAGGCAGCTCACCACCACCTTCTCAAGGGCAATAAATGCTGGCCTAGCCATCGACGCCCACATCCCATGAATGAATTTTAAAAAAATTAGGTGTCAGCTGGACTATTGTAGATATTTCTAGGTATCATACTTTAAGAATGTAAAGGCCTTAGAAAAGGTGCAGAGGTGGTTTACCACAACAACTGGGGTAAGCTACTTCAGTTATGAGAAGTTGGAAAAATTAGGACTGTTCCCTTCGAAACAGAAAAGTTTAGTAAACTAATAGAGTCTTTGATAGATGAGAGAGAGAAAAAGTATTCCCTCTGGCAAGTGGCTCAATAACTAGAAATCATAGATTCAATATCATTTGCAAAAGATTTGGAGGGGACATGAAAAACTTTTTTCACTCAGCATTGTTGGGATCTGAAACGTTTTACCCAAGGTGGTGATACAGGTTGATTCCATAATTTTAAAAGGAGTTAGACATGTACTTAAGGATGAGGAACTTACAGGGTGACAAAGAGAGAAAGCATGGCACTAAACACGACTGCTCTTTCAAAGAGCCAGCACAGGCATGACTGGTCTAATCAACCCCTACTGTGCTATAAGTTTCGATAATTCTATGAAGTTGACAAGTTTCTGTGTCCACGAGGTACGACTGTCAGAAAGTAAGAAGCTTAGAAGAATCAATGCAACAATTAAAAAAAGCTAGCAAAAAAATTAAAACCCTATTCCCTGCTCTCCCACCACCACATACTTCAATACTTCTTACCCCAGTGTCTAAGCCTGAGCATCCAGCAGGGTCAGCACAGCACTGGATGTTACAGACAACCCCATCCTCACCCACCTTCCACATAGAACATCAATCACCACAAAGCAATCAGGAGGAAGAATCCCAGCTAGTGTTTTCCTTCATGGCTCAGGAGAACTGAAGCCAATTGCAATGCCTCGAACACTGCCCTGGCTGAAATCAGCTAATTCGACAAAGGCTAGGGATCAAAATAAGGGCCATCTGCACCAAATGGCATTGTTTTTACCTATTAGGAAATCAGGGTCCTGAACACTAATAAATTATGCCTGGAAGCTGCAATGATCAAAATCTGAAAATCAGTTTCCACATCATCTCTAAGGGTTTTATAACCTCCCTAAAATTCAGTGCAATAGTAATAGTTTACAACATGAAATTTGTCTTTTCTAGCCACAGTACATGCTGGGAAAGGAAACAAAAAGTTGCAACTAGAAACTCCACTCTAACAATTTCATACAAAATTATAAAAATAAGGTTAGAGACAAGGAAACTACTAGATTCAAACCCCAATCTTTGCGAAGTATGCCAGGGCAGCAATTGGGATGCTACAGTCGGCCAGAATTCCTGCTGCTGATCACCATCCAACAAACCCTGCTGAAATGTTTGCTTGTGTGTGGATTAAATTTGGTTGGGATGCCACCTGCTATCAAATAGCCTGACAATACTCACCGTCACAGCTCACAAAGGAAGATTGGCCATTTGCTGAGGTATTAGATGGTCGCCATTATACACTTGCTCTCAATCCTGGGTCCACTGCATTCTGCAGCTACAACACAGGCCTATGGTTTAGAGTTAATAAAATGATCATGATCACGTGTACTCGACACAATGGAACAAATAAGCCTGTGCTCAGCACAGTTACACACAGAAAAAAAACAAGGCAATAGTCAAAGAGTTCTTTACTAAATCAGATGCAGTATTCTGTTGGTTTAGTTATACTGGATGCCATTCAGGTATCCATCTGTCCAAAACCAAATTCAAGATGGCATACAAGGTCTCAAATCTCCACACTGTATGCATTCTACAAGCAAAGGCCACACCAAATATAGTTAAGTGAAGCATCAATGAGTTTTCACCAAAGCAGCAGTGAGTGACAACTGCCTTCGTTGTCACTGGTCTACGAAAGGTTTCAGTGTCTGATCACTATCAAGTGATTCTGCATGCCTGCAACTGACCAGATTTTTTTGTGAACGTTAGGTAGAGAGAGAAAAGGTAGAGATCAAACTGTAATGCCATGGTTAAAAAAAAGCCAACAGATATTGTTCAAGTTCTCAAGAATAACCTCTTGAGCAAAGTAGAAAGGGGTACATGCAATTTAACAACCTACCTCAAGTACCTTCGGGGTAAAAGGAAAAAAAGGGTAAAAACATTATTTATGGGGAACAGGATTTGACGTGAGTTAAGACACAGACAGCAGAGCTTTGGATGACCTCAAGTTTATGGAGGGTGGAATGTGGGAGACCAGCCAGTGGTTCATTAGAACAGTCAAGTCTAGAGGTAACAAAGGCATGAATGAGGGCTTCAGCAGCAGATGAGCTGAGATGGGCCAAGTCGGGCGATGTTACTGAGCTGGAAATAGGCAGTCTTAATGACAGCACGAATATGAGGGCGGAAGCTCAGCTCAGGGTCAAATGTGATACCGAGATTGCAAACAGATTGGCTGAATCTCAGACTTTTGCCAGGGAGGGGGGGGGGGGGGGGGGGTGGAATCAGTAGCTCGGGAATGGAGTTTGGAGCAGGGACAGAAAACAATGGCTGCAGTCTTCCCAATATTTAATGGAGAAAATTACTGCTCGTCCAGTCCTTGATGTCAGACAAACAGTCTGATAGTTTATCAACAGTGGAGGTAGAATCGGGTGTCAGGGTACATGTGAAAACTAACGCTGTGCTTTCGATGAGGGGTAACTTGTAGATGAGAAATAGGACGGGGCCAAGGATAGATCCGTGGGGGACACCAGAGGTGCGGGAGTAGCAAGAGAAACGATTGCCAGCTATGACTTAGATAAGAATGGAATCAGGTGAGAGCAGTCCCACTCAGCTGGATGCCAGTGGAGAGGCATTGGAGGATGGTGTGGTCAACAATGTCAAAGGCTGCAGTTCGATCAAGGAGGACAAGGAGGGAAAGTTTATCTTTGTCAATTTCCACATTCCAATTACTCCCAGAGTAAATAAGTTTTCTCGAATACACTGGAGCAGCAAGTGCGCATAATTTTGTTCCATATTTTCTCCTACCTCAGCAGGCTGGGGTATGGTTCTACAGGTATTAGTGTCTCCCTTGCACACTGTCAAGTAGCTACTATTCATGTGAACCTAAACATTGAGGGTCCCATCTGAGCCTCCACCTGTCTTTGCCCTGCAGCTCTCAGGTGCATTTTTTAGCAGAAGTCACCAATAACAATCAAAAGTAGGAACCATTTTTTAATCATTTCCCTCCTGGGGCCTCAACTATTCACTATATTTATTAATGACTTTGATAACACAGTAGTGAACCAAATATCCGAGTCTGCAGATGACACAGATAGATGATATAGTAAATAGGTGGCGTGTATAATTACAAAGCATTGTTGATAGATTGAATGGCACATGAATTTCAATGCAGGCAAGTGTGAAGTTGTCCACTTTAGATGGGGAAAAAGGATAGATCAAAGTACTTTTTTAAAATGGTGAGAAGTTAGGAGAGTAAAGGATCAGAGCGATTTAGGGGATCAATTAGATAGATCACCTCTTGATAGTGAAGAGGATAGCTGTAGACTCCAGAATGATATCAATGGTTTGGTTGAGTGGGCAGAAAAATGGCCAACGGAATTCAATCCAGAGAAGTGCATTTGTGGAGGGCAAACAAAGTGAGGGTATACACAATAAACGGTAGAATATTGAGAGAGGTAGAAGTAGTGAGAGATCTTGGAATGCATGTCCACAGGTCCCTGAAGGTGGCAGGACAGGTAGATAGAGTGGTGAAGAAGGCATATAGAATTTTTTCCTTTATTAGCCGAGGTATAGAATACAAAAGCAGGGATGCAATGCTGGAACTGTTGTCATGCAGGCCCCCACCTACCAAGAATGAGAAATCAATTTCACCATATGAACATTGACTTTTAAACTGTTACTGGAATAGAGAAAGCACTTGTTTTTTAAAAAAGGCCCTTGACCGGAAAGACATTTTTGCATAGTAACAGACAGTACTTGGAAAGGCCAAGGGGCCACTCCCTGCTCCAATTTAATCTACAACAGACATTAAAGGTGGAGAGGCTAGCACTCCAGGTTAACTACTAAAATGGCAGAATACATAAACAGATGTGGTCAGACCAGTTTAGTCACATGACTAACTAGCTGTTGGAGTTTTTTTGAATTTGAACTTGCCACAGAGAATTTAAACTCAGCAAGCTCTTGGTTCCTGGACTGAACATCTATCTCCTGTCTGTTCTCATCTCTCACAGCTTTGGAAACCACCGGAGACATATGAACCCCAAGACAGTAAAGTCTCCTACAGTGAACAAGGTTTAAAATGAATACTGGGCCCCAACGAAAAGCAAGACTACCTACAATCAAGGACTCTACAGCGAACTCAAAGCACAGTTAAAAAAAAACCCTCTTCGGAGATTGCCTCAAACCTCTCCACTATTTTTCTTCTGCTCTTTTCTGTCTCCATTTGCATGTGCGTATCACATATGCATGCTAACACAGCGTGTATTCGTAGGCGTTAACCGAATTAGAGTTTAAATTTAATAAAATTTCATTTTTCTTCTTTAAATCTAGGAAAACCTGGAGTGCTGGTTTCTTTGCCTTATAATTGGAAAGCAGTGAACAAGGATTCACCAACAGGGAGCTCAAAACACAATGTGTTTAAAAATTAAATTCTGTTACAATAAGACCAGGTGAAGGCGGAAAGAGACCCCTAGACACCTTTCTCACCCGGTCGCAACACTGTATAAAATGCTGGCTAGGCCACAGCTGGAGTATTGCGTACAGTTCTGCTCACGTTACAGGAAGGACATAATTGCTCTGGAGAGAGTACAGAGGAGATTTACAAGAATGCTGCCAGGGCTTGAAAGTTGCAGCTATGAGGAAAGATTGGATCAGCCAGGGCTGTTTTCCTTAGAACAGAGGAGGCCGAGGGCTGACTTAATTGAGGTGTACAAAATTATGAGGGGACGAGATAGAGTAGACAGGAAGGACCGACCTCATTTCCCTAGCGGAGAAGTCAATTACCAGAGGGCACAGATTTAAGATGATTGGTAGAAGGATTAGAGGGGATATGAGGGAAAAACATTTTCACCCAGAGGGTGGTGGGTGTCTGGAATTCACTACCAGTCACAGTGGTGCAGGCAGAAACCCTCAACTCATTTAAAAAGGTACTTGGACATGCACCTGAAGTGCTGTAACCTGCAAGGCTACAGACCAGGTGCTGGAAGGTGGGATTAGATTGGGTGGCTAGATTTTTTGGCCAGTGCAGACACGATGGGCTGAATGGCCTCATTCTGTGCCGTAATTTTTCTATGGTTTTCTATGGTACTCCCCTAAATAGAATTAAGATATTTTTGAAAGAATCTCCCTTTCCCCAATGTCATTTTAATTAATTATAGTTAAAATAAAAAGGAGAAAGATCATTTGACCCATGTTCATTTACATGCCAATAACCTGGTTCTTGAAATAGTGCCATGGGGACTTTTTACATCTACCTGGATAGATAGACAAGGCCTCGGTTTAATAGCTAACCCAAAGACAGTACCTCCAACAAGGTACCACTCGCTCAGTACTCTACTGTCCAGTTTATAAGTTCAAAACTACAATGAAATGTGAACCTACGAGATTGAGTAACAGAAAACATGGGGGGTCAGAATACTGCATGGAAGATATGTTGAATTTTGGGATTAGCCAGCTGAACGCCAACAGCCTCTTTTGGTTCTTACACAATTCTTTTTATACGCAATCATCAGAGCTTTGAACAGAAGGATCTTGCAACAAATACACAACAGGCCACAATTACACTGCTATTTCACCTGTCAACTGTTCAACTTTGCATTTCAGCCTGAACGAACACAAATCAAATTCAGCAGCTTCAGATACCGAAGTTTCAATTAATAAAAGTGAGCTCACGATTGTTCTTAAAAATAAGCTAATGCTCAGATCTTCATTACTCAAAATTCCTAAAATAGCCTTTATTTGCAAGATATAACTGCCCACATATCCACTTAAAAATGCCAATTAGCACATTATGCAGGGAAGGGGCTTGCAGTTTTAATCCTTCAAGCCCTCAGTTTGCAACCTATGCTGAACTATTAAAGGTCAAGGAAGGGACGGGGAAGGAGATGAAACAAACTTGAGTTGGTCCCAATTCCACCCAAGAACTGCAGCAGTTCAAGAAGGCAGCTCACCACCACCTTCTCAAGGGCAAACATGGATGGGCAGTAAAAGCTGGCCTTGCCAGGGATGCCCACATCTCCCAAGCGAACAAATTTTTAAAAAGTTAATTTCATGCACCTGTTAAAGAGCTCACAGGGACATGAAAGGAGGTCGACCGCCAGCAATGTCTAGCTCAAAGGAACAGATTACTGGTCTGTGCTGCGTTAGGTGAGCTCAGACAATGTAGCATTCGGGTGCTATAACTGTGGTGTCCCAGACTCTACGGGGTGAGGGAGATTTTGGGGGGGGGGGGGGAAAAGAGGGGGCCCAGAGAGCAGAGAAACGAGAAAGTGTGTAAAGAAAGTTACAGTTCCCATTCCTGATCACTAACTAATACTTCTTCATGGGAAGAGGTGAGGTCATGAAAAGATAATATTTGGATGCAATTCCCTCCTTAATGGAAAAGCTTGCTGACTCACTCAAACTTGAAGATTGGTGGTGTGCAACTCTTAACTATTGAAACTCACCCCAGCAGCAGTCAGTACCTCCAGGAGAACAGCGAAGATAAGGCGGTGATGTCCAATTCCCAGCATGCTTGGCTAATACACAGACTAGCAACTTACTGACCTTGTCGAAATACAGTGGTTCTCCAAGTATTGTTAAATATTAATGTAAACCCATGGCTACAAGAGCAGGTCAGAGGCTAGGAATACTGTGGCGAGTAACTCACCTCCTGACTCCCCAAAATCTGTCCACCATCTACAAGGCACAAGTCAGGAGTGTGATGGAATACTCTCCACTTGCCTGAATGGGTGCAGCTCCAACAACACTCAAGAAGCTCGACACCATCCAGGACAAAACAGCCCGCTTGATTGGCACCCCACCCACCCCCTCCATCACCGACGCACAGTGGCAGTAGTGTATATCATCTACAAGATGCACTGCAGCAATGCTCCTTAGACAGCACCTTCCAAACCCACGACCTCTACGAACTAGAAGGACAAGGGCAGCAAATACATGGGAACACCACCACCTGCAAGTTCCCCTCCAAGTCACACACCATCCTGACTTGGAACTATATCGCCATTCCTTCACTGTCGCTGGGTCAAAATTCTGGAACTCCCTTCCTAACAGCACTGTGGGTATACCTACTTCACGTGAACTGCTGTGGTTCAAGAAGGCAGCTCACCACCACTTTTTCAAGGGCAATTAGGGATGGGCAATAAATGCTGGCCTAGCCAGCGACGCCCACATCCATGAATGAATTTTTAAAAATCCACTACAGGTTTTCACGAGACATGCACAAGCAACCGACAGTCTAGCTACGACACACCAATGCTTTGTACACTTTAGCATCAATTAAGTTATTAAAAAGGCAAGTTGCAAAATCATCACCACCCACAATCACTGCCACAAACAGCAGGAAATTACATTCGGCAGCCGAAGCAGCTCTGATAGGAGTTCCTGAGAGAGGCAGGGCCAAAGTTCAAGAGGAAAGAACAATCTGCAGAAGTAAAAAAAAATGCACTAACCATAGTCCAAGGATTCATCTTCAGTGTGGTGCAGCCCTCAACAGCTGCGTGAACTGGAAAATACGAACAGGGGAGTAAAATCTTTACTTAGTTGAATAGGGGCCCCAGACTAGAATTTCGAATAAGCCCACGAGAGAGTCAATGTAATGAAAGATTGTGTTTTGTATCATCTCAGACAGTGGCCTGGACAATGTAGGCTTGGAGGTTGGGTCAGACATATTTGCAAGTAGCAGCAGCAGCCTTAAACAAAATTGGTACTTTTTTGTAAAAAGCAGCAACTGCCAAACACCATGAAGTTACTGTATTTTGTTTCCATAAGACATTCCCTGCGTGAAGTACTGCAAGCGCAGCATTCCAACACCATGCAATATTGTGCTTTACAAGAGAACACAGTCTCACACCCATTCTAAGAATCTAATCATGTATGTGTCGCTGTGGCTCACATCAAGTGGAAGCAGAGCACCTAACGTAGAGCACAATGGGGTAAAGAGAATCATCTCCTGCCCACTCTCGCCTGACACCGACAAGCTAACATGACCACATCAGCAGAGTCATACAAACAAATCACCTTTTGTAATCCTTTCTAGGAAGTGCAAGGACTAGGGACACACCACGAGGGAGAAACTCTAGGAATGCGACCAAGAAAAAATACAGCTGCTCAAGAATGCAGAGTTACGGCAGATTTCTGGTTCCACTAGAGAAAAATGGACAAAGCTTCAGCACCTGGAATCAAAATACTGGCTATTTGAGGATGCAAACACATATACAATCCATCCACTCAATTTGGTTTGGCAATATTCCCACCATAAAACTTTCAAAAGATAAATAAGTAATGAATGAACGAGTGGTCGATTCCACAAGGTAGTGAATAACCCAGTAATTGATTACCAAAAATCTATAATGCATTTCAAATAGTGACTGGCATTACTTCATGCACTTGCTTGCCACGGAGGTGGGAAAATGATTGCCAGTTTTTTTTGCATCCTGTCAAGGAGCAAGAAGAGAATTTAGATTATTTCCTATTTTATAGACTTTTCAGAATTAAAAGGTGAAAGGAAGAAAAAAAAAGCATTACTTTTATGAATAATTTACTAGAGTGCTGGATTAACTAAGAGTACTCTGTTAGATTTAGTCTCTGCCAGTCATGAATGAGCTGGACAAACAGCCAACAAAATCGGAACTCAGCGATGCCACTGATTCTCTAGCCAGTGGAAAAGCCCCTGGAAAGGACGGCATTACCCCTGAAATAATCAAGACTGCCAAGCCTGCTATACTCTCAGAACTCCATGAACTGCTTTGCCTGTGGTGGGATGAGGGAGCAGTACCACAGGACATGCGCAATGCCAATATCATCACCCTCTATAAGAACTAGGGTGACCGCGGTGACTGTAACAACTACTGTGGAATCTCCCTGCTCAGCATAGTGGGGAAAGCCTTCGCGCGAGTCGTTTTAAACAGACTCCAGAAGCTGGCTGCGTGTGTTTACCCTGAGGCACAGTGCGGCTTGCAAGCAGAGAGATCCACCATTGACATGCTGTTCTCCCTTTGCCAGCTACAGGAGAAATGCAGCGAACAACGGATGCCCCTCTACGCTGCTTTCATAAATCTCACCACAGCCTTTGACCTCGTCAGCAGGCGTGGTCTCTTCAGACTACTAGCAAAGTTCGGATGTCCACCAAAGCTACTAAGTATCACCTCATTCCATGACAATATGAAAGGCACAATTCAGCATAGCGGTGCCTCATCAGACCCCTTTCCTATCCCGAGTGGCGTGAAACAGGGCTGTGTTCTCGCACCAACACTGTTTGGGTTCTTCTTCTCACTGCTGCTCTCACATGCGTTCAAGTCTTAAGAAGGAATTTTCCTCCACACAAGATCAGATGGCAGGTTGTTCAACCTTGCCTGTCTTAGAGCGAAGACCAAAGTACAGAAAGTCCTCATCAGGGAACTGCTCTTGGCTGACTATGCTGCATTAACATCCCACACAGAAGAGAATCTGTAGAGAATCATCGACAGGATTGCGGCTGCCTGCAGCGAATTTGGCCTAACCCTCAGCATCAAGAAAATGGTCATGGGACAGGATGTCAGAAATGCTCCATCCATCAATATCGACAACCACGATCTGGAAGTTGTTCAAGAGTTCACTTGAAGATAGGCTCAATTATCACCTGTCTCTCGATGTAGAAATCAACAAGCACATGGGAAAGGCGTCCGCTGCTATGTCCAGACTGGCCAAGAGGGCGTGGGAAAATGGCGCATTGACACGGAACACAAAAGTCTGAGTGTTTCAAGCCTGTGTCCTCAGTACCTTGCTCTACGGCAGTGAGGCCTGGACAACGTATGTCAGCCAAGAGCGACGTCGCAACTCCTTCCATCTTCGTTGCCTCCGGAGAACCCTTGGCATCAGGTGGCAGGACCGTATCTACAATGCAGAAGTCCTCGAGGTGGCCAACATCCCCAGCGTATACTCCCTTCTGAGCCAGCAGTGCTTGAGATGGCTTGGCCATGTGAGCCGCATGGAAGGTGGCAGGACCCCCAAGGACAACACTGTACAGCGAGTTCGCCACTGGCATCAGACCCACCGGCCATCCATGTCTTTGCTTTAAAGACGCCTGCAAACGCGACATGAAGTCCTGTGACATTGACCACAAGTCGTGGCGGTCAGTTGCCAGTGATCGCCAGAGCTGGCGGACAGCCATAAAGGCGGGGCTAAAGAGTGGCGAGTCGAAGAGACATGGCAGTTGGCAGGAAAAAAGACAGAAGCGCAAGGAGAGAGCCATCTGTGTAACAGTCCCAACAACCAATTTTATCTGCAGCTCCTGTCGAAAAGTCTGTCACTCTAGAATTGGCTTTTATAGCCACTCCAGGCACTGCTCCACAATCCACTGACCACCTCTAGGCGCTTACCCATAGTCTCTCGAGACAAGGAGGCTAAAGACTCTGTTAGATTTTCTCCAGACTATGCACTATTGATATAATTAATTCATTTCCTGTGTACCTGTCTGATTTCAGAGTTAATCTACACCATTCAGTGGCTCAACACAATGAATTGGCAACATATTACATTGATTTTTTTTTGGTGATGGGGAACTGGGGTGAGGAAAGGAGAACCAAGCCACCAGGTTTTTGCACTGGACAAAGGAACACAGTCAATCATTACACATGATCCAATGAGGACAACTCCTTCCAGACAACTACATCCCCTCCTCTTCTGCAGGAGATAACTCATTATATGTTCCAGCTCCAGAAGCAATCCAATAGCTCCTTCAAATTTCATGTGTGTGCCCAAAAGATCAATTAATGCAGCTGGTGTTGGGTGGATGGGAGAAGGTGAAGCTCATAGCACAAAAATTTGTTTCATCCTCATACTTACATTTCAGCAAGGGTCACTCGATAACAAACATAACTGGAAACCTCTGGCTCTTCCTTCCTCTGTAACTCAGGAACAGAAGACCAACTGCAGTTACCCCAATGATACTCTGACTGAGTCAACTCAACATTGAGCAGCAAAGAAACCCCAGATCTTACTAGTCCAGTGGTTCACAAATGGGGTCGACCGACTCCTGGGGCTCTGCAGGGCAGGCCATACAACTGGGTGACAGGGTCAAAAGGCAAGCAACAGCCACCAAAAATACATTCTGCTCCTCTAGTGCTCTCTCCATGCTCCTGCACAACCCTACCCTCTCCAGATTCATGCTTTCTGAGGGTAATAAAAACAAGAAATGCTAGAAATAGTGGATGCATTGGTGGTCATCTTCCAAGATTCTATAGACTCGGGAACAGTTCCTACAGATTGGAGGGTAGCTAATGTAACCCCACTATTAAAAAGGTAGAGAGAAAGCAGGGAATTATAGACCAATCAGCCGGACATTGGTAGTGGGGAAAATTCTAGAGTCCATTATCAAAGATGTAATAGCAGAGCACTTGGAGAACAGTGGTAGAATTGGACAGAGTCAGCATGGATTTACGAAAGGGAAATCATGCTTGACAAATCTACTAGAATTCTTCGAGGATGTAACTAATAGAGTTGATGAGGGGGGAGCCAGTGGATGTGGTTTATTTGGACTTTCAGAAAGCTTTCTACAAAGTCCCACATAAGAGGTTAGCGTGTAAAATTAAAGTGCATGGGATTGGCGGTAGTGTATTGCGATGGATAGAAAATTGGTTGGCAGACAGGAAACAAAGAGTAGGGATAAATGGGTCTTTTTTCCAAATGGCAGGCAGTGACTAGTGGGGTACCGCAGGGACCCCAGCTATTCACAATATATATTAATGATTTAGATGAGGGAACTAAATGTAATATCTCCAATTTTTCAGATGACACAAAACTGGGCGGGAGGGTGAGTTGTGAGGAGGGTGCAGAGAGGCTTCAGGGTGATTTGGACAAGTTGAGTGAGTGGGCTAATGCATGGCAGATGCAGGATAAATGTGAGGTTATCCACTTTGGTAGCAAAAACAGGAAGGCAGATTATTATCTGAACGGCTATAAACTGAGAGAGGGGAATATGCAACTAGACCTGGGTGTTCTTGTACACCAGTCGCTGAAGGTAAGCATGCAGGTCCAACAGGCGGTAAAAAAGGCAAATGGTATGTTGGCCTTCATAGCAAGAGGATTAGAGTACAGGAGCAGGGATGTCTTGCTGCAATTCTACAGGGCCTTGGTGAGGCCACACCTGGAATATTATGTGCAGTTTTGGTCTCCTTATCTGAGGAAGGATGTTCTTGCTATAGAGGGAGTGCGCAAAAGTTTACCAGACTGATTCCTGGGATGGCGGGACTGACGTATGAGGAGAGAATGAGTCGGTTAGGATTATATTCGCTGGAGTTCAGAAGAGTGAGGGGGGAATCTCATAGAAACCTATAAAATTCTAACAGGACTTGACAGGGTAGATGCAGGAAGGATGTTCCCGATGGTGGGGGAGTCCAGAACCAGGGGTCATAGTCTAAGGATATGGGGTAAACCTTTCAGGACTGAGGTGAGGAGAAACTTCTTCACCCAGAGAGTGGTGAACCTATGGAATTTGCTACCACAGAAAGCAGTCGCGGCCAAAACATTGTATGTTTTCATGAAGGAGTTAGATATAGCTCTTGGGTTTAAAGGGATAAAAGGATATGGGGCGAAAGCGGGAACAGGTTACGGAGTTGGATGATCAGTCTACTGAGCTGCATGATCAGCCATGATCATAATGAATGGCAGAGTAGGCTCAAAGGGCCGAATGGCCTACTCCTGCTCCTATTTTTTATGTTTCTATGAAATACTCAGCAAGTCTGGCAGCATCTGTGGAGAAAGAAGCAGAATTGACGTTTCAGGTCAGTGACCCTTCATCAGAACTGTGTGTCACTGACCTGAAACATTAACTCTGCTTCTCTCTCCACAGATGCTGCCAGACCTGCTGAGTATTTCCAGCATTTCTTGTTTTTAATGTACTGTACTGGTACCAGTTTGATTGTTTTAATTTGATACAAACTCAAAAGATCTGCAAACAAAAAACAAAGTTCAAATTAGGACTAAAGTCACTGCTCGAACAGTTAAAGCCTCAATTCTATAAAAGTAACATGCGTCAGAAGCAGTTTGTAAAATGCCAGCATGTTGAACTTCCTGCCTGTGCTAGCAAATAGCAGGGAACATAAGTCAGTGTCAGAAAATGCTCACTTCAGAACAGACTCAACCCAGCAGCTCATTTGTATGTTTACTGGAATTCATCCAGTATGTGTTTTCAAGCTCTGGGTAATGCTTCCTGGTCAGCATGTAACCCACATTTAGGTCATCATGTTACTGAGTCTTTGAGATTAAGCATACTAAGCACAATTCACAAAGCCATCGTATGCAAGAAAATCCTGGTGGGCAACAAACTGTCTCAACTGGCTTCTAACACTCAAATTTATTCCACTCTTCTGAATGCGCCAACTTATGCCAACATAGGCACTGGCCATTCGTGAAAGGATCGAGAATGAGAGGGCACAGAGTTAAAGTAACTGGCAAAAGAAGCAAAACTGATTTGAGGAAAAACTTTTTTCACGCAGCGAGTAGTTAAGGTGTGGAATGCACTGCCTGAGTGTGGGGTGCAGGCAGGTTCATTCGAGGCATTCAAAAGGGAATTAGACGGTTATCTAAAAAGGAAGAATGTGCAGGGTTATGGGGAGAAGTCAGGGAAATGGCATCAGATGAATTACTCATACGGAGAGCCTGTGCAGACACAATGTGCTGTAATAATTCTGTGATTCTGTGATAGGAGGAATGGCTGCAGTAGCACTGAGAGGCTAGCAAGCTATCCAACTACAAGGGCAATTGCAGCCAAAATTATCCTGTCATCTACTCATATGCCAGGTTTTCTGACAGGATATCAACCAGGAACCCTGACTAATTTGACCTGCTCCACAGCCTTGGGGTAAGGCTTTGGTCACCATCCTCCTTGCTGCTGATCGTCCGCAAATAAGTTTATTAAGCAAAGACAAAAGATTTAAGTCACAGAGCTTTTATTTTCCTCCTTTCACATTTACAAAAGGTAAAACTAATACTGATTGAACCTGAGCGAATGCTTTCTGATTCGAGATCAGCCATGACCTTGAGTGCACAATACCCGAGGTTTTCACTCAGGTAATATGCAGTCATTCCTGCAAGCCCATCAGCATAGCCATCAGTTTCACATCTACTTTAACCCATACTGAAATAAAATTCATACGAGACACAACCACCATCACAGTCTCCTCAGCAACAAGCCCACAAGGGGTTAAGTGCAGTGCTGTTATAAAAGAGGAAGACTGTCTCAATGATTTCAGGCTTCTTGTAGGAGGGTTGGTATGTAATTACAATAAATCTGACTAAGCATGACGAACACAAAAGCCAAGCCCTGTGGAGAAGCACACTTTAACACTAGTTATTATATCTTATTGGCAGCTTTTAAGTTTCCATTGCCAGCTGATTTCATTACGGCAGAGAAATGAACAGACTTTACAGACATGCCTCTATTTCCACTTTCTCTCATTTCTCCCTGAAGAGTGTCAACTCTTAACTGGGCTCCACAATAATAAAAGCAAAATACTGCGGATGCTGGAAATCTGAAGTAAAAACAAGAAATGCTGGAAATACTCCTGAAACATTAACTCTGCTTCGCTCTCCACAGATGCTGCCAGACCTGCTGAGTATTTCCAGCATTTCTTGTTTTTATTTCAGCTCCACAATCCCTGGCAGCCCTCCGCTATTTCATCCAAGTAGCCAATCTTCACCCATGATCCAGATGGCAAAAGGAGAGGACATCAGAACCAAAGTCAATCCTGTGATTAGACACACACACACACATTTTACAGCCGGAGGTGGGGGGGGGGGGGGAGGGGGGGGAAAAGAGATGCGGGGGAGGAGGTGGTTTCACTGGCACTAGAAAAGTCTTCCTAGATATGGGAACAATATTCAAGTACTCGCAGACTTGAACTTGACAGCAAGAGTTGTCAGGGTATGGAGGAATAATGTGCAGCTGAAAGAGGAAACTGAGCTTCTTGGGAGGCAGCTTTAGCAGTTGGTAGGGGATGTTGGAGTTCCAGTGGAGACCAGAACAGCTACTGAGACCAAGGAGGAGTTATTTTTTTTTCTGCGTGGCAGAAACTCTGTTCTTTTTCAAACAGTGCCACTGGAACAGATAGACAGGCCTCTTAGCTTAGCACCTCCAACGATGCAACACTCCTCCAGTACTAAACTATAACCTGGATTACACATTCAAGCCTCGGAGCAGAGTTTGACACCGCAGTTTTCTGACTCAGAGGGAAAATATCACAATGCTAACATCTGGGAACAAGGGGAGATGAGAGAAAAGTGTACCTCAAACCAGAACCGGGTAACATGGCATTCCTGTCTGCCCTTTAGATGATGAAACACTTGAATGATCATCATGCAATTTTACAGTTACACCAAGGGAGGTAATTATACCCTTTACAATAATGTCAGCTGCGATGGTTTTAAAGATAATAGGGTGATCACCAAATTCCACATTAAATTAAGGTCAAGGAAGCTGCCATACAATATGAGGTTCTCAATTTTCAGGATCAACTCAAATGGACTGCAGCAATACAAATAAATTCATTCTATACACAGTACATGCCCGTGTTCCCTCGAGTTTTAGGGGATATGCAGCAGGGAAACAATGGAACCTTGGCCTTCCTTAATGTCATCTTGAACACTTGCTGAAACCCAAATCACAGCACCCAATACCACCTCCTCCCGCCCTCCCTCAAAACCATGCTTTCCACCTCTCTAACTCCTCCCCCCACCTCACCAACCCAACAATATGCTCACACAAAAGAAAAACTGGGCTGGCCAAGAAATTGAAAAGCAAAAGCACCTATTTTGCCCTGCACCAGCATCTGATGCCAAAACCTTGCACTTGAAGAGTAGTTGGGGCACAGCCCCCTGCTCCATGACAAAAGGTCACACTACCCAAACTGTAGCCATGAACCTGACCATACTAGAAGGGTGCCGTGTAGCTGTCAAAGCAAAGTCATACAGACAGCACTTCATGCTCTAGTCAAAGCTGCACAGCTTGAACAATGACATTTATCCTTTCAGCTAAATATAGCAGATAGCTCAATGGTAAACTAAAACCAGTATCTCACCATCCTGGCCCAGACAGGCCTTCATTACACAATTTGAGCTGCTCCTGCTTGATGTGGGGTTAAGTAGTTTTTTAAAAAAAACATAAAACACCTCATCTATCCAGCTGCCAGAGGTGTAATTCAGTGTAACCTATTTGAAGTAGACACACTAGTCATGTCACGCACATACACATCAGATTAGCTGCAAGTTCTTTCTTTACCTACCTCTGGCCAGTCATGGGCGGCACAGTGGCGCAGTGGTTAGCACTGCAGCCTCACAGCTCCAGCGACTCGGGTTCAATTCTGGGTACTGCCTGTGTGGAGTTTGCAAGTTCTCCCTGTGTTTGCGTGGGTTTCCTCCAGGTGCTCCGGTTTCCTCCCACATGCCAAAGACTTGCAGGTTGATAGGTAAATTGGCCATTAGCAATTGCCCCTAGTGTAGGTAGGTGGTAGGGAAATATAGGGACAGGTGGGGATGTGGTAGGAATATGGGATTAGTGTAGCATTAGTATAAATGGGTGGTACATGGTCGGCACAGACTCGGTGGGCCAAAGGGCCTGTTTCAGTGCTGTATCTCTAAACTAAACTAAAATGACAAAATTAGCAGTTAATAAGATCTTCAATGCAGTGAAATATAGAACCACATACTTGGAATGCGACATCCTACACCAGCTGCCACCATTGTCATCACTGCAGCCAACTTCAGTGTCACCTTTATAAACCCTACACATGGGCAGTGCTACTTCAAAGTATACAAGGAAAGGTACTTCAAGGCAGCATTTGGTCCACCTGAATTTCATCACTCTAATATTCAAACTCTCAAAGTATCTCAAAGACCTTGGCACACAAAAGGAACAAAATCCAAATTAACTAAATTGTAGATATTTGAATGAAATTCAGTGTTGGTGCAGAATTAAATCATTGTTTGCAATCCAGGTGTAGCATGTACACTCATGATTTATTGTACATAATATGCAAGACTGTTCCACCAGCACAATGCAATCATTGCAGCGAACACACACTGCCATTTATAGGAACATAGAGTTAGGAGTAGGCCATTTAGCCCTTTGAGTCTGGTCTGTCATTCAATAAGATCATGGCTGATCTGCAGCCTTTGCCCCAAATCCCTTAACTCTGGATAACAAAAAAAAAATCATTCTTGGATTTAAAATTAATAGATTGAGCATCAATTTCCATTTGCAGAAGAGATTTCCAAACTTCTACCACCCTTTGTGTAGAACTGTTTCCCAATTTCACTCCTGAAAAGTCTGGCTCTAAATTTTTAGACTGTGCTCCCTAGTCCTAGACTCCCTGACCAGCAGAAATAGCTTCCCTCTATCTACCCTATCTGTTCCCCTCAATTCCTGAAAACTTTCATCAAATTACTCCTTAACCTTCTAAATTCCAGGGAATACAACCCTAGTTCATGCAATCTCTTCTTGAAGCTTAACCCTTGGAGGCCAAGTATCATTCTGGTAAACCTACGCTGCATTCCCTGTGAAGCCAATATATCCTTCCTAAGGTGTGGTGTCCAAAACTGCTCACAGTACTCCAGGTGTGGTTTAACCAGGGCTTTGTTTAGCTGACTCCTACCCCCTTTATATCTAGGGGACCAGAATACAAGGCCAGCACTCCATTAGCCTTTTGATAATTTTCTGTTCTTGTTCATGACATTTTAATGATCTGTGTACATAGAACCCCAGGTCTCTTTGGACCTCCAGTGTTTCTAGCCTTTCCCCCCAATTTAGAAAGTATCCAGTTCTATTCTTTTTAGGTCTAAAATGATGACCTCACATTTGCCTACATTAAAATCCATTTGCCATAGTTTTGCCCTTTCACTTAATCAATACCTCTTTGTAATTTTACACTTCCATCTACACAGCTTGCAATGCCGCCTATTTTTGTCTCATCAGCAAATCTGGACATGTGACTTTCTATCCCATCATCGAAGTCATTAATAAATATGGCAGTGAATAGTTGAGATCCCAAGACAAGTCACACTCTGCCAATCAAGGGAACAGCAGCATAGCAGTAACGTTTCTGGACTAGTAATCCAGAGGCCTGGACGAAGGCTCTGGAGACATGAGTTCAAATCCACCACAGCAACTGGGGGAATTTAAATTCAATGCATTAATAAATCTGGAATAAAATGCTAGTCTCATTAATAATGATCTTGGAACTACCAGACTGTCATAAAGACCCATCTGGTTCACTAATGTCCTACAGGGGAGGAAATCTGCCGTCCTTACCCAGTCTTGCCTACACATGACTCCAGACCTACAGCAATGTGGTTGACTCTTAACTGCCCTCTGAAATGGCTTAGGAAGTGTTATGATCACCTAATTCATGGTTTGTATTAATTTTCTAGAGGTAACTTTTAATTTGTGAATTGGATTTTTTTTAAAATGCAAGACAAATGAAAACATCTGCTTTGAGAAGCTAGTAAACAGACCTAGGGTGGTTACACATCAAAGGGTAACCCATGTTCATTTAGTATGGTCAAATTAGGAAGCGTAAAGACCCTACACAACAGGAATCCCTCTTAACTTGTTGGAGAGGGTGTGTCTGCAGGTGTCGTCATCAGGGGTTTAAATTATTCATCTAATTTCCCATATAATAACCTACCTAGGCTCAACTATCACCAGTAACCTGTCTCTCAATGCAGAAATCAACAAGCGCATGGGAAAGGCTTCCACTGCTATGTCCAGACTGGCCAAGAGAGTGCAGGAAAATGGCGCACTGACACGGAACACAAAAGTCTGAGTGTATCAAGCCTGTGTCCTCAGTACCTTGCTCTACGGCAGCGAGGCCTGCACAACGTATGTCAACCAAGAAAGACGTCTCAATTCATTCCATCTTCGCTGCCTCCGGAGAATACTTGGCATCAGGTAGCAGGACCGTATCTCCAACACAGAAGTCCTCGAGGCGGCCAACATCCCCAGCTTATACACACTACTGAGTCAGCGGCGCTTGAGATGGCTTAGCCATGTGAGCCGCATGGAAGATGGCAGGATCCCCAAAGACACATTGTACAGCGAGCTCGCCACTGGTATCGAACCCACTGGCCGTCCATGTCTCCGCTTTAAAGACATCTGCAAATGCGAAATGAAGTCCTGTGACATTGATCACAAGTCGTGGGAGTCAGTTGCCAGTGATCGCCAGAGCTGGCGGGCAGCCATAAAGGCGGGGCTAAAGAGGTGAGTCGAAGAGACTTAGCAGTTGGCAGGAAAAAAGACAGAAGCGCAAGGGGAGAGCCAACTGTGTAACAGCCCCGACAAACAAATTTTTCTGCAGCACCTGTGGAAGAGTCTGTCACTCTAGAATTGGCCTTTATAGCCACTCCAGGCGCTGCTCCACAAACCACTGACCACCTCCAGGCGCTTACCCATTGTCTCTCGAGACAAGGAGGCCAAAGAAAGAAAGAATAATTTCCCAGAAGTGAAGATTTAAAGCTCAAAAATCTCTTCAACAGTGCGTACAGAGACAAAGTTAGAGAGATGAAAGCTATAAAACCACAGGTGACCTCATTTAGTCCGGCAGTTGGAACCAATAAGTCTAGAAGGGTTTGCTCTGTCATTGGTAGGGATATAAATTATTCATGTGGGCATCATGAATCAAAGAGAAGACTTAGAGTTTGAAATAATTCGTTTAAATTGCTATCTGGGACATCTCACATGTACCACATTGTTGTGGAAATAGATGTTGCTTGGGAGATGCTTTTTAGGAACATAGGAAATAGGAGCATGAATAGGCCATTCAGCCCCTCCAGCCTGCTCAGTCATTCAACTAGATCATGGCTGATCTTCTACCTCAACACCATTTTTCCGCACTATCCTCATAACCCTCGATATCTTTACTATCTAGAAATCTATCGATCTCGGTCTTGAAAATACTCAACGACTGAGTCTCCACAGTCCTCTAATTCAGAAGATTCACCACCCTCTGAGTGAAGAAATTCCTCCTGATCTCAGTCCTAAATGGCCTACCTCTTATTGAGACTATGTCCCCTGGTTCTAGATCCCCAGCCAGGGGAAGCATCCTTCCTGCATATACTTTGGCGAGCCCTGTAAGAATTTTGTATGCTTCAATGAGAACACATCTCATTCTTCCAAATTCTAGAGAATATAGGCCCATATACAGGGAGCAGGTTTTTTTTGGGTGCTTGCTGAGAGTCAGTGAGTTGACTTTTGGAAAGCTGGTGGCTTTGAAAGTAGCTGGACTCTGGGCTAGAGGGGCCATCAGGAACCGGCTTTGTGGGGGGGGGGGGGGTCTGTTTTGAGGGAGGCCCGTGCTGAAGCTGGGAAGTCAGATTCGGGACGTGATTTCATACCTCAGTGCACAGTTGAAGAAATACACTTTGGATTGGTCCCAGAAGAAGTGAACAAACCGCCAAGATCCTCTAACATATAGGGAGACATCTTGGGGTGGAACGAACAGTCAAACGAGGGTGTTCTGTTGAGATTTAGAGTTTAAAGTATTTATCTTCATGTTCTGTTAAATTTTAAATTCAAAAAGTGTTTCCAAATTGCAGTGTTAAGTTAGTCATATTTTACTTTGTTTAACCCTCGTTAAGTTTTTCTTTAAAACATGAAATCTTGTGGCATAATTGTCTCAGTAATAACTTTTTAAAAAAGAAAATCAAATTCCCAGTTAACAGTCCCGTAGTGCATTATGCTCGTTGCTACCAATATCAGACCTCCAACTACAAGCACTGGCAAGCAAGACACATGGCACTGTCAGCCAGTATAAGCACCAGTATGTCTTTTCAGAACCCAAGTTGCTACATACCATTCTTTCTTTTGGGCCTCCTTATCTCGAGAGACAATGGATACGCGCCTGGAGTGGCTATAAAGGCCAATTCTGGAGTGACAGGCTCTTCCACAGGTGCTGCAGAGAAATTTGTTTGTTGGGGCTGTTGCACAGTTGGCTCTCCCCTTGCGCCTCTGTCTTTTTTCCTGCCAACTACTAAGTCTCTTCGACTCGCCACAATTTAGCCCTGTCTTTATGGCTGCCCGCCAGCTCTGGCGAATGCTGGCAACTGACTCCCACGACTTGTGATCAATGTCACACGATTTCATGTCGCGTTTGCAGACGTCTTTATAACGGAGACATGGACGGCCGGTGGGTCTGATACCAGTGGCGAGCTCGCTGTACAATGTGTCTTTGGGGATCCTGCCATCTTCCATGCGGCTCACATGGCCAAGCCATCTCAAGCGCCGCTGACTCAGTAGTGTGTATAAGCTGGGGGTGTTGGCCGCTTCAAGGACTTCTGTGTTGGAGATATAGTCCTGCCACCTGATGCCAAGTATTCTCCGAAGGCAGCGAAGATGGAATGAATTGAGACGTCGCTCTTGGCTGGCATACGTTGTCCAGGCCTCGCTGCCGTAGAGCAAGGTACTGAGGACACAGGCCTGATACACTCGGACTTTTGTGTTCCGTGTCAGTGCGCCATTTTCCCACACTCTCTTGGCCAGTCTGGACATAGCAGTGGAAGCCTTACCCATGCGCTTGTTGATTTCTGCATCTAGAGACAGGTTACTGGTGATAGTTGAGCCTAGGTAGGTGAACTCTTGAACCACTTCCAGAGCGTGGTCGCCAATATTGATGGATGGAGCATTTCTGACATCCTGCCCCATGATGTTCGTTTTCTTGAGGCTGATGGTTAGGCCAAATTCATTGCAGGCAGACGCAAACCTGTCGATGAGACTCTGCAGGCATTCTTCAGTGTGAGATGTTAAAGCAGCATCGTCAGCAAAGAGGAGTTCTCTGATGAGGACTTTCCGTACTTTGGACTTCGCTCTTAGACGGGCAAGGTTGAACAACCTGCCCCCTGATCTTGTGTGGAGGAAAATTCCTTCTTCAGAGGATTTGAACGCATGTGAAAGCAGCAGGGAGAAGAAAATCCCAAAAAGTGTGGGTGCGAGAACACAGCCCTGTTTCACACCACTCAGGATAGGAAAGGGCTCTGATGAGGAGCCACCATGTTGAATTGTGCCTTTCATATTGTCATGGAATGAGGTGATGATACTTAGTAGCTTTGGTGGACATCCGATCTTTTCTAGTAGTCTGAAGAGACCACGTCTGCTGACGAGGTCAAAGGCTTTGGTGAGATCAATGAAAGCAATGTAGAGGGGCATCTGTTGTTCACGGCATTTCTCCTGTATCTGACGAAGGGAGAACAGCATGTCAACGGTCGATCTCTCTGCACGAAAGCCACACTGTGCCTCAGGGTAGACGCGCTCGGCCAGCTTCTGGAGCCTGTTCAGAGCGACTCGAGCAAAGACTTTCCCCACTATGCTGAGCAGGGAGATTCCACGGTAGTTGTTGCAGTCACCGCAGTCACCTTTGTTTTTATAGAGGGTGATGATGTTGGCATCGCGCATGTCCTGGGGTACTGCTCCCTCGTCCCAGCACAGGCATAGCAGTTCATGTAGTGCTGAGAGTATAGCAGGCTTGGCACTCTTGATTATTTCAGGGGTAATGCTGTCCTTCCCAGGGGCTTTTCCGCTGGCTAGGGAATCAATGGCATCACTGAGTTCCGATTTGGTTGGCTGTATGTCCAGCTCATCCATGACTGGTAGAGGCTGGGCTGCATTGAGGGCAGTCTCAGTGACAGCATTCTCCCTGGAGTACAGTTCTAGGTAGTGCTCAACCCAGCGGTCCATCTGTTTGCGTTGGTCAGTGATTATGTCCCCCGATTTAGATTTGAGGGGGGTGATCTTCTTGATGGTTGGCCCAAGAGCTCTCTTCATGCCATCATACATTCCTCTGATGTTTCCGGTGTCTGAGGCCAGCTGAATATGACTGCATAGGTGTTGCCAGTAGTCGTTTGCGCAACGCCTAGCTGTTCTTTGTGCAGTACTTCTGGCTGCTTTAAGTGCTGCGGATGTTAAATCGCTGGGGGCTTTCTTGTAGTTCAAAAGTGCAATGCGCTTAGCGGCTATGACAGGTTCCAGCTCTTCATTATGAGATTGAAACCAGTCTGCATTTCTCTTCGCACTTTTGCCGTAGGTGGTCAAAGCTGACTCATAGATGGCGTCTCTGATGTGGGCCCACTTGGTCTCAGCATCTCCTGTGGGAGTGTTTTGAAGGGCTGTTACAAGTGAATTTAGAAATTTTTGTAACAGCTGTGGGTGAGAAATTCTGCTCGTGTTGATGCGCGGGTGGCCCTTCTGCTTGGAATGATGCAACTTCTTTGGTCTGAGTCTAACCTTGCTGCACACCAGGGAGTGGTCGGTGTCGCAGTCCGCACTGTGGAAGCTGCGTGTGATTTGAACACTGTTTAAGGCGGCTCGCCTTGTGACAATGAGGTCTAGCTGGTGCCAACGACGTGATCTTGGGTGCCTCCATGAAACCTGGTGACAGGGTTTAGTGTGAAAGAACGAGTTGGTGATGCAGAGGTTATGATAGGTACACAACTCAAGCAGTCTTTGCCCGTTCTCATTCATCCTTCCAACGCCATAGCGCCCAAGGCAGGAGGGCCATGAGTCATGGTCGGCCCCAACCCTGGCATTAAAGTCCCCCAGCAGGAATAGGTGTTCGGTGTTGGGGATGCTGCTGATGTTATGGAGTTGTTCATAGAACTGGTCTTTAGCTTCAGGTGCGGAGCAGAGTGTTGGAGCATAGATGCTGAGTAGGTGTACTGGACCAGAGGTGGTGAGCAGTCGGATGGACAGTATGCGTTCCGAGCCATTTGAGGGAGGCTCTATCATGCTGAGCAAGGAGTTTCTGATGGCGAAGCCCACTCCATGCTGTCTTGGTTCTTCAGGATCCCTGCCCTGCCAGAAGAAGGTGTAGTCTTGCTCTGCTAGAGAGCCACTCGCGGGGAGGCGAGTCTCCTGAAGTGCTGCAATGTCCACATTGAATCTACTGAGCTCGTTGTTAATGATGGCGGTCTTCCGAGAATCGTTGATTTGTGTAAGGTCTTCTGACAGGCCAGGACACATAGTTCTGACGTTCCAGCTTGCAAAGCGAAGGGCTGGTACCTTCTTTCCTTTTTTCATGTTGTTTGGTGCGGTGTATCAGTCCACCTTTCGGGCAATGACCCTGAGCTCCAAGCACCCATTGAAGCAGGCAGACTGTGGCGGGACAGAACCTTATTGACCGGGGGCTGCCCGGTTTGAGGCGGGCGGTAGCTGTCCAGTGAGGTGCAATGACCTCTCCCACCGACAAAGGCAACCCGTGGCGCCCAGTTTCTACGCCAATTTATCTGGACTTATAACCCGTAACTGCTGCCTTCCGTGTTGTTTTAGTCGCTGTGAGGCAACTATGGAGTGACCTCTCCATGGCGCATGCCTGGGCAAATTTATGGAGGTTGAGAGTTGCCCAGTCGTCAAAACCCCCCTCTCGGCCTTTCTGGTGGGGTCCAAAGGAGTGCAGGACACGACGTTTGGCACCAGTATGGCTGCAGGAACTGCCGGAAACATGCCAAAGGTGACACATGACCGCCTACGGGGTTCCGCTCCGGATTTTCTGTTAGGGTTTACTCCCTTAGCCTTGGTCTCTCCCGAGACGCCCACAAGGCAGTGGGGTTGTTGGGGCCCCTACACAGGTGTAGGATGGTGCCGGTGGGAGGAGGGGATGCAAGGGGGAGGGGTAGAGGGGGGGGGTGCAGGGGAAGGGGGTGCGGGGTGAAGATGGTGCGAGGGGGGGGCGGGCTGGGACGGGGTTGTGAGGGGGTGAGCTGAGAGGGTGGAGCAGGGAAGGGGACGGGGGTGGGGGGGGGGGGGTGGAAGGGGGGTAAAGGGGGGGGGGTGGGGGGGTGGAATCTGGTGCAGGTAATAAGCCATTTCCTCAGTGCCCACCATCGACGTCCGGAAAGCTCATCCACGTCCTTCGGGAGGTGAAGCATCATTTGGCAGACTTAGAGGTGATTACATTTGCTAAGGGTTTTTTTTTTGCAGTGGTTTAAATAAAGGCATGCAGCATTGCCGACAGTGCGCTGCAGATGCTCTCCGAGCCATCTCCCGCGGGCGCTTTGAAGTTACGGCCGGGGGGGCCGTTCGTGGATGTTTTGGGTGTTCGGGGCACCTTTTCACAGGACTTCTCTCGGGTCCCGCAGCTCCTTCTTCACCTCAATGGACTTACCGCATGCCGTGGCTGCAGACACTCTGGGCGGTGAAGACAGCAGGATCGGAGATTAAAGTATCGACAGCTGTGCTCGTCAGTTTCATCCGGATCAATTTCATTGAGAAAACAAAGAGCAGGTGTGGCTGGGGGAGGGCAGTGGGCCCAGGTAACATACACTAAACTAACTGTTAACTTTTAGATAGGGCTAAAATGAACTGATTTAAAGAGCCAGGGGAATTTAAACAGTTTAAGAGGGCAGATTGGGGGAGAAAACGTTAGGGATGGGAGCAGATGGCCATGGATAGAGTTGAACAGCAAGGGAGCTTCCTAGGGAGCTTCCAGCCCAGGAGCCATCTTGCCTATATTCTTCACCAATCAGGTCATTACATACCATTACACTTCATTAATAGGGAGAAAACACAGCTATGTGAAAATTCACACTTCCATTACATTTTATTAGCATTTTGGTAGTCAAATCCCCAGTTTTCTTTACTAATATTATGTCCCTATTTTCTACACTTACAACTCACCTAAAATGCTGCCACCCATCACAAAGTCCTACACTCCGATCAGCCTCTCCAGGTTCCAGTGGCATACTGTAACCCAGACTTCAAAATATTTATCCTTTTACTCCAGGAAGAATCAACTTCAGCACAGGAGTAAATAAAACTAAAAAATATAGATATATAGTTTACTTCCCCAAAAATCTACCAAAAGTACCATGCTGCTATCACAGGTTATCACACACATTTGCATCTACATCTGTATTTTTCTTTATATGTTTCTGTATCTGCTTTGTTCAATAGAACAACATTCTAGCAAGCACAATTAACCAACAATCAGAGCTAATTCATTTCAGCAACTTGATTGCTGGGCTCTGCCAAAGCAAGTCAAGCTTTGCTCCAGTTGTTTAGAACAGCATCTGTTCAGCTCTATTAAGTCATTAATCACCATCTGTTTTCTTAATTGCAATATCTAACTAACAGTAAAAAGGTTTAGATAGAGGATTTGGATCGGCGTAGGCTTGGAGGGCCGAAGGACCTGTTCCTGTGCTGTAATTTTCTTTGTTCTTTGTTTAAAAAATACAAACACACCACCACTGAAGCAAATAGTCACCCAGAAATCTAGGATATTTGCTAAATGGTGCCCAAACCCATCACTCAGCATCCTTTACTTGAGCCAGTTCATACCATACTAAGATGAAGCATCACATAAAATCACAGAAGAGTTCCAGCACAGAAGGCGGTCATTCAACTTGTCTGTGCCAGTTCTCCGCAAGAGCAACTTTGCTAGCCCCACTTACCCACCCTTTCCCCATATCCCTGCAAACTCTCTCTCTCTAGGCGATTATCCAATTCTCTTTTGAAAGCCACATTTGAATCTGCCTCCACCACACTCAGGCAGCGCATTCCAGATCTGAATCATTCGCTGTTTAAAAAGGCTTTCCCTTATGTTGCCATTGGTTCTTTCACCAATCAGCTTAAACCTGTCATTTGGTTCTCGACCCTTCCACCAATGAGAACAGTTTCTCTCTATCTACTCTGTCCAGATATGATTTTGAACAGCTCTAACAAATCTCCTCTCAACCTTTTTTCTAAGGTAAGCAACCCCAGTTTCTCCAATTTAGTAACATAACTGAAGTCCCTCATCCTTGTAACCATTCTCTTAATTCTTTCCAGCTCCCCTCTCTAAAGCCTTCACATCCTTCCTGAAGTACGGTGCCCAGAATTGAACACAATACTCCAGTTGAGGCAGAACCAGTGTTTTATACTGGATTATCACAACTTCTTTGCTTTTGTACTATATGCCCCAACTTATAAAGTCCAGGATCCCACATGCCTCATTAACCACTTTCTAAATCTGCCTTGACAGTCAATGATTTGTGCACATATACCTCCAGGTCTCCCTGTTCCTGCACCCCATTTAGAACTATACTCCTCGTTCTTCCTATTAAAATGCATCACTTCACAGCAATAAATTTAATCTGTCACATGTCTGCCCATTGCACCAGCCTGTCTATGCCCTCTTGGAAGTCTCTCACTATCCTCCTCATAGTTCACAAGCCAAGTTTTGTGTCATCTGCAAATTTTGAAATTATGCCCTGTACACCCAAGTCCAGGTCAATAATACATCAAGAAAAGCGTTATACATGCAGCCACTCTCCCTTTTATTTCATGGGTTTCAACTTTGCTGGCAAGCCTGTTATGTACACATTATCAAACACCTTTTGGAAGTCCATGTAGTCCACATTACCTTCATCAACCCTCTCTATTACCTCATCAAAAAACTCAAGTTAGTTCACCATGTTTTGCCTTTAACAAATGCATGCTTAATTAATTCACACTTGTCCAAGTGACTGTTAATTTTGTCCCAGAATATAGTTCCTAAAGACTTTCCCACCACCAGCATGTAATTGCTGGGTTATCCTTAAACCCTTTTTTGAACAAGGATCTAACAATTGCAATTTTCCAATCCTCTGGCACCACCCTTTATCTGAGGAGGATTATGGTCAGTGCCTCCACAATTTCCACCCTTACTTCCGTCAGCATCCTCAGGTGCATCCCATCGGTCCCAGTGACTTATCAAATTTAAGCAAGCTAGACTTACGAACATATGAATTAGGAGCAGGAGTAGGCCATTCGGCCCTTCGAGCCTGCTCCACCATTCAGTAAGTTCACGGCTGAACTGATTACTCCACATTTCCACCTACCCTTCTGGATTCCCTTTTACGTTAGTTATCAGTCTCTTCTCATTCTCTCTGCTTCTCATTTCCTTTCTCACTTGCCGTCTAAACTTTTGATATTCAATCTGATTCCGACTTATAGATGTCACCTTTTTCATCTTGCTCTCTCTCTTTCGTCATTCAGGGAGCTTTGGCTGACCTTCCTTTCCCCCCCAGTGGGACTGTACCTCAGCCATACCCGACCCATCTCCTGTTAAAAGGCAACCCATTGTTCCATTACAGTTTTGCTTGCCAATCAATTACCTGGGACACATTCATTCTCACCCCACTGAAATTGGCCCTCTTCTAATTAAGTATAGTTACTCTAGATTGCTTCTCCTTTTCCATAACTAACATGACTCTATGACTATATCACTCTCTGTGTCTCTATGTTCCAATGACCTGGAACTCACTGCCCACGAGGGTAGTGGAAGCGGAGACAATGATTTCAAAAGGAAACTGGATGGGCACATGAAGGAAATAAACCTGCAGGACTACCGGGATCAAGCAGAGGAGTGGGGCTGACTGGATTGCTCCACGGAGAGCCGGCATGGACATGATGAGCCAAATGGCCTCCTTCTGTGCAGTAAGTGACTCATTGCAGCAGCTTTTTCGGGAGCAGAGAGTGCGAACGAGTGAGCAGCTGGGAAGGTCAGTTTAAAGTAAACTTAATTTCTTTTTGTTTTCGGCGGAGACCAGGGGGCTGCTGGGTAAGTAAAACCCTATATATTTGGGCCGTTTCTGAACCCGAGACACTACACCTGTACTGTCTCCCACCTGCCCTCCTCCTCTAACCAAAAAAAAAGGACTCGGTGGTGTGTAGATAAGGTAAGGCTTTTTCTATTTCTCTTTTTTTTAAATCGTGTGATTGGTTAAAAACTTTTCGTTCCTTTTTCATTTAACTAAGTTTAAGCTTAAGATTAAAAATGGCAGGAGATCTCAGACCCGTGACATGCTCCTCTTGCTCAATGTGGGAGCTCAGGGACATGGCTGATGTCCCTGACTCCTTCACGTGCAGGAAGTGTGTCCAGCTGCAGCTCTTGTTAGACCGCATGACGGCTCTGGAGCTGCAGATGGACTCACTTTGGAGCATCCGCGATGCTGAGGAGGTAGTGGATAGCACGTTTAGCGAATTGGTCACACCGCAGATTAGGATTGCTGAGGGAGAAAGGGAATGGGTGACCAAAAGGCAGAGAAAGAGCAGGAAGGCAGCGCAGGTGTCCCCTGCAGTCATCTCCCTCCACAACAGGTATACCGTTTTGGATACTGTTGAGGGAGATGGCTCACCAGGGGAAGGCAGCAGTAGCCAGGTTCATGGCACCGTGGCTGGCTCTGCTGTTCAGAAGGGCGGGGAAAAAAAAAAGAGTGGAAGGGCTATAGTCACAGGGGATTCGATTGTAAGGGGAGTAGATAGGCAGTTCTGTGGTCGAAAACGAGACTCCCGAATGGTATGTTGCCTCCCAGGTGCACGGGTCAGGGATGTCTCAGATCGGCTGCAGAACATTCTGAAGGGGGAGGGTGAACAGCCAGTTGTCGTTGTGCACATAGGCACCAATGATATAGGTAAAAAACGGGATGAGGTCCTACAAGCAGAATTTAGGGAGTTAGGAGCCAAGTTAAAAAGTAGGACCTCAGAGGTAGTAATCTCAGGATTGCTACCAGTGCCACGTGATAGAGTAGAAATGAAAGAATAGTCAGGATGAATGCGTGGCTTGAGAGATGGTGCAGGAGGGAGGGGTTCAGATTTTTGGGACATTGGGACCGGTTCTGGGGGAGGTGGGACTATTACAAATTGGACGGTCTACACCTGGGCCGGACTGGAACCAATGTCCTTGGGGGTGCTTTTGCTAACGCTGTTGGGGAGGGTTTAAACTAATGTGGCAGGGGGATGGGAACCAAATGAGGTCAGTGGAGAGTAAGGAGGTAGCAACTAAAGCCTGTAAGGAACTTGATAATGAAGTCAGTATGACTAAGGGAAAGAGTAGGCAGGGAGCAGATGATGAAAGCAAAGGGACTGGTGGTCTGAGGTGCATTTGTTTTAATGCAAGAAGTGTAGTAGGTAAGGCAGATGAACTTAGGGCTTGGATTAGTACCTGGGAGTATGATGTTATTGCTATTACTGAGACTTGGTTAAGGGAAGGGCATGATTGGCAACTAAATATCTCAGGATACCGATGCTTCAGGCGGGATAGAGAGGGAGGTAAAAGGGGTGGAGGAGTTGCATTACTGGTCAAAGAGGATATCACAGCTGTGCTGAAGGAGGGCACTATGGAGGACTCGAGCTGAGGGGCAATATGGGCAGAACTCAGAAATAGGAAGGGTGCGGTAACAATGTTGGGGCTGTACTACAGGCCTCCCAACAGCGAGCGTGAGATAGAGGTACAAATATGTCAACAGATTATGGAAAGATGTAGGAGCAACAGGGTGGTGGTGATAGGAGATTTTAATTTTCCTAACATTGACTGGGATTCACTTAGTGTTAGAGGTCTAGATAGAGCAGAATTTGTAAGGAGCATCCAGGAGGGTTTTCTCGAGCAGTATGTAAATAGTCCAACTCGGGAAGGGGCCATACTGGACCTGGTGTTGGGGAATGAGCCCGGCCAGGTGGTTGACGTTTCAGTAGGGGACTACTTTGGGAATAGTGATCACAATTCCGTAAGTTTTAGAATACTCATGGACAAAGACGAGAGTGGTCCTAAAGGAAGAGTGCTAAACTGGGGGAAGGCCAACTATACCAAAATTCGGCAGGAGCTGGGGAATGTAGATGGGGAGCAGCTGTTTGAAGGTAAATCCACATTTGATATGTGGGAGGCTTTTAAAGAGGGGTTGATTAGCGTGCAGGAGAGACATGTTCCTGTGAAAATGAGGGGTAGAAATGGCAAGATTAGGGAAGCATGGATGACAGGTGAAATTGTGAGACTAGCTAAGAGGAAAAAGGAAGCATACATCAGGTCGAGGCGGCTGAATAAATACGAAGCTTTGAAAGAATATTGGGAATGCAGGACCAATCTGAAACGAAGAATTAAGAGGGCTAAAAGGGGTCATGAAATATCTTTAGCAAACAGGGTTAAGGAAAATCCCAAAGCCTTTTATTCATATATAAGGAGCAAGAGGGTAACTAGAGAAAGGATTGGCCCACTCAAGGACAAAGGAGGAAAGTTATGCGTGGAGTCAGAGAAAATGGGTGAGATTCTAAACGAGTACTTTGCATCGGTATTCACCGAGGAGAGGGACATGACGGATGTTGAGGTTAGGGACAGATGTGTGATTACTCTAGGTAAAGTCGGCATAAGGAGGGAGGAAGTGTTGGGTATTCTAAAAGGCATTAAGGTGGACAAGTCCCCAGGTCCAGATGGGATCTATCCCAGGTTACTGAGGGAAGCGAGAGAAGAAATAGCTGGGGTCTTAACAGATATCTTTGCAGCATCCTTAAACACGGGTGAGGTCCCGGAGGACTGGAGAATTGCTAATGTTGTCTTCTTGTTTAAGAAGGGTAGCAGGGATAATCCAGGTAATTATAGACCGGTGAGCCTGACGTCAGTGGTAGGGAAGCTGCTGGAGAAGATACTGAGGGATAGGATCTATTCCCATCTGGAAGAAAATGGGCTTATCAGTGATAGGAAACATGGTTTTGTGCAGGGAAGGTCATGTCTTACCAACTTAATAGAATTCTTTGAGGAAGTGACAAAGTTGATTGATGAGGGAAGGGCTGCAGATGTCATATACACGGACTTCAGTAAAGCGTTTGATAAGGTTCCCCATGGTAGGCTGATGGAGAAAGTGAAGGCGCATGGGGTCCAAGGTGTACTAGCTAGATGGATAAAGAACTGGCTGGGCAACAGGAGACAGAGAGTAGCAGTAGAAGGGAGTTTCTCAAAATGGAGACATGTGACCAGTGGTGTTCCACAGGGATCCGTGCTGGGACCACTGTTGTTTGTGATATACATAAATGATTTGGAGGAAAGTATAGGTGGTCTGATTAGCAAGTTTGCAGACGACACTAAGATTGGTGGAGTAGCAGATAGTGAAGGGGACTGTCGGAGAATACAGCAGAATATAGATAGATTGGAGAGTTGGGCAGAGAAATGGCAGATGGAGTTCAATCAGGGCAAATGCGAGGTGATGCATTTTGGAAGATCCAATTCAAGAGTGAACTATACAGTAAATGGAAAAGTCCTGGGGAAAATTGATGTAGAGAGATTTGGGTGTTCAGGTCCATTGTTCCCTGAAGGTGGCAACGCAGGTCAATAGTGGTCAAGAAGGCATACGGCATGCTTTCCTTCATCGGACGGGGTATTGAGTACAAGGGTTGGCAGGTCATGTTACAGTTGTATAGGACTTTGGTTCGGCCACATTTGGAATACTGTGTGCAGTTCTGGTCGCCACATTACCAAAAGGATGTGGATGCTTTGGAGAGGGTGCAGAGGAGGTTCACCAGGATGTTGCCTGGTATGGAGGGTGCTAGCTATGAAGAGAGGTTGAGTAGATTAGGATTATTTTCATTAGAAAGACGGAGGTTGAGGGGGGACCTGATTGAGGTGTACAAAATCATGAGAGGTATAGACAGGGTGGATAGCAAGAAGCTTTTTCCCCCCAGAGTGGGGGATTCAATTACAAGGGGACACGAGTTCAAAGTGAAAGGGGAAAAGTTTAGGGGGGATATGTGTGGAAAGTTCTTTACGCAGAGGGTGGTGGGTGCCTGGAACGCATTGCCAGTGGAGGTGGTAGACACAGGCACGATCGCGTCTTTTAAGATGTATCTAGACAGATACATGAATGGGCAGGAAGTAAAGAGATTCAGACCCTTAGAAAATAGGCGACAGGTTTAGATAGAGGATTTGGATCAGCGTAGGCTTGGAGGGTCGAAGGGCCTGTTCCTGTGCTGTAATTTTCTTTGTTCTTTGTATCCCTTATGATGCTATGATCACTGTTCCATAAAGGCTCCCCAATTTACACTTTATCTACTTGACTCACCTCATTCCCCAGAACCAGCAATGCCTCCTTCCTTGTTGGACCAGAAGCATACTGATCAAGAATATTCTCTCTCTGAAAGAGGCTCTTCTCCACGCTCCCCCCCCCCCACCCCCCACCACCTTTTACACTATTACTATCCCAGTCTACATCAGGATTACTAAGTTCCCAATTATCACTACTCTATCATTTTTACTCCCCTCCAATTTTCCTGCAAATTTGCTTCTCTATATATTTCTCACTAGTTGGTGGCCTATAGCATTACACCCAGTAGTGGAATGGTACTTCTATTGGTTCTTAACTCTAACCAAACAGATTCTGTCCTTGACCCTTCTAGGATATCCTCCCTCTCTCTCTAGTGCTGTAGTATTCTCCTTAATCAATACTGCCACCCCTCCTCTTCTTTCCTTCCCTATCTTTTCTGAACGCCTTGTATCCAGGAATATTTAATATCTAGTCCTGCCCTTTATTTGAGTCAAGTCTCCACTACCACCATGATGTCATATTCCCATGTGGCTATCTGCGCCTGCAGCTGACCAGCCCTACTTACCACACTTTTTGTGTTTCCATACATGCACTGTAAACCTAATTTAGCCCTAACTGTACTCAGTCTGACCTCACTTAATACCTTACTATTTCTTACTCTAGTGCTACCTGTCTCTCCCCATCATGACTGCACCTTGTTTCTCCTTTCTAATGCTACATCCTGGTTTCCATCCCTCTGCCAAGTTAGTTTAAACCCTCCCCAACTGCACTAGCAAACCACCCTGAGAGGACATTAGTCCCAGCTCTGTTGAGGTGCAAACCGTCTGGCCTGTCCAGGTCCCACGTCACCCAGAGCTGATTCCAATGTCCTAGGAATCTAAAGCACTCCCTTCTGCACCATCTCTCCAGCCACACATTCATCTGCTCTCTCCTCTTATTTCTATACTCACTAGTGCAAAAGACACACTCTCCTTCAAGCCAGAAATGAACCAGCGACCCAAGGATGACTTTGCTTTGCTCTTCTCTATAGTCCTCCAGTCCACCAGCAGAGATATCAAAGGGAAGTGGCAAAGAGGAACGGAGATTGCAGGCATCAATACCACTAATTCTTGAATGTTAAGTGCTCAACCATTTGAGCTAATTCCCTGCTTTCTCACCTGGGATAACACTTCAAGGCTGATTTACTTGTTATTGTGCTTGGCTGTATTGGATCATCTGCAGAGAAAAAATTCTTTTGATGGGGGTGAGGGGGATGAAAAGAAAGGGGGAGTGCACTATGCCAAGGTGATCCAATATTCTTGAGTGCAACAGGAAAACCTGTCCTTTCATCTCAAGGCATCCACAATTCCACATGAATTATAACAGAGCTAGAGTAGCTATCATTTGTCCAGTCCAAATTAGGCAGGGCAGGACTCGAGACCTGGTGCAGGATTTCAGTATGAAGTTCACTACATTTTTAAATCTTGCGTATAGCATGCCCTGTTGCAAGTGTCATACTTACTTCCTGCATCACTTTTCATGGTGCACATTATTAATAAGATCCATAATAAGAAACACAATTATACGTTGCTGCTTCACTATTAGTTACACATTCCTGCATGTTGGCAATACACATTGGGCAGAACCAGCACTCCATTTCACTATTTAAGTAAGCATCCCTGCGCAAACCACTGCCCCCCCCACCAGAGCCAACTTACAAATGCCCACAGACAGCTCTGTGGAGGGACTCCCCCCTCCACAAAGGTGGTCTGGCAGCTATGGCCATTTGTATTCGCAAGATTTTAATAGTGCGGAGAAGGCACCTCCATCTTGAAGTGCTCGCTTTCTCCCTTAACTGTATCAGCAGGCTGCAGCTTCCTCACTGCTGGAGGGCCTCCTATTAATCCTGCAGCGTCAAGTGCCCACCCGCTGTCTGTAATTGAGCGCGAGCACACCCCCAGCCATTAATTGGCCAATCCAACAAAAATTGCACTGGACGTGTGATGCACACGCCATGCAGGTTCAGGAGGAAAATAGTCCAGACATCAGGGTTTCAACCCCGAAACAAAAATCTTGACTATGGTCTCAGATTGCATAATAATTTTTTTTTTTTAAATATCCCATCCTCTGAAATACCAGAAATTTTGGCTTTTAGTGCTATTAAAACTACAAATTTTGTGCAAACATGTACAGCGTTTTTTTCAATGTGAAAATAGTGATCAACCAGCAATATTTTGCTGCACAGCTTTCAGTCATCAAAATTAAGCAGCTCTGCAACTCCTGCCCAAAGCTGACTTTCACTTACAATCTGATTCCAAGACACATGTACAAACCTCAGAGCCTCAGCACAGAATACCTGGAGAGCTCAGATTTGCACATGGAACCACTACAGTACATAGATGCATAAGTCAATTGTACTAACTCTACACACAGTTTTACCCCAATTCCGCAGATAACAGTTTTCAATTTAGGGCATGTAGTGAAAACTGAGTTATTCAAGTACATGACACTAGGAGGAGTTTAGTGAACAGTAAGCGTCATGATTGGATGAAAGCCACAAAGATTTCATACAAACAACTTAAGAGACATTTTGAGTAGCACTGCAAGGCCTGGACGCAGGTGCTCACCACTCTTGGCCAGGAAACAATGCCATTTTAGCTTGTCCTTCGCAATACTGAACATAAACCCCAAAAACCAACCCCCACCCACCCCCCCCCGCTCTCATGCCAACATTTGTCTTTGGCCTGCTCCAGTGAACATCAACACAAGCTCGAGGAGCAGCAACTTGTATATGATACTAGTTCGACCTCAGTTGAGTACTGTGTCCAATTCTGGGCGTCGCACTTGAGGAAAGACGTGAGGGCATTGAAGAGAGTACGAAAAAGATTCACGAGAACGGTTCCAGGGATGAGGAATTTCAATTATGAAGATAGATTGGAGAAGTTAGGAATAAAAACAAGAAATGCTAGAATCACTCAGCAGGTCTGGCAGCATCTGTGGAAAGAGAAGCAGAGTTAACGTTTCGGGTCAGTGACTCTGCTTCTCTTTCCACAGATGCTGCCAGACCTGCTGAGTGATTCCAGCATTTCTTGTTTTTATTTCAGATTTCCAGCAACCGCAGTATTTTGCTTTTATTGGAGAAGTTAGGACTGTTTTCCTTGGATATAGAAGGCTAAGAGGTGATTTGATAGAGGTATTCAAAATCATGAGGGGTCTGGACAGAGTTGATGGAGAGAAACTGTTCCCACTAGTGAAAGGATCGAGAATGAGGGCACAGATTTAAAGTATTTGGTAAGAGAAGCAAAGGTCATTGGAGGAAAACATTTTTCACGTGTCAAGTGGTTAAGGTCTGGAATGCACTGCCTGAACATGGTGGAAGCAGGTTCAATTGAAGCATTCAAAAGGGAATTAGTTATATGAAAAGGAAGAATGTGCAAGGTTATAGGGAGAAGGCAGGGGAATGGAACTAAAGGACTGTTCTTTCAGAGAGCCGGTATGGACATGATGGGCCGAATGGCCTCCTTCTGCGCTGCAACAATTCTGTGATTCTGAGCGCCTGATCTTTCGATTAGGCACTCTACAACCCTGCGGATCGAACATGGAGTTCAATAACTTCAGAGCATGACTGGCCTTTTAAAAAAAATTTTTTAACCATGTGCCTGTAGACAGAGCTGCTCATTATTCCGCTATTAACACACTCTCTGGACTAATGGTCCAGACTAATGGTCTTTCACCACAAGCATTAACACACTCTTTGCCTTTGTCCAAGGACAGCATTGTTATTTAATCTCTCCTGCCCTCTGCCCTATAACGTACCTCCCCTTTTGTTCTCTTCCCCACCATCTCCCCCGCCCCCCCCCCCCCACTAACCTTCATTTGCTTAAAACCTAATTCTTTTCTAACCTTCTGGTGAAAGATCACAGACCCGAAACATTAACTCTGCTTCTCTCTCCACAGATACTGCCTGACCTGCTGAGTATTTCCAGCACTTGCTGTTTTTATTTCAGATTTCCAGCATCTGCTGTATTTTGCTTTTAATAACCCCAAAAACAGCATAAGCTCAGTGTTATTTCTGGCAGTGTGTGTGCTGGCACCAGAAAGAAATTACAATAAGGACACTAGATTGTTGTAAAAACCCACGTGACTCACTAATGTTTTCAGGGAAAGGAACTTGCTACCACTACCTAGTCTGGCCTACAATTGATTCTGGTTCCACACTATATGGTTGACTCTAAATGACCACAAGGAAACTAGGGATGAACAATAAATACTGCCCTGCCACATGAAGAAAAAAGGCTACATTTTCTACTACGACGGTGTGGCTAAGGTAGTTGCAGTGTCCTTCTGAATCAGAAGGCTGCCCTGTTTAAACCCCGCTCCAGGATCAACACTCGAGTCTGCCTGTTTGAATGGCTATTAAAAATTCAACTGCAGTGTTCAAAGGGCAAGGCAAGAAGTTCTCCCAGTACTGTGTCCAACATTCCTCCTTCAAATACCACCAAAATAGATGACCTGGTGGGATCAACCTTCTCTACACTCATAACGCATTGTCTAAAAAGTCAATGCACTTCAAAATAATTCAATACTGGTACATTGCTGAAATATGATAAAGCATTAAATAAATTCATGATTATTTCTGTTAGTAAAATTCAAAACTTCTGTACAACGCTTGAAAGTGTGTTAAATTTGGTTGGCATTTACTGTCAAGTTCTCTCTGGATTCACACCAAAAGCAGTCATTTGGGAAAGTATTTTTGTGCATTGACAAACTCAGTTGAACAATGTCGCCCTCAAAGTGATTCCAATAACAACTATTCTGTATGAATTAATATGTATAAATAGTAATCCTAAAGAGATTAAATTAAGAGGGAATTTAAAAAGGGGAACACAATTGTAAATTGTGGAAAACCAAAATAATGATGGGAAACAAAATTCTTTAAATAGAAAGCAGATCCATCAACATCATAAAGATAAAAAAAAGGTTAACATTTCAGCTGACTTCCCTTCCTGAGATTCTCAGAAAAGATCCCATCCAAAAAGTTAATTAGTCTTTTCTGACGATAGTAAATCTGCTATACATTCCTAGCTCCTCATGCCCCGCAGTCCCCCTGCCCCCAGCAATGGTTTTGTGGTTTTGAGATTCTACGTGGAAATAATGCATTGTTGCAACAATTCTGCAGTCAGCAAGTTACGTACACAAATTAAATACAAAGCCAGTCAGAACTCTGTGATTTGGGGATTATACCTACCTGCAATTGCATCATCTTATGCAGAATTCAATTTCATGCCAACCAGGAAGCCTACACAGTACTTCAGCATAAATACAGAAGCCTCTCTTTATAAGTCTCCTTTCAGAGTACAAGAGAAACACAGTGCGAGTCACTTCAATTAGAGCTATTTAACAAAGTAGAGATAAACTTTGTTATGGGGATCATGGTGCATGCAGAACATTGTATAAAAAAAGACCTTAGTTATAAAAGTGTCCCATCACTCACTTGCTGGAAATTGCATATGTAGGGCCAGGACAATAACAGGTTTAGCTGTTATGTCCCACCACGTTAATTTGCCTGCCAACAGTCACGGTCAGAGCTTGCATGAGGATGTTCATTTGGCCAAGGTATGAATGGGCAACCGCCACAAGTTGCTGCGTGCAGAGGAAAAGAAAAACAAGAGTCTGCTGAAAGAAATGCCAAGGGGTTTTGTGGTTAAAAGAATTGATAAACCAAGGTGACTGAGCCTTGCCCTAAGTTCAGGACATCATGGTTGAAAGTATAAAGGAGAAGACAAGGTAAACCAGAAAGCATATAGTTAGGCAATGCTAAGCTGGAACTTTCAAAGCCCAAAGATAAGAGTGAAGAAGAACAGGGGATGAACCCACAAGTTAATTTGAACATAGCCACAATGCAGGCAAGAGGGGGGAAATGTAGCACGTCAACCTTACAGCATAGGAGACAAAAGGTCAGGAGCTGCACTGACCACAGTAGCCCTTATAAATGTAGAGGTAAATAATCAAGAGTGGAGTGTTGGATGATAAGTGGTGCTCTATGTGGATATTAAAAAAGGAACAGAGTGGGAGGACAGACTATGAAACCACTGAGTTAATGGAAAAAAGTAATAGTATAATACAGCAAAGTGCATTTACTGCAATTTCAGAGGAAACTAGATAGCCTTGAACATAGTACTGGTGGAAGGCTACATGATAGTAATTTGTTTAGAAAAGCATATTGCCAGAGGCCATCAATGGCTCTGAAAAAGTATAAACCAAAGAGAAATGACTCAAAAAGCGTTTGAGAGGTGCGTAACCACTAACAAGATCACCAGAGAACAGTCGCAGAGAAAGCCATAGTGCTAATCTTTAGATTAGCAAAAGTTTTCCTCTGCAATGGATAATTTAACAGTACATCCCATAACTTTAGAAAATTAGTGAGCAAGGGGAGAACTAACCAATGTAAAGTACTGTATATTGGGTAAAAAAGAGGGAGAAACTATAAAAAAGTAAAACAAATAGGGAAATCTGAAATGTAAAGTAGATTCACGATTTTCAATGTCAAGGTTATGTAGTAATGGAGAAAAACATAAAATACTGAATATGTAGCAAGAATGGTGTATAAAGTCTGTTCTTCACATGAGCCTAAACAGCAAGTGTTACATCGGACACTGAACCCACCTTGATATCCACAAAATACTGTGTAGTTTTGATAACTACACTTCAAAAGGGATATAGATATAACTGAAGGTTCAGAAAAGACCACCAAGTGTAAAGAGGATGAGCTACAAGGATAGATTAGAGCAGATTAGATATACTGAAGTGCTACAGTCTTGAACATGGGTTAAGAAGGGGAAGGGAAGAAACTCTTGAATATATTGTATCAATATAGGTGATGAACTCAAGGTTATTTCAAAGTCAGGCCATCAGGGCCAGAGGACACAATTTTAATGAATACACCGTCAGTCAGTCATTTAAAACACACAGGGTAGAAAAAATTGTTCAATTAAAGGATGATAAAGGCTGTAAGGTAGCAGAGACAATAATTATACAAAATGCAGTTGGATTCTAGGCTAATTATACAGAATTGCCTCATGAGCTTCCTTAATTTTATTCTTACATCTCAGCTATGGGAAAAACAAATAATAGCAAATAAGTTATTCGTCCTTTTCCACGGCCCACGTTAATCCGTCGCAGCTAGAGTACAGTAAGAGCTCACATCAACAACCTCCCAGGCAGGAAAAAAGTGAAGGAGGAAGGGAACATGGGGAGGGAGGGGGGGTAAGGGAGCAAAAAAAAGAGAAAGATAGGACGTTGAAGAAATATAGCTGCCACTCAAAGAATGGCTGAGGGACAGGTTCTAACCCATTTGAAGTGCCAAAAGAAAACATCCTATTGAACATCCACATTTCTGCCAATAGTACGTGTACGTACACATACACACACACCCCTCTTGCTCCTTATTAGATATCCAGTATTCTCTGTCGGAAAGTACATGTGAATATCAGACAAGAATAGACTGGGCTTCTCAATGATACCCCTTTGGGGGAACAGTTTGGATTCACCACCTGGAAAAATTGCATCTCATCAAGTCTCAAACATCTTAAAGTAGGTTACAGACATGTGGGAAATGATAGGAGTGATTTCCACTTTTCACCTCTCAACTGACCAAAGAGTGTGTTTTTATTCGAATTGTGTTTTAACCCTTGCGCGTTTTAATAGTCAATAAACAGACAAATGACAGATTTTCTCACAGGTTTAAAAGATATATGTTTATTAAACAATACCTGAAAAAAACCACACACACACACGCACAATTTGGGTCTGATGGTTTTAAAAAAGCAGCTCGCAAAATATTTAAAAACAATGAAGGCCTGTTTTTCCTTTTTCTTGGTTCACTGACATCAAACATTGGAAAGTTGCAGGTGGATGCTTTCCACCAGACTTCTTTGGTTAAATCTCAGTCACAGTTCAATGGCAAAAGTCCTGTTACAATTTCTCAGGCAGAGTGTTTCAAGGTCACCTTTCGACTCTGCCCCTCGGTAGTTTAAAGTTGGTATTCTGGCAGAGTCCTTCTTCTTACTGCAATGGGTCTCTCTTCCCTCTGGCTTCCTACACAGAAAACGTCTATTAAAACTCCTTATTGGTTTCTGTCGGGTGACCAAAGTTTCTCTCCAATTGTGTTTTCATAAATGATGTTTGCTAGTGTGTGGCCATTGTTAGACAATGGGTTTGGATGATGCTCAACTCTATGCCATCTTGATAAAGTGGTGTTTTATCACCCTATATCCTGAGTTCGAGTCTGGAGTCTCCATGTCTGCAAAGCCATTACTAGAATCATGGAGAATCATAGAATATTCACAGCATAGAAAGAGGCCACTTGGCCCATCGTGCCGCGCCGGCCAAAAAACGAGCCACCCGGCCTAATCCGACCTTCCAGCATTTGGTCCGTAGCCCTGCAGGTTACGTCACTTGAGCTGCATATCCAGATACCTTTCAAATAAGTTAAGGATTTCTACCTCTATACCCTTCCAGGCTGTGAGCTCCGACCCCCACCACCCTCTGGGTGAAAAAAAAACTTTTGCTTATCTCCCCTCTAACCTTTCTACCAATCACTTTAAATCTATGCCCCCTAGTCACTGACCTCTCTGCCAAGGTAAATAGGCCCTTCACATCCACTCTATCCAGGTCCTTCACAATTTTGTACATTTCAATCTAATCTTTCCTCATAGCTGCATTTTTCCAGTCCTGGCAACAACCTCGTAAATCTCCTCTGTACCCTCTCCAGTGCGATTACATCCTTTCTGTAATGAGGTGACCAGAACTGCACACAGTACTCAAGTTGTGGCCTAACCAATGATTTATACAGTTCTAGCATAACCTCCCTGCTCTTATATTCCATACCTCGGCTAATAAAGGAAAGGATTCCATATGCCTTCTTAACCACCTTGTTGACCTGTCCTGCTACCTTCAGGGATCTGTGGACATTCACTCCAAGGTCCATCACTTCCTCTACACTTCTTAGTATTCTCTCATTAATTGTGTAACCCTTTGCCTTGTTTGACCTCCCCAAATGAATCACCTCACACTTCTCCGGGTTGAATTCCATTTGCCATTTTTTTGCCCATCTGACCACTCCATCAATATCTTCCTGCAGCCCACAGCTATCCTCCTCGCTGTCAACCACATGGCCAATTTTTGTGTCATCTGCAAACTTCTTGATCATGCCTCCTACATTTACGTCCAAATAGTTAATATATACACCACAAAAAGCAGGGGACCAGGTACTGAGCCCTGTGGAGTAAAGGTGTGCAAAGGAAATCCAACCCCAGTCGGAATGCCAGAGCCGGAAGCCCGACATGACCCAGCCTGAACCCAACACATGTCGTCAGGGTCAGGTCGGGTGGCAGGCCTTTACATCAGTACATGGGTAAAGGCCTACTACCCAACACGACCCCGGCGGGTCCCGACACGTGTTGGGCTTGGTTCGTGTCGGGTCAGACTTCATGCTCCTCAGTCCTGAAAGGTTCTTCTTCACCACTCTATCTACCTGTCCTGCCACCTTCAGGGACCTGTGGACATGCACTCCAAGGTCTCTCATTTCTTCTACCCCTATCAATATCCTACCGTTTATTGTGTATTCCCTCGCTTTGTTTGCCCTCCCCAAATGCATTACCTCACACTTCTCTGGATTGAATTAGAGTCATAGAGTCATACAGCACAGAAACAGGCCCTTCGGCCCACCGCGTCCATCTAAAGTGGACAACTTCACACTTGACTGCATTGAAATTCATATGCCACAGTTTTACACACTCACTTAATCTATCAACAACGCTTTGTAATTTTACACGCCACCTATTTACTATGTCACCTATCTGTGTCATCTGCAAACTTGGATATTTGGTTCTCTACTGTGTTATCAAAGTCATTAATATAGTGAATAGTTGAGGCCCCAGGAGGGAGATGATTAAAAAATGGTTCCTACTTTTGATTGTTATTAGTGACTTCTGCTAAAATCTACACCTGAGAACTGTAGGGCAAAGACAGGTGGAGGCTCAGATGTGACTCTCAATGTTTAGGCTCACATGAATAGTAGCTACTTGACAGAGTTCTGACACAAATTTTCAAATCCTCTCTGGCCACAGGAGAGGTACCAGAGGACTGGAGGACAGCGAACGTGATACCACTTTTCAAGAAGGGTAGTAGGGATAAACCAGGTAATTATAGGCCTGAGAGTCGAACATCAGTGGCAGGGAATTATTGGTAAAAATTCTGAGACACAGGATTAGTCTCCACTTGGAGAGGCAGGGATTAATCAGGGATAGACAGCATGGCTTTGTCAGGGGGAGATCATGTCCAACAAATTTGATTGAATTTTTTGAGGTGACTAGATGTGTAGATGAGGGTAAAGTAGTTGATGTAGTCTACATGGACTTCAGTAAGGCTTTTGATAAGGTCCCATGCTTGGTTAAGAGGAGCCCATGGGATCCAGGGTAATTTGGCAAATTGGATTCAAAATTGGCTTAGTGGAAGGAGGCAGAGGGTGATGCTCGAGGGTTGCTTTTGTGAATAGAGGCCTGTGACCAGTGGGGTACCGCAGGGATCGATGCTGAGACCCTTACTGTTTGTAGTGTATATTGATGATTTAGATGTGAATATAGGAGGTATGATCAGTAAGTTCGCACAGTGGCGCAGTGGTTAGCACCGCAGCCTCACAGCTCCAGCAACCCGAGTTCAATTCTCAGTACTGCCTGTGCGGAGTTTGCAAGTTCTCCCTGTGACCGTGTGGGTTATCGCCGGGTGCTCCGGTTTCCTCCCACAGCCGAAGACTTGCAGGTTGATAGGTAAATTGGCCATTATAAATTGCCCCTAGTATAGGTAAGTGGTAGGGGAATATAGGGAAGGTGGGGATGTAGTAGGAATATGGGATTAGTGTCGGATTAGTATAAATGGGTGGTTGATGGTCGGCACAGACCCAGTGGGCCAAAGGGCCTGTTTCACTGCTGTATCTGTAAATAAATAAATAAAAATAAATAAATAAACAACACGAAAATTGGTGGTGTCGTAAATAGTGTGGAGGTAAGATTTAGATTACAGGGCGATATAGATGGGCTGGGAAGATGGTTGGAGCTGTGGCAGATGGAGTTTAATCCTAAGTGTGAGGTGATGCATTTTGGGAGGACTAATAAGGCAATGGAATATACAATGGATGGTAGGACCCTAGGGAGTTCAGAGGGTCGGGGGACCTAGGGGTGCTTGTCCATAGATCACTGACGGCAGCAGCACAGGTAGATAAGTTGGTTAGGAAGGCATACGGGATACTTGCCTTTATTAGCCGAGTCATAGAATATAAGAACAGAGAGCTTATGATGGAGCTGTGCAGAACGCTGGTTAAGTCACAGTTGGAGTACTGTTTACAGTTCTGTCACCACACTATAGGAAGGATGTGATTGCACTGGAGAGGGTGCAGAGGAGATTCACCAGGATGTTGCCTGGGCTGGAGCATTTCAGTTATGAAGAGACACTGGATAGGCTGGGGTTGTTTTCCTTAGAGCACAGAAGGCTGAGGGGGGACCTGATTGAGGTATCCAAAATTATGAGGGGCATTGATAAGATAGATAGGAAGAAACAAAGAACAAAGAAAATTACAGCACAGGAACAGGCCCTTCGGCCCTCCAAGCCTGCGCCGATCCAGATCCTCTATCTAAACATGTCGCCTATTTAAAGAACAAAGAACTTTTTCCCTTAGCAGAGGAGTCAATAACCAGGGGGCGCAGATTTAAGGTAAGGGGCAGGAGGTTTAGAGGGGAGTTGAGGAAAAGGTTTTTCACCCAGAGGGTGGTTGGAATCTGGAACATACTGCCTCGTATGGTAGAGGCAGGAACACGCATAACATTTAAGAAGTATTTAAATAAGCACTTGAAAAGCCATAGCGTACAAGGCTATGGGCCAAGTGCGGGAAAATGGGATTAACTTGGACGGGCGCTTGATGGTCAGCGCTGGCGCGTTGGGCCGAAGGGCCTGTTTCTGTGCTGTATGACTCTATAAAATATGCAAAATTATGCGCACTTGCTGCTCCAATGCATTGGAGAAAACTTCTTTACTCTGGGAGTAATTGGAATGTGGAAATTGACAACGGTAAACTTTCCCTCCTTGATCGAACTGCAGCCTTTGACATTGTTGACCACACCATCCTCCAATGCCTCTCCATTGTCATCCAACTGGGTGGGACTGCCCTCACCTGGTTCCATTCTTATCAAAATCATAGCCAGAGTATCACTGGCAATTGTTTCTCTTGCTGCTCCCGCACTGTTACCTCTGGTGTCCCCCACGGATCTATCCTTGGCCCCATCCTATTTCTCATCTACATGTTAACCCTCATCCGAAAGCACAGCATTAGTTTTCACATGTACCTGGACACCCAGTTCTACCTCATCATCTCTTTCAACTGCTCCACTGTTGATAAACGATCAAACTGCTTATCTGACATCAAGGACTGGACGAGCAGAAATTTTCTCCATTAAATATTGGGAAGACTGAAGCCATTGTTTTCGGTCCCTGCTCCAAACTCAATTCCCAAGCTACTGACTCCACCTCTCTCCCTGGCAAAAGTCTGAGATTAAGCCAGTCTGTTCGCAACCTCGGTGTCAGATTTGACCGAGATGAGCTTCTGACTTCATATTCATGCCATCATTAAGACCGTCTATTTCCACCTCCATAACATCTCCCGACTTGGCCCATCTCAGCTCATCTGCTGCTGAAACCCTCATTCATGCCTTTGTTACCTCTAGACTTGATTATTCCAATGCACCACTGGCAGGTCTCCCACATTCTACCCTCCATAAACTTGAGGTCATCCAAAACTCTGCTGCCTGTGTCTTAACTCACACCAAATCCCATCCCCCTATCACCCCTGTGCTAGCTGACCCACATTGGCTCCCAGTCACACAACGCCATGATTCTAAAATTCACATCCTTGTTTTCAAATCCCTCCCTGCCCTTGCCCCTCCCAATCTCTAATCTCACCCAGCCCCACAATCCTCCAAGATATCTGCACTCCTCTAATTCTGGCCTCATGAGCACCAATTTTAAATCCCTCCACATTGGTGGCTGCACCTTCAGTTGCCCCAGCCCGAAGCACTGGAATACCTTCCCTACACCTCTCTGCCTCATTTTCCTCCTTTTAGATACTCCTGAAAATCTACCACTTTGACCGAAGTTTTGGTCATCTGCTGGATAGGTTTGTCCCGATGAGGCAAGGAAGGGATGGTAGGGTGAAGGAACCTTGGATGACAAGAGATGTGGAACAGCTAGTCAAGAGGAAGGAGGAATCTTATTTAAGGTTGAGGAAGCAAGGATCAGACAGGGCTTTTTATTAGAGATACAGCACTGAAACAGGCCATTCGGCCCACCGAGTCTGTGCCAACCATCAACCACCCATTTATACTAATCCTACACTAATTCCATATTCCTACCACATCCCCACCTGTCCCTATATTTCCCTACCACCTACCTATACTAGGGGCAATTTATAATGGCCAATTAACCTATCAACCTGCAAGTCTTTGGCATGTGGGAGGAAACCGGAGCACCCGGAAGAAACCCACGCAGACACAGGGAGAACTTGCAAACTCCACACAGGCAGTACCCAGAATTGAACCCGGGTCGCTGGAGCTGTGAGGCTGCGGTGCTAGCCACTGCGCCACTCTAGAGGGTTACAAGGTAGCCAGGAAGGAACTGAAGAATGGACTTAGGAGAGGTAGAAGGGGACATGAAAAAGTCTTGGTAGGTAGGATTAAGGAAAATCCCAAGGCGTTCTACACTTATGTGAGGAACAAGAGGATGGCCAGAGTGAGGGTAGGGCCGATCTGGGATAGTGGAGGGAACTTGTGCCTGGAGTCGGAGGAGGTAGGGGAGGTCCTTAATGAATACTTTGCTTCAGTATTCACTAGTAAGAGGAACCTTGTCGTTTGTGAGGACAGCGTGAAACAGGCTGATATGCTCGAACAGGGTGATGTTAAGAAGGAGGATGTGCTGGAAATTTTGAAAGACGAGGATAGATAAGTCACCGGGGCCAGACGGGATATACCCAAGGATATTACAGGAAGCAAGGGAAGAGATTGCCGCACCTTTGGCGATGATCTTTGCGTCCTCACTGTCCACTGGAGTAGTACCAGATGATTGGAGGGTGGCAAATGTTATTCCCTTGTTCAAGAAAGAGAATAGGGATAACTCTGGGAATTACAGACCAGTCAGTCTTACGTCGGTGGTGGGCAAATTATTGGAGAGGATTCTGAGAGACAGGATTTATGATTATTTGGAAAAGCATAGTCTGATTAGAGATAGTCAGCATGGCTTTGTGAGGGGCAGGTCATGCCTCACAAGCCTTATTGAATTCTTTGAGGATGTGACAAAACACATTGATGAAGGAAGAGCAGTGGATGTGGTGTATATGGATTTTAGCAAGGCGTTTGATAAGGTTCCCCATGGTAGGTTCATTCAGAAAGTGAGGCGGCATGGGATACAGGGAAATTTGGCTGTCTGGACACAGAATTGGCTGGCCCATAGAAGACAGAGGGTGGTAGTAGATGGAAAGTATTCAGCCTGGAGCTCGGTGACCAGTGGTCTTCCGCAGGGATCTGTTCTGGGCCCTCTGCTCTTTGTGATTTTTATAAATGACTTGGATGAGGAAGTGGAAGGCTGGGTTAGCAAGTTTGCCGATGACACAAAGGTTGCTGGAGTTGTGGATAGTGTGGAGGGTTGTAGTAGGTTGCAACGGGACATTGACAGGATGCAAAGCTGGGCTGAGAAGTGGCAGATGGAGTTCAACCTGGAAAAGTGTGAAGTGATTCATTTTGGAAGGTCGAATTTGAATGCAGAATACAGGCTTAAAGACAGGATTCTTGGCAGTGTGGAGGAACCGAGGGATCTTGGGGTCCACGTCCATAGATCCCTCAAAGTTGCCACCCAAGTTGATAGGGTTGTTAAGAAGGCATATGGGGTGTTGGCTTTCATTAACAGGGGGATTGAGTTTAAGAGCTGCGAGGTTATGCTGCAGCTCTATAAAGCCCTGGTTAGACCACACTTGGAATATTGTGTTCAGTTCTGGTCGCCTCATTATAGGAAGGATGTGGAAGCTTTAGAGAGGGTGCAGAGGAGATTTACCAGGATGCTGCCTGGGCTGAAGGGCATGTCTTAAGAAAGGTTGAGGGAGCTAGGGCTTTTCTCATTGGAGCGAAGAAGGATGAGAGTGACTTGATAGAGGTGTACAAGATGATGAGAGGCATAGATAGAGTGGATAGCCAGAGACTTTTTCCCAGGGCAGAAAGGGCGATCACCAGGGGGCATAATTTTAAGGTGATTGGAGGAAGGTTTCGGGGAGATGTCAGAGGTCGGTTCTTTACACAGAGAGTGGTGGGTGCGTGGAATGCACTGCCAGCGGTGGTAGTAGAAGCAGATACATTAGGGACATTTAAGCGACTCTTGGATAGGTGCATGGATGATAGTAGAATGAAGGGTATGTAGGTAGTTTGATCTTAGAGTAGGTTAAAGGGTCGGCACAACATCGTGGGCCAAAGGGTCTGTACTGTTCTATGTTCTAATGTCCTTATGTGGCACGATGTCATATTTTGTTTTATAATGCTGCTGTGAAGCACCTTAGGACATTTTATTATGGTAAAGGCACTATATAAATACAAGTTGTTATTGCTACCACATGGGCTAGTTGAGGCAAACAGCATAGATACATCTCAGGGAAGCAAGATAAGTCCATTAAGTAGAGTGGGAAGAGACTTATGTGGTGCATAGCCCAGTTGGGCCAAATGGCCTGTTTCTGTGTTACAAATTCTGCATAAAATGAACTGTAGCTCAGAAGCAATTGTCAAGACTTCACTTTACTGAGACAGTAAAGAGGAGCCCAAATCGAATAGGGGCTGGATTGGTTCAGAAAATAAGTACCTTTACAAGTGATCCTGTGCATGACTATATATCAATTCAAACAAACTGTAGTTACTTTGCAACATTTTATCATTTCACACCCGGATATGGATTTTATACATTTTACGTATTTGGGTTGCCTGGATTAATCATAGATTGGACAGGTGCCATTAGTTAGATAATATAATCCAGCCACCCTGGAATACTGCAGTGACACTAAAGGGTTAAGTTCATCAACTCCAATGTACTTCCGCCTTTTATGCTGTTCATACAGGCTACCCATCACAAAGCAAACCACCACCACTTGGGATAAATAAGACTAGGAACAATTTTGGAAAGCAAAAAACCTCCAGAGCAATAGAACTGAAGAGCTTAGTCATAGCATGAGTTATACTTGAGAGTTACTACCAGCAGGCTCCCTTCCCTGTCCTTCTTCCAACTGCCACCACCACAAACACCTAATATTTGGGTATGTTCATCACACATCATGTAAAGACTGTTCACAATCTCAAACCCACCTTAACCCTCACACACTATTTTTTTATTCTTTTAGCCCTTGCTTCCTCCTTCCCTCCCTATAGTATTCACCTCTCTAGACTGAAACAGGCTTGAGGCCTGCATTACAGCACTGCCAAATGTCACTTTGAAACATATCACTAATAGTAGCACACAAGCAGTTCCGATGACTGCCCTTTACACTATACACACTAGGGAAACATTCAGACACCAGTTAAGATCTGAAAATTCATCCAACATGGAGCAGCAGTGGATAAATTATAGCTCCAAATCTTGCCTACCAATCCAATGGTACGACATGTTGCAGGAGCCAGCCTGAACTGTTTCCTCAGTGTGAAGATTGTATGGAAGGACAGAGCACGCCACTACACAAATTGACACTTGTGATATTCCTAATTGTCAATTTTCAAGTCTCAGTTAGGCAAGCAGGATGATGCCAAACAAAATGAGATGATTCCTTAAAAAGGCAAAACAAACTCTCTGAATCCTAAGGGGAAAATTAAATCTTGTTCTGTCTCCTCCCGTGTCAGTTCCCAACACCTGGATGCACAACAGAATCAGGGAAACAATTGTGCTCATCCTGCAAAAAGGATACCAGCAGTAGACTAATTTCAAAACAGCATGGAAACATACTATTTATGTATTTCTATTAATGGTATACAGTTCACTGTACAAAGTTAAAACTGGATGACAGGGAAAAACATTTATCAGTGATACATACACAAACGAGATGAAACAATGGCTGGTCACTTAACCTCTGCGTATTCAGCAAGCTCCCCATCACTGTTGGGAGATATTAAACTATTCTGACCCCAGCCCTGTTCAAAAAAGGAATTTTCTTAGAGGATCATTTAATCCTTTTCCTCTTTCCCCATACAGTTTAACTTAATCTGTTGCTTCAGTGTACTTGATTAGAGAGTCTATGCTGGATGGCCTAGCCCCATGCTTCTTGTGTTGCCACACCCAATTCTATCACAACCTCAGTCCCACAACTCTAAAGTCACAACACAGAATAAAACAAACGCAACACAATGGAAATAAAAATAGTATGTTCAACCCAATGACAAAAGGCTTTATACTATTTACCTCAAAAAACTAAATCTGCATTGCACCAGACACCATTAACATACAAGCTAATTTAAATACAAATGTAAAATAAATTACACATCTTGGCAGGTTCACTTAATCACAACAAAGCACACCCTTACAATGCAATGCCCCAAGCAATACATTTGAAAAATTAAAAGCAAATTAGTTAACTACTTTTTCTTTTACCTGAATTTGGTATAAATTCCTGTATTTATTGTGTTAAAGTTGCTTCTCAGAGGGCAAGGATCTTGATATCTATATATTGGACTACAGAAATCAGTCCTAAAACATATAGAACTAAAACCAGAGACAAGTCACTGCTGCAAACTTATCAGCCTGATGAAAGAAGGAGGGGCAATCACAACCAAACCCAAACCGTCGCGGCGTGCGTACGCCCCTTCTCCCGCCTTCTCCGCTTTCGACCGACAAGTGAAACAACCAATCGGCGCTAGGAGTGGCGCTCCGGCGCGAGCTTTCCGTCCAATCGACGTCAAGACCTCGCGCCAATAGGACTTCCGGTATCAAGCTGCGTTGACAGGAAAGGCACCACCCTAAATAACTGATGAGGGAATTTCTTTTTCTCTGTACCCGTCCCACCGCCCCCCCCCTCCTTTCCCTCAGTGGCGGAATTTGAATGTATATTTTAACGTCTTTTTATCGTATGAAAGTTGACTTACGTTTTGCGGACTGGAAATCTTGTTACGGTAATTTTTATTTTTGTTCCCCCAACTTTATTTTAATTTTCTCTTCTCCCTGTCGTTTGGCTAATGGTTTTCAGGCTTGGGAATTCAATCTGTGCGACCGCTAAAGATCCTCGCCTCAACCTAATGTGATGACGCAGGACGTGATTGCCAGGACCTCTGACCAATTGCTTGGTGCGTCAGGGTTTGGTGACGCCGTATTGTGATGTGGTGCGGCCAATTGCGTCGAGAGGTTTGTGCTGAGCCCCGGGAGAGGCGGGACTTCACAGTGCAGCAGCAAACTAGGTTGAGAGGGAAGGAGGCGTCCATCAAACATGCTCCAACTATTTCCAGCCAACCTTGCATTGGGGAAATTCAATCTTGTTGGCTAGTGTTACATAAAAGTAATTTTCTGGTGTTATTATATGTAGCTTTTATTTAACCTCAACGGTTAAAGGAAAATAAAATCAAGATTTTATTCCTTCAACACCTCAAGCCCTGTAACTTGCATTCCACATTTTGTGAACCCTGGAACAAATTAGTAAAGCTGAGCCTGATTTCACTACCCCTCTTCCCACTCTCTAATGAAAACTCTAACTCACTCGAGTACTACCCTGAAGGATCAACCCAAGTTTCCATGGGTAGTGGGGCATTTTACTACATTAAATATGCTATATAAATGCAAGTTATTGTGGCAGCCAAGGGAGGTTGACGAGGACAGGGACATGGGTTCAAAGTAATGAAAGGAAAGTTTTGGCAAGATGTCAGTTTGGTTCATTGGCTTCTGGATCATGCGATCATACATTCAATTCCCCTAGAGACTTCAGCATACCTCAAGTCCTCCTTACTAACATCTGGGGACTTGTGTTAAAGCTGGGAGAGCTGTCTCACAGACTAGTCAAGCAACAGGCTAGCATAGTCATACTCACCGAATCATACAAAGAACAGTACAGCACAGGAACAGGCCATTCGGCCCTCCAAGCCTGCGCCGATCTTGATGCCTGCCTAAACTACAACCTTCTGCACTTCCGGGGACCGTATCCCTCTATTCCCATCCTATTCATGCATTTGTCAAGATGCCTCTTAAACGTCACTATCGTACCTGCTTCCACTACCTACCCCGGCAGCACGTTCCAGGCACTCACCACCCTCTGTGTAAAGAACTTGCCTCGCACATCCCCTCTAAACTTTGCCCCTCGTACCTTAAACCTATGTCCCCTAGTAACTGACTCTTCCACTCTGGGAAAAAGCTTCTGACTATCCACTCTGTCCATGCCACTCATAACTTTGTAAACCTCTATCATGTCGCCCTTCCACCTCCGTCATTCCAGTGAAAACAATCCGAGTTTATCCAACCTCTCCTCATAGCTAATGCCTTCCAGACCAGGCAACATCCTGCTAAACCTCTTCTGTACCCTCTCCAAAGCCTCCACGTCCTTCTGGTAGTGTGGCGACCAGAATTGCACGCAATATTCTAAGTGTGGCCTAACTAAGGTTCTGTACAGCTGCAGCACGATTTGCCAATTTTTATACTCTATGCCCCGACCGATGAAGGCAAGCATGCCGTATGCCTTCTTGACTACCTTATCCACTGCGTTGCCAATTTCAGTGACCTGTGGACCTGTACGCCCAGATCTCTCTGCCTTTCAATACTCCTCATGGTTCTGCCATTTACTGTATACCTCCCACCTGCATTAGACCTTCCAAAATGCATTACCTCACATTTGTCCGGATTAAACGCCATCTGCCATTTCTCCGCCCAAGTCTCCAACCGATCTATATCCTGCTGTATCCTCTGACAATCCTCATCACTATCTGCAACTCCACCAACCTTTGTGTCGTCCGCAACCTTACTAATCAGACCAGCTACATTTTCCTCCAAATCATTTATATATACTACAAACAGCAAAGGTCCCAGCACTGATCCCTGCAGAACACCACGAGTCACAGCCCTCCATTCAGAAAAGCACCCTTCCACTGCTACCCTCTGTCTTCTATGACCGAGCCAGTTCTGTATCCATCTTGCCAGCTCACCTCTGATCCCAAGTGACTTCACCTTTTGTACCAGTCTGCCATGAGGGACCTTGTCAAAGTTTTTACTGAAGTCCATATAGACAACATTCACTGCCCATCTTTCATCAATCATCTTCGTCACTTCCTCAAAAAACTCAATCAAGTTAGTGAGACACGACCCATCCTTCACAAAATCATGCTGCCTCTCGCTAATAAGTTCGTTTGTTTCCATTGTTACCTTACAGACAATGTCCCAGACATTGTCCCACTGGCAGGACAGACCCAGCAGAGGTAATGGCACAGTGCTATACAGTCAGGAGGGAGTTGCCCTGGGAGTCCTCAACATCACAGGTGGATGTAAACGTTTCCACAGCACCATTTGGAAGAAGAGCGTGGGAGTTATGCCTGGTTTCCTGGCCAATATTTATTCCTTAACATCACAATAACAGATTAACTGGTCATTATCACATTGCTGTTGTAGGAGTTTGCTGTGCACAAATTGGTGCCGTGTTTCCTACACTACAACAGTGACTACACTTCAAAGTACTTCGTTGGCTGTAAAGTGCTTTGAGACGATCGGTGGTCTTGAAAGGCACTATATAAATACAAGCCTTTTTTTTCCAGTGAGCAGCTCTTTAAGGCCTTGAAGCTGTCGCTGGCTTTTTTTTAACATTGCACTCTGCCCCTTGACCACTTCCTACAAAACAGCACTCATTCCTTTTCATGTTGTATTGAATAGCAATCTCCGAGCTCCAGGAAGCAGTATGTAGGGGCTTGGAATGCAGGCGTTTAACCTCTTTGAATACTTCTGCTAGATGGCTCATCTATCTCCCTCTCCTTCACATCTGTTTCCCCACCATTGTTAAAGGCACAGCACACGTTAATAGTATGAGCAATTGCAGCATTACAAATACTGAGTAGTTTATACATTTTCCTACACCCAATTTCTGCATAATATATGCATAATCTGTCATCACATGACATTCACATTAAGTAAAAGCATATATAATAGAAAAGGTTTTATGGTTTAAATTGATTATAATCTTTTATGAAGTTCATTTAATTTGACTCTTCTATAATTAAAAATGGTAAAGTACTGAATATGATTTTCCAACCAAAATATTCATTTAAACACAAAGAAAATAATCAATTTAGTGTCCAGATGATTAAATAATGATGCATGGATGGTTTGTATTGATGGGGATGGAGTGCCTTGATGGTATTTTCATATAAGTGACCTATAGTTTGGAGGCCCTGTAGCACTGGAGACCTAGTTTTCCTTGAGTCTTGAGGCTGTTGTCAATCTCCATTTACAACTAAATGTGCTTTTATATGTGGACAGGTGTGAAGGAGGGGGAGATAGGTGTGAAGGAGAGGGTGACGGGTGAGCCGTCTAGCGTGGACGCATTCAAGGAGGTTAAACTCCTGCGCTCCAAGGCCCTGCTTGCTGCTGCCTGAAACTCTGAGATTGCCATTCAATACAACACGAGAACATATTAATAATATCCTGGCCTTTATATACAGTGTTTCATCACATTGAAACATCCGGAGCATTCTGGAAACAGAACTTGGGGTTGTTAAAGTAAAATCTGCCCTCCCCACTCCATTCCCTCTTTGGTTTCTATAGCTCTGGTGTTGCCTTTGTATCACTTCACCTGAATGATGATGAACCCTCTGCTCTTCCTGCCGGGGAATCCAGAAACTGTGAGGCCCCCAGTTCTGCATCCAGTGCCTTTTGTTGCAGTCTCATTGGCCTCTCAGAAAGGAATGTGACATTGGACTTCACCCCCTCAGGTGGGGCCATGATCACATCTGGATAACAGGTAGTATTTTTTTAAAGCTTTCGTAAAGCATTTTCAGATGCAGTAATATGGTTTTTGTATAGAACGCTGATCTGTTAGAGATTAAATAAGCCATTAATGAGGTTTATATACCAACTGTCAATCTATATTGGTTTATGTCTGGGAGAAAAAGAAACTCATGATTTTTATGCCAAATCTCATGGTTTTTAAGAATTTGGCTCTTGATTTATAAGATGGTAGAATTTTGCACACATTATTAGTTTTCAGTGGATCATTTGTTCTCTATTTGTTCTGTATTAGTGGTGCCCTCCTCTTGGAGACAGAGACAGGCACTGGCATTGAATTCATGCTACTCCATATATACCAGTTCAGTATAAAAAAAGCATTTCTTAAAGATTATTGTAAGGTATATTCTAAGAAGTATTAATTTAAAAATCACAAAGATATTTCTTCCCATTTGTCTGCAGCACCATAAACCTGCAACTTGCATTCCACATTTTCACAACTCTGAAACAAGTCTGTAAAACTTAATATAAAACTGCTCCCCCCTTGAATATGCCAACTCTCACAGGACAGTACTTCTATGGGTGTTGGCAGTCTTTGGAGATTGATCAGGGCAAGGACATAGGTTTAAAAAAATAAAAAGGCAACTTTAGGACAGATATCTGCTTGGCTCAGTGCTAGCACTCTTCCTGAGTCAGAAGGTCAAGTACTACTTCAAAGATTTTAGCATTTAATCTAGGCTGATACTTCATTGGAACTCCAGAAGATGCACACATCCTTGCTAATCACTCAATGCTGTCCTACCCCTTTTGCAGGAGGAGACCGCAAAATACTAGGGAGAGGACCAAGACCACACAAGTATGTGGAAGTGACCCCAACAGAAGGCAGCACTGGAGCTAAACGGCACGTGTAACATTATCAGCATTGGGGATGGTGAGGTTTGCAGCTCTGCAGAGCAGGTTGACTGATTTAACCTCGGACCCCTTGATTTCCCAAAACCAAGTGCACCTTTAGCCGCCTTCCATCACCACAGCTAGAATGGTCAAGTGTGCAATGTACAAATTTACTTTTTCTCATTACCATATATTACTAAATCTTTACCCTTCTTGGTTCACATGAAAAGCATGAACCCCTGTCGACAGAGGAACAAGACTCTTCAGAGGAAGCCATCCACCCTGAGGATGCTCTGTTAAATGCACTGGCACCAACTCAGACTGGTGAATCTAGAGCTTCTTAGAGAGAGAGATGGATTGGCATCCGGTGACTCTCACAGCACAAGTGATCAACAGCAGATAGGTGACAAGAACAGCAAAGAGGAATATGTCCCTGAGGGCACCATACTCTCCTAGCTCTGCTCAGCAGGTCAAAGATATAGAACTCCAGGGCCACGGATGAAAAGGAGACTACTGGAGTCACAAGAGCAAATATGTGAGGTAGTAGCAGTCCTGCCAGGCACTCTGTCCACAATGATAGAGAGAAAGGAGGAGTCCAACTTCATTATCTGTGGCATGTTTTCACAAGGGTTTTCCACTGCAATCTGTGACCACCACCTCCAAGGATACTGCAGCCAGGCCCTGACAGCAGGAATCAGTGTTACCAGCCTTTGCCAACCTGATAGAGGTTCAGATGGCTGGTATACACACTCTGAGCTTTGAGAAGCTGATGGACAAAGTAGGTTGGAACTTCCAAGGCATCACTTACCACCTCCAGTCTGCTGTCCCACTCCCATTATTCACTACACTGGATCCTTGTAATTTGGTTTCAGCCCCTTGTCAAATTTCATTTTTCTCGCTTAGTGTGCACAGTGCTTTTAAGACAAGTTCTGCCTTGTCCTTGTATCATTGATGTGGAATTTGCTTCAGTGATTTTAAGGTGAGAAAATGGTGGCTTCAAAAATTATGGATGGAAGGTTGTTAGTGCAAGGCAGTCTGGTCACAGAGGAGAAGTAGGAGAAAGAGGTTTCGAAGGAAAACACTGAGCTATGAGGGCATTCTTTGCATCTGGGACCAAAAGATGTTCTTTATGCCCTTCATGTCCTCCAGCATTCTCTTTAACCTCCTTTTCCTTGTCAGATGATGAGTTGTGCCACCCTTCTTCCTGTACCTCTTCTCTGTTGAACGATGTTATGGAGGACGCAGCATTCCACAATGATTCAGGCTGGTGAATATTGCAGGGAGCCTCTGGACCTATCAAGACAGCTGAACCTTATGATGCATTTTGATGTCCTGTTCAGTTACGCACCTTGTGGTGATGTGGCTGCTGTTATATCTGTTTTGCTTTGGAATGGTCGGGTTTCAAAGAGGTGTCGACTATGTTGGAAGGGGTTATCCCTTGCCCTCAAGCAACCATTAGTCCCAGGTTAGAACACTGAGGGGGATATTGGATTGCGTTATGGCAGCTCCCTGGATAGCGGGAACATACTTGCATGAAACTCTTGATTACATTCAGATTGGATATTTATTGAGTGAAAGCCCTTACAGTTAACAAGATTCTAGCTGATCACAAGGTATCCTGATGGCTGCAGGTGTGCAGTCAACTGCACCCTGCACTCGCAGAAAGCCAGCCAGAGCTGCAAAGCCTAAAATGCTCTCACTCTGACTGCTGTCATCAGTCAGAAATTAAATGTATCAGCTGGCCATAGTAAATATAGCATCTCTGACCTTCCTGATGCTTTTGTGGGTGGCAGTCTGAGGCAACCTCTGTTAAACTCCAGAAAGCTTGTTATGGAAGGATATTGCTGGAGCCTATATTTACTCATTTTCTCATTTATTGTGTAAAGTAAAAGGATTACAGATATTTAGCTCCTTACTCAAACCCTTTCCCAGTCTCAGTGAGTGTCTGCTTATAAGTGCTCAACTAAGACCCCAATTAACACCCTTCACCTGCATATCATCAAACCATTGATACACAATTAACAGGTTCCCTTCTTTTACAATACAACTTGGATTAACATGCTCAAACAACATTTCAAAATAAATCAAAATAACTTCCATATTGGGTACAAAGTATTACATTGTGACATGCCCCTCCTCTAGCAACCTTAACAATTTCTTTGTACGAACATTTCTTTTTGTGAAACAATGAGATAGCTGATGACTTGCATCTACCCAATTAAGTTTGGAGATTTCCTTTCTCTCAAGCATTTGTTTCAATCCAGCAAGGTCAATACTTCGTCTTTTCTCACTCACACATTTTGTAGAGTGTATATTGTCCCACAAAGAACGATTATCCACATAACATTCAATGGGTATCCTATCTTCAGTATGTCCCTTGTTCAAAATTTCACCCAAAATATTTGACAAATAGAACCCCACATCCACTGCCTCCACAGGACTCAGTGTTTCTGCAGCTAAAGTGCTTTAACAACCTATTTTAGTTTCTTAGCCTCCCAAGCTAAAGGACAACATTTCCCATTTCCACCCATCAGAAATATTATGAAGCCAGCTGCACTCGAATATCCATCAGCAAGATTAGCATGTGAAGCATCACTAAAAAATATTAGCTTCATGTTCTTTGGGTCACCTAAGGATGGGAACTTCAATGCACATTTCTCCAGATTTAGTTTTTTCAATGTTTTATTTGCCTTAAAACATTCTCAACTTTTGGATGTTTTATCGTCGCGCTTAACTCCAGCACATCAAAACTAGCATCAGGCCTGGTCTGAGAGCACAAACAGTTTAATTGACGGTCATGCAGACCCCCACCTGCCAGGAATGAGGCATACTAATTTTGTCATATGAACATTGATTTTAAACTGTTGCTGGAGAGGGGAAATGACTTGTTAAACAGATCAGCCGTAGTTGGAAAAAACATTTGCATACTAACAGACAGTGCTTGGAGGGACAAAGGGGCTCCAATTTAACCCACAATGGACTTTGAGCACCAGATATTGTGTGTAAGAAGAGACATTCAAGGGTCAGCTAAGACAAGAGAATCCACTAACAGACATGGTCAGACCAGCTAGTCACATGACTAACCTGCTTGGCAACCTGAGTTTTTCTGAATTGTGCAAAGAATTTGAACAGAAAAAGACTCTTTGCTTCTGGAGTGAGAAGACCTCTCCTGTCTGCTCCCATCTGTTTCTCACAAGCTTCTGGACCCACTGAGGACACATGAACTTCAAGAGAGAAAAGTCTCCTACATCGAACAAGGTTTAAGAAGAATACTGGACCCAACAGAAAAGCAAGACCTATCTACAATCAAGAACTTTACAGCGAGTTCGAAGAACAGTAACCAAAACCATCTTCAGATGTTGCCTCAAACTTTTCCACTTTATTTCTTCTGCTCTTTTCTGTCCCCATCTGCATGTGTGTATTCCATCTGTGTATGTGTATTGCATTTGCATGCTAGCGTGGGCGCGTTGCATATCCGTAGGCATTAACCGAATTCGAGTTGAAGTTTAAAAAAGTTCAACCTTTTTTCTTTAAACCTAAGAAAACCTATTTGGCTAGTTTCTTTACTTTATAATTGGATGTTAGTGAACAAGGATTCTCTAAGGGGACGCTAAAAATACAGTGTGTTTAAAATTAAACCCTGTTATGGTAAGACCAGGTGAAGGCTGAGAGGGAAACCTTGATCCCTTTATCACCTGGTTGTAACAAAAATTTGGGTTAGCCTTCACCTGGTCTTACCGTAACATTGACCAACCAAGGTTTGCAATTGCTAAGTCTCCGCTTTAGATAGATCATCATCTTTCTGTGAGGACCTAACACGATTAACCGGGATGGGAGTAACAGTCTCTAAATAGGATTGTTGATTCAAACTTATTCAAGACTTAGTCTGCTTAATATCTAAACCAATATATTTAAAGACCCCACAAGCCTGACTCCCAATCTTAAATTCTGTCCGAATCTTATGAGTAACATATTTCTCAACATCCGCAGTACCACCCCATAAGAAATCATCAACTTGCATCATGAAGATGCCTAAAATTTCCCTTTATGATACCAATAAAACATTGCAGCATCTGCGTTTAGTTGAACACAACCAATTTTCAACAAAACAGATCTCACTGAGAAATACCACATCCTGGAAGCATCATTAAGGCCATAGAAGCATTTGTTCAGTTTCCATAGTTTTCCTTCTTCATTTGCTGCCTCTTTCAGTGGTTTCAGCTACATTTCAGAAATACCTTGCAGAAATGCGGCTTTTATGTCAATGCATCTACACTTCCATGACTGGCCAAAAGAGCCAAAAAGATTTTCAAGATTACTTTTCCAGCTGTGGGAGAGTCCACTCTAACATCGGTATCCCCCATTCGCTCTTCAAAACCCTTCGCAACTAACCTTGCTTTAGCCTTATAATGGGCGGCACAGTGGCGCAGTGGTTAGCACCGCAGCCTCACAGCTCCAGCGACCCGGGTTCAATTCTGGGTACTGCCTGTGTGGAGTTTGCAAGTTCTCCCTGTGTCTGCGTGGGTTTCCTCCGGGTGCTCCGGTTTCCTCCCACAAGCCAAAGACTTGCAGGTTGATAGGTTAATTGGCCATTATAAATTGCCCCTAGTATAGGTAGGTGGTAGGGAAATATAGGGACAGGTGGGGATGTGGTAGGAATATGGAATTAGTGTAGGATTAGTATAAATGGGTGGTTGATGGTCGGCACAGACTCGGTGGGCCGAAGGGCCTGTTTCAGTGCTGTATCTCTAAAAACAAAGTTCCATTGGGAAGGACTTTTTCAGTACAAATCCGTCTATGTGACAAGGCTGGCTGTCCCCTATCTGGTGCCTCAGAATAAACTCCAACTCTAATTCTTTATGTTTTGCTTCTCTTATTGGTTTATCCTCAAGTTTATTGGCAGCCACTAAAACTTCTCAGTTCTGTTCAGAGACTGCTCTCTAGCCTTTATTTCATTGTGGAATCTGTTCAAACTACGGCCTCTATTAGCACTTTGATGTCTTTCAGAACTACTGCTAGAAGATCTCCCTCGCAGTTTATTGGAGGCTCTTTCCCCAGTATGTGATCGCTTCCTTAAGCAAGTCACTTCCAGACCCACTATTAGAACTTGCACTGTGCTTTCTTACCCTCCACTTTTTCACCCTATTCTGCCAGTCCATGGACCTTGCTTCTTGGCCATCATCTTAAACATTTAACTAATATTTAAACTTGCCTGTAGATTTTCCTGCACATCCCACAATTGTTGCGTCCCCCCATTTATTAGAACCCTCAGGAATACTAAACTCTATCACCAGGTTTCTTGGAGGCACCCAAGATCACATCGTTGGCACCAACTGGACCTCATCGTCACAAGGCGAGCCTCTTTAAACAACGTTCAAATCACACGCAGCTTCCACAGTGCGGACTGCAACACCGACCACTCCCTGGTGTGCAGCAAGGTTAGACTCAAACCAAAGAAGCTGCATCACTCCAAGCAGAAGGGCCGCCCGCGCATCAACACTAGCAGAATTTCTTATCCACAGCTGTTACATAAGTTTCTAAATTCACTTGAAAAAGCCCTTCAAAACATTCCTACAGGGGATGCAGATACTAAGTGGGCCCACATCAGAGGCGCCATCTATGACTCAGCAATGACCACCTATGGCAAATGTGTGAAGCAGAATGCAGACTGGTTTCAATCTCACTTTGAAGAGCTGGAACCGCTAAGCGCATTGCGCTGTTGGAACTACAAGAAAGCCCCCAGCGAGTTAACATCTGAAGCACCTAAAGCAGCCAGAAGCGCTGCACAAAGAACAGCCAGGCGCTGAGCAGATGACTACTGGCAACACCTATGCAGTCGTATTCAGCTGGCCTCTGACACCGGAAACATCAGAGAAATGTATGATGGCAATAAGAGAGCTTTTGGGTCAACCATCAGCCCCCCTCAAGTCTAAATCAGGGGACACAATCACTGACCAACACAAGCAAATGGACCGCTAGGTGGAGCACTACCTAGAACTGTACTCCAGGGAAAATGTTGTCACTGAGACCACCCTCAATGCAGCCCGGTCTCTGCCAGTCATGGATGAGCTGGACGAACAGCCAACAAAATCAGAACTCAGTGATGCCATTGATTCTCTAGCCAGTGGAAAAGCCGCTGGGAAGGATGGCATTACCCCTGAAATAATCGAGAGTGCCAAGCCTGCTATACTTTCAGCACTCTATAAACTGCTTTGCCTGTGCTGGGATGAGGGAGCAGTACCATAGGACATGCACAATGCCAATATTATCACCCTCTATAAGAACAAGGGTGACCGCGGCGACTGCAACAACTACCGTGGAATCTCCCTGGAGTCAGCATAGGGAGAAAGTCTTCGCTCAAGTTGCTTTAAACAGGCTTCAGAAGCTGGCTGAGCATGTCTACCCTGAGGCACAGTGTGGCTTTTCGAGCAGAGAGATCCACCATTGACATGCTGTTCTCCCTTCGCCAGCTACAGGAGAAATGCCAAGAACAACAGATGCCCCTCTACATTGCTTTCATTGATCTCACCAAAGCCTTTGACCTCGTCAGCAGACGTGGTCTCTTCAGACTACTAGCAAAGATCGGATGTCCACCAAAGCTACTAAGTATCATCACCTCATTCCATGACAATATGAAAGGCACAATTCAACATAGCGGCGCCTCATCAGACCCCTTTCCCATCCTGAGTGGCGTGAAACAGGGCTGTGTTCTCGCACCAACACTGTTTGGGATCTTCTTCTCCCTGCTGCTCTCACATGCGTTCAAGTCTTCAGAAGGAATTTTCCTCCACACAGGATCAGACGGCAGGTTGTTCAGCCTTGCCCATCTAAGAGCGAAAACCAAAGTACGGAAAGTCTTCATCAGGGAACTCCTCTTTGCTGACGATGCTGCATTAACATCCCACACTGAAGAGTGTCTGCAGAGACTCATCGACAGGATTGTGGCTGCCTGCAACGAATTTGGCCTAACTATCAGCCTCAAGAAAACGAACATCATGGGACAGGACGTTAGAAATGCTCCATCCATCAAGATCAGCGACCACGCTCTGGAAGTGGTTCAAGAGTTCACCTACCTAGGCTCAACTATCACCAGTAACCTGTCTCTAGATGCAGAAATCAACAAGCGCATGGGAAAGGCATCCGCTGCTATGTCTAGACTGGCCAAGAGGGTGTGGGAAAATGGCACACTGACACGGAACACAAAAGTCCGAGTGTATCAAGCCTGTGTCCTCAGTACCTTGCTCTACGGCAGCGAGGCCTGGACAACGTATGTCAGCCAAGAGCGATGTCTCAATTCATTCCATCTTCGCTGCCTCCGGAGAATCTTTGGCATCAAGTGGCAGGACCGTATCTCCAACACAGAAGTCCTCGAGGCAGCCAACATCCCCAGCATATACACCCTACTGAGCCAGCGGTGTTTGAGATGGCTTGGCCATGTGAGCCGCATGGCAGATGACAGGATCCCCAAGGATGCATTGAACAGCGAGCTCATCACTGGTATCAGACCCACCGGCCGTCCATGTCTCCGCTTTAAAGACGTCTGCAAACGCGACATGAAGTCCTGTGACATTGATCACAACTCGTGGGAGTCAGTTGCCAGTGATCGCCAGAGCTGGCGGACAGCCATAAAAGCGGGGCTAAAGTGTGGCCAGTCAAGGAGACTTAGCAGTTGGCAGGAAAAAAGACAGAAGCGCAAGGCGAGACCCAACTGTGTAACAGCCCGGCAACCAATTTTGTCTGCAGCGCCTGTGGAAGAGTCTTGTCACACCAGAATTGGACTTTATAGCCACTCCAGGCACTGCTTCACAAACCTCTGACCACCTTCAGGCGCTTACCCATTGTCTCTCGAGACAAGGAGGCCGAAGAAGAAGTACCTACTTGGGGCAATTGGCCTTTGGATGCGATAGCTCTTTCCTGAGCATCATGATTGGTCACATTACTATCCAACTCTTGATCTACCACATTCGGTGCTTCAGGACCTTCATCACAAAACACACAAGTATTTGAGGTACAAGGTGTCTCTTTTCCCTTGATCAGCTGCTCATATTCTGAGATTTCATAATCAACCCCAATTAATCATGAGGAATGAACCTTAACAGTTTGATTTCCATGCTTGATGACTACTGTCTTACCATCACGACCGATTATCTTACCAGGGCCCTTCCATTCCCTGTGGCCAAATCTCCTGAACTAAATTCTGTGTCAGATGGCCTTATATGATGCCTCAAAGCTCTGTGAATTTTATCAGAGACCTCAGCCTTGATGAAAGCCCCTCTCCCTGCATGTAAAGCATTCAAATGTGTAGAAAAAAATTGAACTAATTGTAGTACCTTCTAGAGCAGGAGGACTGTCGCACAGTATAGAGGCAATTTGGGATTCCGCCCATAGACCAATCGATAGGGACTATCTCTTCCAATCATCTGAAACAAATTCTTCACATGAACCGCCCATGCCAGGACAATTGTCAACTTGCAGTTTGGCAGGTCAGCTAAGATTTTATGTGACATTTCATCACCCACTGCATGATTCCTTTCACAAAGCCCATTGCTGAAAAGAATTTCAGCTGCAGTATTCATAACCATAATGTTCATGATTTCACACATATTTCTGAACTTGTCATTAGCAAATTCCCCTCCATTATCAGTCAGAAACTTAGCTGGTGCCCCAAGTCCAGTCCCTATCCATTTAATCCATAATTTTGTCTATCATCACCCTTTTGTCCTTACTATTTATTGTTGTAGAAAGACTAAATCTGGTTGTTAGGTCTGTAAAATGTAGAATGAAAATATTCTTGTCTTTGTCCCATATCTTTAAATCCATAGCGACTCCCTCGTTGAAGTCACCTGCCAATGGAAGGCTGGCCATAGGACGTGATGGTGTCCTCCGATACTTTTTCACGAATCTCTTCCATTATCCTCATATACTCTTCATCAATCACACCTGCATCCTTTAGCAGGGTTTTTAATCTCTGTCAAGAAGGATGAGCAAATTGTGTAACTTTAAGACAATTTGCCTTTTATCTCAGATTCTTAACACCTGTGCCATCAATGCTTCTCTAACACTCTGACTAGAAACATCAGGTTTTTTTTAAGGGGATACGATAATGCCCTGACTGGGTAAACTGCAAATTCACAGACTTCCCAAATACAATTGCCTTATCATGCTCCACGTCAAGTTTCATTTGTGTCTTTTTCATTGAAGGCTTACTCAACAGTAAAGGTATCTCACTGGAGACTACATCAGTCCTGATAAAGTGGCTTACCATAGCTATTTTGCATGGAATTTCTACTCTCTTCAGGAGACTTCAATGTGTTGTCATCACCAAACCTAAAGCTTTTATACTCCTTAACCTGCGCCGATCCTCACTACTGAGTGAATCCAGATAACACTGTAACCAATCAGTTCCACATACTGTCAACGTGCAAGCACTATCCACTACAGCACAGATGAATGAATCCGCAACTAACACATTCATCACAGGACTAAAACTCCTTGTGACTAGTACAATTTGTTCAGATCCATCAGTGTCTTCCTCTTCTGCCTCAGAATTCTCTGTATTGTGTTGTTTTATTTCGAAGACTGCCCCTCTGCTTAGGGCAGCTGATTGCATAGTGATACTTTGAGTCACATCTGAAGCACCTTGGGCATTCCTGGGACCCATCACCCATGATTGCTGTTCCAATTCTGTCTTCCACTGTAATAGTCAGACCTGCTGAAGATTCTTTCATCCTAATTCCTCCTGTCTTTAACTCCTCCATTGTATTTATGCCTGCTTCAGGTATCTGGATTATTTCTAAATCTAGTAAACATTGAGTGCTCCATTCTTTGTGTCACCGCAGAATTCCCTGCTTGTTCTATCAGGGCTGCAGGAAATGACCGTTTTCCCAGGAATTTCTTTAAAGCTGCAGACACTTGATCCAACAGGGAGTCATGGAACCCCAGTTAGAACCAGGATCTTGTCCATATGCGACACCCTAGCACAATCTAGCAATTTAAAAGCTAGCACTGAACCAGCGATCTCCAAATTGAATTTCCTCAATCTTCCATACAGTCTGTTAAAGTCCATGATATATTCCTCCATTGAATAACCATCTGTTATCCGAAATCTATTAAAGTTTAACCATGCCTCATTCAATAGGTTATCTTTCTTGTAGATTTCATCCAAGAATTCTAACAGAAGATCCAACCCTTCATCAGTATCCAACTGACGAGCATCCAGTTCACAAAACACTTTACTTCTGATCTTACTTTTGGTAGGAATTGAAAACGCCAAGGCCATACCTTGTTTCTTCTTTATGGTTCAGACTCCAGGAATATCGGAGGGTAATCATACCCTGACAATTTACACTTGCTTTCTGCCATATTTTCCACAATAGCCCTTGAGATTTTAGTTTTCTATCCAAAATAAAATTTCCTCGTTTCCAACCTTCAATTTTAGGCAACCATCCCCTGCTACCATGTTAAATTCCAGAAAGCTTGTTATGGAAGGATAATGCTGGAGCCTATATTTTCTCAGTTTCACATTGATTGTGCAGGGTAAAAGGATTACAAACATGTAGCTCCTCACTCAAACCCTCCACCAGTCTCGGTGAGTGTCTGCTTATAAGTGCGCAACTAAGATCCCAATTAACACCCTTCACCTGCATGTAATCAAACCATTGATACACAATTAACAGATTAACACCCTCGATATGTCCCCCTAGGCAGCCTGAAAGGCTCGGGAGGGATTGAAGTTGAGGGCGGTGGTACCTTCCACCGCCATGGCATGGCTGCCCAGTTAAGCCACCAGCAGATCTTCCAGGAGGCTGCAGAGATTACCTACTGTGACAATCTGAACTTCCTAAAACACTGCTCCTCAGACAGGTCAAGGGAACTGACCCTTTTAGACCCTGTGACTTGGATAAGGCCTTCTGCATGCATGCACCCTCAGTTGCTGTCTTTTCTGTGGCCCTCCTGCAGCTTCTCTTCATTGCTTTGCTGCTGTTGCCGTTCTTTTTCGTCACTCCAATAAAGTGCAGATAAAGCAACTTCTCTGACATTTTTGGAACAATTCTCTCAATTTCAACAAAACTCAAATAGTGACTACAAAATTACAATCTAAAATGAAATGAAAGAGCACCTGACTATGTTGCAGCTTTATTGACTTCACGGCCCTTTTTCACCTGACACACTAAGTTCCAATGCAAACCCACCAGGGTCCCATGGTGATGCTGTCGACCTCTGTGAAGTCCATGCAGCAGTAGTTAGTATACATTGGCGTCCTAATTGCATCATAAGATGCATCTTATTTCATGAAGCTCTCGTCTCTGCAGCAATGCAATAAATCACTGTCTTTAAAATGGTGACTGATGGCAACACGGCTACACATAGGATCATAGAATGGTTACAGCACTGAAGAAGAAGACCAATCAGCCCGTCAAATCCACGCCAGGTCTCTGCAAGAGCAACTCAGCTAGTCCCACTCACTGCCCTATTCCCATAACCCTGTAAATTTTTTATCTTTAGATGCTTACCAATTCCCTTTTGAAAGCCACGATTGAATCTACCTCCACCACCCTCTAAGGCAGGGCATTCCAGATCCTAACCCCTTACATTAAGTAGAGCTTTAGATTTGCTCAATGGTGCGGGACATGAGGGTGTGACTGCAAGTCAGGCAGGTATGGTGTTCCAGGATGTAATGATGAAGGAGCCTCAGCCCTTGAATCTGACCAACAGGTATGAAGTACTTGCTGCTTGTATGGATGAGAATAAGGGCTGCAGGGTGGATGGGCAAACTGACTGATGCACCACATGCAGGAAGCCATTCAAATGGGGGGATTGAAAAGAATTTAGTCATGATAGGTGACAGCATATTCAGGGGATAGTTACTGTTCTTTGCAGCCGTGACCAGGAGCTGTGTATCCTGCCCGGTGCCAGAATTAAAGACATACCCTCATGGCTGGAGACGAACTTGGATTGAGAGGGGGAGGATCCTGTTGTCGTGGTCCACAGAGGAACCAACAGCATTGGTAGAATTAGGAACAATAAAGTAAAAGCAAAATACTGTGAATGCTGGAAATCTGAAAGAAAAACAGAAAGTGCTGGAAATACTCACTATGGACGTCCAATCTCTCTATACCTCCATCCCCCACCAGTACGGTCTGAGGGCTCTCCGCTACTCCCTTGAACAGAAGCTCAACCAGTCCCTATCCACCACCACACTCCGCCACCTGTCTGAACTTGCTCTCACTTTGTTCTCACTTTGAGCAACTTCTCCTTCAACTCCACTCACTTCCTCCAAATAAAAGGTGTTGCCATGGGTACTCACATGGGTCTCAGTTATGCATGTCATTTTGTGGGATATGTCGTACATTCCTTGTTCCAGTCCTACTCAGCCCCCCTCCCCCACTTTTTTTCCAGTATATTGATGACTTTAACGGTGTTGTTTCCTGCTGCCGCCCCAAACTGGAAAACTTCATCAAATTTACTTCCAATTTCCACCCTTCTCTCACCTTCGCATGGTCCATCCCCGACACTTCCCTTCCCTTCTTCAACCTCTCTGCTTCCATCACTGGCGATGGCTGTCCACTAATATTCATTATAAGCCCACCGACACCCACAGCTACCTCAACTACACTGCCTCACAGCCTGCCCCCGGTAAGAACTCCATTCCATTCTCCCAGTTTCTCCGTCTCCGACACGTCTGTTCTGATGATGCTACCTTCCACAACAGCACTTCTGATATGTGTTCCTTTTTCCTCAACCAAGGATTCCTCCCTACTTTGGTTGACAGGGCCCTCAACTATGTCTGACCCATTTCCCGCACTTCTGCCCTCACCCCTTCCCCTCCCTTCCAGAATCACGACAGGGTTCCCCCTGTCTTCATTTTCCACCTCACCAGCCTTCACATCCAAAGGATCATCCTCTGCCATTTCTGCCACCTCCAGCATGATGCCACCACCAAACACATCTTCCCCTCTCCTCCCCTATCAGCATTCCAAAGGGGTCGTTCCCTCCACAACACCCTGTTCTACTCCTCCATCAACCCTGACACCTCTACCCTTCCCATGGTACTTTCCCATGCAATCACCCTTTTACCTCCTCTCTCCTCACCATCCAAGGCCCCAAACACTCCTTCCAGGTGAAGCAGCAATTTACTTGTACTTCTTTCAATTTAGTATACAGTATTCGCTGCTCATAATGCGATCGCCTCTATATTGGGAGACCAAACGCAGATTGGGCGATCGCGTTGCCTCTGCTCAGTCTGCAAGCATGACCCTGAGCTGCTGGTTGCTTGCCATTTTAATTCACCGCCCTGCTCCCACGCCCACATTTCTGTCCTGGGCCTGCTGCAGGGTTCCAGTGAACCTCAACACAAGCCTGAAAAAACAGCACCTCATAGTCCGGTTAGGCATTCTACAGCCTTCTGGACTCAGCATTGAGTTCAACAATTTCAGAGCATGACTGCCTTTTTTGTTCTATTTTTTAACTGTGGGCCTGTCGTAAACATGTTTTTCAGGTTTTTGCTTTAGGACAGAGCTGTTCATTATTCTGCCATTAATGTTCCCTCTGGACTAATGCTTTGTCTTTTAATAATGGGCGGCACAGTGGCGCAGTGGTTAGCACCGCATCCTCACAGCTCCAGGGACCCGGGTTCAATTCTGGGTACTGCCTGTGCAGAGTTTGCAAGTTCTCCCTGTGATCGCATGGGTTTTCGCCGGGTGCACCAGTCTCCTCCCACAGCCAAAGGCTTGCAAGTTAATAGATAAATTGGCCATTGTAAATTGCCCCTAGTGTAGGTAGGTGGTAGGGAATATGGGATTATTGCAGGGTTAGTATAAATGGGTGGTTGTTGGTCGGCACAGACTCGGTGGGCCGAAGGGCCTGTTTCAGTGCTGTATCTCTAAATAAATAAAAAATAAATAAAACAATTATTAGCATTGCCTTTGTTCCATGATTTTTTTAAAATTCATTCATGGGATGTGGGCATCGCTGACTAGGCCAGCATTTATTGCCCATCCCTGATTGCCCTTGAGAAGGTGGTGGTGAGCTGCCTTCTTGAACCGCTGCAGTCCATGTGAGGTAGGTACACCCACAATGCTGTTAGGAAGGGAGTTCCAGGAGTTTGACCCAGCGACAGTGAAGGAACAGCGATATAGTTCCAAATCAGGATGGTGTGTGACTTGGAGGGGAACTTGCAGGTGGTAGTGTTCCCATTCATTTGCTGCCCTTATCCTTCTAGTTGGTAGAGGTCACGGGTCTGGGAGGTACTGTCTAATGATCATTGGTGCGTTGCTGCAGCGCATCTTGTAGATGGTACACACTGCTGCTGCTGTGCGTCGGTGGTGGAGGGAGTGACTGTTTGTGGATGGGGTGCCAATCAAGCGGGCTGCTCTGTCCTGGATGGCATCGAGCTTCTTGAGTGTTGTTGGAGCTGCACCCATCCAGGCAAGTGGAGAGTATTCCATCACACTCCTGACTTGTGCCTTGTAGATGGTGGACAGGCTTTGGTGAGTCAGGAGGTGAGTTACTCGCCGCAGGATTCCTAGCCTCTGACTTGCTCTTGTAGCCACAGTATTTATTTATATGGCTACTCCAATTCAGTTTCTGGTCAAAGGTTGCCCCTAGGATGTTGATAGTAGGGGAATTCAGCGATGGTAATGCCATTGAATGTCAAGGCTAGATTCTGCCTTGTTGGAGATGGCGCGAATGTTACTTGCCACTTATCAACCGAAGCCTGGATATTTTCCAGGTCTTGCTGCATTGGTACATGGATTGCTTCAGTATCTGAGGAGTCACGAATGGTGCTGAATATTGTGCTACATCAGAGAACATCTCCACTTCTGACCTTATGATTGAAGGAAGGTCATTGATGAAACAGCTGAGGATGGTTGGGCCTAGGACACTACCCTGAGGAACTCCTGCAGTGCTGTCCTGGAGCTGAGATGATTGACCTCCAACAACCACAACCATCTTCCTTTGCGCTAGGTATGATTCCAACCAGCAGAGAGTTTTCCCCCTAATTCCCATTGACTTCAGTTTTGTTAGGGCTCCTTGATGCCATACTCGGTCAAATGCTGCCTTGATGTCAAGGGCAGTCACTCTCACCTCATTTAATCTGCGCTATCACACCTTCCCGTTCTTCTTCCCCCCCCCCCCCCCCCCTTTTAGTTGCTCAAAGGCTATTACATTTCTAATCTTTGCCAGTTCTGATGAAAGGTCACAGATCTGAAACGTTAACTCTGTTTTTCTTGCACAGTTGAGATCCGTTTTAACGACACCATGTATGCCCAAATTGATGGTGTTGCCATGGGATCCCTCTAGGCCCAGCTCTCACAAACATCTTTGTTGGGTGCCATGGGAAACTTGTCTTTGAGGGAATGATACCTAACCTCCTTACTCTTGCATATTTTCGATATATAGATGATACGTTTGCTATATTTGAATCTGCAGCTGCATGCAATAATTTCCTTAATGGACTCCATCCTGTGCTCAAATTCACCTTTGAAATGGAGCAATCAAATGATCTCTCTTTCCTTGATGTACTAGTTGAGAAATCTGCTAAGCGGTTCTCTACCATTGACTACCACAAACCTACCTTCACTGGTCAATACACGCGTTGGGACACTTACAGTTCCACGCAATATAAGATTGGCCTTATCAGCAACCTCGTAAATAGGGCCCAAGTCATTTGTTCACCATGCAAGCTTGATGCTGAACTAAGGCAAATCAAAGAAATCCTATGTGACAATGGCTACCCTTGAAGTGATTGATGACTTTAACCCCTTATAGGGACTAAACCAAATCAGGCCTACATCCCTATATATCTCCTTTAATTAAGTTCTAACCAGACAAATTCTTATAGACACTTATTTGGGTGCAAAGAATTGAACTTGTTTTCCCTCAAAGAAAGAAAACTAACAGAATATTACCATCTTTCTGAGAGCCTTTTTTAAAAATAATTATGGCTAAGCCATAAATATCCCAGATATTATAAGGGTCTGGCAAACTGTCTTCAATGCGAATCGCACCACTGAAAGAGACACAGAGAGGGGGTTCTTGTAGTTGTATACAGAATGCTACATGAGACGATTTATTAACTTTTATATATTTATTAAAGAATTGAACATGCAGCACACTTTAAGTGGATAAGTATATCACAATATCAAATATTACTAAGAGATGTAACACATAATCTTATTTCTAAAATAGAATCCAAAAGTTTAACCCTGCTAATGTTACAGCAAAATATCTTAGAATATCCATCAAAATTTAAAGTAAACTTTTACCTTAAATTCCCCGAGTAAGCCAGAGGGTGAGAAGTATTGATGAGGAATTCAACACTTCTAACTTTTGCTTCAGAAACCCTCATGATTATACTGTTTCTAAGGTGTCATGTGACCTTTTAGCATATAGGTGTTACCTTTCTCTATGTGTTTTTCCTGCTTGTGAGATCCATATATGGTAGTATCAATAACTAACATCTCCACTTAATATTTTGCGAGAATTCCCCTGCTCTTGAAGTTGTGAGCATTTATCTGGTCAAAATGTTTATAGTTGTGTTTAATTGACATCTGTTCCTGTAAGTACTATTTCATTTTATTATTTTATTATCTATAATTGTCTTTTTATGGTACCTAGTAGCAATCTTTTGAGTCAATCTGTCTACATCACCAACCCCATGAGCTAATTAAGTTTATTGCTACCTCTTACTGATGTCACACAGGATTAGAATTAGAACATTACAGCGCAGTACAGGCGCTTCGGCCCTCGATGTTGCGCCGACCTGTGAAACCATCTGACCTACACTATTCCATTTTCATCCATATGTCTATCCAATGACCACTTAAATGCCCTTAAAGTTGGCGAGTCTACTACTGCTGCAGGCAGGGCATTCCACGCCCCTACTACTCGCTGAGTAAAGAAACTACCTCTAACATCTGTCCTATATCTATCACCCCTCAACTTAAAGCTATGTCCCCTCGTGTTTGCCATCACCATCCGAGGAAAAAGACTCTCACTATCCACTCTATCTAACCCTCTGATTATCTTATATGTCTCTATTAAGTCACCTCTCCTCCTCCTTCTCTCCAACGAAAACAACCTCAAGTCCCTCAGCCTTTCCTCGTAAGACCTTCCCTCCATACCAGGCAACATCCTAGTAAATCTCCTCTGCACCCTTTCCAAAGCTGCCACATCCTTCCTATAATGCGGTGACCAGAACTGCACGCAATACTCCAGGTGCGGTCTCACCAGAGTTTTGTACAGCTGCAGCATGACCTCGTGGCTCCGAAACTCGATCCCCCTACTAATAAAAGCTAACACACCATATGCCTTCTTAACAGCCCTATTAACCTGGGTAGCAACTTTCAGGGATTTATGTACCTGGACACCAAGATCTCTCTGTTCATCTACACTACCAAGAATCTTCCCATTAGCCCAGTACTCTGCATTCCTGTTACTCCTTCCAAAGTGAATCACCTCACACTTTTCCGCATTAAACTCCATTTGCCATCTCTCAGCCCAGCTCTGCAGCCTATCTATGTCCCTCTGTACCCTACAACATCCTTCGGCACTATCCACAACTCCACCGACCTTAGTGTCATCCGCAAATTTACTAACCCACCCTTATACACCCTCTTCCAGGTCATTTATAAAAATGACAAACAGCAGTGGCCCCAAAACAGATCCTTGCGGTACACCACTAGTAACTAAACTCCAGGATGAACATTTGCCATCAACCACCACCCTCTGTCTTCTTTCAGCTAGCCAATTTCTGATCCAAAGCTCCAGAACATTAGAACATTACAGCGCAGTACAGGCCCTTCGGCCCTCGATGTTGCGCCGACCATCTGACCTACACTATTTCATTTTCATCCATATGTCTATCCAATGACCACTTAAATGCCCTTAAAGTTGGCGAGTCTACTACTGTTGCAGGCAGGGCGTTCCACGCCCCTACTACTCTCTGCGTAAAGTAACTACCTCTGACATCTGTCCTATATCTTTCACCCCTCAACTTAAAGCTATGTCCCCTCGTGTTTGCCATCATCATCCGAGGAAAAAGACTCTCACTATCCACCCTATCTAACCCTCTGATTATCTTGTATGTCTCTATTAAGTCACCTCTCCTCCTCCTTCTCTCTAACGAAAACAACCCCAAGTCCCTCAGCCTTTCCTCATAAGACCTTCCTTCCATACCAGGCAACATCCTAGTAAATCTCCTCTGCACCCTTTCCAAAGCTTCCACATCCTTCCTATAATGCAGTGACCAGAACTGCACGCAATACTCAAGGTGCGGCCTCACCAGAGCTTTGTACAGCTGCATCATGACCTCGTGGCTCCGAAACTCGATCCCCCTACTAATAAAAGCTAACACACCATATGCCTTCTTAACAGCCCTATTAACCTGGGTAGCAACGTTCAGGGATTTATGTACCTGGACACCAAGATCTCTCTGCTCATCTACACTACCAAGAATCGTCCCATTAGCCCAGTACTCTGCATTGCTGTTACTCCTTCCAAAGTGAATCACCTCACACTTCTCCGCATTAAATTCCATTTGCCATCTCTCAGCCCAGCTCTGCAGCCTATCTATGTCCCTCTGTACCCTACAACACCCTTTGACACTATCCACAACTCCACCGACCTTTGTGTCATCCGCAAATTTACTAACCCACCCTTCTACACCCCCATCCAGGTCATTTATAAAAATGACAAACAGCAGTGGCCCCAAAACAGAACCTTGCGGTACACCACTAGTAACTAAACTCCAGGATGAACATTTGCCATCAACCACCACCCTCTGTCTTCTTTCAGCTAGCCAATTTCTGATCCAAAGCTCTAAATCACCTTCAACCCCATACTTCCGTATTTTCTGCAATAGCCTACCGTGGGGAACCTTATCAAACGCCTTACTGAAATCCATATACACCACATCCACGGCTTTACCCTCATCCACCTGTTTGGTCACCTTCTCGAAAAACTCAATAAGGTTTGTGAGGCACGACCTACCTTTCACAAAACCGTGCTGACTATCGCAAATGAACTTATTCTTTTCAAGATGATTATAAATCCTATCTCTTATAACCCTTTCCAACATTTTACCCACAACCGAAGTAAGGCTCACAGGTCTATAATTACCAGGGCTGTCTCTACTCCCCTTCTTGAACAAGGGGACAACATTTGCTATCCTCCAGTCCTCCGGCACTACTCCTGTCGACAATGACGACATAAAGATCAACAACAACGGCTCTGCAATCTCCTCCCTGGCTTCCCAGAGAATCCTAGGATAAATCCCATCTGGCCCAGGGGACTTATCTATTTTCACTCTTTCCAAAATTGCTAACACCTCCTCCTTGTGAATCTCAATCCCATCTAGCCTAGTAGGCTGTATCTCAGTAATCTCCTCGGCAACATTTTCTTTCTCTACTGTAAATACTGACGAAAAATATTCATTTAACGCTTCCCCTATCTCCTCTGATTCCGCACACAACTTCCCACTACTATCCTTGATTGGCCCTGTTCTAACTCTTATCATTCTTTTATTCCTGAAATACCTATAGAAAGCCTTAGGGTTTTCTTTGATCCTATCCGCCAATGACTTCTCGTGTCCTCTCCTTGCTCTTCTTAGCCCTCCCTTTAGATCCTTCCTGGCTAGCTTGTAACTCTCAAGCGCCCTAACTGAGCCTTCACGTCTCATCCTAACATAAGCCGCCCTCTTCCTCTTGACAAGCGCTTCAACTTCTTGAGTAAACCACGGCTCCCTCGCTCGACAACTTCCTCCCTGCCTGACAGGTACATACTTATCAAGGACACGCATTAGCTGCTCCTTGAATAAGCTCCACATTTCGTTTGTGCCCATCCCCTGCAGTTTCCTTCCCCATCCTACACATCCTAAATCTTGCCTAATCGCGTCATAATTTCCTTTCCCCCAGCTATAATTCTTGCCCTGCGGTATATACCTGTCCCTGCCCATCGCTAAGGTAAACCTAACCGAATTGTGATCACTATCGCCAAAGTGCTCACCTACATCTAAATCGAACACCTGGCCGGGTTCATTACCCAGTACCAAATCCAATGTGGCATCTTTCCTAGTTGGCCTGTCCGCATACTGTGTCAGAAAACCCTCCTGCACACACTGGACAAAAACAGACCCATCTAAAGTACTCGAACTATAGTATTTCCAGTCAATATTTGGAAAGTTAAAGTCCCCCATAACCACTACCCTGTTACTCTCGCTCCTGTCGAGAATCATCTTTGCTATCCTTTCCTCTTCGCTAAATCACCTTCAACCCCATACTTCCGTATTTTCTGCAATAGCCTACCGTGGGGAACCTTATCAAACGCCTTACTGAAATCCATATATACCACATCCACTGCTTTACCCTCATCCACCTGTTTGGTCACCTTCTCGAAAAACTCAATAAGGTTTGTGAGGCACGACCTACCCTTCACAAAACCGTGCTGACTATCGCTAATGAACTTATTCTTTTCAAGATGATTATAAATCCTGTCTCTTTATAACCTTTTCCAACATTTTACCCACAACCGAAGTAAGGCTCACAGGTCTATAATTACCAGGGCTGTCTCTACTCCCCTTCTTGAACAAGGGGACAACATTTGCTATCCTCCAGTCTTCCGGCACTATTCCTGTCGACAATGACGACATAAAGATCAAGGACAAAGGTTCTGCAATCTCCTCCCTGGCTTCCCAGAGAATCCTAGGATAAATCCCATCTGGCCCAGGGGACTTATCTATTTTCACACTTTCCAAAATTGCTAACACCTCCTCCTTGTGAACCTCAATCCCATCTAGCCTAGTAGCCTGAATCTCAGTATTCTCCTTGACAACATTTTCTTTCTCTGCTGTAATGTTTCAATGTGTGTTTATTCTCTAATTCCCTGGCAATAGAAATGCTTAAATGGATTCTCCAACTTAAAAGGTGTTTCTGGTTCACATTCTATTGTAACAGGGACCTTGAAACTTCTAACTCTACCTTCTTAAAGGGGAATGTCAGTGAGTCTTGAAAACTGACCATCTATTCAATCTTTAATTCTAAAAGGTATAATATATTAACTATATCTAAATTCTACCTAATTAAGCCTATTATACCTATGTTTCATCACATCCCCCCTTTGACCAGTACAAAGGCGAACAACAAAAATAGATTGTTTTAACTAAGTAATGTCTAAAATGTAAACATTCAATAAAGTGTCATTATCCATTATGTAAAACAGTCCAATAATACAAAAGACTACATCAGCAACAATTATAGTCCGCATTTTTACATGGGTCATCTAAATTTTCCAAAAATTAATCTTTTAATTTTGTCAGAATAAAACTATGCGAAGTGTCGGTGATCTGAGGTCACAAAATGTCTATTGAGATGATTGTATCTCGAAATGTCGAACATCAATAATCAATCAATGAAACCATGTGATGAGATAGGGAAGGTAAGGTTCCATAGCTGCCACTTGATCTTGAACCAATAAAGTCCTGTTGAGATAAACTAAAATGTGTTTTAGGCAATTTTTAGTCACATTCCAGCCAATGTCCTCACACCAGGAATAAAATGAATAGACCTTAACAGCAGGAATTCTGATGTGACCTGGATAGAAGTGTTATTCAGAACTTGATTATCTCTATAACAGGTGTACATTCCATCAGAAGCTAACTTGGTGATACAAAGAACTTTTCCGCCATGTTTTCCTTAGTACCATCGCACTCACCCAATGTTATAATGAATAAGAATATCACTTGCATTACCTCCCTTCCAAAGCCACTCAGGGCAAATGCAGTAAAATGATTTATTTCTGCTTCTCTGCAAGAAATCGCATAGTGTGAGGTATTCAAGCAGTAAGACATCTCTGGCATGTCACATGCACTGCCTGCATCCAAAGACCTTTAACAAAGAAACTACCAGTACTTGCTTTACGCGAGAGCAAGTCCCATCACTGAGAGTCTTCAGTGCTTCATTCCTTTCCCACAGTGTTTCCTTCTTCTGTTGGTGTAACTTGACTATCACTCGTTGCGCCAAGTGTGGTTCCCTGTGAAACCAACCTTTTAGGCGCTGCAAGGTCCTGCATGGGGGAGGAGCAGTTATTGACGCAGTTGATTGTAGTTCAATTAGCGTTGTTTCCGATGCCATCCTCCAGGCTGGGTCTTGAAAAATAGTGTACAACTGCACCTTGTACTGTTCCTCCATTCCCTTGTACAGTTCCTCCATTTCTGCACCCTTCAGAACACCGCTTCAGGATGCCTACAGAGACAATTTTAAAAGATTGCTTGCCATTCGGCAGGTTAGCAAATGTTTTGACAGTTCTTTAATAACAGAATGTATTTGAACAGGTTTCTTCCACTTAGGTCTCAAACTAGGTTTCTGTTCAAACTTTCTCTCCTGAACCCACTTCCCAGTTACAGGTTGCCAAGCTTTGTAGTTACCCGTTTTTGTCTATTCTTCCCTCTGATCCTCTGATCAATATCATGAATTTGATCTGCTATTTCTTGTTTCGGGTCAAGGAGTCAGAAAACGTCGAGGCAATAAAAGAACCGCGAGTAAGTGGTGTATGTATTTCAACACCATACATTAAATAATATGGCGTTCTAGGGAACAGTGTCCCTGATGCACACTTGGGCACATTATTTAGTGATAACTGTACTTCTGGAATGATGGCGGCCCACTTATTCCCTCTGATTCTCAACAGTTTGGTTAAAAGCTTTTTTACTTCCTTAATTTTACGTTCCACCAGTCCCGCTGACTGCAGATGATGTGTGGTGTGCTGTGCTCTAACCCAATCTCCCTTTGCACACAATAGTCTTTGAAAACCTTGGAAACAAAGGCTCCGCCTTGATCATTGTGTAGGATTTTGGCTGCACCAGCTACAATAATAATGTCAGCAATAGCATTGACAAGTGCGGCTCCCAAAACAGATTTTGTGGGGACCAGCCAGCGAAAAGAAGTGCAGCCATCAACACAAACGAGAACATGTTTATACCCCATTGATGTTGTAGTGGTCCAATGAAATCAACAAAAAAATTCTCCATTGATTTATTAGGCTTCACAGGAGCCAACGGTGGTGGTTTAATAAGTGATGATTTGTTGATCAAATTACATGGCTCACAATTTGCCACATATGTTTTACAGGCTTTAAGCATGCCTGGCCACCAATATAAAGGAGTCAACTTGCAGAATGTTGTTCGAGCACCACTATGTGAGGTTCTTTTACAAACTATTCTCGTTTGCAAGTTGGGGTACTTCCCAGACATCTTTGGGCAACTTAACCAGTACAATACCAGTCGGGATCTCCAAATAGAAGTACTTTGATGGATATTCTCTTGGATTGTCTTTTGTCGGGTCTAATAGCTGATTCAGTTCCTCATCCTGCCCTTGCTGCCCTAGTGGTTACAATAACTGTGGCAGGCCCCTCTCGAGGGGGTGTAATGCAGACTGAAATTTTTGCCTGTCCATCTGCAAGACTGTTGCCCTTTGAATGTACTGAACCAATGGTATGCCCCGGTACAATTGCGTTTCTCCTTTCGCAAATGGAGAATATCTTCCCACAGTGATTTATGTTTTATGGGTTTACCTTTATGATTGGTAAAGCCTGTTTGCTCCCAGAACACAAGGTCTTGGTTGTAAACCCGTTTACAATAGTCACTATCTGTTCAAATTAATGCCGGCTTAATAGGGTCTGCCTTTTCTAAAGCATACCGTAATGCTGCAGCTTCAGATTACTGTGCTGTCCATTGGCCAAGGGGTATGGACGGTAATTCTTCTGGATAGAAAGAATAAGAATCTCGAAAGGTACTTATTGCTATCCCCATTCCAGCTGAGGATTGTTGGGATGTCCCTTTTTTAATCATTATTGATAACCCATCACAGTAAATAACTTGATGATAAGTTGTAAGTGGTTTCAGAGGTACTTGTTTAACTCCCTCCTCGGTATCATCATCTTCCATAACAGGGAGGTGTTCTAAGTCCATGTCTGAGGATAGAAATTTAAAAATGATTGTAGGATCATTCAAAAAGGAGGCCCATTTGTCATATCGGATTTGAGTGGCTCTTCTGTCATCAGAGGCCATTCGCAAAACTGATCTCAAGTCTGGTATTTCAGTATAAATTGTCATGGGGTGTATCCCTTGAAGGGGTCATGCTTTAATGAGACACTGAACTATCATCGTCATAACCCTTTCCTTTTTATTGTACTGTCTTTCAACATTGGAAAAATTATAAGAATGAAACTGAACCGGCACAAGTCGATTTTCATTGTAAAAAAACTGCAACTGCTACTTTAGGAGATGTTTTAACATGATGATTAAATGGGACCTGCAAGTCCCTTTGCTCCAAATCTATAGCCTTCTGTACATCACGGCACAGTTGTTGCAATTTCAAGTAATAATCTGGGGAAAAAATGAATGGGCTTTTTACTGTCTCGCCTACTCTAGCATACAGAGGTACTGAGAGCGCAGCAAAGGTCGGTGTAAAAGATCTATCAAAGGTCAATAGTCCTAAACTTGCCTGCAGAGTTTTCAAAGTTCGGGGATATTGAATTGTGTCTAGTTTCTCTTTATAGGACTGAGTTAATCCCCTAGCATTCCCAGTTATACAGAGGCCTAAGAAATTTACTTCGTCTCGAATGAACTCACTCTTTTTAATGTTGATAAGGTATCCAACAGCAGTGAGCCAGGATAAAACTGTATCAACAGCCTGCAGGTGTTTTTGGAGGTCTTTAAGTGAAAATAAAGGTCATCCACGTAAGAGTGAACATTGGGTAAATATCTCAGGTAAGAAAAGGGAGTTCTGTAGTAACGAGGACCAGGGAAGAAGGGCCCTAGAGTAACTGATATTATCGGACATTAAGATCTTCCAGAAGGTTTAATTTAATTTAAAGGGTTAAGTCATGGCAGGAGAGCTCAAAGCCGTGGTGAGCTCCTCGTGCTCCATGTCAGAGGCCGGGAACAGTTCCAGTGCCCGGGACCAGCATGTGTGCAGGATGTGTGTCCAGCTGCAGCTCCTGGAAGCCCGGGTTTCGGAGCTGGAGCAGCAGCTGGGGACACTGTGGAGCATCCACGAGGCGGAGAGTATCGTGGATAGCACATATAGAGAGGTGGCCACACCGCAGGCTCATACCCCATAGGCAGGAGTGGAATGGGTGACCACCAGGTAGAGCAAGAGGTTTAGGCAGGCAGTGCAGGAACCTCCTGTGGCTATTCCCCTGCAAAACAGATATACTGCTTTGGATACTGTTGGGGGGAATGGCCTCTCAGGGGAAAGCAGCAACAGCCCAATTCGTTGCGCCATAGTTGGCTCTGCTGCACAGGGGAGGAGTAAAAAATGTGGGAATGCAATAGTTATAGGGGATTCAATTGTAAGGGAAATAGATAGGCGTTTCTGTGGCCGCAAAAGAGACTCCAGGATGGTATGTTGCCTCCCTGGTGCTAGGGTCAAGGATGTCTCAGAGCAGTTACAGGACATTCTGAAGAGGCAGAGTGAAGAGCCAGTGGTCATGGTACATATTGGTACAAACGACATAGGTAAAAAAAAAGGATGAGGTCCTAAAAGCAGAATTCTAGGGAGCTAGGAAGTAAGTTGAAAAGTAGGACCTCAAAGGTAGTGATCTCAGGCTTGCTACCAGTGCCACGTGCTAGTCAGAGTAGAAATAGCAGGATATGTCAGATGAATACGTGGCTGAAGAGATGGTGTGAGGGGGAGGGTTTTAGATTCCTGGGGCATTGGGAACGGTTCTGGGGGAGGTGGGACCAGTACAAACTGGACAGGTTACACCTAGGCAGGACCGGGACTGATGTCCTAGGGGGAGTATTTGCTAGAGTGGTTGGGGAGGGTTTAAACTAAAATGGCAGGGGGATGGGAACCTTTGCAAGGAGTCAGAGGAGGGGGGATCAAAGACAAGAACAAAAGACAGTAAGGGGAATAAGAAAAGTGATAGGCAGAGAAATCAAGGGCCAGAATCAAGCAGGGGCACAGTGAAAAATATTGGGAGGAGGACAAGTAATGTTAAAAAGTCAAGCCTTAAGGCTTTGTGCCTTAACGCATGGAGCATTCGCAATAAAGTGAATGAATTAATCGCGCAAATCAATGTAAACAGGTATGATATAGTCGGGATTACGGAGACATGGCTGCAAGGTGACGAGGGAATGGGAAATGAACATCCAGGGATATTCAGTATTTAGGAAGGACAGACAAAAAGCAAAAGGCGGTGGAGTTGCATTGCTGGTTAAAGAGGAAATTAACGCAATAGTGAGGGAAGATATTAGCTCTGACGATGTGGAATCTGTATGGGTAGAACTGAGAAACACTAAGGGGGATTGTATATAGGCCCACAAACTGTAGTGATGAGGTGGGAATGGCATTAAACAGGAAATTAGAGATACATGCGATAAAGGAACATCTGTAATTATGGGTGACATTAATCTGCATATAGATTGGGCAAATCAAATTAGTCACAATACTGTAGAGGAGGAATTCTTGGAGTGTATACAGGATGGTTTTCTGGAACAATACGTTGAGGAACCAACTAGTGAACAGGCCATCCTAGACTGGGTATTGTGTAATGAGAGAGGAATAATTGACAGTCTAGTGGTGCGAGACCCCTTGGGGACATGCAACCATAATATGATAGAATTCTTCATCAAGATGGAGAGTGACGTAGTTGATTCTGAGACAAGGGTCCTGAATCTTAGTAAAGGAAACTACGAAGGTATGAGGTGCAAGTTGGCCATGACGGATTGGGAAACGTTACTTAAAGGGATGACGGTGGATAGGCAATGGAAAACATTTAAAGAGCGCATGGATGAACTGCAACAATTGTTTATCCCTGTTTGGCGCAAAAGTAAAATGGGAAAGGTAGCCGAACCAGGGCTTACAAGGGAAATTAGAGTTAGTATTAGATCCAAGGAAGAGGCATATATATTTGCCAGGAGAAACAACAGACCTGAGGATTGGGAGCAGTTTAGAATTCAGCAAAGGAGGACCAAGGGATTGATTAAGAAGGGGAAAATAGAGTACGAGAGCAAGCTTGCGGGGAACATAAAAACTGACTGTAAAAGTTTCTATAGGTATGTGAAGAGAAAAAGATTGGTGAAGACAGATGTAGGTCCCTTACAGTCAGAAACAGGGGAATTTATTATGGGGAACAAAGAAATGGCTGACCAACTAAATGCAAAGGAGGACACAAATATCATATCAGGGAACACAGGACTTAGTGAGAGAGAGGAACGGAAAGAAATCACTATTAGTAGAGAAATGGTGTTGGGGAAGTGGCCCTAGAAATAGTGGATGCATTGGTGGTCATCTTCCAAGATTCTTTAGACTCTGGAACAGTTCCTTCAGATTGGAGGGTAGCTCATGTAACCTCATAAGCTCATAAAAAGGGAAGTGGAGAGAAAGCAGGGAATTATAGACTGACGTCAGTAGTGGGGAAAATTCTAGAGTCCTTTATCAAAGATTTTACAGCAGAACACTTAGAGAACAGTGATAGAATCGGGCACAGTCAACATGGATTTACGAAAGGGAAATCTTGCTTGACAAATCTACGAGAATTCTTCGAGGATGTAACTAGTAGAGTTGATGAGGGGGAGCCAGTGGATGTGGTTTATTTGGACTTTCAGAAGGCTTTCGACAAAGTCCCACATAAGAGATTAGCATGTAAAATTAAAGCGCGTGGGATTGGGGGTAGTGTATTGTGATGGATAGAAAATTGGTTGGCGGACAGGAAACAAAGAGTAGGGATAATGGGTCTTTTTCCAAATGGCATGCAGTGACTAGTGGGGTACCGCAAGGATCGGTGCTAGGACCCCAGCTATTCACAATATACATTAATGATTTAGATGAGGTAACTAAATGTAATATCTCCAAATTTGCAGATGATACAAAACTGGGTGGGAGGGTGAGTTGTGAGGAGGATGCAGAGAGGCTTCAGGGTGATTTGGACAAGTTGAGTGAGTGGGCTAATGCATGGCAGATGCAGTATAATGTGGATAAATGTGAGGTTATCCACTTTGGTAGCAAAAACAGGAAGGCAGATTATTATCTGAATGGCTATAAACTGAGAGAGGGGAATATGCAGCGAGACCTGGGTGTTCTTGTACACCAGTCGCTGAAGGTAAGCATGCAGGTGCAACAGGCGGTAAAAAAGGCAAATGGTATGTTGGCCTTCTTAGCGAGAGGATTCGAGTACAGAAGCAGGGATGTCTTGCTGCAATTATACAGGGCCTTGGTGAGGCCACACCTGGAATATTGTGTGCAGTTTTGGTCTCCTTATCTGAGGAACGATGTTCTTGTTCTAGAGGGAGTGCAGAGAAGGTTTACCAGACTGATTCCTGGGATGGCGGGACTGACATATGAGGAGTCGGTTAGGATTATATTCGCTAGAGTTCAGAAGAGTGAGGGGGGATCTCATAGAAATCTATAAAATTCTAACAGGACTTGACAGGGTAGGTGCAGGAAGGATGTTCCCAATGGTGGGGGAGTCCAGAACTAGGGGTCATAGTCTAATGATATGGGGTAAACATTTCAGGACTGAGATGAGGAGAAATTTCTTCACCCAGAGAGTGGTGAGCCTGTAGAATTTGCTACCACAAAAAGCAGTTGAGGCCAAAACATTGAATGTTTTCAAAAAGGAGTTAGATATAGCTTTTGGGTCTAAAGGGATCAAAGGGTATGGGGCGAAAGCCGGAACAGGCTACTGAGTTGGATGATCAGCCATGATCATAATGAATGGCGGAGCAAGCTGGAAGGGCCAGATGACCTACTCCTGCTGCTATTTTCTATGTTTCTATGGGCAGGTCTTTTAAAAGATTGATAGCGTGCAGGAAAAAAAACGGGACTGTTTTGAAATCCCTGTGGTAATCTAGTCCAACAGTATTGAAAACCGTCAGGGACTGTCATTGCAGTTTTTTGCCAATCGGATTCTGTAAGTGGATGTGACCAAAAACCATTAGCCAAATCGATACAAGATTTAAATTTGTCTCTTTTTATTCCGGAAAGAAGGGCAGTGGAATTTTGCTGCTGAGCAGTGTTCGGCACTGAAACCTTATTAAGGAATGTGTAATCAACCACTAATCTCCACCTGCCATCAGGTTTAGGGGCACCAAACAATGGTGAATTAGTTCTAGAGGACATTTTTATCAGGACACCTTGTTCCTCTAAATCCCTAACAGTATCGAGTAGATCTAATTTCCCTTTATGGTCCTGAATAGGCCACTGTTTCCTGGGCTTGTGCCAGCCTGCAACAAGAGAGTGAGGTTCTTTATCTACCTTGCCTCATTGATTCGGATGACGCTGTAGATAAGGGTAGTACTTATTTAGGAGCTGTTCCAAAAGACCCTGATCTCTCCCCTCTAGGCAGGTGCGGCTCTAGCTGTGCTTAAATGTATTTCTGTCGGTCGTCCTAGTCTGTGGATGCCTGCACAGGCCTGGACATGATCTTAAGGAAGTATTTAATATCAGGCTGTCCTATAATAAGAGGGCAAACCAAATGAGGTACTAATCCCAGCTACAGGGCGGCTGCAATACCATAAATAGTAACAGGAATTGCATAAAAGTCAATCAGCTGTGTCTTACACTGTGTAAATCCCCCTACTGATAACTGATAAATTGGGCTTCCCAAACCTGACCACTGAGTTTTTGTAATTACAGGATCCATAACTGAGTAATCAGCTCCTGTATCAAAGAGCCCCTGTACCCATTCAGCAGTGGGCAGTGTTGCCAGGGCATAGGGGAATTCACTGTCGAGAGTCAGATGCTTCTGAGTCCTGACTATCAGCCCTGCCTTTATTTCTGATGACTTTAACTGAAGTCTACCCCTCCCTCTTAGGAGTCTCATGCTTTCCCGATCCCTTAGGTGGTCTATCAGAAGGCTTACAGTCACGACTATCGCCCCCTTGGGGTGGATGCCAATCCTGTCGGGAATCTTTCTGATCGTTGCCTCTGTCAGTCCTGGAACCTCTCATTACTCTGTGATAGGAATGGCCAGTGTAAAATTCATCCTCATAGGGATCCCAGCTATCTACGAGGCGTGGTGCTAGACCGTTACCACCGTTCTGGGGAAATATGCCGCTCATGCTCCTGGCAAAATGGCAGTATAGACTGACCAGAGCGCTTATCCGGGTGCCCAAAGGAACGAGTCTGCGGGCGACTGGAACAAGAAGGAGTCCATGTTCTATTCTGTCCCTGTCTGTGTGAAACAGAGACATTGTCTATTATTCTGAACCTTAGGATCCATTTGGACCACAGGCTTAGTATGGGGCAGACCCAGCAGGCATGGTTTGAACAGATAATGCGTTCAACATTATCCCACCTCTGCTGGTCATCAGGACAAGCAGAAAATGCCCCTTCACAGGCTAGTCTAAGTGCATAATTCTGATACCAGTTAGCCAGACAACCGTGAACAATTTCCCAGTTTCCATGTGTAAGGTCCTTACCTAATCGATAGGCGGCTACCAAACCATTCGACTTAACTGTATTATGAAGGATTTCTTTGATTGAGCCCATAATGTGCCCTCCCTGAGTTGTGGTCAGGAGATGGACATATATTTGTATCCAGCTGTTGCACTTATTGATTGGGGGAACTAGATCAGAGCTTAGCATCATGGAGAGGAGATGCCATAAATGTACAGCACTCCAGCCTTGACAACAAGTGTCAAGTCTGTCAAGGTTGTTTAAAATCCACCTTGTTTTATCTTGGTTGCTTAAATCGGGCTTGCCACACATGGCATATATAGAGATAAGATTCACATTGCCTAGGTGTGTAATTTGAGACTGCACTAGCTGCCCCACAGACAGAGGAAAACCTGCAGCACCATCACTAGCAAAAGCCTGGAGAAGTGCCTGTTTCATTTGAAGGTAATGTACCAGTAGCTGTCTACAATCCTCCCGCAAATTCTGATCACAAACCTCATTGTGAGGAAGCCATCTAATCCAAAACCCACAGTCACCACGCACGTAGGGAGACCCAGGACCCACAATTCTACCATGGATGCCCCCACCTGTCGTGCATCAGTCATTAGGCCACCCAATTGCGCAGGCGTGCACTTTATCATTAAGGAATGTTGTGGGTCTGGGATATCAGTCTGATTACCCCACTGGATACATTCTATCCCTTCCTCCTAGGGGTCAGCCACAATAGTACCATAAGCTCTAACTGAACCATCAGCATCAAAATTATCTATCTCAAAGACTACCACCTGAGCTGTCTGAGGCAGTGGAATGGGATTCTGTAATCTACTAAAACAAGTTGATGGATCATCCAGCAGGAAAATTAAACCAATCCCTTCTTCATCAACCATTATATCTGAATGGAACCAAAATACGTCAGGACCTAATCTCAAATAGGATTTAAAGTGAACTTTAAAGGAAATTTCCAAACCTCAAAAGTAGAATGAGGGAGTTCTGATTTAAGATCCACCAAACCTTGATCAAAAGTTTGCCGTCTCTAGATTCTTAAATCTGGGTCTTAATACCACTAACAGTAAACACTCCTTCGTACTTACAAATCTAAAATAAACATTAAAGACTAACATATAAGTACAGGATTCTGTTAACAACAAGACATTTTTGTGCACCAACTGAAGTAATTTATGACTTTAACCCCTTATAGGGACTCAACCAAATCAGGCCTACATCCCTATAAATCTCCTTTAATTAAGTTCAAACTAGACAAATTCTTATAGACACTTATTGGGTCCAAAGAATTGAACTCATTTTCCCTCAAAGAAAGAAAACTAACAAAGAATATTACCATCTTTCGGATAGCCTATTTTAAAAAATAATTATGGCTAAGCCATAAATATCCCAGATATTATAAAGGTCTGGGAAAGTCTCTTCAATATGTATCTCTCCACTCAAAGAGACACAGAGAGGGGGTTCTTGAAGTTGTATACAGAATGCTACATGAGACGATTTTTTAACTTTTATATATTTATTAAAGAATTGAACATGCTTTAAGTGGATAAGTATATCACAACATCAAATATTACTAAGAGATGTAACACATAATCTTATTTCTAAAATAGAATCCAAAAGTTTAACCCTGCTAATGTTACAGCAAAATATCTTAGAATATCCATCAAAATTTAAAGTAAACTTTTACCTTAAATTCCCCGAGTAAGCCACAGGGTGAGAAGTATTGATGAGGAATTCAACACTTCTAATTTTTGCTTCCGAAACCCTTATGTTTATACTGTTTCTAAGGTGTCATGTGACCTTTTAGCATATAGGTGTTACCTTTCTGTGTGTGTTTTTCCTGCTTGTGAGATCCATATATGGTAGTATCATTAACTAACATCGCCACCTAGTGTTTTGCTGGAATTCCCCTGCTCTTGAAGTTGTGAGCATTTATCTGGTCAAAATGTTTACAACTGTGTTTAATTGACATTTGTTCCTGTAAGTACTATTTCATATTATTATTTCATTATCTATAATTGTCTTTTTATGGTACCTAGTAGCAACCTTTTGAGTCAATCTGTCTACATCACCAACCCCATGAACTAATTAAGTTTATTGCTACCTCTTACTGCTGTCACACAGGATGTTTCAATGTGTGTTTATCCTCCAATTCCCTGGCAACAGAAATGCTGAAATGGATTTTCCAACTTAAAAGGTGTTTCTGGTTCACATTCTATTGTAACAGGGACCTTCAAATTTCTAACTCTACCTTCTTAAAGGGGAATGTTAGTGAGTCTTGAAAACTGTGCTAAATCTTTAATTCTAAAAGGTATAATATATTAACTATATTTAAATTCTACCTAATTAAGCCTATTATACCTATGTTTCATCGCACCCTGATCAGATCATTTCTCACTGTACATCACGCTAACTTACGAACGGGCCTAAGGCCGTCATTTTCGGCCCTGACTGGTGCCCAGTCTCCCTCAAATTACCCTGGAAGGGTAATGTATCCCAGTGTTTTAAGCAACAGGTGAAGCTAGCTGTTTCACGCTGCTACTATGCAGTAGCCACACCTGTGGTGTTCACCACTAACAGGATGCTGCTGTCAAGCCAAAAAGACGTGCTGGCTATCACACAAATGAGTAATGTGATATATGAATTTCAATGCCAATGTGATGCTAGGTATATAGGTAGTATGTCCCAAAGACTGGTGGATCATATCAAACAACATGTCCCTTCCGCTGTTTGCAACGGGCAAGGTACAGGCCGTATCCAACCAGCCCGTGCTGGCAAAACTCAAAACAGTGTCCAACATTAGATGTGATTCTGCAATTGGACAACATTTCCTGAATAATCCTCAGTGTGCTAAGAATTACGCTGACAACCAATTTAAGATATGTCAGTAGGGCTTGCAGTGTGGCGCATTTGTGCGTACTGGAAGCTACATATATTAATACACAGGGCCCTGTTCTTTGCAGACAGAAAGAATATGAACAAACATTGCGCCTGTTTCAGCTAAATGAAATAAGTGACAGCCATTCACTGGTTAATCCTCAGGGCAATGCCGTGACCAATCAGAGACAATGCCTGGTTTAAATTTCAAACAATGCTTGGCAGTTAACTGTCAGTTACCGTAAACTGGTGCATTCTCCATGGCAACACCTCTACCAATCAGAGTTCACTTACCAACCAATCAGCACTCTCTTCTCATACAGTGTAAAATTGTTGTTTTCCCTTACATTGGTATTCTTGCGGATTGTCTTGGTGAGTGCAAGGTGAAAAGCTTCAACAAAATGTCTCTATTTTCAACTCAAGTTTTGTACTATCAAATGACAATCTCTAGAATGTTACCTGATCCACACACCATTTGGCACAGGGCCAACATTAGACAATTAAACTTTTGGCTCAAAGGGTGATGTGGGATTCGATTCATGGGGCGGTGGCACCAGTACTTGGAAAAGAGGGAGCTGTTCTATTGGGTTGGACTGCATTTAAACCGGGGTGGGATCAGTGTCCTGGCAAATTATATAATTAGGGCTGTGGTAGGCTTTGAACTAAAAGAGGTGGGGAGAGGGGTCAGGTGAAGGGATATTAAGAAACCTAAAGAGAAAAGCCAAGGCAATAGACCAGTGTTAGCAAGTTGGGTAAAGACAGAGTGGGGCAGGAAGGGACAGAGAGTTTAACGGTAATAATGCCTCAGTGAATAAGGTCCATGCAAAGAATAGAGTAAAAAAAATGTAAAGGCTCTATCTGAATGTGCGAAGCATTCGTAATAAGATAAATGAATCATAGAAGTACAAAGCCACAAAATGTGGAGAACAACATGAATCAGAGGCACTACTGGGACCCAAACCCAGGATGCCCTGTTTACAAGCTTTACCCACTGAGTAACAGTGCCAAACTTTTGAAATTTAAATATTTGCAAAACTTTATGTATCAACATATCATCTCAAAGTTAGTTCTAAAGCTAGTTTTAAACAGAATCCTTGTCTGATTAGGTAGCAGAATTTCAGAAGATTTATGGTCCTTTCACAAGCTTCAACTTTTAACATATATAATTAAATTATATATTTTTCTTGCATATAAACTTAAAATTAGAGCTAAATTGGTTAATCCATTTTATCTATAAACTAGAGATTCTTTTTTTTTAGTGATTATTGGTTGAAGGATAAATCTTGGCCGGGACACTGGGGAAAACTCACCTGTTGTTCCTTGAATAATGCTGTGCGATCTTTTATATCCATCTGAGAGAACAGACATGGTTTAACATCACATCCAAAAGACTCCCACAGTACTGCACTGAAGTGTCAGTGTAGATCATGGGCTAGAAATTCAGCTGCTTAGGCTCGCAGGGACTGATGTTACGGAAACCAAAGGCCCTTAGAATGGCGCTCCCAGGCGCAGGCATGCCAGCTGATTTGATGCACGTTTTTGAAAGTTGGATTGCTTCAGCTGCAAGAGGGACGCTCCACTAGCACCATTTGAAGGGCCAGCTATCCAACTTGCAGGCAAGGTAATTTTGACTAACTTACGCTGTTGCAAAGTTTGTGAAAGTACTATTGAGTGTTTTTGGAGGTGTTGTGAGTTACTAGATTTGGCAAGAAGTGTTGCTGCATCCTCACAGAGAGGGCAGAGGATTTGGTAACCTTTCCACACAAAGGCTGCAACAGGTATTGGGGCTGTAATTGCAGTGGTTGGGCCAGGACACTGCCCTGACTAAGTGCTGTAATTGGTGAGTAAGTGCTGCTTGATAGCACTGTTGATGACATCTTTCATCACTTTGCTGATGATTGAGACTGATTGGGCAGTAACTGGCAGGATTGGATTTATCCTGCTCTTTATGGACAGGACATACCTCGGAAATGTTCCACATTGTCGTTAGATGCCAGTGGTGTAGCTGCACTGGAACAGTTTGGCTAGGGACACAGCTAGTTCTGGAGCACAAGTCTTCAGTACTACAGCCGGGATGTTGTCAGAGCCCAAAGCCTTTGCTGTATCCAATGCTTTCAATGCTTTTAGCCATTTCTTGATATCAAGTGGAGTGAATCAAATTGGCTGAAGACTGGCTACTGTGTTGCTGAGGACCTCAGGAGGAGGCTGAGACGGATCCACTTGATCACTTGATGCTTCTGGCTGAAAATGGTTTCAAATGTCTCAGCTGGGCTCCCCAGTCATAGATTATGGAGATGTTTGTGTAGCCTCCTCCTGTTGTTTAATTGTCCACCACCATTCACAATAAGATGTGGCAGGACTGTAGATCTTTGCTTTGATTTGTTGGTTATGGGATTGCATGCTGCTTCCAAAGTCTAGCATGCATGTAGTCCTGTGTTGTAGCTTTACCAGGTTAGCATCTCATTTTTAGGTATGTCTGGTGCTGCTCCTAACATGCTCTCCTACACTCCTCGTTGAACCAGAGTTCAACCAGTGGTGCCACCCAACACAATGGGGGATGTCCTCAGTGTGAAGACAGGGCGGTGCAGTGGCGCAGTGGTTAGCACCGCAGCCTCACAGCTCCAGGGACCTGGGTTCGATTCCGGGTACTGCCTGTGTGGAGTTTGCAAGTTCTCCCTGTGTCTGCGTGGGTTTTCTCCGGGTGCTCCGGTTTCCTCCCACAAGCCAAAAGACTTGCAGGTTGATAGGTAAATTGGCCATTATAAATTGTCACTAGTATAGGTAGGTGGTAGGGAAATATAGGGACAGGTGGGGATGTTTGGTAGGAATATGGGATTAGTGTAGGATTGGTATAAATGGGTGGTTGATGTTCGGCACAGACTCGGTGGGCCGAAGGGCCTGTTTCAGTGCTGTATCTCTAATCTAATCTAGGACTGTGCGGCGGTCACTCCTAGCAATACAGTCATGGATTGATGCATCTGCGACAGGTAGATTGGTGAGGATGAAGTCAAGTAGGTTTTTTCTTTACCACCTGCTCCAGGCCCAGCCAGGCAGATATGTCCTTCAGTACTCAGCCAGCTCAGTCAGTAGTGGTGTTACCGAGCCACTCTTGGTGATGGACATTGAAACCCCAACCCAGAGTACATTCTTTTCCCTTGCTACCCTCAGTGCTTCTTCCAAGTGGTGTTCAACGTGGAGGAGTACTACTTCATCAGCTGAGGAAGGGTGTTAGGTGGTAATTAGCAGGAGGTTTCCTTGCTAATATTTGACCTTACGTCATGAGACTTCATGAGGTCCAGAGTTAATGTTGAGGACTCCCAGGGCCACTCTTTCGTGTCTGTATACCACAATGCTGCTACTGCCGGTGGATCTGTCCTGTTGTTTGACTGGTCTGTGCAACTGCTCTCCCTATTTGGCACAAATCCCAGATGTTAGTGACGAGGACGTTCCAGGGTTGACTGAGCTAGGTGTGTGCCTTTTTTATATCCAGTTCCTACGACCTAGGTCATACCAGGTGATCCATCAGGTTATATTCTTCTTTGACTGTTCTGCAGTGGTTTGTTACAACTGAGTGGCTTGCTTGGCCATTTCAGAGGACAGTATAGAGTCAATCACATTGCTGTGGGTCTGGAGTCACATGTAAGCCAGCCAGGTGTTATGAAAGTGCTTCTATTTTTTAATATTCTTTTGAGGCCTCGTGGTTGAAGATTGTAGAGATGGATTCATTTGGGACTGAAGTGATTCCATAGATGCTGGACATTTTTTTTTAATAAAGATCATTGGAAGGACATGAGCTTACTGCTTAAAAACAGCAACTCACCAAGGCTCCGTCGACAGCACCTTCCAAACCCGTGACCTCTACCAACTAGAAGGACAAGGGCAACAGATGCATGGGAACGCCACCACCTGCAAGTTGCCCTCCAAGCTACACACCATCCTGATGGAACTATATCTCTGTTCCTTCACTGTTGCTGAGTCAGGATCCTGGAACTCCCTTCCTAACAGCACTGTTGGTGTACCTACACCCCAAAGACTACAGGAGTTCATGAAGGTAGCTCAGCATCACCTTCTCAAGGGCAATTAGGGATTAGCAATAAATAAGAACTAGGAGCAGGAGTAGGCAATTCAGTCCCTCAAGCCTGCTCCGCCATTCAATATGATCATGGCTGTTCTCATCTCGGCCTCAACTCCACTTTCCTGCCCATTCTCCATAACCCTTCAACCCATTACTAATTAAAAATCTGTCTATCTCTTTGTTAAATTTACTCAGTGTCCCGGCATCCACCGCACTCTGGGGTAGTGAATTCCACAGACTCAAAACCCTTTGAGAGAAGTAATTTCTCCTCATCTTGGTTTTAAATCTACTACCCCTTATCCTAAAACTATGACCTCTCGTTCTAGATTGCCCCACAAGAGGAAACATCCTCTCTACGCCTACTTTGTCAATCCCCTTAGTCATGTTATATACCTCAATTAGATCTCCTCTCATTCTTCTAAACTCTCGAGAGTAAAGGCCTAAACTGCTCATTCTCTCTTCATAAGACAAACCTCTCATCTCTGGAATCAATCTATTGAACCTCCTCTGAACTGCCTCCAATGCAACAATATCCCTCCTCAAGTCAGGGGACCAAAACTGTATGCAATACTACAGGTGCAGTCTCACTAATGCCTTGTGCAGTTGCAGCAACACTTCCCTACTTTTATACTCTCTTTCTTTAGCAATAAATGCCAAAATTCCATTTGCCTTCCTTATTACCTGCTGTACCCGCATACCAGTTTTCTGCGATTCATGCACGAGGACACCCAGAACCCTTTGCACCGAAGCACTCAGAAGTTTCTCTCCATTTAGATAATAATTTGCCTTTCTATTCTTCCAACTAAAATGGATAACCTCACACTTATCTACGTTAAACTCCATCTGCCAAATTTTGGCCCATTCACCTAACCTATCCATATCCATTTGTAAAGTTCTTATTTCTACATTGCAACTTAATATCCCACCTATTTTAGTGTCATCTGCAAATTTGGCTGTAGTACCTTCTATCCCTGCATCCAAGTCATTAATATAAATTGTAAATAGTTGGGGCCCGAGGACCGAACCCTGTGGCACCCCACTAGTTACATCTTGCCAACCAGAAAAAGACCCATTTATCCCGACTCTCTGTTTTCTGTTGGTTAGCCAATCCTCTGTCCAAGCTAATAAATTGCCCCTGACCCCATGTGATCTTACCTTGTGTATTAAACTTTAGTGCGGCACCTTATCAAATGCCTTCTGGAAGCCCAGATATACTACATCTACAGGATTCCCATTATCCACTTTGCTTGTTACATCTTCAAAGAACTCTAGAAAATTAGTCAAACACGATTTACCCTTCATAAAACCATGCTGACTCTGATGGATTGCGTTTTGACTTTGAAAGGGAAAAGGAAGACAGAATTGGAAACAAAAAATTTGAGCTTGAACAAGACAAAGAAATGAACAAAACTACAATTTCAAAAGGAAAGAGAGAGGCAGGGGAGAGAAAGGGATCGAGAAAGGGAATTCAGATTTAAAAAGCTGGAACTAAAACAAAAGGGTGGTCTTGATTCCAGTGAAAATTCTGGTGAGGAAAGAGTTGACTCCAGCGCAGGACCCAGTGGAGAGCTGTTTGAATTTGTGCAAGCCCTCCCGAAGTTTGAGGAAAGGGACTTAGAGGCATTTTTCATTTCTTTTGAATACCAAAAGATAGCCAAACAGATGAAGTGGCAAAAGGAAAGCTGGACACTGCTTATGCAAAGCAGGTTGATGGGCAGAGCTCATGAAGTTTATGTCATGCTTTCTGAGGAGGCTTCTGCAGATTATGAGATGGCAAAAAAAAGGCTATTCTCGCTGCTTATGAGTTAGTCCCTGAAACTTACAGACCACAATTTCGGAAACTCCGGGAACAGCCTGGGCAGACTTATATGGAATTTGAGAGGGTAAAGCGAATTAATTTTGATCGTTGGATACGGGCACTAAAGGTAGAGGCCTCATAGGAGACCCTGAGCGGAATAATTCTCCTGGAAGAATTTAAAAATTCACTCCCTTCGTTAGTAAGAACCCATGTAGAGAACCAGAAGGTTTCAACAGGCAGACAGGCAGCTGAGATTGCTGATGATTGCGAGCTTGTTTACAAGCCCAAACCCTTTGTCTGTCACCCCCACAAACGCGAGATGGATTGACGATGGGAGGGTGAAAGGAAGGCAAGTAGCCGGGACAAGAAGGGACAGCTGGGAACAGCCCAGGCCAAAAAGGAAGATACTGAGGGTGGAAGTGAGGTCTGAAAGCCTAAGTGTTTCCATTTTCACAAGGTGGGACACCTTCATGCAGAATGCTGGAAGTTGTGGGGTAACCCCATGGGACTTATTGGGGAACACAAGGTGAATGCAGAGAAAGGGGCCCTGACTGAGAATATGACAAATTAGGCTGTAGCTCTGACTGCAGCTGTAAGGCCAAGTACAAAAACCGCTGTGAGTACGGGGGACGTGAACAGGATACCTGAGAGTTATAGGGAATTCTTGTCAAAAGGAAAAGTAACTCCTCATCCCGCTAGTGAGGCAGGTAAACCTATAGTTATACTTAGGGATACAGGAGTCACCCAAATTCTTTTGCTGGGGAAAGGCATACCTTTTCCATCAGAAAGCACACTGAATGCCAAGGTTTTAGTGAATGGTATCAGCGGGGAGTATACACCCATACCTTTGTATCGGATGCACCTGGCGTGTGATCTAATGTCTGGAACGGTAACTGTAGGAGTTGTCCATAGTTTGCCTGTAGATGGAGTTGACCTACTCCTGGGGAATGATTTGGCTGAAGCGAAGGTAGTAGCGTCTCCAGTAGTTATGGTAGGACCAAGTGAAGTCAAAGAGACAGAGCAGTCAGAGGAAAACGTTCCAGGAATTTTTCCTTCATGTGTAGTGACCTGAGAAATGGCTAAACAAGTTCCATTGTCGGAGGTCAAATTGGCACCACAGACAGATAGCCGAATATCTGCAACTTTCTTTGGGTATTTGGATAATCCGAAGGAAATGTTTAATAAGTCTTCTCTGATCAAGGCTCAGCAAGCTGATCCAGAGTTAAGTAAAGTGGCACAATTGGCTCTGAGGCTGAAGCAAAGGGAGTTCTGGAAGGCAACTATATTAAAAATGGGATTCTGATGAGCAAGTGGAGACTTCCTCACAGACCTACTGACAAAGAATAGATGGTAGTTCACCAGATAGTGGTCCCGCCCAAGTATCGCCAGGAAATATTAAGGATAGCCCATGAAATTCTTATGGCGGGTCATGTGGGGATCTGGAAGACCCAATCACGTATAAGTCGACATTTTTACTGGCCGGGTCTTTACAAGGACACGGTGCAGTTTTATAAAACATGCCATACATGCCAGATTGTGGGAAAACCTCAACCTGCCATAAAATTGGCACCTCTAACTCCCATACCAGTTTTTGGAGAACCATTTAGAAGGGTGTTGGTAAACTGTGAGGGACCTGTACTGAAAACAAAAGCAGGCCATCAGTATAAACTCACTATTATGGATGTGGCTACTTGGTTCCCAGAGGCCATTCCCTTGAGAACAATTTCTGCTAAGGTAGTGGTAGAAAAGTTAACCCAGTTTTTCACTCGATATGGCTTACCGAATGAGGTTCAGTCGGATCAAGGTACCAATTTTATGTCTATACTTTTTCAGGAAGTAATGAGTAATCTGGGTATAACACAGTTAAAGTTTTCAGCATACCAGTATAAAACGCTAGTTAGGCCACAGCTGGAGTACTCTGTACAGTTCTGGTCACCACACTATAGGAAGGATGTGATTGCACTAGAGAGGGTGCAAAGGAGATTCACCAGGATGTTGCCTGGGCTGGAGCATTTCAACTATGAAGAGAGACTGGATAGGCTAGGGTTGTTTTCCATAGAGCAGAGAAGGCTGACGGGGGACCAGATTGAGGTATACAAAATTATGAGGGGCATAAATAGGGTAGATAGGATGAAACATTTTCCCTTAATGGAGGTGTCACTAACCAGGGAGCATAGATTTAAGGTAAGGGGCAGGAGGTTTAGAGGGGATTTGAGGAAAAAAATTTCACCCAGAGGGTGGTTGTAATCTGGAACACACTGCCTGAAGGGGTGGTAGAGGCAGGAACCCTCACAACATTTAAGAAGTATTTAGGTAAGTACTTGAAATGCCATAGCATACAAGTTTACGGGCCAAGAGCTGGAAATTGGGATTAGAATAAATAGGCTTGATGGCCGACGCGGACTCGGTGGGCCGAAGGGCCTGTTTCTGTGTTGTATAAGTCTATGACCCACAGAGACAACAGGCTTTAGAGTGGTACCATCCGATCCTCAAAATGATGATAATGGCATACTGTCATGAATATCCCTATGATTGGGATAAAGGGCTGGTATTTATTTTGTTTGCCACTAGGGATTCACTTAATGAGTCTACTGGTTTTAGTCCTTTTGAATTGGTTTATAGACATGCGATAAGAGGTCCTCTGAAACTAATCAAAGAAAAGTTTTTAGAACAGAGGGACGAATTTTCTGTGTTAGATTATGTGTCTGTGTTCTGGGAGTGGCTCAGGAGAGCCTGCAAAGCTTCCCAAACAAGCATGAAGAAATGGGCAGACAAGCATGCCAAGACCCGAACATTTCATCTAGGGGATGAGGTGTTAGTATTACACCTTTCCAGGGAGAACCGCTGAAAGCATGGTTCAGTGGACCATATAGAGTAGTCAAAAGGATTGGTTAAGTAAATTATTTGATTGACACCCCAGATCGCCAGAAAAAGAATCGGCTGTGTCACATCAATATGTTGAAACAATATCACCGCCAGGTGGAGGATAAGCAAGCACAGGTATATCAGGTATTGGGGACAGTGAAGGATGAAAGGGATAGTGAGGATGAGGCAGAAGGAGGCCTAGACAAATCTCAAATTGAACCTTCTACTATCTGGTTAGCTAATACTGAATTGTCAGGGAGATTTGACACAATGCTTTCCTATTTTGATACAGAACAACGAGAAAACCTAACAAGGCTACTCACAACATTTAAAGGAGTCTGTAGGGATAAACCAGGATGTACAACCTTAGCCATACATGATGTGGATATAGGAGAATCCTCTCCTATAAAACAGCATCCTTATCACTTAAGTCCAGAGAAACAGGCCCAGGTGAAAGCAGAAATCCAATACATGTTGGAAAACTACCTAATTGAACCCAGTCATAGCAGCTGGAATTCCCCAGTCGTGTTATTGCCTAAACCTGACAGTTCAACTAGATTTTGTATAGACTACAGAAAGGTTAATGCAGTAACAAAGGCAGAACCCTACCCAATTGACAGAGTTGGCAGTGCCACGCTTCTTACCAAAATAGATTTGTTCAAGGGATTATTGGCAGGTTCCTTTAACATCCCAAGCTAAAGAAATATCAGCCTTTGTCACACCAGACGGTCTTTTCCAATACCGAGTGATGCCATTCAGGCTACAAAATGCCCCAGCAACTTTTCAGAGACTAATGAAACAAGTGGTAGCCAGTGTTCCTAACTGTTTGGTTTACTTTGATGGTGTGCTGGTATGCAGTGACACTTGGAAGGACGACTTGGAACAACTAAAAGCTCTGTTTAGAAAATTACAGTCGGCTGATTTAGTGAGAAACCTTGCCAAAAAGTGAATTTGCAAAAGCGCAGGTAACCTACCTAGGGCATATAGTAGGACAAGGACAAGTGTTGCCAAGAACAGCAAAAGTACAAGCATTGATGCAGTTCCCTGCCCCTAGGATTAAGCAGGAAATCAAGAGGTTTTTGGGGATGTGTGGTTTCTAATGCAAGTTTCTACCAAATTTTAGTACTATAGCTGCTCCACTGATGGATTTGCTATAAAAAAAGAAAGCCAAAGTCGTGTGGTCAGAAGAGTGCCAAGCATCTTTTGAGAGGCTGAAAGCCATTTTGATCAATGAACTAGTGTTGGCTGCCCCAAATATCACGAAGCTCTTCAAGGTAGCAATTGATGCTCGTGACTTGGGAGTCGGTGCAGTCCTGTTACAAGACAATGAATCGGGCATAGAAAGGCCAGTGGGATACTTTTCCAAAAAGCTAAATCAACGCCAAAAGAGACTCAACAGTGGAAAAAGAAACCCTGGGCTTGCTTCTAGCTCTTAAGCATTCTGAACTATATGTCCACCACGACTACAGAGAGACACTGGTATTTACTGATCATAACCCCCTAGCCCTTTGTGGAAAAATTCAAAAACCAGAATGCTAGACTATTTCGATAGTGTTTGCTATTGCAGCTCTATCACTTAAAGATTATCCACATTGCAGGGAAAATCAACTAATTGCTGATGCTTTGTCTAGAATTTTACTTTGCTTTGAGTTACCTGAGTACAAAGATGGTACAAAGCAGAACTGTATTAGTCACAAGTAAAGAAAGAATGAGAATGAGTGTGTAAATGTATTTTAATGTTTTTCATCTTTTGTTTTTTTCCACGCTTTGTAATGAAACACATTTTAAAATGACATTTCATTCCTCCAAGGATGGAGGTGTTATGAAACAGCTTCTATTTTTTAATGTTATCTTGAGGACTTGTGCTTGAAGATTGTGGAGATCATTTGGGACTGAAGTGATTCCATAGATGCTGGACTCTTTTTTTTCAAAAGGTTATTGGAAGAACTTGAGCTTTCTGTTTTAAAACAACATTTACTGGATGTCACATGTCTTAAGCTAAATAAACGACAGAAGCCTTGGTGACTGGGGGAGTTGTTTACAGTGAAGTGACATGTCAAGACATATGGTTGTCAAGAGTTGGTTTCATTTTGAATACTGTTTTGAGAAACACCCAGCTCATCTTTTCTCCACCTCTCTGAGAAACCCTGCAGAATCCAGTGTGTGATAGCTGAAACGCCTGATGCTGCATTTCTCCTGGAAAGCCTGCCAGACTAATCCTCAATGTTGCCTGAAGAGAACTGCTCCAAAAAGGTCCAGTGACAGCTATGTACTCGTATTTGGGATGCCAGAATAAAGGGACAACTGATATCGTTCCATATCTTCTCCTTCAACAAATATTTGGCCAAAGTATTTTTTTGTCTGTCTTGTAAAAAGATCTCTGCAGAGAAAACTTCTTTATTTTTTCTTTAATATGTGTGTGTATGTAGCTGATTTTAAAAAGGAACTTTCATATTTCAACATGTGTGTTAATGCTTTGCATCTTTACTGAATAAGCCTTGTTTTATAATAAATTAATAATTTTGTTGTTTTCTTAAAGAATCTGATTGGTGGATTTTATTCTGGAATAAAAATAGAGTAAATAATTGGTCGTATCGGTAACTGGTAAACATTTAAATATATGTTGTGATCCATGGCGAAGTGGAACTAGAGAAAGACAGTGTCCTGCCTCGGTCATAACACAGGGTATGGATGGCAAATTTCCTTCCCTAGAGGTCATTAGTGTTGCTCTCGCCCTCACTCCTGAGACTGCTGTAGCTAGGCATGCAGCAGTTCTTGGATGTCTGAAAGCCAAAAATCAGAAGGAAAAGTTGGGGTGAGGAAAGGGGATGGGGTAGAAACAAAAGGTGCATGATCACACCATCAGCAGCTTGCACATCATGCCATGTAGCAGGATGAGGCTGACCTGGGAGTTGAGGAGTGGCATAAGGTAGGAAGGTGCCATCATCCTTTGTTGCAGCTGGCCCCATAATGCGGAGAACCATCTCTTCCGTAGGACAATGGGATTTGAGTACCGGAGTGAAGATGTATTGCTTCAATTATATAAAGCATTGGTGAGACCGCACCTGAAGTATTGTGTACAGTTTTGATCTCCTTATCTAAGGAAGGGTGTACTTGCCATAGAGGGAGTGCTACGGAGGTTCACCAGACTAATCCCTGGGATAGCGGGCTTGTCTTATGAGGAGAGATTGCAGAAATTGGACCTGCATTCCATAGAGTTTCGAAGAATGAGTGGTGATCTCATTGAAACTTACAAAATTCTTACAGGCCGTGACAGGGTGGATGTGGATAGGATGTTTCCTCCGGCTGCTGAGTCTGGAATTAGGGGACACAGTCTCAGAATAAGGGGCAGGCCATTTTTTAAGACTGAGATGAGGAGGAATTTCTTTACTCAGAGGGTGGTGAATCTTTGGAATTCTCTACCCCAGAGGGCAGTGGAAGCGCAGTCATTGAGCATGTTCAAGACAGAAACCATATATTTCTGATTACTAACGACATCAAGGGAGATGGGGATAGTGGGGAAAAATGGTGTAGAGGTAGAGGATCAGATGATCTGTAAGAATGGCGGAAAAGGCTCGACGGGCCGACTGGTCTACTCCTGCCCCTATTTCCTATGATCCAATGACTCAGGTTATACAGGCGTCCTTGTCTACCTCTGATCTGCTCCCAGCAGTTATAGGCCACCTTGTCCTGCAAGAGAGGGGGAAGAATGTGTTGCGCTGTATTTGGGTGGTGTGCCTGCCACAGCTGAATATCTGGAGGTATGTGGAAGCAAAAGAGGGTGTTTGTGAGGCTGGTATCATTGGAAGGTTGTAAGGGTGGGGTGAAGTATCTGAATGTTAGCCCTGAATGCTAGTGACTCCCACTGGATGAGTGATAGGGGCATTGAGCTGTGTGACAGGTTGGTGGTGCAGTGGATGGGGATGTCACATGAAGATGCATTCACTGACCTTGACCACGCTTGTGAGGTCATTGAACATCTTCCGGCACTTCTTCCAGGTCCTCGGGACCAGACTTCGATCAGTGACCTCCCTGGCCACTGTTTCATTCCGTTTGGAGGGTGGGCCTTGAGGACCTCCTGGACACCTGTGGGAACATGAACTCTCTTCTGTCAACTTCCCCACTAAAGCCTCCAGCGGCACATCCATGAGCATAGGAGCATTCTTTCTTTCCTGGTGCTCCATTTGTGCAGCTCCTGCTTACAGCCAGTGTCAGTACAGGCAGTCAACAGCAGTTCCCCTCTAATGAGTGCAGCTCCCCTTTAACAGGGGCAGGCTACCTTTACAAGGAGCAGGCTAGCTGCACCACATGCTACTCGTGCATGTTTCTGGGCTCCCTACTGACTGCTCAGCCAGCCAGCCAGCAGTGCAGGCCTCACTCAATTCAACAATACATTAAATGAAGAAGCAGCACAAAGCTTGCACATTGCTTGTGCCAATGACACCTGAAAATGGGACAAAGGGAATTTTTAGCCCTATGTGTTGAAGTCTTTGAAGTGGGACTTGAACCCACAACCTTTTGACTCAGAGATGAGAGTGCTTTCACTGATGAATTTATTGTTGTTGAGCCACAACTGACACAAGTGGTCTACTCCTGAATTTCAATAGTTGGCAAGTGAATATCAAAATATATCTCATTCAACTGTGAGTATCATTAAAAGATTGCTTATAAATGGTTTCCTACGCAACAGACAATTTTTAATATAAAAATTCAATTTTATAATCAGGCTGATGAAACACAAGTTTAAGACCTATTTTTCGGTGTTCAAATTTTAATTGGACTTCTAAATAAGGTATTGGAGACAAAATCCTGGAATCATATAACAAGTAGTTGGATACTGTGATTGAGGGCCTGTATAGATCTTCTTGATGGACAGGGATAGATTTTAAGACCTTTCTCATCTGTGTCTATCTTGTAAATTAAACAGTAGACCAATCATATAAAATGAATGACACCAGAGATACAACACCAAATCACATGTATAAATTAACCAGTTGATTGCTTTTAGATCAGCACACTGGTAATAAACCAGTACATTCAATCACAGGAAATCTCCAATGGTGAAATCAATGATCCTTTTCAATTCAAATCAACAAACAATAAAAGGTTAAGGAGACAACAACAACAACTTACATTTTTATAGCGCTTTTAACGTTGTTACGACCGACCACACCTGTCAAAGCCCCCAATCAAAATATACGATTCTGATTGTGGTGGGAGAGACGCACTGATAATTCAATCCTGTCGCTCCACAGATCGCGTAACATATCATTTAAAAACTTTCCAAATTAAAGAAAGACCCAGCCAAATTGTACCATCTATTAACCCCGAATGAGGCTAACCAAACCAGGTGTCTTTAAATCAACAAATTAACTCTTTAATTAGAAGAACTAATTTCTTAAACACTATGAACATTTAAAAATAGAAAAATTAGAGTCCTTGCAAATTTACAGTCCAATGTTGTTTGAAGTCCTTGAAGAATGTTGTTCGAAGTCCCCCGCAGAATGTTGTTCGAAGTCCTCGCAGAATGTTGTTCGAAGTCCTTGCAGAATGTTGTTCGAATTCCAGCGAATTTCAACAATTAACAACTTGCAAACACTTTCAACAGAATCAATCTGACTTTAGAGTTTTTGAGGGATAAAAGATTGTCACAGTCTAACTTCCCTTTCTTCAATTTAAATTACCAGAGATCTCTGTCTTGGCTTGACTTTTTAGAATTTCGAGAGATAAGAATTAAATGGACAAAAATCCTATTTCCTTCAGTGTAAATGATTGAGAGCTCTTTTTCAGTGCTGACACCATAGCTGTCTGAGTGTCTTCTGTCTGTATTCAGTTAGGACAAACTGTCTTCAACTGCCAGTTCAAACTGAATTGTAACAAGTGTATCAGGCTCACTCCCAGTGGCTGTTTCCATAGTATCAAGAATGCATCCTTTCTATAACTCCTAAGGCTTGCCAGCTCTGATACCTTGCAAGTCTTAAAGGCAAACCGCATATTACGAAAAAAAAACTACAGGACCATGACAACGTAATAAAATATCCCAAGGCACTTCACAGGAGCATTATAAAACAAAGTATTGACATTGAGCTACAAAAGGAGATATTAAGTCAGATGACCAAAAGCTTGGTCAAAGAGGTAAATTTTAAGGAGTGTCTTAAAGGAGGAAAGCAAGGTGGCGAGGCAGAGAGGTATAGGGAGGTTATTTCAGAGCTTGGTAACTGAAGGCACAGCCACCAATGGGAGAGTGATTAAAATCAGGGTTACACAAGAGACCAGAGTTAGAGGAGCACAGATATCTTGGAGGATTGTGGGGCTGGAGGAGATTACAGAGATAGGAAAAGGCAAGGCTATGGAGGGATTTGAAAACAAGGATGAGAATTTTAAAATCAGGACATTGCTTGACCCGGTTTTTGATGACCCCAAGTTTATGGAGAGTAGAATGTGGGAGACCAGCCAGTGAATAAGGGTTTCAGCAGCAGATGAGCTGAGACAGGGGCCAAGTTGGGCGATGTTACAGAGGTGGAAATAGGCAGTCTTAGTGATGGCACAAATATGAAGTCGGAAGCTCATCTCAGGGTCAAATCTGACACCAAGATTGCGAACAGACTGGCTTAATCTCAGACTGTTGCCAGAGTGAGGAATAGAGTCGGAAGCTAGGGAATGGAGTTTGGAGCAGGGACCAAAAATGATGGCTTCAGTGTTACCAATATTTAATTAGAGGAAATTTCTGCTCATCCAGTACTGGATGTCGGATAAGCAGTCTGATAATTTAGCAACAGTGGAGGATACAGTGGAGGATCCAGTGAAGTGGTAGTGAGGTAGAGCTGAATGTCGTCAGCATAGATTTGAAACCTAACGCTGTGCTTTCGGATGATGTTGCCGAGGGGTAGCACATAGCTAAGAAATAGGAGGGGGCCAAGGATAGATCCTTGGGTGACCCCAAAGGTATTAGTGTGGGAGCAGGAAGAGAAGCCATTGCAAGTGATTCTCTGGTTACGATTAGATAAGGATAAGATTAGAACCTATTACATTTGATCCAAAAAAATGCTTGCTCTTTAATGAGCAATTTACAGTTTGTAACAATTCCACTTATGATCACTATCCTGTGGCTCCAGCTGGAAAGTTTGTGTGTGTGTGTGTCTGGACAACACAATCAGGCTCATGTGATGCCCCTGCAGATTAATCTGATGACATTGTGTAGATTTGCACATGAGGAATGGCCTCTTCGACAAAATACTACAATCAATGTAATGGAGCCATACCACACATGAGTCATTGTGTTGGAGTGTGAGAAGAAAATTGGAAAATAGAGTAGCATAAAATATTGCATTCTATCAAAGGAATGATTGAAAAGAGAAATCAAAACAGATTAGATACTGAAAATTCTGCCAATGTGTTGTATTTTGTTTCACCTTTTTATTCGAGTGAATCACTTGCTCTAAGTATTCACCCCTGTCCAGAATCTTTAAGAATTACTGAGGGAATGATACAGTATCACTTCTTTAGTGGAGTTATTGGACAGCCTCTGTTCCTGGAACAGCAGAAAACAAAATGTTCCACAAGCCATATGACAGATGTATGTTGCACAGACATTTTATTATGGGATCTTGTAGTGCACCATAAACTGTAATTAAATTGGGTATCTAACAAAAATCACTGCATTTTCAACTAATTAATTGTATGTACTGTGCTTCATGATGTTTCTGATGTGATAAAGCAAAACAATATTTTTTATTAATGCTATGAAGAAAATAATTGATCAATATCACCTGACACATTTTTCCTTTTTTGTTTTTTCCAGATTGTGCTCTTTTCTCATAAGGCACTGGCTCTTAGGGATATGGTTCCACAAGTGGCAGGCTGCCTCCAGCACCTGCTCCAAATGGCTACTGTGCATACCTGAGTGCAAACAGTGAATGTCAGCCAGCTATTTACCATGGAGTAAATCATAGCTGCATTCAATCAACGGCAGCATCATGTGCATTTTCTAGTAGGATTCACCAAATTGTGAGCAGGATGAGAATGCTGGCTCATGCCACAGAGTCCATTTGTAGCTTCTTGGTGGCTATCAATCAACTCAGCCCAACTAACAATCAAGTCACGCAATCTTCTGCTTTGCATCACTCAGTATCAGACTAAACAGTGCATTTGCCAAATAAGCCTCCAGTGAAGCATCCTTTCTCTTTTTAAAATGAAACCTTGAAGGAAATGGATGTGTAGCACCTGGCGCACTCAGCAACATAGTCACTTTCCACATTGCTAATTTTAATTTAATTAAAATTAAATAGTTAAAGTCATAAACAGGATAAGCTGTATAAACAAAACAGTTTACACAAAAATAGTGTGCAACATACAAAGGCAGTATTGTCTGAGTACTACTTGTTTTTAAACAGTTTTTCTAGGGTGGAGAAGTATTCTATAGTTCAGCTTCCTTTTCACTGAATTTTTTTTTGACTTGTGTCCAACTTAATTATTTTGCATGGATCTTAACAGGGCAGACATTTCTGGAAGTTGTCTAATTTAGAAGGTAACTATTCCATAAATTGTAAAAGCCTTAAATCTCCGAGCAGTTTCAGCAAACCCTGTCCAACCTGTGGGATGACCACCTAAATCGGAGAGACACCCCTCACATGGAATTATTTAAGACACAGGAGGAGGCCATTCAGCCCATCGAGTCCATGCTGGCTCTCCACAGAGCTATCCAGTCAGTCCCACTTCCCGCTTGATCCTTATAGCCCTGCAAGTTTATTTCCTTCATGTGGCCATCCAATTTCCTTTTGAAGTCATTGATTGTCTCGGCTTCTACCACCCCTGTGGACAGCGAGTTCCAGGTCATTAACACCCACTGCATAAAAAAGTTCTTCCTCATATTCCCCCTCTATCTCTCGCCCAAAACCCACAATCTGTGTCCCCTAGTCCTTATGCCATTAGTTAATGGAAACAATTTTTCCTTGTCTAACTTATCTAAGCCAGTCATAATCTTGTACACCTCTATTAAATCTCCCTCAATCTCCTTTGCTCTAAGGAGAACAACCACAAATTTTCCAATTTAACCTTGTAACTAAAATTCCTCCATCCCTGGAACCATTCTGGTAAATCTCCTCTGCACCCTCTCAAGGACCCTCACTTTCTTCCTAAAGTGTGGTGACCAGAACTGGATACAATACTCCATTTGAGGCCTAACCAGAGCTTTATAAAGGTTCAGCATAACTTCCCTGCTGTTTCACTCAATGCCTCTATTTATGAAGCCCAAGATCCCATATGCTTTACTAACCACTCTCTCAACATGTCCTGCCATCTTCAAAGATCAGTGCACATGCACCCCCAGGTCCCTCTGTTCCTGCACATGGTTTAGAACTGTGCCATTAGGTATCTATTGCCTCTCCCTGTTCCTCTGCCAAAATGCATCACCTCACACTTGTCAGTTTTAAATTCCACCTGCCACTTGTCTGTTCATTCTGCTAGCCTATCTATGTCCTGTTGCAGATGGTTCATATCATCCTCACTGTTTGCCACACCTCTAAGTTTGGTGTCATCGGCAAATTTTGAATTCTACTCTGTATTCCAAGATTCAAGTCATTTATATATAGAAAAAAAGGCAGTGGTGCCAGCACTGACCCTTGGGGAACACTACTATCTACCATCCTCTAGTCTGAAAAACAACCATTTACTACAACTCGCTGTTTTCTGTCCTTAAGCCAAATTTTTTATCTAATTGGAAATTGGCCCTCCTATTCCATGAGCCTCAATGTGGTTAACCAGCCTTTTATGTGGTACCTTATCAAACACTTTTATAAAATCCATATAAGCAGCATACACCGCATTCCCTTCATCAACCTTCTCTTTTACATCATCAAAAAATTCAATTAGATTAGCCAAGCATGATCTCCCTTTTACAAATCCATGCTGGCTCTCCTTAATTAACTCACACCTCCCTGGTTATTGTTTCTAAAATTTTACCCACCACTGATGTTAAACTAACTGGCATGTAGTTGGTAGGACTGTCCTTACACCCTTTCTTGAATAAGGGTGTCACGTTTGCCACTTTCCAATCCTCTGGCACCTCCCTGACTCCAGGGAAGATTGGAAGATTATGGCAAGCCCATCTGCTGTCTCCACTCCCACTTCCTTTAGCAACCTGGATGCAAGTCATCCAGCCCAGGTGACTTATCTACCCTAAGCATAGACAGCCTTTTTAGTACCTCCCCCCTTTCAATTTTTACCCTTTCCATTTTCTTCTACTTTCCCCTTCTACCGATATGTTGTCATATTCCACTTCCTCAGTGAACGCTGATCCTTAGTGAACACTGTTACGACCGCTCAGGGCAAAGCCCCCAATCAAAATTAATGAATCTGATTGCGTTGGGAGCAATGCACTGTCAATTCAGTCCCATCCCTTCACAGGTTGCATTACATATCTTTAAGCTTTCCAAATCAAAGAAAACAGCAGCCGAATTGAAACAATCTAGTAACCACCACTTGCCACCACCACCCCCCGCCCCCCACCACCACCGAATGAGGCAAACCAAACCAGGTATCTTTAGATATCAACAAATTAACTGTTTATTTTGAAAAAGCTAAAATCTTAAACACTACTAAGATAAACCAATATTTAAAAACATTATAACTTATTTTAAAAAACTAACTCCTACATTCGCATACCTATACTCAAACTAACAGTAATTTGGTTTTTAATGAGCTGCCTGAAAAAATAGAAAAAAACAATAAAGTCTTTGCAGATTACACTTCCGATGAATGGTCTTCTGATACAACACAGTCAAAGTTCACTTGCAGTCTTCCAAAGATGCTGCCAGAGATAGGAATTCAGCAGTTCAATTCAACAGTTCAGCTCAGCAGTTGTACTATAAAACTCTTTTTCCAGCGATGAACACCATAGATCAATAATTTGTTATTTCTTTTAAAAATTAATCTGACTTTAAGCTTTTAGAATTTTAAGAGAAAAACTACCCAAGGTCTAAACTGACTTAGAGAAAGAGCTCCTATTTCCTTCACATGCCGGATCCGTCTGTCTATTGTGTCTCTGCTAGCCAGTTTCAAAGTCAAAATTGATACACTGAATGTCTGTTCTCTGTCTCTGCGTGGCTGTAGCTTAGCAACCAGAATACACTTTGGCTTACAGTCTCTGGACCTTGCTGCCTTAAAGAAGTACTGATCTTTTACAGCCTTAAAGGTGCACCACACCTTCTCCTAGGAGAAAGAAAACCATAGGACGCAGATACAAAGTACTCATTAAGCGTCTCTAAGCATATATTACTTTCTACGTCCCTAATAGGTCCCACTCCACCTCTTACTATTTACTTCCACCTGCTTACTATTTACATGTTGGTAGATGGTTTTTGGGTTCCTTATTCATTCCTGAAACAAGTGTTGCAAAGCAAGATAGAGCCTATCCTGGGGCTCTGTTAAAGGCCACTGAACAAGTTGTGGCGGATGTGTTTTTGACTTACTTGTGCTCAGGCTAAGCTTGTGGAAGCACTGTGGTGATTTGCTGGAGGAGTTTGGAGGATTTCTGCTGATGACTAGAAGTCAAAAAATACAAATGTGGTTGACTCTCAACTCCCCTCTGAAAAGGCCTAGCAAGCCACTCAACCGAATCAAACCACTACTGAAAAAATGAATAAGAATAAAACCTGACAGACCACCTGGCATCGACCCAGGCAATAGAAACGGCAAAGACACACCCTGCCCCATCAACCTTCCAAATCCTCCTCACTACAATCTGGGGACTTGTACCAAAATTGGGAAAGCAACAGCCTGACATAGTCATACTCACTGAATCATACCTTACAGCCAATATCCCAGAATTCTCCATCACCATCCCTGGGTATGTCCTATCCCACTGGCAGGACAGACCCACCAGATGTGGCTGCACAGCAGTGTACACTAAAGAGGGAGTGGCCATGGGAGTCCTCAACATTGACTCTAGACCCCATGAAGTCTCAATGCATTAGGTCAAACATGGGCAAGGAAACTTCCTGCTGATTACCACCTACTGCTTTCCCTCAGCTGATGAATCAGTACTCTTCCATGTTGAACACCACTTGAAAGAAGCACTAAGGGTAGCAATGGCACAGAATGCACTCTGGGGCTTCAATGTCTGTCACCAAGATTGGCTTAGTAACACCACTACTGACTGAGCTGGCTGAGTTCTGAGTGACATATCTGCCAGACAAAAGCAAAATACTGTGGAAATCTGAAATAAAAACAGAAAATGCTGGAAATACTCAGCAGGTCTGGCAGCATCTGAGGACGGAGGAACAGAGCTAATATTTCAGGTCGATGACCATCATGGTACCACCATGCTAAATAGGATGGACTCAGAACATATCTTGCAACTCGAAACTGGGCATTCACGAGTGTTACAGTCAGGTGAGGAGGGGTCGAAGGGCTTCCCTCTTTTCCCTCTCCTTGTTAGATTCTTTTTAAAATAGATATACTGGCCAATTCAGTAGGTGCTTGATTACTTACTTGCTATGATCATAACAAGAACCAATTGGACAGATTTTATCTTGAGTTTAACAAAGAAGGAGGTTAACTTTATTGTATTTAAACCGAACTAAATAAAATAATAAACTACGCTCCAACTTCCACACACACACTAGAGGTTCGCACGCACACAAATAGGTTACAGAGTGGGGAAGGGTAAATTGGTTGAGTTAGAGTCCATAGAAAAAAGGAGTAGACAGTCTGTGGAGTTTGGTGCTTCTAGTTGAATTCGGTGGTCCTGAGGCTTTTAGTTTGAAGAGATAGATTACTGAACCGGTGAGTCTCTTGGAGACAGCGATGCAGATGATTTCCTCCAAAAAGGTTTCTGATTGTAGCCTGAGTATGCAGAGGCGATCAGTCAATAGGCAGGGTTTGAAGCTTGCAAACTGAAAAGGAGACAGAGAGAGAGAGGGGAGGACACCCACTTGCTCTGCACATGTCAGAGTCCAGATCCTTCTCCTTGCTGCTGCAGAGAAACACCAGCTTAAAACCACAGATGGAGGGGGGCTTGTCACATGACAGTCACACAGTGATTCAAGCAAGGTAATTAGCAGTGTATTTCTTGCTAAAAAGAACAGGCAGTTCCCTTAAACTTCCTGAGTCTTGGTTCTTGCTGGGATGAGCAGACATTTCATCTCCACCTCACAGGCCTTGCAATGTAGGATACAGTGTTGCAAATTAGGTGGCCATCTTAAGCTGCTAGCAAAGTCATCTTTTATCTTTAAGATCTCCAGTCAGGGGATTAAAGAAAATTATCATTCAACAAAGCACGTTGGCGTGACATGAGGTACTGTGGGAAATCTGCAGTAGCAGAGTTGTATTCAACCACAATATGCAACCTCATGACCTGGCATATCCCTCACTCTATCATTACCATCAAGCCAGGGGACCAACCCTGGTTAAATGAGGCATGTCGGAGAACATGCCAGGAGAAGCACCAGGCAAAACTAAAAATGAGGTGCCAACCTGGTGAAGCTACAACACAGGACTACATGCATGCTAAAAAGTGGAAGCAACATGCTATAGACAGAGCTAAGCAATCCCATATATTGGATCAGATCAAAGATCTACAGTCCAGCCACATCCAGTTATAAATGGTGATGGACAATTCAACAACTAACAGGAGGAGGAGACTCTAAAAACATCTCCATCCTCAATGATGAGGGAGCCCAGCACATCAGTGCAAATGATAAGGCTGAAGCATTTGAACTATCTTCAAACAGAAGTGGGGAGTGGATGATCCATCTCGACTTCCTTCTGAACTCCCCATTATCATAGATGCTGGTCTTCAGATAATTTGATTCACTCTGCGCGCTATCTAGAAACAGCTGAAGGCTGGATATTGTGAAGGCTATGGGTCCTAACAACATCCCGACTATAGCACTGAAGACTTGAGCTCCAGAACAAGCTGTGGCCCTAGCCAAGCTGTTCCATTATAGCTAAAACACTGGCATCTACCCAACAATGTGGAAAGTTTCCCAGGTATGTCCTGTTCACAAAAAGCAAGACAAATCAAATCCGGCCAATTACTGCCCCATCAGCAAAGTGATGGAAGGGGTCATCGACAGTGCTATCAAGCAGCACTTACTGAGCAACAACCTGCTCACTGCCAGGATCACTGTGCTCCAGGGCTCATTACAGCCTTGGTCCAAACATGGATAAAAGAGCTGAATTCCAGAGGTGATGTGAGAGTGACTGACTGCCCTGGACAACAAGGCAGCATTTGACAGTGTGTGGAATCAAGGAGCGCTAGCAAAATTGAAATAAATGGGAATCGAGGGAAAACTCTCCATTGGTTGGAGTCATACCTAGCACAAGCAAAGATGGTTGTGGCTGTTACAGGCCAACCATCTCAGCTCCAAGACATCACTGCAGGAGTTCCTCAGGGTAGTATCCCTGGCCCAACCATCTTCAGCTTCTTCATCGCCAGTAAAAGATCAGAAGTGGGGGTATTCGCTGATGATTGCACAGTGTTCAGTTTTATTCGCAACTCCTCATATACTGAAGCAGTACGTGCCCACATGCAGCAAGACCTGGACAATATTCAGGCTTAGGCTGACAAGTAACATTTGTGCCATACAAGTGCCAGGCAATGACAATCTCCAACAAGAGAGAATCTAACCATCTCCTTTTGATATTCAATGGCATTGCCATCGCTAAATCACCCACCATCAACAGCCTGGGGGTTACCATTGACGAGAAATTTAACTGGACCAGCCAAATAGATACTGAAACCACAAGTGCAGATCAGAGGCAGGGAATTCCACAACGAATAACTCACCTCCTGACTCCCCAAAGCCTGTCCAGCATCTACAAGGCGTAAAAGCCAGGAGCATGAAGGAATACTCTCCACTTGTCTGGATGAGTGCAGCTCCAACAACAATCAAGAAGCTTAAAACCTTCTAAGACAAAGCAGCCTGCTTGATCGGCACCCCATCTACCACCCTAAACATTCATTCCCTCCACCACCAGTGCACAATGGCAGCATTGTGCACCATCTATAAGATACACTGCAGCTACCCGCCAAGGCTCCTTTGACAGCACCTGTCAAACCCACGACCTCTACTACCTAGAAGAACAAGGGCAATGGATGCAGGGGAACACCATCACCTGCAAGTACCCCTCTAAGTCACACACCAACCTGGCTTGAAACTATATCGCGTTCCTTCACCATCGCTGGATCAAAATCCTGGAACTCCCTCCCCAACAGCACTATGGGTTTGCCTACACCACACAGATTGCAGCGGTTCAAGGCAGCGAACTTACCACCACCTTCTCAGGGATAATTAGGGATAGGCAATAAATGCTGGCCTTGCCAGTGGTGCTTACATCCCAAGAATTATTTTTTTTTAAATTGCTTTCCATAGGTATGGCCCTCCGAGTGGCTGTAAAGATCACCATCGGCCTTACATTCTACACCACAGAATCCTTCAGGTAGGACTGGCGACATCAGCAATATGTTGCAGGTTGCAGTGCATAGAAGCATCAGAGAGGTGTCAGAGGCACTCTACAGGAAGAGAGGGAACTTCATCCTCTCCTCGCGGAGGAGGGAAGACCAGGATGAAAGGGCCTGTTCGTTCACCAGATTAGCAGGCTTCCTAATGGTGCAGGACACCGTTAACTGCATACATGTGGCTCTCCAGGCCCCCCACGTGGAGAGATACCATAACCACAAGGGCTGCCTCTCTCACAGTGAAGTTGGTGTGAGACCACATCAAAACGTTCATCTTGGTGAATGCCCGCTATCCTGGCAGCACCCACAATGCCTTTAGCCTGCAACAGTCTACAATACCAATTGTCTCTGGGCCTGCAAGACACACCACTGGATGGCTGCTTGGTGACAAGGGATATCCAGTCCATACATGGTTCATGACCACTTTCCACCATGCAATGTGGGCCTTCAATAAAAGACACAGGCACCCACAACACCATGGCGGAAGCCAACGGTCACCTAAAGCAAAGATTTCACTGCTTAGATCATTCGGGATGTCTGCAGTACATGCCCAAGATGGTATCCAAGTTTGTGGTGCTGTGCTGTATCTTCCACAACCCCACAATTATAAGGGCTCCAGAGGCCATGTCGTGTGGAAGAGGAGGAGGAGGAGGAAACTTAGGAGACCACATTAAATTGGGCAGATTGAGAAGGTTTTGTGAGGTTTCACTTCAGTTGCAATGAAGTTCCCAACCCCAAAACAATTCCTTAACTGTACTTCCATTCAGACTCCCTACCACAAAGTCCCCTTGGCCAACATCATTCAATAAAGGCCAACAGCAAAAACAATTCATTCAACAGCTTTATCCAGCAACTCATCAATAGTATAAAAAAAGGGAACTAATCACCCTTGTGCGTTCCCTTAGTGCCTGTCTTACATGTGCCCTTGCCTGTCCTAGTGCTGCTATGTAGTGCTACCCCAGTGGCTGCAGCATGGCTGGTGAAAGCAGCTGACTTTCACTGGGAGAGGCAGCATTGGGACCCCTGTCAGATAGCCTCCAATCACTGGCTAGGATTCCCATCCACGATGGCAGATGTCTGTGCCTGGATGGCAGCAGTCTGAGTTTGCATGCCAGCATCTAGGGATCTCACGACCTCCGTCTGAACTTCCACTGCAGCACTGAGACTGTCTGATGTTGTCAGGACCCATAGCCTTTGCAGTATCCAGTGCCTTCAGCCGTTTCTTGATATAGAAACATAGAAACATAGAAAATAAGAGCAGGAGTAGGCCATTCGGCCCTTCGAGCCTGCTCCGCCATTCATTATGATCATGGCTGATCATCCAACTCAGTAATCTGTTCCCGCTTTCCTCCCATATACTTTGATCCCTTTGCCCCAAGAGCTATATTTAATTCCTTCTTGAAAACATACAATGTTTTAGCCTCAACTGCTTTCTGTGGTACCGAATTCCACAGGCTCACCACTCTCTGGGTGAAGAAATTTCTCCTCATCTCCGTCCTGAATGGTTTACTCCGTATCCTTAGACTATGACCCCTGGTTCTAGACACCTCACGATCGGGAACATCCCTACTGCATCTACCCTGTCAAGTCCTGTTAGAATTTTATTGGTTTCTATGCGATTCCCCCTCACTCTTCTGAACGTGGAGTGAATCAAATTGGCTGAAGACTGGCATCTGTGATGGTGGGGACCTCAGGAGGAGCACTGAGACATCGGGAGGCCTCCGCTTGTGCTGCAGTGGAAGCTGAGACAGCGGTCAGCAGACGCTCCATCACGGGTTGGTCTAGCAGTGCTGCCATGGAGGCGCTCAGCACATTCACTGTGGAAAGAATGGGCTCGTAAGCTCTGCACAATGCCCTGTGCCACAATGGAGCCAGACTCCTCCATTCTCCTAGCCAGTGATTGTAGGCTATCTGACAGGGGTCCCAATGCACTAAGTATCTCAGTGTGCATTGTCATCAGCATTTTCTGGTAGTCTGCCCAAACAAAATCCTCATCTGAGTCCCTGCAGCAGAACTGGTCTGAGACCTCACCCTCCAGGGAGTTCGTAAGCGAGCTGAGCTATCCCCCTGTCCTGGCTGCGGCCCACTCTTTGCCCAATGACTCACCATGTGTGGATCCCAAATCTATACTAGCCTCTAAGGTACATGCAGTACATGGTGGCTGCAAGTGTAAAGTCACGTGAAGGTGCTTCATCCTCAGAGATCGGCTGTTATACTCGCCATTCCTCCAGAGGCTGCAGTAGAGGAGCAGCCTGCAGTTCTTGACTATCTAAAAGCAGAAAAAACATAAGGGGAGGGCGGGGTGAGGGAAGGGCAGGTAGAGAGGAAAGCAGTCATCCCATCTGCAGTTTCCATTTCGTTGCACCTTTCAGGATGAGGGTGGGGAGTGAGTGGAGAAGGTATGTTGCTGCCTTATGCCGCATCATCCTGGATGGCCTTAGCAGAGTTGGGTGCCACTAGCTCTGTGGCATTGGTGACGGTAATCCTATGCACCATCTCTTCCAGGGTGATGAGGGGAAGCATATGTGCTGGTCCTCCACCGGTCCTTTGGGTGTCCCGCCTGTTGTGGTCCATCTCTCCTATAAGACAGAAGACAGAATGTCAGTGACTGTGGCCGGGATATTATGAGGGGACGTGGGTATCAACATCTGGAAAAAGCCATGCTGAGATCCTCGCATCACCTCTTCACCGGAAGTCTTGCCCTCGGCAGCAGCCGCGCCACCGCGGAAGAGCTGACTGCTGCCGGAGGAGCACCTACCAGAGGCCCAGGAGTGGTGCTGGACCCAGGCCACAGGCAGGTCAGGGCGGCAGGGGTCTCGTGGGATAGGGGTCGTGGGGGAGGGGAGGGGGTGTCTGGGAGTCCTGCTGGGTGAGTGATAGGGATGTGATGCATTCTGCAGTGAGACTTGGGTGGGTGGTGTGATGGATGTGATATATGATATGCAGATGCATTCATTCACTCAATGAGTGAGGTCATTAGACATTTTCTGGCACTGCTGCCAGGTTTTGGGAGCCACCACACCCTGGGTATTAACCGTCCTTGCCACGTGCTCCCACGTGTGGAAACATGGCCTTCTTCCTGACCTCTACCTCTCTGATTGGTGCATCCAGGGTAGTGCCACTAAAGTGGAAAGCCCTTTCCTTCACCTGGTGTGCCATTCTCTTTCTCCCTTAGTTCTTCTATGTGATTATCCAACAGCCTGCAACATCCTTTTTATAATAACTGTGCCTTTGAAAAGGGAAGGATGCCTGGTGCGTGTCGCTTCTCCACAATGCTACTCAGTGCTCTGCAGTGCACAGAGGAGGTTGGCAGTACAGTGGAGACTAGGGCAGTGTGGGAGTTGCTTGTGTCCATGCTAAAATCAGGGAAATTAGGTGGTTATGCTAATTTTATTTCCACCAACTAGTGTGGGCAGGTTACAAATTGCAGCCCTCTTACCCTAAAATCGGGGCAAACAAATTTCTAGCCCTTTAAATTTCACTTAAATGGGAGAAGTAGAATACAGTGTTGAATGGCCTCCTCCTATATTCCAATCCAGATTGATAAATGTGCAGTCTTTCTAAATCTGAGCTAAGGGTTTGTGTCTGCTATCAGCTCTGGTGCTTCAATGAAATGGCCATTTACCACATATCCCAGGGCATGAGACTCAACAGGTTGTCCCTCTCAATAACTCAGGAATTTTAAGGGCAGTTATAGCCCCTCTCCACTGCTTGCTGGAAATCATGTAACGTAACATGGAATGAAAATCAGATCTAGAAGCTTCCTGCTTTGCATATCAGTGTTAATCTACATGGTGGATTTACCCATTTCATCAAATGGGAGTGAAGTGAAATTCTGACAGTCACAGCTGCACAATAGTTTGATTACAATGATATTGCAGTATTCAAAGGAGGCTGAGTTTAATTTTGCTAACTTTCTCCCGTCCTCTCTCAAATGGGTTATTTTGAGCTTTGACATTGAGGTTCAGCAAGCTTTTTGACAACAGTTGCTAAAACAGCTGAGCCTAATCCTACTTTCAACTCACTTCTACACAGTGATTGTCAAACTTTTCTTCATTGGGCTGGGGGTGCTCCTGCAAACATTAACATTAAGACACTCAGAAATATTAACACACTCCCATTAACACCCTACCCCAAATTCTGAAAGACAGTGTCAGTACCAAAAATAAAACAATGCTATCACTATGTAAAATATTTATTAATATAGAGCACAGAAATAATATGCTGGTGAGTCAACACATGCAGCAAAGTACAAAATTCTGATGACAGACAGGAAAGAAATTGATAGCTGCCCAGATATCCTGCGATTCTCTCACAGACACTTAAGGTCCAGGAACCTCACTTTGAAACCTTGTCCTAAAAGTACTTTCTTAAAGCACCATTAGTAAAATAAATAGTATTAATTTAGTGATTCCAATAGAATTGTTTTTTCCTCATCCTGACAATTTTCTCCAACTTTTTTAATGTCTCTCTATGTCACATTCTAATACAGGCTGACAGGACAGGTGTGTGTCCAACTCCCAGGCCTCTGCCAACTCCAGTTTGTAACTGATTACTATCCATTCGATTGTGCCTCCAGTATGCCATTCTTTGTTGTGTATCTTGACTTTAATGGCCTGCGTAAAATCAGGTATGTATTAGAGTGTGCATTAGCCAGGTGTGAACCTGTGCCTGTATGTTACCAACCCAGCACCCTGAACCCCAAGGCACCTAATTTATAGAGTTAAAGTTATCAAGGGTGCTTTGCACTGGATTTCCACATTGGTACTTCGCCTCTGGGACCTAATGGGATGAAAAGTTTTTTCTATCTGTTTCCAACAGGGACCTTTCATGATAATGCTCGGATTTCTAAAGGGTAGGTCATGCCTGATGAACCTGATTGAATTTTTTGAACAGGTGACTAAAGTAGTAGACAGTGAAATGTCTAAGGATGCTATTTATATGGTCTTCCAGAGGCATTTGATAAAGTCCTTCATGAGAAGCAGTTAGCTAAATTTGAAGCCCGTGGAACTGAAGGCAAATTATTGAGTTGGTTAGGAAATTGGCTGAGTGATAGGAGTAGGATATGACTAGTGACCCCCAAGGATCTCTGTTGGTGTCCGAACTATTTTACCGTATTTATTAACGATTTAGATGATGGGACAGAAAGCCTCATATCCAAATTTGCCAATAACACAAAGATAGGCGGCATTGTAAGCAGCATTGATGGAAGCATAAAGTTACAGAGATATTGATCGATTAAGTGAAAGGTAAAAGCTGTGCAAATGGACCTAAAAAGTGGAGGTCCAAAGAGTCTTGGAAGTCCAGGTACACAGGTCATTGAAATGTCATGAATGGCTGAATTTGTTGACGTTGCAACTCTAGGGGGAGCACTTCCCTCACCTGTGCAGTTGCAGTGACGTTAGCGACATCCTAGGCAGCTGCCTGCACCAAAGATAATGCCGATCATCACAGTCAGTGGATCAAATTCTAGAACTAACCCTACATCTCTCCCCAGCATTTGATACTTTTGTTTGGCCTTTGCTACAGTCAGTGATGAAATTGCAGTTGTTTGATAATTAAAAAGTCAGTGCCTGCCTGAGTGACAAAGGCCCTCCACTTCTCCCTGTAAATATTACAATTACATTGGAGGTTTTTAATGAGCTCAAACCAATGTTTGATCTTCTCCAGCTGTGGGGGGAGCTGCTGAATACAAAGAGTACATGCATCTTGCTCCTCAACCTCTCCCTTCTGCCCAAATATGTGACAGTTTATTCATGTATATTTGTTTCCCTGCTGGGGGATTGGGGTGAGGTGAGATTTTATTGTAGTTAATTTTCACAAACACAATTTTGCATTCTCTGTTACCGCATGTCGAACTGCTGGGGAGGGTTCCCGGTCTCGAGCAGACTGCAGATGTGGCCAGGTAATGGTAGTGGGGTCACCAACAGCTTCTTTATAAATCATAAGTAAGCAGTAGGGCTGTTGATCTATTTCACTGCTAAACTCAGTGTTGCAGTGCAGGGAGTTGGAGTTCGAGTGGGATTGGGCCATGGACTCCTCACCGGTGGCATCTGAGCTTCACACCGAGTTTTCGGAGCCTTAAAACACTTGTATATGATGATGTCGCCACACAACAGCCTGTGTGTGATGATGTCACTGCAAGCATGTACAGGTGGGTTTTAAACTGGTCCTAGCAAAGAGGGAGATTCAGCTTAGGGGCACATTTTGATGATAACACCATCATTTTAGTGCATGCGCAATGAAGACTTTCAATTGGCATCAGGAGTTACAGTATTACCAGAATGGCACCTGGACTCCAAGGGTTAAATTACAAGGAGATATTACACAAACTGAGGTTGTTCTCCCTCAAATTTAGAAGGTTAAAGGGATGTTTTGATCAATGTTTCAAAGATACTAAAGGGAACAGATAGGGTAGATAGAGAGAAACAATTTCTGCTGGTTGGGGAGTCTAGGATTTGTGGGCATAGCCTAAAAATTAGAACTAGACCTGTCAGGAGTGAAATTAGGAAACACTTCCACACACAAAGGGTTGTGAAAGTTTGGAACTCTCGCAAATTGCAATTGATGCTCGATCAATTGGTAATTTTAAATCTGAGATTGATAGATTTTTGTTATCCAAAGGTTTTAAGGGATATGGGACAAAGACAGGTATATGGAGTTAAATCACAGATCAGCCATGATCTCATTGAATGGCACAACAGGCTCGAGGGGCTAAATGGCCTGCTCCTGTTCCTATGTTCCTAAATTTGAAGTTATTTACAGTCATCATACGCCAATGGTATAAAACTACTCTTTTTTGGCCCTAAGTTGACAGTCTTAGAGGAAGAGTTACCTGGCATCTAATTGTTCTATATATGACCTCAAAATGCACAATGCTGACATTGGGTACCAAGATTTGCTGCAATGCCAAAGGAAGAGAACATTAGGATCTGGGGTTATCCCAGCATTAATAATAGCAATGCAATTCCTCCATTAAATTTATAGGCCGCAGAGTTTAAATAAAAAGAAGAAAACTGTAAATGCAGGGCATCTGAAATACTAGAATTACACAGCTGCACTGTAAAGAGAAAGTACAGTTTAATATTTCAGATATAATCCTCTATCTAACAAAGCATGCACACCCAATACTTTAGTCTATCTTTTCCCTGTAGATATAGGTGGACCTACTGTGTATTTCCAGCATTCTCTGGTTTTGTTTCGGATCTATAGTTTTAATAGTTGTGTTACGATCAGGTGAGGATGGGTCAAAAGGCTCTCCTTTTGTCCCTCTCCTTGTTTGACCGCAACAGCGTTTATTTCTTTTAAACAGAGGATGTGCTTACCAATTCAGTGAGTGTTAAACCCTTTTATGTGCTATGATCATAAAAGAATCAATCGGATAGGTTTTCTTGAGTTTAACCAAGAAAGAGGCTAGTTTATTATACTTAAAACCAAAACCCGATCTAAGTAAAAATAATAAACTCCAACTTTCACACACACACACATAAACACAAGAATCACACACACACAAATAGGTTACAAAGTGAAGAAGAATAGATTGGTTGGATTAGAGTCCAGAACAAATAAAAGAATATACAGTCTGTGGAGTCTGGTTATTCAGTTGTCATCCAGCTGAACTCATGATCCTGAAATTTCTGGCTGGTAGAGGTAGCCACCTGGTTCAGGGTTTTCTTGGAGACAGTGATACAAATGGTTTTCTTCCAGGAGTCTCTGTCTGCAGCAATGATAGACTTGGATGTTTTACAGCCAGCAGGCAGGGTTCAAAACATACAGGGTTGCCTGGAGAGAGAGAGACCTCAACTTGGGTCCTGCACTGGTGCTTGGCTCCTGTAGAGAGAAGAAACTGCACATTTTCACACAGATGGAGAGTCTTTCACATGATGGACCAGTGTATTCTCTCTTTTGCCTCTCAATTAGTTCACGTCTAAGAATTCCAATCTCTCTCAGGTCCCATTGTTTCAGTAATATAAAAGCAAAATACTGCGGATGCTGGAAATCTGAAATAAAAACAAGAAATTCCGGAAATACTCAACAGGTCTGGCAGCATCTGTGGAGAGAGAAGCAGAGTTAACGTTTTGAGCAGTGTTTTCCCTTTGAGGTACGTCTCCACCAGTATCAATGTTCCAAGATGGCTTTGAATGTCTTGTTAATAGAGGTAAGGCAGGTAGCTCATTCAAAATTCTCAAGCCATTGTTCTGGTGGGAGATTAACCAGACATTCGACTCCACCTTGGTATGTGAGGTTTTTAGCTGCAAATTGCAGTGGCCATTTTAGCTGCTAACAGAGATTCTTTTATCAGTTTTTTTTGTCTGCTGCTTTCTTTTTAAAGTTGAATTCAAGTTCTTTGTCTCCTGCTTTCTTATTAAAGTTTAATTCAGTTTTCCAACCGATGGATTTAAAAAATCATCATTCAGCACAGCACGTGTTCATGACAGTTGGTAATTTTGGGATAGATTGGCCTCATTGTGTTCTCTTGTATCTCTCTCTCTCTCGCACTGCAGTAAGAGAAAGCACTCACTATTCCCACAACCAAACAGAGAAGGAGAAATATGAGAGGAAAACAGAAAATAAAGATAACTGAAAGGAGAGAAGAATATGTTATGCCACTCAGATGCCCCATGTGACTGCTGCAGCAGGCTGCTTTTAAGTATGGCTTTAAGTATATAGCCAACTAAAAATCTAGCATCTAATATTTGTCCAATGTTGACAGTTTCCCACTAAGACCAAATTGGTCGAAGCTCTATCCAGACTGTCCTGACATACCTGCTAAGAATCAGCTTCAGCGTGGCAGTACTGGAAGGCATGTGGTCAGGTGACCTGCCAATACTCTCAGCTGTAGAGAGAAAATGGAAGCTTGTTAAGTGGTAATGAAATTAGAAGATAGGTGTATTAAACAGCTCAGAAGTATACATTAGGAATTGAGTTTTACTATTTAGACTTAACTAGAATTGTTTTTTTCCCAAAAATATACTTTATTCATAAAAATCTGTACAAAAAGTACATTACAAAACAGTACAAAACAGTTCCAAACAGTTCTAAGTTGACATTCCAGAAAGTCCAAAAGAAATCAGTTTTCTTCTATACAGAATGTGAGTTGCCTCAGAACCCTTCCATTCCATTTTACGTGCAACATGCATTTGCATTACACAGCAAAACCATATTTTGATGCATACAGCCCGAGGGGTTTTTCACGGGTTCCAGACCCTTGGTTCTCTATGGTGGGAGGATCTTACACCGTGGCCTTTCCCCATTGAGCTTTTGCACTGGCTGCCCCAAGCTTTAGTGCATCCCTCAGCACGTAGTCCTGGACCTTGGAATGTGCCAGTCTGCAACACTTGGTCATGGACAACTCTTTGCACTGGAACACCAACAAATTTCAGGCAGACCAAAGAGCGTCTTTCACCAAGTTGATGGTCCTCCAGCAGCAATTGATGTTTACCTCAGTGTGAGTCCCTGAGAACAGCCCATAGAGTACAGACTCCTGTGTTGCAGAGCTGCTTGGGATGAACCGCGACAAAAACCACTGCATCTCTTTCCACACTTGTTTTGCAAAGGCACATAAGACATTTCAGGGAGCACAAGATATTTAATTTAGTGAAATAATTCATCAGAAGAAAAGGCAGTGGGGAACTGAGCCACATGGACCAGGAAGATTCTGGGTTTGATTTCCATTTCATACTGAGTTAGCTGGTCTCAGTAAGGGCAACAACAAGGGCAAAAGCATTTCAACAGTTCCCATCATATTTCAGACCACTTAACAGGCTGGAAACGTTGGAGTGGTTCAGGAAGGTTTTAGGAAAGAAAAGACTAAAGATGTGGTCAAGGAGAAGGGTTTTAGGAGTCTTTTAAAAGGAAGGATAAGTAGCAAGGTGGAGTAATTTTGAGAGAGAAGCTGTGTAGACTATGAGAATGAATTTGAAGTCAATTCACTGGGCTGAGGACAGGGTTCATGAAGGTAAGTGAATTTGTGCAAGAGAGGCTGAGGGTCATAGAGTCGTTAATGAGCTGGAATTTGTGAAGTATAGAGGCAGGATGGCTGCCAAGTTGAGTATCAATCCCTGAGGCAATGAAAGTATGGACATGATGGGCCAAATGGCCTCCTTCTGTGCTATATGACTAGGGTAAAGGAACTGTAAGAACATAAATAGCTAAGGTTCTGGAGATGGATCATTGGCAACAGACTAGCTGTGAGGGAGGAAGCTCAGTCCTGGGTCAAACAGGATCCCCCAAAATTCTGTACCTCTAGATTTAGCCAAAGGGAGCCATCAGACAGATTCATTCAGTTCAGGCCATTGACAAGGAGGTGCTGGGGAGAACTAAAGTTTGTGGCTTAATTCAGTTTAATGTTCGTGGGCTAAGAGAAAATCAACCAGGAGTCCCAATTATATCTTCTGTCAAGTAACCCCAACTAAAAATTGTTCAGGTATGGACATTGGGTGAGGACCAGATCAGTATCCAGCTGTAATGCTGTCTGTGACTGAGCATTTTGATCACACTCACTTTTTGGATTCACTTTGCCGAGATAGTGGAGAGTGTCTGGGGCCCAGGGAATTCTAACTCTATTATTTTATTTGAAATGGGTTAACACCAGTGTTAAAAAAATAACCAATCAGAAAATCCAGGCTTGAGTCTTCAGGAGAGGACGATGAGATCTAAAAACTCTTTCAGAATCAATTAAGCTTGAAGTCCAGCAGGAATGTTTTGTCTTGTGTATTGCTGCTGTGACAATTTATTCACTGCATTTTACTAAATTTGTGATCATTAAGATGAGCGATGATAGTACAAGGGTACAGTTTTATGCTGCAGACTCATGAATTGGAACTTGGCTCACTCTCTGAAGCTTGCTTCCTCTTAGGATTCTGAACAGGTGTCAGAGAGAGCAGAGACTTTTATGGCATCTGTCAGCTCCAGCCTCATGACTGAGTAATGAAAGGATACTGTTCAATTATGCAGTGCTACTCAGTCCCTACAAACATGTCATAATCTTCTGCAGTCTTACATAAAAAAAGGAATGAGTCAGCTAGGCTGAGACTGTGGAGAGCAGCCTGCACCATTCAGATTCATTGCTGCCTCTGCCTACAGCTGCCACCCAGTGTCAGTCAAAGAGACTGTAGGTCAGCTACAAGCCAAAAGAGATTCCCTTCTGCTCTTCGAAATGTGGGATCTTTAAAGCCTGCCTGTACACATGGCATAGGCAAACAGGGCCTTCGTCGATTGCCTTATCTAAAAGATAGCACTTCCTCAGTACTGCACTTTAGTGTCAGCCTAGATTATGTGCTCAAGTCTTAGAGTAGGATTCTTGGAGTGTCAGCTGTGGCTCAATTGGAAGCACTCTCACTTCTAAGTCATTAAGTTGTGGGTTCCAGTTCCATTCCAGAGACTTGATATAACCATAGGCTAACACTCCAGGGCAGTACTAAGAGAGTGCTGCACAGTCGAATGGTGCTGTCTGTTGGATGAGACGTTAAACTGAGGACCTGTCTTTCCTCTCAGGTAGCTGTAAAGGATCCCTTGGCACTATTCGAAAAAGAGCAGTCATGTTCTCCTGGCCAATATTTATCCCTCAATGAGCATCATGAAAAGCAGATTTTTGGTCTTTACTGCATTGATGTTTGTGGGGTTGTGCCATGTGCAAATTGACTGCCGCATTTCCAACATTATAATAGTAACTACACTTCAAAAAGTACTTCATTGGCTGTAAAGATCATGAAAAATGCTATATAAATGCAAGTCTTTCTTTCTTTAGGATTTGAACCAAACACCTTATGACTTGGCAAAGAATGCCACTAATCTGAACTATGATAGGGTATCATAGCCAAACCTGATTCTGTCCTTATTGAAAGTCCACCCTATGTGTTTATATTCTAACAAGAGTTATGGACAAAGATCAGGATGGGGCATTCTGTCTGATTTCCCTCCTTCTAACTTAAGAGCAATTATACAGCGTTAGCCCATACAGCACAGATCAAAGAGTGGACATGGAGTCTTCCTAGTCTATATGGATCAGTAACACACTGCATCAACCATTGAGCCATTGCAGAAGGTTGTCATTGGTCTCTATTTTTGACAGCTTCTGCGGTGTTGCGGTTGTCTTCTTCAAACTTACTTGCAATGTTGAACTAAATGAAAGACCCCTACAGAGTGAAATATGCTACAACAAAACAAAAGGAAAATACTGTGGATGCTGAAAATCTAGAATAAAAACAGAAAGTGCTGGAAATACTCAGCAGGTCTAGCAGTGTCTGTGGAGAGAGAAGCAGAGTTAACATTTCAGGTTGATGACCTTTCGTTAGAACTGGCAAGAGTTAGAGATATAACAGGTTTTAAGCAAGTACAGAGGCAGGAAAAGGGGCATGGGGAACAAAAGGGAAGGTCTGTGATAGGCGGAAGGCAGGACCTTCTGTTTTGTTCTTTCCTCACCTTCCTTTCCCTGCCTCTGTACTTGCTTAAAACCTGTTGCATCTCTAACTTTCTCTAGTTCTAATAAAAGGTAATCAACCTGAACTGTTAACTCTGTTTCTCTCTTCATAGATGCTGCCTGACCTCCTGGATGTTTCCAGCATCTTCTGTTTTAATAAAACATGCTGAGGGCTTCCTATGGAGAGCAGCTTTCAGACCATGCCCATGTACATTTGCCTTAAACTACATTGCAAAATAATAAAACATTCAGAATTTCAAAGTTTCACTGTTCACTGCCAGGTTGTAAAGTAATAGATCCCCAGTGGCAGCTTCTACGTAGATTAAGCTCAGCAGAAACACTGTCCTCAGTCGCAGGGAGGCATTAGCCATTGTTTACACTGTCGGCCTGACAAAAACATGCCAAAGCCTTATATTGCTCTCAGGCTAAAAATAATCCAATCTAAATGATTGAAGTGCAAAAGAAACTGAGACACAGGAATGTGCCAGTCTGCCCTCTGCTTACCAAATAGCTTGCTGAAGTTTTCCTGGTAGCTCCCTGTAGACACACATACATTTTTAATTCCTCCCATTTTTTTCCCTCCTCTCCTAAATGTGCCTACTCTTGTTGGGGTGTGGTTCCACAGACAGCAGCAACGCTCCAGGACCTTGTTCAAAATGTCCTGCGTGAGGCCAGACAGCAAGTGTTGGCAAATTATTTGACTGCATGGGTCATCACTGCTGAACCTGATCCTGTTCTCTCCTGATATTTTGCACACTGGCACATTCCAGCAGGAGTTACTGGACAAGGGAAACTATGAAGGTATGAGGGGCAAGTTCGCTATGATGGATTGGAAAATAAACTAAAAGATTTGACAGTAGACAGGCAATGTCTAACATCTAAAGAAGTACTACATGGTCAACAACAGATATATATTCTTCTAAGGCACAAACACCCAATGGGAAAGGTGAATCAACCATGGCTAACAAAAGAAGTTAAAGATTGCATTAGAACAAATAAATTGGCTTATAAGGATGCCAGAAAAAGTAATAAGCCCAAGGATAGGGAGCAATTTAGAACCCAGCAAAGGATGACCAAGAAACTGATAAAAAAAAAGGGAAAAGAAAATATGAATGCAAGCTAGCGAGAGACATAAAGGCGGACTGTAAAAGCTTCTTTTTGTATGCGAAAAGGAAAAGATTAGTTAGGACAAATGTGGGCCTATTACAGGTGGAGACAGGAGAATGTATAGCAGAAAACAGGGCAATGGTAGAGAAACTAAACAATTACTTTGTGTTTGTCTTCACAGAAGAAGATACAGAAAATATCCCAGAAATTCTAGGCAACCAAGGAACTGAAAGAGATTAGTATTAGTAAAGTGGTAGTACTTGCAAAGTTAATTGTATTGATGGTTGATAAATCCCCTGGACCAGATGAGCTACATCCCAGAGTGTTGAAGGAGGTGGCTATAGAGATTGTGGATGCCTTGGTGGTTATCTTTCAAAATCCTATAGATTCTGGAATAGTTCCTGCAGACTGGAATGTAGCAAATTTAACTCCACTATTTAAGAAGGGAGGGAGAATAGAGAACTACAGACCTGTTAGTTTGATGTCAGTAGTAGGGAAAATGTTAGATTCTATTATAAAGGATGTGATAACTGGACACTTAGAAAATAAAGGTAAAATTGGGCAGAGTTGACATGGATTTATAAAAGGGAAATCATGTTTGACAAACCTGTTAGGAGTTTTTTTAGGATGTTACTTGTAGCATAGATAAAGGAGAACCAGTGGATGTGGTGTATTTGGATTTTCAGAAGGCTTTTGATAAGGCCCCACACAAGAGGTTAGTAAGCAAAATTAGAGCGCATGGGATTGGGGGTAATATACTAGTATGGATTGAGAATTGATTACAGACGAAAAAGCAGAGAGTAGGAATTAACAGGTCATTCTCAGGATGGCAGGCTGTTACTAGTGGGGCACCACAAGGATCAGGGACACAGCTGTTCACAATCTATATAAATGCTTTGGATGTGGGGACCAATTGTAATATTTCCAAATTTGCTGATGACACAAAACTAGGTGGGAATGTAAATTGTGAGGAAGATGCAAGGAGGCTTCAAGCGGACTTGGACAGGCTAAGTGAATGGGCAAGAACATGGCAGATGGAATATAATGTGAATAAGTATGAAGTGATCCACTTTGTTAGAAAAAACAGAAAGACAGAATATTTCTTAAATGGTGAGAGGTTGGGAAGTGTTGGTGTCCAAAAGGACCTGGGTGTCCTTGTTCATGAATCACTAAAAGCTAGCATGCAGGTGCAGCAAGCAATTAGCAAGGTAAATGGTATGTTGGCCGTCATCGCAAGGGGATTTGAGTCCAGAAGTAAAGATATCTTGCTGCAATTGTATAGCGTCTTGGTGAGACCACACCTGGAGAATTGTGTATAGTTTTGGTCCCTTTATATAAAAAAAGATATACTTGCCATAGAGGGAGTGCAACGGAGGTTCACCAGACTAATCCCTGGGTTGGCAGGACTGTTTTATGAGGAGAGATTGAGAAAACTGGGCCAGTATTCTCCAGAGTTTTGAAGAATGAGAGGTGATCTCATTGAATCTGACAAAACTCTCACAGGGTGTGACAGGGTGGATGTAGATAGGATGTTTCCCCTGGCTGGTGGGAAAGTGGTGTTGAGGTAGATGATCAGCCATGATCTAATTGAATGGTGGAGCAGGCTGAATGGGCTGAATGGCCTACTCCTGTTCCTATGTTCCTTCCTATGTTACTATTGAAACCAAGAACATGAATCATGGCAGATTTTTTGTGTTCTCTCGCTGGTGGTGCAGAAGCTGGTTGAAGTGCCCCAATGGCTGCTCGGGCTAAGATCTTAACATTGATTAATAAGAATTGCCAGATGAAAAAAGACCATGGTCCATCCAGTTCAACTTCTGCCGTCCTGGCAGTCGCATGATGCAACAAAAATAGAGTTGTTGATCAATAATGGCAATCAATCTATCAATTAGTCTACAGCAGAACATGTGACTTAAGCTACACTTACCACATGCCATGTCTCAAATTACTCATATACTATATCCCAAGATGTAATTTTCCCAAAGAAATCTATCTAATTTATATTGGAATTAATCAATACTCACTACTTCCTCCATCTTCCTAGGGAACCCTTTCCATAGATTGGCTATTCACTCACTGAAGTAATGTTTCCACAGATTAGTTTTGATTTTAACCCCCTTTAAGTGCAGGCCATGTCCTCTGGTTCTACTATTCTGGACAAAGTGAAACAGATTGTCATGGTCTACATTATCTAGTCCCTTTGCAATACAAAAACAGCAATCATATCACCTCTCAACCTTCTGGTTTCCAGTGTGAACATGCTCAATTTCTCTTGTAGGTTAGATATTGGTTGAAAATGACAAATCTAAAACATAAATCACTTATTTATAAGCGTAAGGAAGGAATTTGTATTTTTGTTGCAACATCCTAGGAATATCCCAAAGCACTTTACAATTAAGTATAATCACTATTGTTTAGTAGGCAAATATAGCAGCTAATTTGTACACAGCAAGATCCCACAGTTATAAATACCCAGTTAATCTGTTGTGATGGAGGATTGAGTGTTGTCCAGGACTCCTCTATTTCTCTTCTTCAAACAGTACCAGAAGATATTTTATATCCACCCAAACAGGCAGATGTAGCCTCAGTTTACTATTTCATCTGTAAAATGCCACCTCTAATACTGCAACACCCCTTCAGTACCATCAGTCTAAATTGTGTACTACAAGATCTAAATTGGGGCTTGAACTCATAACTTTCCACTGACTTAGAGACAAGAGTACTAATCACTGAGCCAAGCTGACACCTTTTATGGATAGAGTGTCCAAGCAGTGGAAATCTCACCAGTGCTGTGTGATTTTAGTTAGTTAAACCCCAGCAGTGTCCTCTGCACAATTAGCATTATCTGCATTGAGTTAAGTGGGCTGTGTCCTGACAAAGAGTATGTATACACTCTACTGATGTGCACTTCCCAGTGCTATAGTCTGGAGACGATTAAGGATGTGGATGGTTTCCGTACATGTCAGACACCCAGCTACCCCAATATAAATTGAGTAAATACTTTGTGATCTTTTTGTAAAAGGATGTTTGGCAAGTGGACTCGAAGCAGATTGTGATATGAACCTTGGGAACGCAATTAAATTCTAATAATAAAAAGTAGTTGTGTTATCTTTTCTATGTTGAGGAGGAGTAAGTTCAGTCTGCAATCAAGAAACAGGGATAGTGTAGGTAGAAAAGCTTTGATTACAATTTTTTATTGAGGAGAGAATGGGGGTCAAATTGGAGAAGACCCGAAACGATTAGCCTGCACCTCCTAAAGGCGAGGTCTTTATCTTCTTTTGTATGGTGGTAGCAAAAAACAAATCAATATTAACATCTAAGTCAGATATCCAGGCTAAAGCTTCCGATGTAACAGCGTGGATATATTGTAGGTTGCCTGTGAATTTCCCCTGAGGGCAATCTCTATCAATCAGTACTCCATCCTTCAATCTTATGGTTTACCTCACCCTTACACGCACAGCTCTGTGGCGAGCCTTGCACCCAGAATTCACAGTTCATACACACTGGTAGCTATTTAGCCAGGACAGCTAAATCACCATAATCTATTGCAGGACACCCACTGACACATTTCCTTCTTTCTTGCAGGAGAAGCTGACGCAGGACAGAAAGCAACAGGAAAGAACTGGAGGAGGACTAGCACCTGCATGTTTTAAACCCCATGGAGGAGACAATGCTGGCATCATGGGAAGGAGCATTGCTGAGGCTGTAGACCCTGGCTATGCTGGAGGGACTAATGATGCGGATATCTGCATACCCAATCCTACTTCTTTGTTATCACTTCTTCCTCATTTCAGAAGTTCTTCTGACTCACCAGCTGCAGATGGTGTAAGCTCATACTTCTTAGTTTCTCCTTTCCCTTCACCACAAGCTACCTCTTGACCCTTTTTACATTTCAGATACCAAAGAACTGGAACCTTTCCATTGAGAGAAGAAAGAGGAAGAAGACAGTAAAGATGAAGAGATACTGTCACTTGATCTTACACCCACAGCCACCAACTCAGAGACTGACACTGCGCATTTTTTAAAGGCTAGGATAGAGGGAGGATGTGCATGTGTTGAGGCACTGGGCACAAACGTGCAGGAGTCAGGGCAGGACGAAAGGATAGGAAACACAGATGCCTACTGGCTGGAGGGTGAGGTCACACACTAGTTCTGCTGCAGAGGAGACAGCTGAGGACTTTGATAACTCAGGCTACAGAAGAAGGCTAATGGGTATACACAGTCATATGCTTGGAGCACTGGAAAGCCTTGCAGAAAACCTGTGTAAAATGCCAAGCAGAATGGAAAAGGACCTCATAGGAGCACTAGGATAGGCAAAGGCGTGTAAGTCAGACACTAACAGAATGCATAAGGATGATTAGATTCATTTTGTATACATTGTTTAAGGAGTGACTTTATAACATTGGATTTGAATGCACATTTTCTTGTAGTTTTTATTTCTGTCTTATCAGAAAGAGGATAGTGTGATGGTCAGTAATAGAGGAAAGGTACAGAGTGTTGGACTGCTGGTGAATTGGGAGGTGTAATTGAGCTTACTATTATCGCTTATGAATATCGCTAATAAGCAGATAGGGGCTGTCTAAGTGTTATAATATTACGTATCCCTTGGTGTGTGATCTGTTGTAAAGAGTCACAGGACTACAAGTAATATCCAAAATAAACATGGGGTTTATTATAACTGAACTGGAACATTTATACGCAATAGGTTACTGCACGAGCTCATCTACACATGTCTTACTATCTCGGGCTCCACCCACAATTGACTGGTCGTGTGAGACTGAACATCACATCCTCTGATGACCTTCATTTAAAGTTCTTAAGGTGGTCCATCCTTAAGGTCGTCCCACAACATCCCCCTTTTTTCCAAAGATAAAAACATATATACATTAAGCAATGATGTTGTGGTTCGGACTAACTATACATGATTAAAACAAAACATTATTCACAGGTAAGAAAATTTGACAGTCTCTAAAATGTAGAGGAGGTTTGCTTATTCGTCCGGATCTGGTTGTCGTGAGTTGCTCCCCTCATTTGGAAAGCTCAGAAAAACGATGATGGCAACATAGCCAATCACCGGCAATCCCTCTGGCCTCTGCATACTTGCTACAATGAACTGAAGTCTGAGGAGAGAGTCCTGGTCATACTGCCTCTTCATGCCAGGACTGCCAGCATTTGTGTCATCCTTTACATGGACTGACCCGATACAATCGACCTGAATATTTGCTGCCTTTTTTGGTGCATTGCTGACTTCATGTATTGTGATGATCTGTAGACCTTGGCATACTGGAAGTCCGGCGACAGCTGGTCCAGTTGTGTCTACAATGTAGAATGTTTGTGGTAACCATATGAAGCTTCCATAGCTGCACTGTAAGGTTAACACTCCAATGCCCTTGAATGGAGAACTATTGTAGGCTGTCAGCCTAGCTGTTGTGGTTTGCACCATGGATCCCCATTTCTTCGAGTACATGTCCTTCATTACATGGATAGGCAGAATATTTGCACTTGCTCCAGTGGTGATTTTTACTCTGAGCTTGTACTTGCCACTCTTCTGTGGACATATAATCTCGATCATGGTGACTGCTTCAGATTGCCTAATAGCATTGACATGTTGATCCAAATTGACTATGTGGATGCTTGTTCGCTATTCACGTGAGCGCAGTCTTCATCAGTGCCCTCCTGGCAACCTGCCTCTCTGCTGACCTGATGTACCTGCTTTGGCTTTTTTTGTTTGTTGACATACCTTCTGTTGCGTTTGCCATCCTTTTTTGTAGTCGTTCTCTCCGCCTGTGATCTGCCATTCTTGTGTGCAGTTTTTGAGCTCAGCCTTCTACACTGCTTTGCCCAATGTCCTCGCATATCACAAGCTTTGCACAGGTCCTACTACACCAGACAGCTGCAAATTGGTTGAGTCAGGCCACATTTGCCACAAGGCTTAGTAGACTTCTGAGCCTTAGTAACCATACTGCTTGTTGTAGCTGCCCCCAGTGCTTGTAAATGTTGGCGCCCAGCCATGATGCCTTCAAATTTCCTTCCAACATCGGGCAGTGTATCCATGGTGTGCCCTTTCTTCTTTTGAAAGGCCTGTAGTGGGGTAGATGCGGCATTCTGACAATTCAGTATCAGCGAAGTCACAATTTTGAGCTTTGTCTCGGCACCTTGCAACAAACTGTTCAATGGACTCATTTCATAGGTCATAAGCTCAAGCCTATGTACTCGGAAATTTAACGGTACCTTCAGTTGCTGCTCCAGGAAGGTCCAGATCTTTCTAGGTTCCTTCAGATCTTCATCTGAAAATCCTGAGGTATTGGGCTGTTTCACACCTTTGTTGCCCAGTGCAATCCTACTTTTGGTAGCTTGTTTCACTGGTTCAGTAACTTCCAGGATTAGGAAACACAGCTCCATTTGCTGTCAGAATAGTTTAAATGCAAATGCTACGCCCGACCTTTTCTAGTCCATAATTGGATATATGAAAGCCATTGTCATAATGATCCATTTTATTATAAATACAGAACTTTTACACAGGTTGTATTTTTCACAGGAACATTTATTTTGTTTTCCCTTTTAAGACAGATTCGGTACCTGCCCCTTTTAAGAGTGCAGTGTTTACACAGATAGGCTGTTTGTTGACACAGCTGTGAGATTTTTTTATTTGCTAGGTGAATTACTTTTTTTTCAACAGAGCTGTTTTTTTAAAAGGGCTGGGAGCTTGCAGTACTTGCAGCTGCCATGACCAGTTTTTAACTTCATGCTGAACCTCCAACGGTGCTGCTGAATCCTTTTGCGCTCTTTTGGGCTGAGGCCCCACCCACAAAGCAGGAAAAGAAAACAGGAAAGCTAAAACAGTAATGGCTTCAGTTACAGTTTTACATTTTTTCAACCCACTGCCAGATAGGTGAAAGCTCTGATCTCCTAGCACATTGCCTGCTGCACTCACAGAGTTCCAACCTCCTGGGGTCCTGGATGTGCTCTTGGGCTTGTTGCAGTGTTGTGAGGTCTCTTGTTAGCTGCTGTCCTGCTGGATCTTCGTCCACTCAGGTAGGCAGCTTGCTGTTCCGTCTTCCTTCTTTTGATGTATTCTTTGGGAAAAATCAAAAGTTGCCATGATGCGATGTTTGGTCGTTTTCAGAAAAAAAAATAGATCCCAATGCAGCCACCATATCAAATAAGTGTGTGGTTTATTATAACTGAACTAGAACATATATACACAATAGGTTACTGCACGAGCTCATCTACACACATCTTACTATCTCGGGCTCCACCCACAACTGACTGGTCATGTGTGACTCAACAACATTTCTTCTGATGACCTTCACTTACAGTTCCTAAGGTGATCCATCTTTGAGGTCGTCCCACAACATCCCCTACACCAGTCACCCTATGACCCCTCTAAATAAGGATGCCAATTTTACCTAAATTAGGGGTACTGATTTATGGGCCCATGCTAACTGGGATTTGAATTGTGAATCCTCCAACAGAGCACCCTCACAACCAGCAGAAAAGATTTTCATCTCATGTCTTAGCTAAATTCAAACTCAAGTTCAAAGGAGAGAGGCCGTTGTCTAATTCAATGCACCACGGAGTCATTTTTCCCTAAAATTCTCCCATTAACATGCTTTAATCTAAACCTTAGAAGAGCACTCCATTTACACTAACCATCCTTGGCTTCTCTGAGGGTAACTGACACTTCAAGGTGAAACTCATTTCACCTCAGATCCTTAAAACTATGAAAGACATTCATCGTACTTGCTCAAACTAGATTCAAACCCAGCTCCTAAGGTTGCTACTCAAAGAGCACATCCAATCTCTTCCTTAGTATCATATCCTGTCCTGCCCACCCATCATTCCCAGTTTTGCTGAACCTAAAACAAAAGCAAAATACTGCAGATTTTGGAAATCGGAAATAAAAACAGAAAATGCTAGAAGTACTCAGCAAGTCTGGCAGCATCTGTGGAGAGTGAAAGAGTTAACACCTCAGGTCAATGACCTTCTGTCAAAACCTACTGGGCCTACATTGGATTGAATTTAAAATCCTTTTCCTCTTCTTCAAATCCCCTTGCTGTCTCATTCTGCTCTCTCTGCAACTTTTTTTTATCCTTATATCCCCTCCCGCGCCCTTCCTCCAACACTCAGACCTTTTATGCATCCCTCTTCCCTTCAGCTCACCCCTGGCAACAAATGCTTCAACCATCTTGGCCCTATGGTCCCTAAACCTTTCCTCCTTTCCATTACTCTCTCCACCTTTAACACCTTCTCAAAAGCACATCTTTTTGACCAAACTTTCAGTCACCTCCTAGAGCCCTTCCATAGTTTGTTGTCAGCTCCTTTGTTGATTTTTCTATTTTTTCTCCCTTTTTGCAAGCACCTTCATATGTGTTCTTCACTTAAGGCATGATAAAATGCATGTTATTAAGTTAAATGTAAGTTATTACAAGGAGCAGGAGTCAGCCATTTGCCGTCTTCTACCATTTTGTAGCCATTTCAGATCTTTATCTATTTAGTCCCAATCCCTGTCTTTTCTCAATATTTCCTTTATTTCCCATGTAATTATCTGCATCTCTTTTAAATACCCCAACTGATTGTACATCTAAGCCTTTCTTGGATGGTGCATTCCCCATTTACACAATCTTTCAGACAATATAAACGCTCCTTGATGGCATAGCGAACAAGTTCACTCAGTCCTGTACCGTACATACAGACCACCAGTGTCCCCAGATTTGATTCCTGATCTCTGCTTAGTTAGTTGATTTTAGCTGAGGCCAATCAGGTTGGGGGGCTGGGGGGCAGCAAGGATGCAGGGAGTGGTGGAAATAGCCAGGCTTCCCATTCCTGATTCAGTGTTCCCTGCTGGAAATTGTGTGTTTGTGTGTGAGACAGTGGAACATGATTCATTTAATAATTCATTTAATACCATTTAATAACTATTGCACCAGTCTGGCCCACAAATAAAAATGGACAGTTTAAAAAAATTTGTTCTCAGAAAGTGCCTGATAATGGTTGAATTTACTTTTCATCCATAATTTCCGTGAAAAGGTGATGGACCTTTTTTCTTGAATGATTCTTTGTACAACTGAGTGATGTGCTAAGCTGCTTCAGAGGCCATTAACCGTTAACCACGTTAAATGGGCTGGAGTCCAATGTTCCCTCTAAGCTGTGCAGGTGCACTGCCATACAGCAATCTGGAACATAATGCACAGTGTAACAAACAGACTGTGTGCATACAACAAAGAAAATTTAGAGGGAACATTGCTAGAGTAACACACAGGCCAGTCTTGGTAGGGGTGCTAAATTCCCCCCACTGAAGACATTACTGCATTTCTGATGAAAGGTTACACAGACCTGAAACATTAACTCTGTTTTTCTCTCCACAGATGCTACCTGACCTGCTGAGTATTTCCACTATTTTCTGTTCTTGTCACTGAACTAGTTAGGTTTTTATGCCATCAAGAAAACAACATCATTACATTCTCAGTCTGGGTTCGGTTCAAAGCCAGAGCCCAGCACTGAAAGGACAATGTTCCAATCCAATTAACACCACCCAATCCCTCTTTGTAGTTGTTTTGAAACAAAAGAAAATAAATGATTGAATGTATTGATGCTCTCACATGACTCACAAACAAAGACAGTGGCTGAACAGTGGGTTATTATTAGATGCTGACAGAATGCTCGAGTTCAGAGCTGTTTCTGTTGATAGCTTACAAAGGATGATAAAATTATTTTAAAGAGTTCCTGCTCCCCCTCAATCTCTAAATGCAACCCTTTGCAGTGATACATGGCAAACCAATCTCTACCCTCTATTTTTAAATATATGTTAGTGATTGATTGAACTCTCACCATCCTGACCTGTACTGAAGCCCATTCAGACTAAGAGGGAACTTTGGCCACTGTCCAGCTGTACCATTTAATAACATGGTGTAATTACTGTGCTCCTGACAAGTCTGAATAGTATAACCTCAGGATGATAAATATGTATTTTTTTATGCATTTAGAAATAGGTCGCTGAAGGTGCAGAGCTGAAAAACAGGTGGGTCATTTAATGGCAACAGATCAACAACAACTTTCAATTAGATAGCATCTTTGACATAGTGAGATGTCCCAAGGTGCTTCACAGAAGCGTAATCAGACAAAATTTGATCCCAAGCCAAACAGAGATTATTAGGACAAAGAGGTGGGTTTGAAGAAGTGTCTTAATGCAGAGTACTTGAGAGGTAGAGAGGCAGAGGAGGCAATTCCAGAGCTTAGGCCCTAGGCAGCTAAAGGCACGGCTGCCAATTATGTGGGACAGGGAGTAAGAGATGCACAAGAGCTCAGAATTGAGGCAGAGATCTGTTGTAGGGCTGGAGGAAGTGACAGAGATAGGGAGGGGAGAGGCTATGAAGGGATTTGAAAACAAGAATGATAATTTTAAAATTGAGATTTTGGTGGACCAATAGGTCAGCAATCATAGGGGTGATGGATGAATGGGACTTGATGCAATTAAGAGGGAGTTTCAGTCCTGCACGCAATTTCCCTCAGTTCTAGCCAGCAGTACACCCAATGTAAAGAACACCCATCTCAGATGGATATCCATGGGTCATCCAAAGGAATGTGGGATAATAGACCCAATGACTTTGATAGGATATGTAAGTGCTCAATTAACAATATGGTTGGATGCTTCCTTGGAAGCACCACATTCACATTCCTGCTTTCAGTGACACTGTATAAAAGAAGTCATGCCAGAAGCTTATGACAAACATCAAGGAATCTCCCTACTGTGCATTGCTAGGAAAATACTTGCAACTGTCTTGCTAAACTGCTTGACACTGCACCTTGAACAGAATGTTCTATCAGAGAGTCAATGCGGCTTCAGAAAAAGTCATGGTACCATTGACATGATTTGCTGCACGTCAGCTCCAGGAGAAATGCCAAGAGCAGAACTGCAACTTGTACTCAACATTTTTGATCTGACTAAAGCCTTTGCGCAGTTAGTTGTGAGGGCCTATGGAAGCTCATGGAAAAATTTGGCTGTCCAGAAAAATTTGGCTGTCCAGAAAAATTCATTATTATGGTCCGGCAATTCCAAAACGCCATGCTTGTTCGTGTCCTGGACGGCGGAGAGTCTTTTGACATCTTCCCAGTTACAAATGGAGTGAAGCTCCTACCCTGTTTTCTGCCATGGTTTCTGAAGCATTCTGGGTTAGCGAAAGTGACATCCACATTAGATATCACACAGATGGCAAGAGGTAGTATTGCCTGATTGACCTCACCCATCCAGATGCCACCAACCAATTCTGTAGGCCCTGGAACAACTGCAGGGAACTGTTTGAATCAAGGTCAGCAGAGTGGTCTACAGCATAAGTAATGCAGTCATCATCATCCAACCCCATGAGTGGATGGTACTGTGTAGTAGCAACCCTCCATGCTACCTTCTCATGCAGCCCTATCTCCATTTTAATAGTTCATTATACAGGTACTCTGGTGTAGGGCTTTATTTCTCCTCTTTATTCCTAGGATGTGAGCCACCTTCTTTACTGCTACAGTCCATCATAGCAGGTTTGATAGAACATTTCAGAGAACGGTTAAGAGTCAATCACATTGCTGTGAGGCTGGAGGAACATATTGACCAGACCAGGTAAGGATGGCAGATTTCCTTCCCTAAAAGGGCAGTAGTGAACCATTGCTAGCTTTTTATTCCAAATTGATTGTAAATTCTCCAATTGCCATGATGGGATTTGAACTCCTATCACCAGATTATTAGCCCAGGCCACTAGATTACTAGTGCTAATAACATAACCACTATGCTATCATACCTGTACCTTTTCTATTACTTGCCTGCACACAAATAAAGAAGAAAGAAACAACTTGGATTTACATGGCACTCCCTCAGTACTGCACTGGAATCAGTCTAGATCGGTGGTTCTCAAATTATGGTCCATGAGCCACTGGTGGTTCGCGAGGCACTGGTGGTCCACAAGGATCCTCCAGGTGGTCCGCAGGCTGATCCAAAATGCAAGTCACTAACATGTAACGCCACAGCCAAGGCCATATGCGAGAAAACAGACCAGAACCCTCAACGCCACCACTCACGTGACATCACACAACCAGACCGGCTCCCAAGTGCATGGCTTGAGTCATAGGTGTGAGCAACAACAATGATTATAATATAATTATAATTACAATATCAGACAATAATTACAATATAAGCAAGATTTATGTTACTGTTGATTTTGTTTGATTAATATAGATATGAGGTATTAGTTTCTCAGAAGATTATTGTGATGGTTTAATAACACATATTAGAATGTTTCAAATAAACGATTTCTCTTGTATTATTAATGTTTATAGCATGAAAATGCCTATACTTTTGTTTCTGGCATGAAATAATAATTTGCTTATAATATTTAATTTAAAAAATACCCATAAATTGATTACATTTAGTAGCAAAAAAGCAGCAAAATATTTATAGTTTCCATCAGTTCCCATTAATCCTGATAAGTTTTTTGCAGTGACAAGCAAAAGCAGGTGGGGTAGGACCGGTAGGTGGTCCACAGGGCTTTTTGCCTTGCCTAAATGGTCTGCAGGGTTTTTTTGTCCCACCTAAATTGACTTTTGCCCTGCCTAAATGGTCCATGGATGAAAAGGTTTAGCGTCATAGTGAACCACAGGCCTAGATTATGCTCAAGACTCTGGAGTGGGGCTTGAACCAATCTTCCTCTAAGGTGAGTGTGTGTGCGGCCAAATAGCTACCTGGAATGTGCCACACATTGAAATAAACATGCTGCTTATAACTTTGTGCAAGTTCAGTGACTATTAAAACATAAGCTGCCCATGGACAAAAAGTAGTACTCAGAGGATTTTATTTAGAGGGAACATTGGCTTGAGCCCACAACTTTCTGACTCAGAGGTATATATATCTGCATGGCTGGGAAAGCAGATATAGTTCAATGTCAAGGTTAACAATCCATTCAGTGGCTTCAGTTGATGCAGTGTGACTGGTTGTGATGCCACCATGAATGGATCTCTCAGGACAAATGTTCAATATATGGACTAAAAACAAGAAATGCTGGAACCACTCAGCAGGTCTGGCAGCATCTGTGAAACGAGAAGCAGAGTTAACGTTTCGGGTCAGTGACCCTTCTTCCGAAGAAGGGTTCCAGCATTTCTTGTTTTTATTTCAGATTTCCAGCATCCGCAGTATTTTGCTTTTATTCAATATGTGGACATCTGACTTGGATGGCCACAGTCACAATTTGAGCCGGTCCTCATGTACCACTTGTGGAGCAAGTGGCCACGTCTTCCCTGGCTCATCCTCAAGTGGTTGAGGGTTGTCCAGATTTTCCGTAGGATGTTGTAAGCTGGGATTTCGTTGCTCGGGTCAGTTACCAGGTTGCAGTTGTTGATGTTAGCAGTCGACCAGGAGGTGCACCATTGAGAAGTGGGGTTGTCGTCAGTTTGTAGGGTGTGGAGTGTGTTCCAGTGGGGGCTACAAGATTTCAGGCGAGTGCGTGGAGGTTTTTTGAGGACCATATCAATGGAAATGCTGACTCCGAGGTCAGAGTGCTCCTACTGAGCCACAGTTGATATGGGGCTGAATTTTACCAGCCCCTCGACGTCGCGGGTGGAGGCTGGTAAAATTTTGCGGGGAGGGGCCCGCCTTGATCACCGCTGTCGGGAAGGGCCCGCCGCATATTGCCGGCGGCGGGGGGATCTCAGTGCGTCCCACCCACCACTTGGCGGCGGGCCCTTCATCTGCATATTCAAATGAACCTAAATGAGATGCAAATAAACAAACCTGCAGGCAGCGGACATCCCACGCTGATTTTACTGACTCCGAACGCAGCTCATGCACCTTCGAAGCTCCATATGGAGTTCCGAGGTGAGAACCTGGTGGGGAGGGAGGAGGAATAAAATTTTCAGGGTGGGAGGGGTGGGGGAGCAGGGAAAACAATTTTTATTGGATGTGGGGATGGTGGGAAGGGGTTGAAGCGCAAATGTGAAGAGGTTGGGGGGGAACATGCGGGTTGGTAATAAAGTTTCTTTTTGTGCTAATGTCCTGTAAAAAAACATTGGGGGTTATGGGAAAGGGCCTCCATTATGTATTTAATTTTTATTAAATAAAGGATTAAATAATCCTTTACAATATTCCTTTAAAAATGTAAAATTTCTCCTAAGGGCTTGCAACCCTTAAAAAATGGTGCCGGCACCTGCGCGCTGGCGTCAGACGCCTTTGCCGAGAAAACTTCTACGTCATCGGGGGCGGCCGCTCCGCCCCCTCCATTTAAGCGAAGCCCGCGCATTATATCGTGGGGGCTCCTTGACGGCACTTCTGTATTGGATGGCTGCCGAGTTGAAAGCGCGCCGCCGTGGAGCGCAGCCGCTGATAAAATTCAGGCTAAGGCGGCTATCCTTTGGATTTTCTTTCCCTTCAGTTTTGGGCTGTCTCTACCAACCCTTCAACCTTGACAAAAGGTTGGATGGTGATCCTTCTGAGGCTGTCTGAAGACTCAGAGTTTTTGTCCCGTATTATGGTTCTCCCCTTCAATTGTCTCGTCCCTTTCAATTTGAGTTAACATGCCATTTTCCTCTTCTGTCTCTAGTCTGCTCTTTAGATTTGTGCAATTCTGCATGTAAACGATTGAGCCCTGTATTTTCACAGAATTTACCCAATCTCCTATAGAAGGAGATGGACGTAACTCTCAGAGAAACGGTGTAAATGACCAAGTCACAGAATCACAGAGTTGTTACAGCACAGAAGAAGGCCAATCGGCCCATCGTGAAATTCACTTAGTGCCACTTCCCCGCCTTCTCCCCATAACTCTGCACATTCTTACTTTTCATATAACAGTCTAATTCCCTTTTGAATGCTTCAATTGAACCTACCTCCACCACATTCTCAGGCAGTGGATTCCAGACCTTAACCACTCACTGCATGAAAAAGTTTCTCCTCATGTCACTTTTGCTTCTTTTACCAATTACTTTAAATCTGTGGCCTCTCACTTTCGATCCTTTCACGAGTGGGAACAGTTTCTCCCTATCCACTCTGTCCAGATCTCTCATGATTGTGAATACTTCTATCAAATCTCCTCTCAGCCTTTTCTTCTCCAAGGAAAACAGTCCTAACTTCTCCAATCTATCTTCATAACTGAATTTCCTCATACCTGGAACCATTCTCATGAATCTTTTCTGCACTCCCTCCAATGCCTTCATATCTTTCTTGAAGTGCGGCACCCAGAACTGGAAGCAATACTCCAGCTGAGGTAGAACTAGTGTCTTATACAAGTTCAACATAACCGCCTTGCTCTTGTACTCTATGCCCCTATTAATAAAGCCCAGGATACTGTATGCTTTATTAACCACTCTCTCAACCTGTCCTGCCACCTTCAATGACTTAGAATTGTACCCTTTATTTTATATTGTCTCTCCACGTTCTTCCTGCCAAAATGAATCACTGCACATTTCTCTGCATTGAATCTGCCACCTGTCTGCCCATTCCACCAACTTGTCTATGTCCTTTGAAGTTCTACACTATCCTCCTCACAGTTCACAATGCTTCCAAATTTTGTATCATCTGCAAACTTTGAAATTATGCCCTGTAAACCAAGGTCTAGGTCATTAATAGATATCAGGAAAAGTAAGCGTCCCAACACTGATCCCTGGGAACTCCACTACAAACCTTCCTCCAGCCCGAGAAACTCCATTAACCACTACTCTCTGTTTCCTGTCACCCAGCCAATTCCGTATCCATGTTACTACTGTCCCTTTTATTCCATGAGCTATAACTTTCAAATGCCTTTTGGAAGTCCATGTACACCATATCAACTGTATTGCCCTCATCAACCCTCTCTGTTACCTCTTCAAAAAACTCCAGCAAGTTAGTTAATCATAATTTTCCCTTAAGAAATCCTTGCTGGCTTACTTTAATTAACCCGCATTTGTCCACATGACTATTAATTTTGTCACAATTCCTGTTTCTAGAAATTTCCCACTTCCTCGAACAATTCTGATGAAGGGTCGCAGACCTGAAACGTTCACTCTGTTTCTCTCTATACAGATGCTGCCAGACCTGCTGAATATTTCCAGCACTTTCTATTCTCATTTCAGAGTTCCAGCATTTGCAGTATTTTGCTCTTATTCCCTTGTCATCAGCACAGTTGAATTACAAGTCACAGGCGCCGCCTGGTGGAACAAAAGGATACAAAACAGTTGAAAGTTAAAGCAAACAACAACATGCATTTATATAACATCTTTAACATAGTGAAACATCCTAAGGTGTTTCAATGGAACATAATCAGATAAGCCAAAGGAGGAGATATTAGGATGGGTGACTAAAAGCTTGGTCAAAGAAGTAGATATTAAGGAGGGTCTTAAAGGAGGGGAGAGTGGTGGAGAGGTTCAGGGAGGAGATTTCTGAGATGAGGGCCTAGATGGCTGAAAGCACAGCTGCCAATAGTGGGGCAATGTAGTTGCGGATGAACAAGAGACCAGAGTCAGAAGAACCGAGAGTTCCAGGAGGTTTATAGGGCTGGATAACGTTACAGAGATAGGGTAGGGCAAGGTCATGGAGGGATCTGAACACAAGGATAAGAACAGGCTGTGTTGACAAGAAAGGAAAGCTGCAAATGCTGAAAACCTGAAATAGAGTAAGAAATTTTTGAAAACACACTGTGGGCCTGCCAGCAAACTAGAGAGCTATGTATTTATAAGATGCCCTATTATCCAATGAACCAGACACACTAGAAGCTCATAAATTTGATCCTAGAGATGGGGAGGGGGAGAGGGGGGGAGTGCGGGGAGGGAGTCCATTGTCCCAGAATCCTGGTGTAAGTGCCAGGATACACCCATCTGTGACCTCTAGCATTGACTGTGTCAAGGTTCGTAGTGTTGAGGGAGGTGCCTACACAGTGAAAGCAGAGTTGCTTCTGAGTTAGAAGGTTATAGGTTCAAATCCCACTCTAAAGACTTGTATATGTAATCTAGACTGATAATTCAGTGCTGCACTGTTGGAAGTGCCATCTTTTGGATGAGACACCAGCTGCTCTCTCAGGTAGATGGAAAAGATCTCAGGGCACTTTAAAAAAAAAGCATCAGAGTTTCCTGGCCAATATTTATCCCTTAACCAATAGCATTAAAACATATCAGCTGGTCATTCTTGCTGTTTGTGGGAGCTTGTTGTGTGAAAATTGGCAGCCGCATATCCTGCATTAAAATAGTGACTACATTTCAAAAGTACTTTATTGACTATAAGATCAAAGTGCCACCACCTGTATGCCAAGCTTTAACCAAAACTGGAAGCCAATGCAACAATCTCATGGTGGCAGGGGTCTTTATTATGAGGGAACAGACATCTGGCAGGAAATTTGCAGAGAAAGAAAAGACTTACATTTATATAGCGTCTTTCACAACCCCAAGACATCCCAAAGCATGTCACAGCCAATTAAGTACTTTTGAAATGTAGTCAGTGTTGTAATGTAGGAAATACAGCAGTCAATTTGCAATAAGCTCACACAAACAGCAATGTGATAGTAACCAGAAAATCTGATTTATTTGGTGATGATCGAGGGATAAATATTGGTCAGGATACCAGGGAGAAGTTCCCTGCTCTTCTTTGAAATAGTGTTATGGGATATAAGATTAAATAAGATAGGGGTGGTTTATGCCCCCTTCTAAGGTGGGAACAGACTTGGCAGCACAAAGCTTGTTGTGAATCAACTTTTTTGAGACAAAGGTAAGGACAAGTTTAGTAAGTTTTAAGATAAACTACTAGTTATAAACTCAGGCAGTAATGAACATTCTAACACAGATTATACTACCCGTATTAGAAACTGGATGGTAGAACACACGACTAGTTTCTTGTGCAGCTTTGAGGTCCTCAAGCTTTTTCGATGTCTGTCTGTCTGTCTATCACTCTATCTCTCTCTCTCTCAGTTTCTCTTGTCTCTTGTTGTTGTTTGAAGAGTTTCTCACTGTACAGTGTCTTCCTTCTACAGAGAAGACTTCTTTTATCCTGGCAGCTTTCCAATTAACCCTCCCTTCTCCCAATCAGTGATTAGTCTTGTATTAAAGGATGCCTTTCTTAACCAACCAAGGATCATTTTGTAATGGTTGCTAACCTTTTGGATTTATGTAAGTAATATTCCTATGTGTTGACGACTTTATCTCATTGCGAGACAAATCTACATTCTGTTCTTACAGAAGCTGTTTTCACTGACTGCTCTCAAGGTCTCACCATTTTACTGCAAGCAAGCATTTTAAAACTCGGCATAGTCTCCCAGAATCCCTTTTTGAGTGTTGTTGGAGCTGCACTCATCCAGGCAAATGGAAAGTATTCAATCACAATCCTGACTTGTGCCTTGTAGATGGTGGACAGGCTTTGGGGAGGCAGGAGGTGGGTTACTCGCCACAGAATCCCCAGCCTCTGACCTGCTCTTGTAGCCACAGTACTTGTATGGCTGGTCCAAAGAACAAAAGAACAAAGAACAAAGAACAGTACAGCACAGGAACAGGCCATTCGGTCCTCCAAGCCTGCGCCGATCTTGATGCCTGCCTAAACTAAAACCTTCTGCATTTCCGGGGACCGTATCCCTCTATTCCCATCCTATTCATGTATTTGTCAAGATGCCTCTTAAACGTCGCTATCGTACCTGCCTCCACCACCTCCCCCGGCAGCAAGTTCCAGGCACTCACCACCCTCTGTGTAAAGAACTTGCCTCGCACATCCCCTCTAAACTTTGCCCCTCGTACCTTAAACCTATGTCCCCTAGTAACTGACTCTTCCACCTTGGGAAAAAGCTTCTGACTATCCACTCTGTCCATGCCGCTCATAACTTTGTAAACCTCTATCATGTCGTCTCTCCACCTCCATCGTTCCAGTGAAAACAATCCGAGTTTATCCAACGTCTCCTCATAGCCAATGCCCTCCAGACCAGGCAACATCCTGGTAAACCTCTTCTGTACCCTCTCCAAAGCCTCCACGTCCTTCTGGTAGTGTGGCGACCAGAATTGCACGCAATATTCTAAGTGTGGCCTAACTAAAGTTCTGTACAGCTGCAGCATGACTTGCCAATTTTTATACTCTATGCCCCGACCGATGAAGGCAAGCATGCCGTATGCCTTCTTGACTACCTTATCCACCTGCGTTGCCACTTTCAGTGACCTGTGGACCTGTACGCCCAGATCTCTCTGCCTGTCAATACTCCTAAGGGTTCTGCCATTTACTGTATACTTCCCACCTGCATTAGACCTTCCAAAATGCATTACCTCACATTTGTCCGGATTAAACTCCATCTGCCATTTCTCCGCCCAAGTCTCCAACCGATCTATATCCTGCTGTATCCTCTGACAATCCTCATCACTGTCCGCAACTCCACCAACCTTTGTGTCATTCGCAAACTTACTAATCAGACCAGCTACATTTTCCTCCAAATCATTTATATATACTGCAAACAGCAAAGGTCCCAGCACTGGTCCCTGCGGAACACCACTAGTCACAGCCCTCCATTCAGAAAAGCACCCTTCCACTGCTACCCTCTGTCTTCTATGACCGAGCCAGTTCTGTATCCATCTTGCCAGCTCACCTCTGATCCCGTGTGACTTCACCTTTTGTACCAGTCTGCCATGAGGGACCTTGTCAAAGGCTTTACTGAAGTCCATATAGACAACATCCACTGCCCTTCCTTCATCAATCATCTTCGTCACTTCCTCAAAAAACTCAATCAGGTTAGTAAGACATGACCTCCCCTTCACAAAACCATGCTGCCTCTTGCTAATAAGTTTGTTTGTTTCCAAATGGGAGTAAATCCTGTCCCGAACAATCCTCTCTAATAATTTCCCTACCACTGACGTTAGGCTCACCGGCCTAGAATTTCCTGGATTATCCTTGCTACCCTTCTTAAACAAAGGAACAACATTGGCTATTCTCCAGTCCTCTGGGACCTCACCTGTAGCCAATGAGGATGCAAAGATTTCTGTCAAGGCCCCAGCAATTTCTTCCCTTGCCTCCCTCAGTATTCTGGGGTAGATCCCATCATGCCCTGGGGACTTATCTACCTTAATGCTTTGCAAGACGCTCAACACCTCCTCCTTTTTGTTCAATTTCTGTTCAATGGTAACCTCAGGATGTTGAGAGTGGGGGATTCAGCGATGGTAATGCCATTGACTATCAACTGTCTTGTTGCAGATGGTCATCGCCTGGCACTTGTCGGGCAGGAAAGGTGAGTGGCATCCCACTTTCTTGCAGCTCCACCCATTCCTTTCTCTTGAGGCACTTCCACACATTCCCATCTGAACAGCCAACAAGGACACTCACCCTCATTTTATTGCCATGTTACACACATTGCTCACAGTCACCCTCCATAAATGTTGTAATTCCATCTTTTCCACACAATCTATTTCTGGCACTCATAACTCTCTGCTTTCTCTCCTTGCAGATGAAGGGAGTACAGAACTCCAGGCAGAGGCAGAGAACCTGGGGTAATGGCCACCCTGAGTCCTGTTGCAGAGGAGGCCATGGAGATCATCAGAGTGGCAGTGAAGGAAGACAATGGATTAACTACTGCTTGCTGAGCTGGTGCCTGTGTGTCTGCAAATTGTATTGATCTGTGCTGATCAGAACTCTCTGGCAGAATACTAAAGTCATTAAGTTACAAACGAGATCAAGAAGATGCTATTAAAACTGGTGCAGATGTTTATGTGATAAGGACAGTATAAATATCAGCTTGGCTTTGGGTTCGGAGCCAAAGATCTGCAGATGGACACAGGAAGCAAACGGAGCCTAGTCTGCCAGCTCAGACCTACATTGCTGACGAAGTGACTACCTGGGAGAGTCGTAAGTATACACTCTAGTAACAAGACAGGAAAGCTAGTTAGAAACAGGGACTCACGAGGGGAATCTATGGGTAACTGTAAGCTTTGAATTAATGTTTAATAAATACTACTGTGAGTTAACCACAGTCAGTGAGTAGTTCCCTGTTTTGCTCGGATGCATATTCATCGTCTCGGACTTAGTGTGGGAAAGTGAGGAAAAAAGTGTTGGTAGCAAAACTCCCTACTGCAGAGTGCAAGGCCATTGGAGATGGAGACACGGAGGTCTCCCAGATACCTGATGACAGAATTAGATATCACACTGCCACATAGCACATAAAAATCATTAATGTTGATTTGCTGTCCACTAACTGAAATATGAGAATCTGCACAATGATGACTTTGAATCCTTTCCCCATGTCAATTCTAATTCATGTATTTCATCTCCCACATGTTCTTCAAGTGTGATACAACAGCTGTTGAGGGAGGAGGCAACAGAGGAGGTTGTGCACTCTGAGGAAGCATCATCACACAACTCATGCGCATCCTCCAACAGCGCAAATACACACAACGCGGTGGGGACTCCAAGGGGTTAGCTAGGTTGTCACATTCAAGAAGCTCGACACCATCCAGGACAAAGCAGCCCACTTGATTGACACCCCATCCACTACCTTCAACATTCATTCCCTATACCACTGACGCACAGTGGTAGCAGTGTGTACCATCTACAAGATGCACTGCAGCAACTCACCAAGGCTCCTTAGACAGCACCTCCCAAACCCACGACCTCAACCACCTAGAAGGACAAGGGCAGCAGAGGCATGGGAACACCACCTGCAAGTTCCCCTCCAAGCCACACACCATCCTGACTCGGAACTATATCGCCGTTCCTTCACTGTCGATGGGTCAAAATCCTGGAACTCCCTTCCTAACAGTACTGTTGGTGTACCAACACCCCAATGACTGCAGCGGTTCAAGAAGGCAGCTCACCACCATCATTTCAAGGGCAATTAGGGATGTTCAATAAATGCTGTCCTAGCCAGCGATGGCCACATCCCCTGAATGAATAAAAAAAAAGTGCACATCACAAGTGAGCAGGAGCAGTCATTGGAGAAAGGACAGCAGTAGAGTGTCCCTGTTGGAAGGTGCAGGATTCTCCAAGCTCTGTTTAGCTGGACAAAGATGCTGATCCTCAGGGATCATCCATGAAGAGGACTATTCTGGAGCAGTAACAGAAAATGTATGAAGTTCTGTAAACATTTTCAGTGGTTCTGTGCGCCTTTGGAGAGAAATTGGAGGGGTCCATCATAGCATGAGTACCATGATGTCTCAGGTCTTTGTGCTGATGTCCACCTCCATGGAAATGCATCAGATGTGGCAAGCAACTGAGTGCATGCATATCCTTACCAATGCCCTGCATATTCAATCTGCCACTATAAATAGGATAGAGGAAAGCCTTGCCTTGTCTGTTCAGTGCCTCACTGAAGTGCAACAAAGTGCTCTCCAGCTCTTGGCTAGCAGGAAAGTGCAAGTGGGCCACGAGAGGATGGATGGAGAAAGGGCACAGGGAAATTGGGACACTGCTCAATGTGCTCTCACTTTTCATCCCTTGCCTCCCCTTGCCCCTCCTCACCCCCACACCAGAGGCAAAGCCCCATATGCTGCATCCTGCCCGATGACTAAGTCTGCCCTTACATAGCTACAGGTAGTTCAGCCTGTGGCGAGGCTCTCATGAGCCCCAAAACCCAGAGAGCGTCCGCCATTAGGATCGCAACTGTCAGGGCATGTGAACAAGCAGCCTGCCTCTAGCTGAAGCCACAAGGGTAGTACCATGTAGAAGTAATAGGAACAGGAAGAGATTTTAGTTTCATAAGGGTATTCACTTGGGTGTTTATAACAATGCCACTCTGTCAATATTTTTGAGAATGTTATTGTAGCACAAACTTTATTTAAAGTCTCCATTGTCCAGTCTGGTAACATAATGGTAATGTTGCTGGACTAGTACTCCAGAGGCTTGGACTAATGCTTTGGAGATACTAGTTCAAATCTCCACCACTGCAGCTGAAGAAAATTAAATTCAATTAAAAGCTAGTCTCAGTAATTGTGACCAAGAAACTACTGGATTGTCATAAAAACCCATCTGGTTTAATAATGCCCTTTAGGGAATGAAATCTGCTGTCTTTACCTGGTCTGGTCTATATGTGACTGCAAACTCACAGCTATGTGGTTGATTCTGAACTGCCCTCTAAAATGGCTTAGCAAGCCACCCAGTTGTACCAAACTGCTATGAAAAAGACTAAAGAATAAAACTGGACACGACAAAAGCATACCCAGCCCAGTTTCCCCTGAAAAATCCTCCTCACTTGTGCCAAAATAGGGAGAGCTGCCCCACAGACTAGTCAAGCAATAGCCTGACATTGTCATACTCACGGAATCATACCTTAGAGCTAACATCCCAGACTCCTCCATTACCATCCCTGCTAATGTCCTGTCTCACCGCAGGACAGACTCAGCAGAGGTAGTGGTATACAGTCAGGAGGGCATGGCCCTGGGAATCCTCAACATTGACTGTGGACCCCATGAAGTCTCATGGCATCAGGTTAAATATGGGCAAAGAAACCTCCTGCTGTTTACCACCTACTGCCTTCCCTCAACTAATGAATCAGTATGCCTGCAGGTTGAACACAACTTGGAAGAGGCACTGAGGGTAGCAAGGGCACAGAATGTACACTGGGTGGGGGACTTTAATGTCCATCACCAAGAGTATCTCAGTAACACCGCTACTGGCTAAGTCCTGAAGGACATATCTGCAAGACTGGACTTGTGGCAGGTGCTGAGAAAACATAAACGAGGGGGAAAAAAAGCTACTTGATCACATCCTCACCAATCTTCCTGTTGCAGATGCATCTGCCCATGACAGTATTGGTAGGAGTGACTACTGCACAGTTCTTGTGGAGATGAAGACCTGCCTTCACACTAAGGATACTCTACATTGTGTTGTGTGACACACTCACAGTGCTAAATGGGATAGATTCAGACCAGATCTAGACGCTCAAAACCAGGCATCCATGAGGCTGTAGGCCATCAGCAGCAGCAGATTTGTACTCCACCACAATCTGTAACCTCACGGCCCAGCATATCCCTCACTCTATCATTACCATCAAGCCAGGAGACCAACCCTGGTTCAATGAGCGGTGCAGGAGAGCATGCCAGGAGCAGCATGAGGCATATCTAAAAATGAGATGCCAACCTGGTGAAGCTACAAAACAGGACTACATGCATACTAAACAGTCAATTAAACAGTCAACAGTCATTAAACAGTCAATGCAGCATTGACAGAGCTAAGCAATCCCACAACCAATGAATTAGATGAAAGCTCTGCAGTCCTGCCACATCCAGTCATGAATGGTGGTGGAAAATTAAACAACTAACAGGAGGAAAAGGCTACACAAACATCCCCATCCTCAATGATGCACAAGAGGCCAGAATTAAGGGAGTGCAGATATCTTGGAGGGCTGGAGGAAATTACAGAGACAGGGAGGAACAAAGCCGTGGAGGGATTTGAAATCAAAGATGAGATTTTAAACTCGAGGCTTTGCTTAACTGGGAGACAGTGTCGGTTAGTGGACACAGGGGTGATGGGCGAATGGGATTTGATGTGAGTTAGGATACAGGCAGCAGAGTTTTGGATGACCTCAAGTTTAAGGAGGGTAGAATCAGCCAGGAGTGCATTGCAATGGTCCAGTCTGGAGGTAACAAAGGCATGGATGAGGGTTTCAGCAGCAGAGCAGCTGAGGCAGGGGCAGAGTCAGTCAATGTTGTGGAGGTGGAAATAGCCAGTCTTAGTGACAGTGCGAATCTATGGTTGAAAACTCATCTCAGGGTCAAATATGACACTGAGGTTGCGAACAGTCTGGTTCCAGCCTCAGACAGTTGAGGCTGTTAGAGGGATGGAGTAATTCAATGTTTGGCACCTGGAAGCTAAACTCCACACGAGTGTGAGAATGTAATTGCAGCCAAGCATTATAGATTGGGTATAGCTGACTGCGAATTGCTTCAGTAGCTGCCAGTCTTAGACTTAGAATCATAGAATGGTTACAGCAGAGAATGAGGCCATTTTGCCCATCCATGCCAGCCCTCTGCAAGAACAACTCAGCTAGTCCCACTCCCCTGCCTTTTCCCTGTAGCCCTCCAAGTCTTTTCTACTCCGATAATTATTAAATTCCCTTTTGAAAGCCATGATTGAACTTGTATTGCATTGGCATTACATCTTTGTATAAGTGACTCTGTTGGAAATTTAAGCACTTTTACAGAATTGAAAATACAGCCTGCACTATGTTTTCATGTGACTTCATATATTAAAATCTGTTCAGCTTCTTGAAAAGGCTTTGAGCCTTAAGTAAATTGTGTAGATTTTATTTTTAATACACATTTTTGGACTTAAAGTATTTTAATTATTTAAAAAAATCTGTAATCTCATTAAACCATTTGAAAGGCTGATTTTATTATGCAGAAAATAATTACATTTGGGCCATTACAAGGAAATCCTTGATGTTAGTTACTGACAGGATTACAGAGAGGTCACAGATACCAAAACATTTTACAAATATAAACGTTTTATGGGATTTGAGGATTGTTTGAGATCACCAAGGGCTGTAAGAGGGAACGCTTTCACTGGGTGACTATCCTGTCAGTCAATAGGGAGGGCGCCAGTGTGAGGCTGGAGAAGTCCTGAAAAATGAAAACAAACATAAAAGTTAGCATTATAAAGAAAAGAAAGATGAAGGGAACAAATTAGAACCAGAAAATTAGAAAAGGAAAATAATACACCTCTATATAGATATTACCTTAGCACATTTCTTCAGAAACATCCCAAAGTGCTTCACATACAAGAAATTACTTTGCATTTCAGTGATTATTGCCATGTAGGACCACAGGATCATAGGAAATAGAAGCAAGTGTAGGCCATTCGACCCATCAAGCCTGCTCTGCCATTCAAATAGATCATGCCTGATCATCTATCTCCATGCTATATTTCCCCACTATCCCCATATCCCTTGATGTTGTGAGTATTCAGAAATATATTGATTTCTGTCTTGGGCATGTTCAATGACTGAGCTTCCACAGCCCTCTGGGGCAGAGAATTCCACAGATACACCGCCCTCTGAGTAAAGAAATTCCTCCTCATCTCAGTCTTAAATGGCCTGCTCCTTATTCTGAGACAGTGTTCCTTTGTCCTTGACCCACCAGGCAGAGGAAACATCCTATCCCCATCTACCCTGTCACGGCCTGTAAGAATTTTGTAAATTTCAATGAGATCACCCCTCATTCTTCGAATGTAGGTGAAGAGTCTGGTTCGCTATTGGATAATCTTTTCTTTAAATTCATTCTTAGGGTCTGAGCAACACCGTCATTCAGTGCCCATCCTAAGGTACCCTTGAGAAGGTGGTGGTGACCCTTTTTCTTGAACTACTGCTGTCCATGTGACCAAGGTTCTTCCTACACAGTTGTTAGGTTGGGAGTTCCAGGATTTTGGCCCAGCAATGATGAAGGAATAATATTGTAATTGTGAGTGACTTAGAGGTGATGGCATTCCCATGCACATGCTGCCCTGGTCCTTCTCATTAGCAGAGGGTTTGGGAGGAGCTGCTGCAGAAGCTCGGTGAGTTGCTCTAGTGCATCCTATAGATAGTACACACTGTAGCCATGGTATACCAATGCAGGAGGGAGTGGATGTTTAAGCCAGGGATGGGGTACCAATGTAGCAGACTGCTTTGTCCTGAGTATAGATGCCTCTACTCAAGTTTCTTATCAAGTTTGTTTAATTTGTTCAGCCAATGTGGCCCATGCTGACAGCACCACATTTATTTCTTGTCTCTTTCTGAAAAGGTGGCTGTGAGCTGCCTTCTAGCAATTGCCTTTACAAACAGGCAGCTTGATTAAGAGTCAACCAAGTTGTGTGAGACTGGAGTCATGGATAGACCAGACTGGGTAACGACAGCAGGTTTCCTTCCCTGAAGGATGATTGTGAACCAGTTGCATTTTTATGTTAATTTCCTGGAAAATCTTCTGGTGCTACCCCACAATTTGGGGGTAAGATAGTGCAATGGTTATGCTACTGGACTAGTAATCCCCATGAACATGAGTTCAAATGGAAATTTGAGAATTTGAATTCAGTTTTTTAAAAATTGGGCATAAAAAGCTGGAATCAGTAAAAGTGACCATGAAAGTGTTGGATTGCTGTAAAAACCCACTAATGTCCTGTAATGAAATGTGCCATCCTTACATGATCTAGCTTATAGTCCCATACCAATATGGCCTAGTAAAACACTCAGTTGTATCAAATCCCTGTAGTACAAGAAGAAGCCCCACCACTACCTTCTCAGGGGCAACTAAGAATGGGCAATAAAATGTTGGTCTTCCTAGTGACACCCGTCTTCACATTGAGGGTACCCTCCATCGTGTTGTGTGAGACTACAACCGTGCTAAATGGGATAGATTGCAAACAGATCTAGCAATGCAAAACTGGGCATCCATGAGGTGCTGTGGACCATCAGCAGCAGCAGAATTGTACTCAACCAGAATCTGTAACCACATGGCCCGGCATATCGCCCACTCTACCATTACCATCAAGCCAGGGGACCAAACCTGGTTCAATGAAGAGTGCAAGAGGGCCTGCCAGGAGCAGTACCAGGCATACCTCAAAATGAGGTGTCAACCTGGTGAAGCTACAACCAAGGACTTGCTAACAGTGTGAGTAGCATGCGATAGACAGAGCTAAGTGATCCCATAAACAACGGATCAGGTCTAAGCTCTGCAGTCCTGCCACATCCAGTCATGAATGGTGGTGGACAATTAAACAAGTAACTGGAGGAGGTGGCTCCACAAATATTTCCATCCTCAATGATGGAGGAGTCCAGCACATCAGTGCAAAAGATAAGGCTGAAGCATTTGCAACAATCTTCAGTCAGAAGTACCAAGTGGATGATTCATCTTGGCCTCCTCCTGAAGTCCCCAGATGCCAGTCTTCAGCCCATTCGATTCACTCCTCGTGATATCAAGAAACGACTGAAGGCACTGGATACTGCAAAGGCTATGGGCCCTGACAACATTCCGGCAAAAGTACTGAAGAACTGTGCTCCAGAACTTGCCGCGTCCCTGGCCAAGCTGTTCCAGTACGGCTACAACACTGGCATCTACCCGGCAATGTGGAAAATTGACTAGGTATGTCCTGCACACAAAAAGCAGGACAAATCCAATCTGGCCAATTACTGCCCCATCAGTCTACTCTCAATCATCAGTAAAGTGATGGCGTTGTCAACAGTGCTATCAAGTGGCACTTGCTTAGCAATAACCTGCTCAGTGATGCTCAGTTTGGGTTCCACCAGGGCCATTCAGCTCCTGACCTCATTACAGACTTGGTTCAAACCTGGACAAAAAAACTGAACTCAAGAGTTGAGATGAGAGTGACTGCCCTTGACATCAAGGCAGCATTTGACTGAGTATGGCATCAAGGAGCCCTTGCAAAACTGGAGTCAATGGGAATCAGGGGGAAAACTCTCCACTGGTTGCAGTCATATCTAGCGCAAAGGAAGACGGTTGTGGTTGTTGGACGTCAATCATCTGAGCTCCAGGACATCACTGCAGGAGTTCCTCAGGGTAATGTCCTAGGCCCAACCATCTTCAGCTGCTTCATCAATGACCTTCCTTCAATCATAAGGTTAGAAGTGGGGATGTTCGCTGATGATTGCACAATGTTAAGCACCATTTGGGACTCCTCAGATACTGAAGCAGCCCTTGTCCATATGCAGCAAGACCTGGGCAATATCCAGGCTTGGGCTGATAAGTGGCAAATAAAATTCATGCCACACAAGTGTTGGGCAATGAACATCTCCAACAAGAGAGAATCTAACCATCTCCCCTTGACATTCAATGGCATTACGATCACTGAAACCCCCACTGTCAACTTCCTGGGGGTTACCATTGACCAGAAACTGAACTGGAATAGCCAGAGAATTACTGTGGTTACAAGAGCAGGTCAGAGGCTAGGAATCCTGTGGTGACTAACTCACCTCCTGACTCGCCAAAGCCTGTCCACAAGCAACAAGTCAGGAGTGTGATGGAATACTCTCCACTTGCCTGGATGGGTGCAGCTCCAACAACACTCAAAATTCAACACCATCCAGGACAAAGCAGCCTGCTTGACTGATCCACAAATATTCACTCCCTCCACCACCGACGCACAGTGGCAGAAGTGCGTACCATCTACAAGATGCACTGCAGCAAATCACCAAGGCTCCTTAGACAGCGCCTTCCAAACCCACAAACTCTACCACCTGGAAGGACAAGGGCAGCAGATGCATGGGAACACCACCACCTGCAGGTTCCCCTCCAATCCTCACATCATCCTGACTTGGAACTATATTGCTGTTCCTTCACTGTCGCTGGATCCAAATGTTGGAACTTCCTCGCTGGGTCAAAATCCTGGAACTCCCTTCCAAACAGCACTATGGGTGTACCTACCCCACATGGACTTCAGCAGTTCAAGGAGGCAGCTCACTACCACCTTCTGAAGGGCAATAAATGCTGGCCTTGCCAGCAATGCACACATCCCATGAATGAATTTTTTAAAAACTACATCCTGAGAAAGAATTTTTTAATATGTTTTAAATGACCAGATTGATTGAATTCAATTTCACACTTGCAGCGATGGGATTTGACTCAAGACTTTTGGGTTGTTAGTCCCACACAATAACCAATGCACTGTGTCTGATATGTGCCCATTATTTTACGTGTGAGCCTGACAGGGTGGTAGCTGTTTTTTCATCTGTGGAGAGCATCATACTGCCAGGCCAGGGCAGCATTAGTTTGGAGCATACTGCCTGGCCATCTGGTCCACTGGACTCATTCGTGAGGCCCAGGAAGAATATATTAGAGATGTGAGGGGAAAATAGAATGGGTGAAAAATTGCACAAGGGGTGGGTGTGTCCCAGCAAAGATGTCAGGATGTGTCCGCCCTGGACCTTTGCTGTTAATTCCACCAGAGGTCAGGGGGAAGTTCCTTAATTTAAATAGTGAGAAGCCATGTTGCCATGATATACTGTTGGGAATGATAGCATAGTAACATAGGGATTAACGTAGAGGCCTGGACTAATGATCCAGAGCCATGAGATCAAATCCCACCTAGCAGTTGGGGAATTTAAATTCAGTTAATTATATAAATCTGGAATTAAAAAGCTGGTATCAGTTGTTGTAACCATGTAACTAGTGGATTGTCATAAGAATCAATCTGGTTCACTAATGTCCTTTAGGGAAGGAAATTTGCTGTCTTTACCTAGTCTGGCCTATGTGTCATTCCAGACCCACAGTAATGTGGTTGATGCTTAACAGCCCTCTGAAATGGCCTAGCAAGCCACTTAGTTGTCAAGAAGGCAGCTCACCATCACCTTCTCAAGGGCAATTAGTGATGGGTAATAAATGTTGACTTTGCTGGTGACACTCACCTCCTGTGAGCGAATAATAAAATAATTAGGCACCTGTTTGCCTGAAGAAGCTGCATATTAGTGTGGTAGTTTGTAAATAGGTTAAATTTAAATAGTTTGAAATGAAATTTCTGTTATTTCTTCATGGAGGTGAGGGGAGTGGTGCAGGCCACAATCTCAAGTGGAGACCACTTTAACATTTGGCAGTCTGGACCCAGTGTACTGCCGCCCAAGAAATGGTGGTTCCTCCGGGAATTGCGATCTTCCAATGTTAGGAGTTGCCAGCCCCGCTTCTTCCTGTATCAATGGTCTTGTTTAGAGGAGGTAGAAGCTCTTACAAGCTCATTGGGGGACTCCATTGATAGGCCAGATCCCAGTAACATTTAATCCCAAATCTTGTAACATGAGTTACCAAACTTGATTTATAGGTAACCTCAACAGCAAACACAGTACTAATAATTATAAACCAGTCTTCTCAGCAAAAGAAACATGCTTACCAAGCACTCCCAGTCTTCAGCCAGCCATAATGTGCTTTACAAAAGCTACAAAATAACAAAAAGGAAGATTAATTATTTGATAACCTTAAATGTAGAAGACTTAGCTCATACCTGAGGTGAGATGATAGCTTTTTGGTTTCCAGTTTATCATTAGTAGTATCCATTCGCCTGGGAGTTTCAATGTTTAAAACAGGCCTACAGAATGTAGTTCACTGGTAATGCCATAGGCTTCTAAAGGGACCCAGGTGACCAGTAAAGCTAGCATTTGGACTTCAGGGGGACCCAGGTGTCCCATGGATAGCATTGAGCTCTAAAGGATTCCAAGTGTTTTTTGAAAATCACATTGGGCTCCAAAGGGACCCAGATATTTAGTGAAGCTAGCATTAGGCTCTAGAGCGACCCAGATATCCAGTGTAGTAATAGGTTCTAGAGGGGTCCAGAAGACCAGTGGATAATACTGAGATCCAGATACTTGAGCTGATACTACAGTACAGTACTAAGGGACTGCTGCACTATATTTCAGATGAGGTAGACATAAAAATTACATGGCACTTTTTGAAGAGCAGGGGAGTTCTCCTGGCGTCCTAGCCAATCTCCCAACTAATGTCACTAAAAACCCGATTATCTGGTTATTGTTATGTTGCTGTTTTTGGGACCTTGCTGTGCAGTAAATGGCTGACATGTTTCCTAGATTATGTTAGCAACTATACTTCAAATGTACTTCACTGACAGCAAAGTGCTTTGGAACGTCCTGAGGTTATGAAAGACTTTGTAAATGCAAGTTCTTTCTCGCTTTCTAATACAGTAGCGTGGAGAAAACCTTTAGCTCATAGTATCAGCAGGACTGGTTTGCACCAGATTCTATTTTAGTAAATTACTCAGACTGTTCTGGTGTTAGAGGAAGTCCTGGAAATTGAATATTTGTCAATGAGTATCTTCAGGTCAGGTACAGCAAAGATTAAATCCAAGGTCCTTTGACTCCAACCTCTAAAAATATGCTCTATTGAACCAGTCTGAATTGAATGCTACTTTCCGCACTATTGAGGCTAAATTTTCCCAGGCGGCTTTGGCGGCAGGGGCGCAAGAAAATTTAGAAAGATGCATGTTGGATCAGCTCCCCGATATGTTCCCACCTCCATGCACATTTCCCGGAGGCAGACTAGTGCGTTTAATGACAACCCGTCCAGCAGCAGCTGGAATCCAATTAAGGATGTTAATGAGCCACTTATTGTCAATTTTCCAGGCCACTAGAGATTTTCCCGATGGCACAGCAGGCCCCCGCTGTGTCAGGATCCTGAAAATGGATCAGAGAAGGTCTCACAATGGGAGGTCCGAGCTGCGACTCATTTGAGGGTCTGAATTTATTTTCCGGCAGTAATTCACAAAGGGGATTTATCCCCAGGCAGCAGGCATGTCCTGGCAACCACCTCATGAATATTGTTGTCTCTGCTAATGCTTTCCCTGCTACAGCCGTTTCCCTCCCACTCAAATAGGCCGCTCCTATTGATGGTCAGGCATTGCCCAGACAGCAAAGGCAGCTGGTGGCCCTACAAAGGGACTGTGCTGAGTGGGCCTCCCAACGCTAGAACCTAACCACCGTTCCTAATTGGACGGGGCTCCCGGAGGTGGCTTCTTAATTGACCGCCTCAGGGAAGATTGTGTCCGTCGTCCAGCCATGGCCACTTTCAGTTTTCTGACCCAGAATTCATCCCGATGTTGGGATTGGGACCCACCTGGGCAAATTCAGCCCTTGGTCTCTGAGGGATAATGAATTACCTGTGCCTCATCCTCTCGCAACTAAGAAAATGCATTCATGTAGAAACTTTACAGTCAGCTGACAAAGGAGACTTTCATTCCATCAATCTGGACTGGGTCTAAACTCAAGTTCCAGAGATGAAAGGATAGTACCAACCCATCCCCCAAGAATAACGATTAAATTAGAACTTGCTCCTAAAGATTTGGGTGCACCTATGATGATTTCAATAGTGTCTACCGAAGCAAGCCAGTTAATGCCAGTCTCTGCCTACTCAGCATGTTCCATCTAGATTTTTAATTATTCCAGTTTTCTCATCGCCTTTCCTGAAGCTGCTGACTGATGTTTAGGTATGTTTCCACATACATTGATAGCCTTATATTAAGACAATGGCCAATTCTCCTTGTGTGAACCAAGACGGAGCATGGTAGCAGCCTATTTGACTGTGGAAGAAGATTACAGCTAAGCCTGACCCTGTCTTCACCTAACTTCATATATATACACACACACACACTTTCCAGCAGAAATCACCAATAGCAATCAAGACTGAGAACCTTGGATAAAAGCAAAATACTGCAGATACTGGAAATCTGAAACAAAAACAAAAAGTGCTGGAAATACTCAGCAGGTCTGGCAGCATCTGTGGAGAGAGAAACAAAGTTAACGTTTCAGGTCAGTGACCCTCCATCAGAACCTTGGAGATATTTGTCTTTCCATCATCTAAAAGTGTTAAGGCCAAATGTAGTAACTAAACACAAACTGCAGGTGTGCAAAGCAGGGACTTTCCTGTACTGTATGATTTAGTACCACAAAAGCCACTGCTCTTATTCACTGTGCCATGGGGCTCAGCTCTTGACTTTGTTTTAACTAACTTACCTTCATAGTTGATACAACCATTGGCATCTTCCTGTCCAGCCATCAACTGCTCCACCTCGTCCTCTGTCATCTTCTCACCTGTTGGAAAACCGTGAAGTGACATTAGCACCAGGAGCAAAGGTAAACCCTCACTGTGAATAATGGCTGCAGGCTTCAAATCAATCTTTTACTCTCCTCTCATTTTCTCCCCTCACACTCTGTCTCTTTAATCCTAAAATATGACCCCTGTTGAAGGGGATACTGCTGAGTGGAGTTGGTGGGAAGAGTCCCTGACATCTCTTGGTGCCTAACATTTTTTTTTTATTCATTCATGGGATGTGGGCGTCACTGGCTATGCCAGCATTTATTGCCCATCCCTAATTGCCCTTGAGAAGGTGGTGGTGAACTGCCTTCTTGAACCGCTGCAGTCCTTGGGCTGTAGGTACACCCACAGTGCTGTTAGAAAGGGAGTTCCAGGATTTTGACCCAGTGACAGTGAAGGAATGGCGATATAGTTCCAAGTCAGGATGGTGATTCATAGGCTTCACCTCATCCTTACACACTTACCACTACTGCAAGCCTCAAATCCACATACACTGGCAGCTATTCAACCATGACAGGCACATCAGCTAAATGGATTGCACAACACTCACTGACACATTTACCTTTCCCTCACAGAGCAAGCTGACCCACAACTGGAGGCAGCAGGAGCTAACCGGATGGGAACAGACGTGCATGCATGTTCTAACCCCCATGAAGAAGAAAGTGCTGGCCAATATTGGAAAGCTAATTGCTCGTGGCCAGCGACGGGCTGAAACCATTGAAGATGATGGTATCTCATAGCTAATCCTCCTTCCCACATCCCGCACATTCTTCTGATTTACAAGTTGCAGATGGTGTAAGCATGCACCCTTTAATTTCCCCCACTTCCTGTACCACAATCTTACCCTTGTGCCTTTTTCCTTACAGATACCCAAGAGGTACAGCCTGGTCAGAACAGAGTGATGAAGAAGACACACTACAGTCAATTAATTTCACACTCACAGACACCAGCTCAAATATTGACACTACATGTATCTTAGAGGATAGATTAGAAGCATGATCTGCACGCGATGAGACATCAGGCACAAGTGGACTGTAGCCAGGGCAGGGGGCAAGGGGAGTGCATGTGCCAGCTCACCAGAGGGTGGCAGAGGACTCGGACATCGATGGAGAAGCTCTGATGGATATGCACAAAAAAAGATTGGTGCATTGGGAAGCCTTCCAGAAAGCCTGTGGTCAATGTGAAGGCACATGGAGGAGTCCAGCACCAAGTTGGCACAGGGCTTCACGCATAGCTTGGCGCCCAAGCATTCTAACATGTAAGTGGTGGTCAACTCCATTTATATGCGAACCCAACCACGATAGAGTCATAGAGTTATACAGCACAGAAACAGGCCCTTCGGCCCATCGTGTCTGTGCCAGCCATCAAGCACCTAACTATTCTATTCCCATTTTCCAACACTTGGCCCGTAGCCTTGTATGCTATGACATTTCAGGTGCTCATCTGAATACTTCTTAAATGCTGTGAGGGTTCCTGACTCTACCACCCCTTCAGGCAGTGCGTTCCAGATTCCAACCACCCTGTGGGTGAAAATTTCTTTCCTCAAATCCCCTCTAAACCTCCTGCACCTTAAATCTATTCCCCCCGGTTATTGACTCCTCCGTTAAGGGAAAAAGCTTCTTCCTATCTAATCTATCAATGCCCTTCATAATTTTGTATACCTCAATCATATCTCCCCTCAGCCTTCTCTGCGCTAAGGAAAACACCCCTAGCCTTTTCAGTCTCTCTTCATAGCTGAAATGCTCCAGCCCAGGCAACATCCTGGTGAATCTCCTCTGCAATCACATCCTTCCTATAGTGTGGTGCCCAGAACTGTACACAGTACTCCAGCTGTGGCCTAACTAGCGTTTTCTACAGCTCCATCATAACTTCCCTGCTCTTATATTCTATGCCTCAGCTAATAAAGGCAAGTATCCCATATGCCTTCCTAACCACCTTATCTACCTGTGCTGCTTCCTTCAGTGATCTATGGACAAGTACACCAAGATCCCTCTGACCCTCTGTACTTCCTAGGGTCCTACCATCCATTGTATATTCCCTTGCCTTGTTAGTACTCCCAAAATGCATCACCTCACACTTCTCAGGGTTAAATTCCATTTGCCACAGCTCCGCCCATCTTACCAACCCATCTATATCGTCCTGTAATCTAAGGCTTTCCTCCTCACTATTTACGATACCACAATTTTCGTGTCATCTGCGAACTTACTGATCATACCTCCTATATTCATGTCTAAATCATTAACGTACACGACAAACAGCAAGGGTCCCAGCACCGATCTCTGTGGTATCCCACTGGTCAGAGGCTTCCACTCGCAAAAACAACCCTCAAGCATTACCCTCTGCCTCCTGCCACGAAACCAATTTTGGATCCAATTTGCCAAATTGCCCTGGATCCCATATGCTCTTACCTTCTTAACCAATCTGCCATGTGGGACCTTATCAAAAGCCTTACTGAAGTCCATATAGACTACATCAACTGCTTTACCCTCATCTACACATTTCGTCACCGCCTCAAAAAATTCAATCAAGTCAGCCAGACACGATCTCCCCCAGACAAATCCATGCTGACTATCCCTGATTAATCCCTGCCTCTCCAAGTGGAGATTAATCCTGTCCCTCAGAATTTTTTCCAATAGTTTCCCAAACTAACTGATGTTAGACTCTTCTTTGGGCCTCCTTATCTCGAGAGACAATGGATACGCGCCTGGAGGTGGTCAGTGGTTTGTGAAGCAGCGCCTGGAGTGGCTATAAAGGCCAATTCTGGAGTGACAGGCTCTTCCACAGGTGCTGCAGAGAAATTTGTTTGTTGGGGCTGTTGCACAGTTGGCTCTCCCCTTTCGCCTCTGTCTTTTTTCCTGCCAACTACTAAGTCTCTTCGACTCGCCACAATTTAGCCCTGTCTTTATGGCTGCCCGCCAGCTCTGGCGAATGCTGGCAACTGACTCCCACGACTTGTTAGACTCACCGGCCTGTAATTACCTGGTTTATCCCTGATACCCTTCTTAAATAATGGTACCACATTCGCTGTCCTCCAATCTTCTATACCTCTCCTGTGGCCAGAGAGGATTTGAAAATTTGTGTCAGAGCCCCTGTAATCTCCTCCCTTTCCTCACATAACAGCCTGGGATACATCTCATCTGGGCCTGGGGATTTATCCATTTTTAAGCTTGCTAAAACAGCTGATACTTCCTCCCTTTCAATGCTAATATGTTCAAATATATCACAATCCCCCTCCCTGATCGCTACACCTACATCGTCCAGATGCAGCATCTGATGGCCAATTTTGCAATTCGCATTGCAGCACATGCAACAGCCACCCAACGTCTGAGTGGAAGCTTAGACTGCTCTCATGAAAGGTGAGCTTGCTGCCTTGCAAGTTCAGACTGTTGCCATCATGGCTGTGGACAGTGTGCAAAGGGACTTGCAGACCGTCAGTGGTAGGGAAAGTATTAGAGAGGATTCTTCGGGACAGGATTTACTCCTATTTGGAAACAAATGAACTTATTAGCGAGAGGCAGCATGGTTTTGTGAAGGGGAGGTCGTGTCTCACTAACTTGATTGAGATTTTTGAGGAAGTGACGAAAATGATTGATGAAGGAAGGGCAGTGGATGTTGTCTATATGGACTTCAGTAAAGCCTTTGACAAGGTCCCTCATGGCAGACTGGTACAAAAGGTGAAGTCACATGGGATCAGAGGTGAGCTGGCAAGATGGATACAGAACTGGCTCGGTCATAGAAGACAGAGGGTAGCAGTGGAAGGGTGCTTTTCTGAATGAAGGGCTGTGACTAGTGGTGTTCCGCAGGGATCAGTGCTGGGACCTTTGCTGTTTGTAGTATATATAAATGATTTGGAGGAAAATGTAGCTGGTCTGATTAGTAAGTTTGCGGATGACACAAAGGTTGGTGGAGTTGCGGATAGTGATGAGGATTGTCAGAGGAGACAGCAGGATATAGATCGGTTGGAGACTTGGGCGGAGAAATGGCAGATGGAGGTTAATCCGGACAAATGTGAGGTAATGCATTTTGGAAGATCTAATACAGGTGGGAAGTATACAGTAAATGGCAGAACCCTTAGGAGTATTGACAGGCAGAGAGATCTGGGCGTACAAGTCCACAGATCACTGAAATTGGCAACGCAGTTGGATAAGGTAGTCAAGAAGGCATACGGCATGCTTGCCTTCATCGGTCGGGGCATAGAGTATAAAAATTGGCAAGTCATGCTGCAGCTGTACAGAACTTTAGTTAGGCCACACTTAGAATATTGCGTGCAATTCTGGTCACCACACTACCAGAAGGACGTGGAGGCTTTGGAGAGGGTACAGAGGAGGTTTACCAGGATGTTGCCTGGTCTGGAGGGCATTGGCTATGAGGAGAGGTTGGATAAACTCGGATTATTTTCACTGGAACGACGGAGGTGGAGGGGCGACATGATAGAGGTTAACAAAGTTATGAGTGCCATGGACAGAGTGGATAGTCAGAAGCTTTTTCCCAAGGTGGAAGAGTCAGTTACTAGGGGACATAGGTTTAAGGTGCGAGGGGCAAAGTTTAGAGGGGATGTGCGAGGCAAGTTCTTTACACAGAGGGTGGTGAGTGCCTGGAACTTGCTGCCGGGCGAGGTGGTGGAAGCAGGTACGATAGCGACGTTTAAGAGGCATCTTGACAAATACATGAATAGGATGTGAATAGAGGGATACAGTCCCCGGAAGTACAGAAGGTTTTAGTTTAGACAGGCATCAAGATCGGCGTAGGCTTGGAGGGCCGAATGGCCTGTTCCTGTGCTGTACTGTTCTTTGTCACAGCAGTTCAGTAATCTGCCCTCTAATAGGTTACTAGAATTGCTGAGGTGCCATAGTGGGGGAGTGACAGTGGCTCCAGGGAGCACAGCCTGCTGTCTTTTCTCGTGCAGGTAACATTCATCATCCCACCCCTGTCACTCTGCCAGTGCCTTTGCTGTTGCCTGTGAGCTGACCAGTCCATGCTTTGATGGTGCAGTCAGCAGCCGGGCCTTCTAGGCCCAGAGCTGCACAAGATCATCCTCCAAGATCTTCTGCAGTCTTCTCTAATGAAAGTCAGCAGCTTTCTCCAGTCACTGGGGGTTGCACTGCATAGGAGCATTAGGATAGGCAAATGGGCGGCACAGTGGTGCAGTGGTTAGCACTGCAGCCTCACAGCTCCAGGGACCCGAGTTTAATTCTGGGTACTGCCTGTGCGGAGTTTGCAAGTTCTCCCTGTGACCGCGTGGGTTTTCGTCGGGTGCTCCGGTTTCCTCCCACAGCCAAAGACTTGCAGGTGATAGGTAAATTGGCCATTATAAATTGCCCTAGTGTAGGTAGGTGGTAGGGAACAAAAACAAGAAATGCTGGATTCACTCAGCAGGTCTGGCAGCATCTGTGGAAAGAGAAGCAGAGTTAACGTTTCGGGTCAGTGACCCTTCTTCGGAACTGGTGGTAGGTGGTAGGGAATATGGGATTACTGTAGGGTTAGTATAAATGGGTGGTTGTTGGTCGGCACAGACCCGGTGGGCCGAAAGGGCTTGTTTCAGTGCTGTATCTCTAAATAAAAAAAAAATAAAAGGCACACAGTACACAAACACTAAGGGAATGCACATGGGTGATTAGTTGACTTTTGTATACAATATGGCTTCTTCGGCAACATCGCCTAAACTTACAATCTCCATCGCCTAGAAGGACCAAGGCAGCAGGTGCATGGGAGCACCATCACCTACAAGTAGCCATCCAAGTCACACCCATTCCCACTTGGACATACATCAGAGTTCTCTTATCTACATTGGTTAAAAATCCTGGAAATCCCTATCCAACAGCAGTATAGGAGCACTTCCACCACACGGACTGCAGCAGGTCAAGAAGAAAGCTCGCCACCACTTTCTCAAGCCAACTAGGAATGGATAATGAATGCTAGCCTTCCCAATGACACAATAAACATATAATGAATTACAAAGAGCAGTTACTATTGCTACGTAGATCAGTGTGACAGTCATTATTCACCAGCAACATCCCACAGATGTATGGCCAATTAAATTATTGTTTGGAGGAACACTGGTCAGAATGCTGGGAGAACTCAGTACTCTTCTTCCAATCCAAAGGGTGCCAGAATTGTGAAAAATGTTGCTGTGACAAGTCATTGCAGTAGATGGTATAAATGGGTTAAACAGGCAATCAAATGTGTTTCTGAAGAAAAAGGATTGGGGGACATAGTGAGAAGGGGTTTGGTGCGTTTGAGCTATGACAGTCTTGTTCAACCTAATGGCATTTTCTTGTTCCTAAAAATGTTAACGTGCTCATAAAGGAACCTATTACATTGTCAGAACTTAGAAAGTTAGAGGGAAAGAATAATATTTGCAGCTCACTGTTGCTGGTAAGCAGGCCCTTTGCTGTTTGCCAAACATTTGAAAAGGTCAGATCAGTCATTAAAATATCGTCAAGCCTCTGTCCATGATGCTGGAGGTCACCTTGTCTTAATGTCTGCAGTAATATGTTTCTATTTTAGTTCCTCTGATCTAAGTCCCAAAACAGCCATTGTCCCTCCCACCCCTCCCCCAGTAAGTTGGCAGATGTCCCAGGCAGGTGCAAAGAAAGAGACAGCCCTCTCTTATGGTGATGTTGTTCATCCATATTGGGGAGTTTTCTGAATGAGCTAAATTCTCAAAGCAACCAGGAATAGACCTACTCTTGGATGCCTGGAATAGTGCACAACCCGAGTTAATCTCTCTCCATGGCAGAGATTGAATCTACCACTGTGCGAACTAATTCTGATGATTTTTTTTCCACAGTTCCTTTTCATTGAAGGACCAGAGAAGAAAAAAGGCTATTGGATTGGCTCTATTAAAGTCCATCCCAACCAAGCATCCAACAGTCCTTTGAGTACATTAGTGTCTCTCTATTCCCTTACTTGGCAGGTTATTGCAGACATTTATCAGCCTTTGCATGAAGAAGTCCTTTCCGTATCTGTTCTAAATTAAAGTTTTATAGCAACATTCAGGCTACAGCAGAGAGCTGATATAGGCATGATAGGGTTGATTTTAATCCGTACAGGCAAGCAGTTAAAATAGCTGCAGCGACTTACACATCTACAGCTGGCTGTCTTTCCGTGAGTTATAATTTTACCCTGTTGTTTTGAGCAGACGAGCAGGACACCTGATAGAAAATAGCGTGTGCATCTTTAAATATACAGATCAGGCTCTGTTGACGTCATCTAGACTCAACTGCAATTTTAACCTGGGGTCTGCTTGGGGGAAGCGGTTGTGGTTTCTCCACCAGGCCAACCTACCGCAAGTGGATCCGGGTCCCAGAAGTTCTCAGGCCTGCTCCCCTCAGATTCAGGCAGGAGACTGCTGGAGCCTATGCAAACAGAGCCCAGGAGCTAAATTCTCCCAGGCTTCATGCAGCAAAGAGCTGGATGGTGTCTCTCAGTCCACTACCCACATGACTCTGGCTGTGAGATAAAATTGGAGCTGATGTGTCTGATGGCCTCTTTCTGAATTTTAAACAATGAGTAAGGTCATTCAGCCCAATTAACCCAGTTCATCCATTTACAGAAAACCTACTTCCCTCATTACAGTTTCTTAAATGATTTTCAAATGCTGCTTATCCACAAATGATTATTGAGACAGAGACTATAATATTATTTAGAAGTGAATTCAATAAGTATTTGAAAAGGAGCAAAATAAAAAGATTGGTGGGGGGTGGTGGGAGGGGAGAAAATTGGGCTCAGCACCTGCAATGGTAAATTGAGCTGAGTGGCTTCCTTCTGCGTTGTAATTTCTATGATTCTTTAGGATTGCAGATGTTACAGGGGAGAGGTATAAACTTGGCAATTACAGACCAATCAGCCTAATGTCAGTGGTGGGGAAACTTATAGAGACAATAATCCGATAAAGGATTAATTGACACGTGGAAAATTCTGGATTAATACATGAAAGTCAGCGCAGATTTATTAAAGGCAAATTGTTGACTAACTTGATTGAGTTTTTTGATGAAGTAACAGAGAGGTTTGGCGAGGGTAATGTAGTTGATGTACATAGACTTTCAAAAGGCATTTGATAAAGTACCACATGGTAGACTTGTTGGCAAAATTAAATCCCATGGGATTAAAGGGACAGTGGCACCATGAATACCAAATTGACTAAGGGACAGAAGGAAGATAGTAGTGGTGAATGGTTGATTTTTAGACTGGAGCAAGGTATACAATGGTGATCATTAGGGATTAGGACCACTGCTCTTTTTGAGCATATTAATGACTTGAATTTGGGTATACACTGCATAATTTCAAAGTTTGCAGATGACATGAAACTCGGAAATGTAGTAATGAGGAGGCTAGTAACAGACTTCAGGAGGAGATAGACTGTTGAAATGGGCAGAGGCATGGCAGATAAAATTTAACACAGAGAAGTGTAAAGTGATGCATTTCTTTTGAAAGATTGAGAAGAGACAATATAAAACAAATGGTACAATTTTAAAAGGGTGCAGGAACATAGACTGTTAAGGCTTCAATTATGTGGGGAGACTCCTTCGAACAGAGGTTAAGAGGAGATTTGATAAAGGTGTTAATAAAGGAGAAACTGTTTCCAATGTTAGAAGGGTCAATAATCAAAGGATACAGATTTAAGGTGATAGGCAAAAGAACTAGAGCCAATTTGAGGATTTATTTTAACCCAGCAAGTTGTTGTGATGTGGAAGGGACTGCCTGAAAGCAGATTCAATAGTAACTTTCAAAAGGAAATTGGATAAACACTTGAAGGGAAAACATTTATAGGGCTATGGGGAAAGAGCAGGGGAGTAAGACTAATTGGATAGCTCTTTCAAAGAGCCAGTACAGGTGTGATAGGCCAAATGGCTTGCTTCCGTGATGTATCATTCTATGATTCAATGACACCAGGTCAAACAAGGCCAAGGCAAGACATATGTTGCTTACAATCACATCTGATGAATCAGTGTCCTGCCATGCTGAACATCATTTGTAAGAGGCACTGGAGCTTCAATGTTTTTGATCAAGAGTGACATGGTAGCACCACCACTGGCTGTGTCCTGAAGGACATAGGGAAAGATCAGGTCGCCATCATATGGTGAAGGAACCAACAGTGCTACTGTACTCAATTCTAACTCACCACCGCCTCTCTCAACCCCTCTACTGCCTCTGTGTTGTCAGACTGCTTGTCTGACATCTAGTCCTGTATGAGCTGAAATTTCCTCCAATTAAACTTTGGGAAGACCGAAGTCATTGCCTTCGGCTCCCAGCACAAAATTTGTTCCCGAGCCACTGATTCCATTCCCTCCCCGGCCACTGTCTCAGACTGAACCAGACTGTTCACCATCTTATTTGACGCTGAGCTGAGCTTACAACCCCGTACCCTCTCCAGCACCAAGACTGCCTATTTCCATCTTTGTGCCTATCTCTACCCCTGCCTCAGCCCATCTGCTGCTGAAACCCTCATTTATGCTTTTGTCACCCTCAGATGCAACTATGTCAATGCTCTACTGGTCAGCCTCCCATCTTACACCTTCTATAAACTTGAGTCCATCCAAAACTCTGCCGCCTGTATCCTAACTCACTCCAAGTCCCGTTCACAAATCAGCTTTTTGCTCACTGACCTACATTGGCTCCCAGGCCCTGAATACCTCCATTTCAAAATTCTCACCCTGGTGATCAAATTCATCCATTGGTTTGCCCTTCCCCATCTCTGTAATCTCCATCAGCTCTACAACACTGAGAACTCTACATTCCTCCAATTCTGGCCTCTTGTTCATCCCACACTTCCTTCACCTCAACTTCAGTTCTCTAGACTTAAGCTCTGCAATTCCCTTGGTCCGCCACTCCAAGTCGCAGATTTTCTTTAAAACTTACCAAGCACAGTCACCTAAGTATCATCTCCTTCTTTGCCTTGTTGTTAATTTTTGTCTGATTATGCTACTGTGATGGGCCTGGGATGTTTTACTATTTTAAATACGCTATAATAATGCAACTTGTTTTTTGTTGTTGTGGAGTGACCTACTTAGCAAGGGTTGATCTTCTGATTTGATGGAACTAAAGGACTGAGTCAGGCCATGAAGTTACATATTGTGCTGATGCCAACGCTTGTATGTAAAGAATGAGTACTTAGGTAAAGTACAAGAGAATTGCTGGTGACCGTGGAAGGGATAAGTGTAACTACAGCAAGAGCCTTTAGGATGAAAGGAAAGCAAATTGGAAACAAAAAAATTCTTTTTGTAGAAGCTAAAGAAGTTCTATAATGATAAAGCAACCAAGAACAATTTTCACTTAAATCAATAAACATTCAACCTAACCAGTCTACTTATAAACAGTCATATTTGTGTCACATTTCAACTAAAATGTTCTCTCTGCCTTGGTCTGTTTGTGTTAACAACCTCTACTAGAACTAGGATCTCCAAGACCATGAATATGACTCCCAACTCACTCAATGAGAATCTTCAGCTCCAATCAGGGTCTGCAACTCTGTCAGTTAGGATGTCCAGCTCAACCAACCAGAAGCACCAGCTCAACCAACCAGGACATCCAGGTCCATGAACTAGGCTCTCCAGCTCTGTCAGTAAGACCTCTGATACAAATTTCAGGAGCTGTGGTGGTGAACAATTCCTTCAGATAGTTTCAGCTCCACAGAAGTTTGAGTTCCTATGGTCCTAGCTCGTCTTTGCAACACAAATAGTGGACACTACAAAACATAACAAGTACAATAAGCATGCAAAGCCAGAGGAATGGTTCATTGGGCTTGATTCCCAGCATAATGATGACCACTATCTTGATCCTCTTGATTAGGAAACAGTTCAGGAAAATTTTAAAGAAGGAAAATAAAACAAGCAAAGAGAGGCAAAGAATGGATAACAGGTTTAAGATCTAAGAACATAGGAACAGGAGTAGGCCATTCAGCCTGTCGAGCCTGCTCCACCATTCGATTAGATCATGGCTGATCATCTACCTCAATGCCTCTTTCCTGTGCTATCTTCATATCCCTTGATGTCATTAGTCTCCAGAAATCTATCGATTTCTGTTTTAAACATGCTCAATGATTGAGCTTCCACAGCCCTCTGGGGTAGAAAATTCCAAAGATTCACCACCCTCTGAGTGAAGAAATTCCTCCTCATCTCAGTCTTAAATGGCCTGCCCCTTATTCTGAGACTATGTCCCCTGGTTCTAGACTCACCAGCCAGGGGAAACATCCTATCTACATCCACTCTGTTGTGCCCTGGAAGAATTTTGTAAGTTTCAATGAGATCATCTCTCATTCTTCGAAACTCTAGAGAATACAGGCCCAATTTCCTCAATCTCTCCTCATTAGACAATCCTACCATCCCAGGGATTAGTCTGGTGAACCTCCGTTGCACTCCCTCTATGGCAAGTATATCCTTCCTTAGACAAGCGAACCAAAACTGTACTCAATACTCCAGGTGCAGTCTAACCAAGGCTCTGTACAATTGCAGGAAGACTTCTTTACTTCTGTACTCAAATCCCCTTGTGATGACAGCCAACATACCATTTGCCTTCCTTATTGATTGTTGCACCTGCATGCTAGCTTTTAGTGACTCATGAACAAGGACTCCCAGGCCCCTTTGGACACCAACACTTCCCAACCTCTCAGCATTCAAGAAATATTCTGTCTTTCTGTTTTTTCTACTAAAGTGGATCACTTCACACTTATTCACATTATATTCCATCTGCCATGTTCTTGCCCATTCACTTAGCCTGTCCAAGTTCACTTGAAGCCTCCTTGCAACTTCCTCACAACTTACATTCCCATCTAGTTTTGTGCCATCAGCAAATTTGGAAATATTACAATTGGTCTCCACATCCAAATCATTTATATAGATTGTGAACAGCTGTGGCCCTAGCATTCCAGACCAAGGGCAATCGATATTATCTTATTCCCTCCTAAGCCCATGATGGCACAGTGGCAGTAGTAGCTTCAGACTTACAACTTTCATACCCTTTACCAGAAATCAGTTAGTCCTTAAATACAGACCCAGTGTAGCTAAGACATGGCGAAGTTCAGCCCCCATTACTGTGCCATTTCCCTCCTTATCGAACACTCTCAGACCCTCAACGAAGTCCTCAAATGTGCCCTGGTCTTTAACCTTGCAGATATGTTGATGCATTGGCAGAAAGGTGTCGAAGTCCAACATCTTTGTATTCATCTCTGGAAAATAAAGGAAATTAAAATTATTTTGTTTTAAGAAGTATATAATTAGGTGCAACTCGCATGACAAATCTCACGATTATCTGCATTAGCATGCCGATCAATCACTATCTAAGTACTCTAAGTTCGCTTAAAACTTTGCAAAGTGAAAATATCAGTTACAATGGAGTGACCACTGCACAGTCCTTGTGGAGACGAAGTCTCGCCTTCACATTGATGATACCCTCCATCGTGTTGTGTGGCACCACAACCCTGCTAAATGGGATAGATTTCGAACAGATCTAGCAATACAAAACTGGACATCCACGAGGCGCTGTGGGCCATCAGCAGCAGCAGAATTGTACGCAACCACAATATGTAACCTCATGGCCCGGCATATCCCCCACTCGACCATTACCATCAAGCCAGGAGACCAACCCCGGTTCACTGAAGAATGCAGGAGGGCATGCCAGGAGCAGCACCAGACATACCTTAAAATGAGGTGTCAACCTGGTGAAGCTAAGACACAGGACTATCTGCATGCCAAACTGCATAAGCAGCATGCGATAGACAGAGCTAAGTGATCCCATAACCAACCGATCAGATCTAAGCTCTGCGGTCCTGCCACATCCAGCCGTGAATGGTGGTGGACAATTAAACAACTAATTGGAAGAGGTGGCTCCACAAATATCCCCATCCTCAATGATGGGGGAGCCCAGCACATTAGTGCGAAAGATAAAACTGAAGCATTTGCAACAATCTTCAGCCAGATGTGCCAAGTTGATGATCCATCTTGGCCTCCTCCTGAAGTCTCCAGCATCACAGACGCCAGACTTCAGCCAATTCGATTCACTCCTCGTGATATCAAGAAACAACTGAAGGCACTGGATACTGCAAAAGCTATGGGTCCTGACAATATTCCAGCAATGGTACTGAAGACCTGTGCTCCAGAACTTGCCACACCCCTAGCCAAGCTGTTCCTGTACAGTTATAATACTGGCATCTACCCTGCAATGTGGAAAATTGCCCAGGTACACAAAAAGCAGGACAAGTGCAACCCGGCCAATTACCGCCCCATCAGCCTACTCTCAATCATCAGTAAAGTGATGGAAGGTGTCATCAACAGTGCCATCAAGTGGCACTTGCTTAGTAATAACCTGCTCAGTGATGCTCAGTTTGGGTTCCGCCAGGGCCATTCAGCTCCTGACCTCATTACAGCCTTGGTTCAAACATGGACAAAAGAGCTGAACGCAAGAGGTGAGGTGAGAGTGACTGCCCTTGACATCAAGGCAGCATTTGACCGAGTATGGCATCAAGGAGCCCTAGCAAAACTGATGACAATGGGAATCAGGGGGAAAACTCTCCGCTGGTTGGAGTCATACCTAGCGCAAAGGAAGATGGTTGTGGTTGTTGGAGGTCAATCATCTGAGCTCCAGGACATCACTGCAGGAGTTCCTCAGGGTAGTGTCCTAGGCCCAAACATCTTCAGCTGCTTTATCAATGACCTTCCTTCAATCATAAGGTCAGAAGTGGGGGTGTTCGCTGATGATTGCACAATGTTCAGCACCATTCGCAACTCCTCAGATATTGAAGCAGTCCGTGTAGAAATGCAGCAAGGCCTGGACAATATCCAGGCTTGGGCTGAGAAGTGGCAAGTAACATTCGCGCCACACAAGTGCCAGGCAATGACCATCTCCAACAAGAGAGAATCTTACCATCTCCCTTTGACATTCAATGGCATTATGATCGCTGAATCCCCCACTATCAACATCCTAGGGGTTACCATTGACCAGAAACTGAACTGGACTAGCCATATAAATACTGTGGCTACAAGAGCAGGTCAGAGGCTAGGAATCCTGCGGCAAGTAACTCACCTCCTGACTCGCCAAAGTCTGTCCGCCATCTACAAGGCACAAGTCAGGAATGTGATGGAATACTCTCCACTTGCCTGGATGGGTGCAGCTCCAACAACACTCATGAAGCTCGATGCCAAGCAGCCCACTTGATTAGCACCCCATCCACAAACATTCACTCCCTCCACCACCAACAGACAGTGGCAGCAGTGTGTACCATCTATAAGATGCATTGCAGTAACGCACCAAGGGTCCTTAGACAGCACCTTCCAAACCCGCAACCTCTGCCAACTAGAAGGACAAGGGCAACAAATGCATGGGAACACCACCACCTGCAAATTCCCCTCCAAGTCACGCACCATCCTGACTTGGAATTATATCGCCGTTCCTTCACTGTCGCTGGGTTAAAATCCTGGAACTCCCTTCCTAACAGCACTGTGGGTATACCTACCTCACATGGACTGCAGCGGTTCAAGAAGGCAGCTCATCACCACCTTCTCAAGGGCAATTAGGGATGGGCAATAAATGCTGGCCTTGCCAGCGACGTCCACATCCCATGAATGAATAAAAAAAAGAAAAATGTTAGAATCTATTCTGAAGGATGGGATAAATAGACACTTGGATAATAATGATTTGATTGGGCATAGTCAACATAGATTTATGAATGGGAAATCATGTTTGTCGAATCTGTTCGAGTTTTTTGAGGATGTTATAATAAAATTAATAAAGGGGAGTCGGTGGACGTAGTATACTTGGATTTTAAGAAGGCTTTTGATAAAGTCCCCCACAGGAGGTTGGCTAGCAAAATTAAAGCACATGGGATAGCAGGTAATATACTGGCATGGATTAAGGATTGGTTAACAGGCAGAAAACAGAGTAGTAATAAAAGGGTCATTCTTGTGTTGGCAGGCTGTGACCAGTGGGGTATCGCAAGGATCGGTACGTAGGACCCAGCTGTTCACAATATATATCGATGATCTGCATGTGGGGACCAAATGTAAAATTTCCAAGTCCACGGATGACACAAAACTAGGTGGGAATGTGTGTTGTGAGGAAGATGCAAAGCGGCTTCAAAGGGATTTGGACAGACTTAGTGAGTGGGCAAGAATCTGGCAGATGGAATATAATGTGGAAAAATGTGAGGTTATCCACTTTGATAGGAGGAACAGGTGTGCAGAGTATTTCTTAAATGGTAAGAGATTAGAAAGTGTAGATGTACAAAGAGACCTGGGTGTCCTTGTCAATAAGTCACTGAAAGCTAACATGCAGGTGCAGCAAGCAATTAGGAAGGCTAATGGTATGTTAGCCTTTATCGCAAGAGGATTTGAGTACAGGAGTAGTGAAGTCTTGCTTCAATTGTATAGCACCTTGGTTAGACCGGACCTGGAGTACTGTGTGCAGTTTTGAGCCCCTTACCTTTGGAAGGATATTATTGCCATAGAGGGAGTGCAACGAAGGTTCATCAGACTTGGTCCCGGGATGGCGGGACTGACCTACGAAGAGAAATTGGGGAAACTGGGCCTGCATTCTCTAGAATTTCGAAGAAAAAGAGGTGATCTCATTGAAACCTACAAAATACTCAAAGGGATAGACAGGGTAGATGCAGCTAAGATATTTCCCCTGGTTGGGGAATCTAGAAACAGGGACACAATTTCATAATAAGGGGGAAGCCACTTAGGACCAAGATGAGGAGAAACTTCTTTACTCAGAAGGTTGTGAATCTTCGGAATTCTCTACCCCAGAGGGCTGTGGAACCTCAGTCATTGAGTATATTTAAAGCAGAGTTTGACAGATTTCTAAATACCAATGACATAAAAGGATATGGGGATAGTGTGGGAAAAAGGCATTGAAGGGGATGATCAGCCATGATCGTATTGAATGGCGGAGCAGGCTCAATGGGCTGAATAGCCTACTCCTGCTTCTATGTTTTTATGTTTCTATGTATCGAAGATTGTTCTTTCAGCTGACAGAGTTACTTTGGTATTCTGTGTCTATCTGTATCTTACTTTCAAACCCTTACCATCTTGTTTGGGTCTTCCCAAGACCTTCATAACCTCTGCATTGGTTGGGTTCTGACCCAGAGCACGCATGACATCGCCACACTGGGCATAAGTGATCTTCATCTCTGAGGTGGGCGTCCTGTCGAACAGGGTGAATGCCTCCTTGAAATCTGAAAGAAAAAACAATCAGAGCAATGTGACATGCCATGCAGAGACATGGGCATTCTGTGCAACACTTCTGATTTCCTCCAAACCACTGTGTTACTGAGTTTAGTCATGCTTTGTGTATTTGTACCTGAAAACTGCAAATGGGGTCCTACAATTAGTGTAGCACAACAATTTGAATATTTAAGCCACCTTCTGCTTGAAACAGGCAGGAATGCTGCTTGCCCAACTGAACACTGGGCATCAATGGAATGGCTGAGCATTTTCAGCTGCTAGCACTGCCACTCCCCCCACCAATTTTTCAGGTGAGAAACTGCTGGCAGCTGAAAATTGGTCCCACTGTCTGATTATGGCTGTCCAAAACTCATTATAGAAGGATTTCAAACCCCTAGCTTTTCCATAGCATTACTCTTGGCTGACTGGGATACTGACTGAGGAGGCCTTGATTTTTTTTCTCCTTTTTACTGTAACTGGATTATAATTTGGAGCAGAATCCCTGGCTAATTTTCCTTTCATTGGCCTGTAGCCAGAGGCCAACAGCTAGTAACTCAATTGTTATTGTAGCTGGAATCTACTAACAGGGGTGTAGGTGGGTATCATACTTGGTTCAGTGATAGCCCTCGCCTCTGAGTCAGAAGGTTGGGTATTCAAGCCCCATTTCACAGCTTGACTAAGTGCAGTACAGATGGAATTCTGTACTGTCAGAATTTCTGTCTTTGAAATGAGATGTTAAACCGAGACCCTGTTTGCCCTCTCAGATGGACATAAAAGATTATTCGAAGAAGAGCAGGTGAGTTCTACTGGTGTTTAGCCAATATCTATCAATCAACTAACAGTCCAAAACAGTCTAACTGGCCACTTATCAAATTGCTGTTTGTGGGAGCTTGCTGTACGAAAAATATCTATTGCGTTTCCCATCATTACAATAGTTCAAAAGTAATTTATTATTAAGTGATTTGGGATATCCTGAGGTCATGAAAGGTGCTATATAAATATCCTTTAACTCAACCTCGACTATTGATGATACCAATCGACTGCAACAGGACATAGATAGGCTAGCAGAATGGGCAGACAAGTGGCAGATGGAATTTAATACAGAGAAGTTTGAGATGATGCACTTTGGCAGAAGGGATAGGGAGAGGCAAAATAGATTAAATGACACAGTTCTACAGAGTGTGCTGGGACAGAGGGACCTGGGGGTTCATTGATCTTTGAAGGTGGCAGGACATACTGAGAGAGTAGTTAGCAAAGCATATGGGATCTTGGGCTTCATAGATACAAGTATTAAGTACAAAAGCAGGGAAGTTATGCTGAATCTTTATAAAGCTCTGGTTAGGCCACAACTGGAGTATTGTGTCCAGTTCTAGTCACCACACTTTAGGAAGGATGTGAAGGTCCTTGAGAGGGTGCAGAGGAGATTTACCAGAATGATTCCTGGGATGGGGGAGTTTAGTTACAAGGTTAGGTTGGAGAAGCTGGGGTTATTCTTCTTAGAGTCATAGAGTTATACAGCACAGAAACAGGCCCTTCGGCCCATCGTGTCCATGTTGGCCATCAAGCACCTAACTATTCTATTCCCATTTTCCACACTTGGCCCGTAGCCTTGTATGCTCTGGCGTTTCAAGTGCTCATCTAAATACTTCTTAAATGTTGTGAGGGTTCCTGCCTCTACCACCTCTTCAGGCAGTGTGTTCCAGACTCCATCCACCCTCTGGGTGAAAATTTTTTTCCTCAAATCCCCTCTAAACCTCCTGCCCCTCATCTTAAATCTATGCCCCCCGGGTACTGACCCCTCCGCTAAGGGAAAAGATTTCTTCCTATCTAACCTATCAACGCCCCTCATAATTTTGTATACCTCACAGATTTAAAGTTTTGGACAATAAGGATGTGAGGAAGAACTTTTTTACGCAACAGGTGTTAATGACCTGGAACTCGCTGCCGACAAGGGTGGTAGAAGCGGAGACGATGAATGATTTCAAAAGGAAATTGGATGGGCTCTTGAGGGAAATAAACTTGCAGGGCTACGGGGACAGAGCTGGGGAATGGGACTGATTGGAGCTCTCTACAGAAAGCTGGCATGGACTTGATGGGCCGAATGGCCTCCTTCTGTGCCATAATGACTACATGTGTATATCCTGGGACCTCAGTACTGTATTCACCACACTTGTTTATTAGAACAGCCTCATGTAATTCACTTTCTCCTGTAACAAAACTGAGATCATACAGTGTCAGTGGTGTCCACACCCTTACCTTCGATCTGATCGGCAGTGAATTCAAGCTGGAAAGAAAAGAATATTTGTGTCAGGTAGGAATTTTACAAACAAAAATGGAAAATGCTGGAAATACTCAGCTGGTCAGGCAGCATCTGTGGAGAGAAAAGCAACATTAACGTTTCAGGTCAGAACTGGCAAAAAGTTAGAAATGGGTGGCGTAGTACTGGCATCTGTGCAAATGCAGCCTCATCGACTGAAATGTCACTGTCTGCAACATCTCAGGCAGCTGCCATTAATAAAAATGGCGCTGCTCAATTTGACACAAAAAACAAATTGAACCCCAACTTCCTCACCCCTCAATGGCCTCAATTGCTGCTTCCACAACCCCCCCAACAGTACCCCGCTCCCTCCCGCAATCGCTGCATTCAGTTTCCCACTCACTCCCTGATTGCTGCTCTCTCCTGTGCCTGCCTTCTAGCTGCTCTCACCTGCTCGCTGCTTGATCCCGCCACTCCCGACTGCTCGCCGCTTCATCCTGCCATTCCCTCCCGCACCCAACTGTTCACTGTTCCCTCCAGCTGCGCGCTCACTGTCTCGCTGCCTGGAGAAGCAGCGAGGATGGAGCAAGTGGGGTACAAGTGGTGAGAGGGGGAAGCGGCGAGGTGGGAAGCAAGCGGCGAGCAGTCGGGAGCGGTGGGATGGAACGGTGAGCAGTTGGGAGTGGGACGTTGGGGGGGATGGAGACAGCGATTGCTGCCATTGAGGGATAGATCAAGCAGCGAGCAGTTGGGAGCTGGAAGCAGGAGATTGTGGGCGACGGAGGCAGTGATTGCTATTATTGAGGGGTGAGGCAACACCCGGATGTCATTACGTCTGATGTCATTACATGGTGATGTTGCAGCGCACATCTGCGGACTCATACTGGCAAGCTGGCAAATATTCGGATGCACTGATGATGTCAGTGATCGTTCTGCGCATGCTCTGCGTTGTCAGGAGACACTCTGTAGGTTTTAAGCAAACAAAAGCTGGGAGGGTGGAAGAAGAACATAAGAGAAGGTCTGTGATACGGTGGAGGGCAGGAGATATTAAATGACAAAAGGTTTCATTATACAACTCCAAATGAAGAAACAAAAGATGTGTCTGGATGAAGTGTAAATGGCCAAATAGCAACCATCCAAACACAAAGAAAGAAACAAGGCAGTGGGGGGAAACAAACTAGCAAAAAAAACATGAAATAAGAAAAAGGGGGCAGAGGTTATGATCTCAAATTATTGAACTCTATGTTGAGTCCTGAAGGCTGTAAAGTGCCCAGTCGAAAGATGAGGTGCTGTTCCTTGAGCCTATATTGAGCTTCATTATAGCAGGCCAAGAACAGAAAGGTCAGAATGGGAGCAAGGTGGGGAATTGAAATGGCAAGATCAAGAAGCTTGGGGTCGTGCTTGTGGATGAGCGGAGGTGTTAGGCAAAGCAGTGACCCAGTCCGTGTTTAGTTTCCCCAGTGTAGAGGAGACTACATTGTGAGCAGCGAATACTGTATACTAAATTGAAGGGAGTACAAGTAAATTGTTGTTTCACCTGGATAGAGTTTGGAGCCCTGGACAGTGGGAAGGGAGGAGGTTAAAGGGTTGGTGTTCCATCTCCATGAAAAGCTGCTGTAGGAAAGGGAGGAGGTGCTGGAGGTGATTGAGGAGTGGACCAGGGTGTCACGGAGGGTCCGTCCCCTTTGGAATACTGAAACGGGAGGGGAAGATGTATTTGGTGGTGGCATCACACTGGAGGTGGTGGAAATTTCGGAAGATGATCCGTTGAATACGGAGGCTGGTGGATGGTAGATGAGGACAAGAGAAACCCTATTGTGCTTTTGGGAGGGAGGGGAAAGTGTGAGAGCAGAAGTGCCTGAAATAGATCGGACACAGTTAAGGGCCCTGTCAACTATGATGGGGGAAATCCTCGGTTGAGGAAAAAGGCAGACATATTGGAAGCACTGGTCTTCTACTCAAAAAAGCTCAAACTTTGTAAAAATGAAAAAGATACACAAAAGCATGATGATATTTGTGTCCCTGAATAGTAACAACAACAGCATTTGCATTTCAGTGCCTTTAATGCAGTAAAATGTCCCAAGGCACTTCACAGGAGGGTTATTAAATAACTTTGGTACTGAGCTGCATAAGGACAAACAATGCTGTGGTTTCACAGCTTAATCAATTTATCCAAAAGACAGCACCTCCGGTAGAACAGCAGTCCCCAGGTTCAAAGGGCAGAATGGCTTACTCTTGCTCCTATTTCTTATGTTCTTAAAGGATACTCAAGGCATGTAAAGAGAATCCATGAGGCTGACAGCCTGTGCCAGGGATTTGAGTTATGAGGAAAGGCTGGAGAGACTTGAGCTTTTTGTCCCACAAGAATCTGTTTTGGGGCTTCAATTATTCACTGTATTCATTAACAACTTAGATCATGGGATAGATATAGATACATATTCAAATTTGCCAAGGACCACAAAGATAGGTGACATTGTAAGCAGTGTAGATGGAATTGTAAAATTAAAAAGAGGTATTGATAGATTAAATAAATGGGAAAAAAACGTGGCAATGGATTTCAATGTAGGCAAATGTGAGGTCATTCACTTTGGACTAGGCACTTTCTAAATGGTTAAAAGCCAGGAATGGTGTCGATCCAGAGAGATTTATGAGTCCAGGTACACAGATCATTAAAAGTCATGACAGGTACAGAAAATAATCAAAAGGCTAGTGGAATAGTGACCTTTATATCTACAGGAATAGAATACAAGGGGGTAGAAGTCATGCTTCAGCCATACAAAACCCTGGTTAAACCACACCTGGAGTACTGTGAGCATCACATCTTAGGAAGGATATATTGGCCTTGGAGGGAGCACAGCGTAGATTTACCATACAGATATCTGGACTCCAAAGGTTAAGTTACAAAGAGAGATTAAACAAACTAGGGTTGTATTCCCTCGAATTTAGAAGGTTGAGGGGTGATTTTAACATATTAAGGGGAACAAAGGTAGATTGTGAAAAACTATTTCCACTTGTTGAGGAGTATAGGACTAGGGGGCAGAGTCAAAAAATTAAAGCCAGACTTTTCAGGAATGAAATTAGGAAACACTTCTTCATGCAAAGGGTGATAGAAGTTTGGAGCTTTCTTCTGCAAATGGCAATTGATGCTCGAGGTTGATAGATTTTTGTTATCCAAAGATATTAAAGGACAGGGGCAAAGACAGATATTTGGAGTTAGGTTGCAGATCATCCATGATCTCATTGAATGACTGAACAGGCTCGAGGGGCTAAATGGTCTACATTCCTATTTTCAACCTGGAAAGGAGCTAATCATATCAAGGTATACAAGATAGTTAACGAATGGAAAAGGTGATTATCCACATTATTACTTTAAATTAAATAGTGAAAGTAGAACAGGAGGAGTGCAATTCAAACTTGTATAACACAGTTTTAGGAATAATGTCAGGAAATTCTTTCTCACACAGAGTGATCAATGTGTCAAATAAACTTTGTGGGATCGTGCTGTACACACAATGGTCGATGCGTTTGTATGTAAAACAGCAGTGGATGGTCTTTAGATTGGCTCTCAAGTGTTTTGGGATGATCAAAGGTGCTACATAAAAAATGCAATATCTTTCACCACAGGGACCTGAGTTCAACTTTAATACAGACTTCAAAATCATTTCTCTCTGCCAGCTATGTGTGTGAGTTTGTAATTAGTTTGAGAACTGTTTTGATCTAACCCAGCTGCCAGGCCCCTAGGTTCTGGAATTCCCTTCCTAAGTCTCTCTGCCTCGTTACCTCTCTGTCCTCCTTTGGGATCCTCCTTAAAACCTACCTTGGCCAGGCTTTTGGTCACATAGCCCTAACATTTCCTTATGTGGCTTGCTGCCAAATTTTGTTTAATAATGCTCCTATGAATTGCCTTGGCATATTTCACTGCATTAAAGGCCATAAATACAGGACTTTGTTATGACTGGAGAAAAGTCAAATTAGTCTCCCACATTAGATGATTGTTTCAGATGGGGAGTTAAACAAATCTAGATCTCTTGTTTTTGTTCAAAGTATATTTTAAGTGGATTTCCTTCTTCTCAAGCAGGAAGATAGATACTTAACTGTTTCAGACACCCAGTGGCAGCAACTCCCAGAGCAGATATAGCACATGTTAGATACAGAATAAAGCTCCCTCTACACTGCACCGTCAAATACTCCCACGGTAGGTATAGTTGAGTTAGATACAGAGTAAAGCTCCCTCTACATGGTTTTATCAATACTCTTAGTTCAGTTAAGCACAGGTTACATACAGAATCAAACTCCCTCTACACTGCCTCACCAAACACTCCCAGGGCAGACATAGCATGAGTCAGATACAAAATAAAACTCTCTCTATACTGTCCCACCAAATACTCCTAGGCCTTGTCACATTTTTCTATTAGATCTTCCATGCAACAAAAGGTCCCAAGATAACTCACAGGAGGAGCAATGGATATAATAGATATTTAGTATCTTTAGCATTCAACTTTCTCATTTTCTGTTCAAGGCTGAGCTTATCTTCAAATTCAAACCCCATCTTATAACCACAGCAATATCTCCTATTTCCACCTCTGCAATTTCTGCCTATTCTGCCAATAGCTCATCACTACTGCTATTAAAACCCTTATCCACAGCTGTTTACTGCTAGGAATAACTACCCCAATGCTCCCTTGATCTTGTCTCCACCTGCATCTGTAATTTTAATTTTTAAAAATTTGTTCTTAGATTTAAGGCAATCATGGCAAAGTCCCATTAATCACCTAATTTCTTTGAGAAAGTTAGAGAGGTCCTTCTTGTTGAACAGCAGCAATGGTTTTGCAAATGAGTGGCTTGATAGATCACGCCAGAGGGCGTTAAGAATGAGGTAGAATCGGACTGGAGGCACATATAAGCCAGACAGGGTAGGAGTGGCATGTTCCCTTCCCTGAAGGATGTAAATGAGCCAACTGGATTTTCACAGCATTCTGGCATTTAATGATATTTTTCTGGTGCCAATCCACAACATAGGAATTATTAAATTCAAAAATAAAATGTCAGTCTAGTTCACCTTTTACCATCCTGGTAGTTGCAACATGCAAGTTATCAGAGTTATTAAATTCAGTTTCATAACTCACTATGGTAGGATTTGAACTTTTGGGCTGCTAGTCAAGCACCATAATCATCACACAGTATAAACTGCAGCTTACCCAGAACTCTGCTGTCTACAAACCATCCCTCACTGAGTTCTGCTCAACTACTACTCCTGCTTTCGACTTCAAAATTCTTGTCCTCATCTACAAGTCCCTCAGTGGCCTTGCCCCTCCCCACCTTTACAACCCCTGAAAGGAAGCATGTCATCCAAAAGGAAAGGTCTCTACCCGAAACCTTCATTAATTTTATCTTCAGATGTTAAACATGCTGAATGTTTCCATTTCTTGCAGTTTTCCCCTTGTTAAACAGTACCGTTTTGAATCTCACACTGGAAAAAACAGACAGGCGTCCTTTGCTGATGGGGGGCTGTACTCACAGTTACTTTCTTGGGGTCGAACTCAGGCTCTTTGGGGACCTCCGGCTCAGGAGGCTTCACCTCCTTCACCTCCTTCTTCGGTTCTTCTTTCTTGGGCTCAGGTTTCTTGGGTGCCATGTTTGAGTGTCAGAAAGAGATGAAAGGACAGCAAGCGCAAGTGACAGGGGCTGAGCAGAGAATGGGCACACGATGTCTGTGACAGAGGCCTTTTATCTCCAGTCAGCTCTCCCAGGCATGCCACAGTATCATTTCTCCATACATTCCAAGCCTGACAATGCAGCCTTCACTATAAATGGAAAAAGCATCTGTTGCTATTTAAAAGCAGCTGGACTTAGCATTGTTACCGATCAGTCTTGGAATAGAAAAGACTTTGTTTGAATCAACAAATCACAGAAATGACAAAGTCACAGTCCAGCTTGTCAGTCACAGAAGCCTCTTCAGATCCTTTTAGATTTAACGGTACTCATTAAACAGCAGCCTCCTGCAAAATAGAGTTTGTATGAATTTGTATGAGTTTTTTCCCCCTTCTCTCCTGATTCACACTGGGGTACAGTTCCACATTCAGATAGTCCCCTTCCACTACCTCATGCCATTTTTTGTAGGTGACGCTAGACAGTCAATGTTAACTTGGTTTGTAACATTAACCTCTCTGGATAAAATGTTGTGGGGTCAAACTCCACTCCAGGAATTGAGCATGTAATTCAGGCCGACAATGCAATACAATACTGAGGAAGTATTCTTCACTGGGAGGGTGGTGAATTCGTGGAATTCTCTACCCCAGAGGGCTGTGGAGGCTCAGTCATTGAGTATGTTCAAGACCAAGATCAATAGATTTCTAGATATCAAAGATATCAAGGGATATGGGGATAGAGCGGGAAAATGGCATTACAGTAGAAGATCAATCATGATCTAGTTGAATGACAGAGCAGGCTTGAGGGGCTGAATAGCCTACTCCTGCTCCTATTTCCTATGTTCCTATGTAAGTGCCGCACTGTCAGACATGCCATCTTTAGGATGACACCTTATATCTGTTGCCCATTCCAGCAGTTCCAGTATTATTTCAAGAAGAGAGGGGAAATTAAGCCAATGTATGGACCAACATTCCTCCCTTAAACTGCACCAGTGGATCAGATCTAAACTCTGCAGTCCTGCCACATTCCATTGTGAATGGTGGTGGACAATTAAACAACTGACGGGAAGAGGAGACTCCATAAATATCCCCATCCTCTACGATGGGGGAGCCCAGCACATCAGTGCAAAAGACAAGGCTGAAGCATTTGCAACAATCTTCAGCCAGAAGTGCCAAGTGGATGATCCATCTTGGCCTCCTCTTGAGGTCCCCAGTATCACAGATGAAATTCTTCAGCCAACCTGATTCATTCCACGTGTTATCAAGAAAGGGCTGAAGGCACTGGATACTGCAAAGACTATGGGTCTTGACAACATTCTGGCAATACAAAGAACAAAGAACAAAGAACAGTACAGCGCAGGAACAGGCCATTCGGCCCTCCAAGCCTGCGCCGATCTTGATGCCTGCCTAAACTAAAACCTTCTGCACTTCCAGGGACCGTATCCCTCTATTCCCATCCTATTCATGTATTTGTCAAGATGCCTCTTAAACGTCATTATCGTACCTGCTTCCACCACCTCCCCCGGCAGCAAGTTCCAGGCACTCACCACCCTTAGTGTAAAGAACTTGCCTCACACATCCCCTCTAAACTTTGCCCCTCTCACCTTAAACCTATGTCCCCTAGTAACTGACTCTTACACCCTGGGAAAAAGCTTCTGACTATCCACTCTGTCCATGCCACTCATAATTTTGTAAACCTCTATCATGTCACCCCTCCACCTCCGTCGTTCCAGTGAAAACAATCTGAGTTTATCCAACCTCTCCTCATAGCTAATGCCCTCCAGACCAGGCAATATCCTGGTAAACCTCTTCTGTACCCTCTCCAAAGCCTCCACGTCCTTCTGGTAGTGTGGCAACCAGAATTGCACGCAATATTCTAAGTGTGGCCTAACTAAAGTTCTGTACAGCTGCAACATGACTTGCCAATTTTTATACTCTATGCCCCGACCGATGAAGGCAAGCATGCCGTATGCCTTCTTGACTACATTATCCACCTGCGTTGCCACTTTCAGTGACCTGTGGACCTGTACGCCCCGATCTCTCTGCCTGTCAATACTCTCCTAAGGGTTCTGCCATTTACTGTATACGTCCCACCTATATTCGATCTTCCAAAATACATTACCTCACATTTACTGAATATTTGTGCTCTAGAACTAGCTGCGCCCCTAGCCAAACTGTTCCAGACCAGCTATAACACTGGCATCCACCTGGCAATGTGGAAAATTGCCCAGGTATGACCTGTGCACAAAAAGCAGGACAAATCTAATCCAGCCAATTACCGCCCCATCAGTCTACTCCCGATCATCAGCAAAGTGATGGAAAGGGTTGTCAACAGTGTTATCAAGCGGCACTTGCTCAGCAATAACCTGCTCACTGACGCTCAGTTTGGGTTCTGCCAGGGCCACTCAGCTCTTGAGCTCGTTACAGCCTTGCTCTAAACATGGACAAAAGAGCTGAACTCCAGAGGTGAGATGAGAGTGACTGCCTTTGACATCAAGGCAGCATTTGACCATGTCATTGACCATCAAGGAGCCCTAAAAAAACTGGAGTCAATGGGAATATGGGGGAAAACTCTCGACTGGCTGGAGTCATACTTAGCAGGGAGAAAGGTGGTTGTGGTTGTTGGAGGTCAATCTTTTCAGTCCCAGGACATCAATGCAGGAGTTCCTCAGGGTACTGCCCTAGGCCCAACCATCTTCAGTTGCTTCATCAATGGCCTTCCCTCCGTCAAAAGAGGGGATGTTCACTGATGATTGCACAATGTTTAGCGCAATTCGTGACTCCTCAGATACATGTCCATATGCAGCAAGACCTGAACAACATCCAGGCTTGGGCTGATAAGTGGCAAGTAACATTTGCACCACACAAGTGCCAGGCAATGATCATCTCAAACAAAAAAGAATCTAACCATCTCCCCTTGATATTCAATGGCATTACCATCACTGAATCCCCCACTGTCAACATCCTGGGGGTCACCATTGACCAGGAACTGAACTGGAGCAGCCACATAAATGCTGTGGCTACAAGAAAAGGTCAGAGGCTGGGAATTCTGCGGCTAGTAACTCACTTCCTGACTCGCCGAGGCCTCTCAAGTATCTACAAGGCACAAGTCAGGAGTGTGATGGAATACCCTCCACTTGCCTGGATCGGTGCAGCTCCAACTACACTCAAGAAGCTCAACACCATCCAGGACAAAGCAGCCCGCTTGATTGGCAACCCATCCACAAACATTCACTCCCTCCACCACCAACGCACAGTGGTAGCAGTGTGTACCATCTACAAGTTGCACAGCAGCAACACACTGAGGGTCCTTTGATAGCACCTTCCAAACCTGTGTCCTCTACCGCCTAGAAGGTCAAGAGCAGCAGATACATGGGAACTCCCCCACCTGCAAGTTCCCTTCCAGCCACACACCATCCTGACTTGGAACTATATTGCCGTTCCTTCACTGTCGCTGGGTCAAAATGCTGGAACTCCCTTCCTAATAGCACTGTGGGTGTACCTACACCCCAAGGACTGCAGCGGTTCAAGAAGGCAGCTCACCACCACCTTCTCAAGGGCAATTAGGGATGAGCAATAAATGCTGGCACAGCCAGCGACGCCCACATTCCCCGAACGAATAAAGAAAAACAACGAAAAACAAATTAACTTCCATTCACTGCAGTGCAATTTATGGGATCAAATGCTGCTGTCTTTATGTACATTACTGCAGGTCAACTGTAATTCATTCTGCGTTCTGTACGATTGTTACAAATTTAGTTCTGTTGTAGATACCTTCTTGGTTTGAATGGTATTAGGTGCTCCCAGAGACAGTGTCAGAGTTTTACTTTTATAGTAGTTGACTCACACTGCCCTATATCTACTTGCTGGATAGTGTGACACAGGGATATAACAAGAATATTTCCTTGCAATTTTGTCTGGATATTCATGCCTTTTGCATGTATGCTTCTTCAATCTTTCCATAGGCAGACTGACACTAGGGGCTGAATTTTGCCAGCCCCTTGATGTCAGGGGTGTGGCGGGGTGGGGGAGCCGTAAAACTCTGCCGGGAAAGGCCCACCTCGACCCCCGATGTCGAGAAGGCCCCGTCGCATTTTACTGGCGGTGGTGGGACTTTGGTGCGGCCCCCCCCCCCCGCTCCAAGCGGCGGGGCCTTCATTTACATATTTAAATTAAATAAAACGAAATACAAATAAACTTAACCGGTTCCAGCGGCCATCCCACGCTGATTTTACGGCCGCCAGCCGCATCTCGTGCGCCTTTGGAGCTCTGTTCAGAGTTCCAAGGCAAGACACTAGAGGGGAGTGGGGAGGAATGAAATTATCAGGGCCGGGGGGGCGGGGGGCAAAATAAATCTTCAAATTGTGGCTTTATTTCTAATTTATACAGACTGGGAGAGATTGGATTGTAATTTGGACAGTGCTGCCCCTCTTCAGCTTACACTGGACAATGTAGAGTTTATTTAATTTTTTAATAAAATTTCTTGTACCTAAAGGAGGATGCTTTGTGATGCAGCTGTTCTGGTACTGGGGAAACCCTTTTTATTGGCTGTGGGGATAGTGGGAAGGGGTTGAAGGGCAAATGTGAGAAGGTTGGGGGGTAAAGTTCGGGTTGGGAATAAAATAAGTTTTCTGAATATAGGGAAATAAGAAAAACCATTGTAGCGGGAGGTTGGGAAAGGGCCTCTATCTTCTAATTATTTTTATAAGCAAATGAAAAGTAATATACCTTTAAAAATTTAAATTTTTGCTAAGGGCTTGAAGCCCTTTAAAAATGGCGCCGGCGCCTACACGGTGGCACCGGACGCCATTGCCAGGGACGGAGCAGCCGCACCCTCTACATCATTGAGAGCAGCCACTCCACCCCATCCATTTAAATGAGTCCCTGCACGAAATATCGCGGTGGCTCAGGGGTGGCGCTTTCGCGCGTGAAGTGTGAAGACTTCAAAGTGTGCCGCCGTGATGTGCAGTGTGCTAATAAAATTCAGCCCTAGATAGGGAGAAATTTGTTTTGAATTGAAAGCTGCTGTAATCCACAGTAAGGTTACACATGTGTAAAGACTGGAGAAGCTGTGGTTGTTCTCCTTAAAGCAGAGAAGACTTAAGAGGAGACTTGATAGAGGTGTTTAAAATCATGAAGGGCTTAAATAGAGTAAATAAGCAGAAAATGTTTCCAATGACTGAAGGGCTGATAATGAGAGAACACAGATTTAAGGTGATTGGCAAAAGAACCAGTGGCAACATGAGGAAAAATCTTTTTACACAATGAGTGGTTAGGATTTGGAATGCACTGCCTAATAGGATGGTGGATACGGCTTCAATAGTGACTTTCAAAAGATAAATACATGAAGGATAAAAATTTGCGGGGATATGGGGAAAGAGAGAGAGTAGGATAACTGGACTACTCGTCGAAAGAGCCAGCACAGACTCAATGGACTGAATGGCCTCCTCCTGCATTGTGCTATTTTATGATTCTATGATAGTAAGGAATTGCTAGATGAAAAAAGATCAAGGTCCATCGAGCTTGTGTGCCAGCTGTTGGCAGTACTCTTGCCTCTGAGGCTCTGGGTTCAGGTCCTACTTAGCACAAAAATCAAGGCCGACACTCCAGTGCAGTACTGAGGGTGTGCTGCATTGTTGGAGATGCTGTCTTTCAGATGAGACTTTAAACACAGGCCTCATCTGCCCACTCTGGTGGATGTAAAAGATGTCACGGTACTATTTTGAAGAAGAGCAGGGAGTTAGGCCCAGTGTCATAGTCAATATTTATCCCTCAATCAACATCACAAAAAAAGATTCTCTGGTCATTTATCACATGGCTGTTTATGGGTGTTTTCTGTGTGCAAAGTTGGTGCCGTGTTTCCTGCATTACAATGGTGACTACACTTCAAAGTACTTCATTGGCCGTAAAGTGCTTCAAGACATCTGTGAATAGTGCTATCTAAATGCAAGTCTTTTTTTCTACCATGCTGTAGTCACATAATACATCAATATTGGAGAGCTTGACAAATCAATGTGGGAGCTCAGGGACATGGCTGATGTCCCTGACTCCTTCACGTGCAGGAAGTGTGTCCAGCTGCAGCTCTTGTTAGACCGCATGACGGCTCTGGAGCTGCGGATGGACTCACTTTGGAGCATCCGCGATGCTGAGGAGGTCGTGGATAGCACGTTTAGCGAATTGGTCACACCGCAGATTAGGATTGCTGAGGGAGAAAGGGAATGGGTGACCAAAAGGCAGAGAAAGAGCAGGAAGGCAGCGCAGGTGTCCCCTGCGGTCATCTCCCTCCACAACAGGTATACCGTTTTGGATACTGTTGAGGGAGATGGCTCACCAGGGGAAGGCAGCAGTAGCCAGGTTCATGGCACTGTGGCTGGCTCTGCTGTTCAGAAGGGCGGGAAAAAGAGTGGAAGGGCTATAGTCATAGGGGATTCGATTGTAAGGGGAGTAGATAGGCGGTTCTGTGGTCGAAAATGAGACTCCCGAATGGTATGTTGCCTCCCAGGTGCACGGGTCAGGGATGTCTCAGATCGGCTGCAGAACATTCTGAAGGGGGAGGGTGAACAGCCAGTTGTCGTTGTGCACATAGGCACCAATGATATAGGTAAAAAACGGGATGAGGTCCTACAAGCAGAATTTAGGGAGTTAGGAGCCAAGTTAAAAAGTAGGACCTCAGAGGTAGTAATCTCCGGATTGCTACCAGTGCCACGTGATAGTCAGAGTAGAAATGAAAGAATAGTCAGGATGAATGCGTGGCTTGAGAGATGGTGCAGGAGGGAGGGGTTCAGATTTTTGGGACATTGGGACCGGTTCTGGGGGAGGTGGGACTATTACAAATTGGACGGTCTACACCTGGGCCAGACTGGAACCAATGTCCTTGGGGGTGCTTTTGCTAACGCTGTTGGGGAGGGTTTAAACTAATGTGGCAGGGGGATGGGAACCAAATTATGTCAGTAGAGAGTAAGGATGTAGTAACTAAAGCCTGTAAGGAACTAGATAATGAAGTCAGCGTGACTAAGGGAAAGAGTAGGCAGAGAGCAGATGATGAAAGCAAAGGGACTGGTGGTCTGAGGTGTATTTGTTTTAATGCAAGAAGTGTAGTAGGTAAGGCAGATGAACTTAGGGCTTGGATTAGTACCTGGGAGTATGATGTTATTGCTATTACTGAGACTTGGTTAAGGGAAGGGCATGATTGGCAACTAAATATCCCAGGATACCGATGCTTCAGGCGGGATAGAGAGGGAGGTAAAAGGGGTGGAGGAGTTGCATTACTGGTCAAAGAGGATATCACAGCTGTGCTGAAGGAAGGCACTATGGAGGACTCGAGCTGTGAGGCAATATGGGCAGAACTCAGAAATAGGAAGGGTGCGGTAACAATGTTGGGGCTGTACTACAGGCCTCCCAACAGCGAGCGTGAGATAGAGGTACAAATATGTCAACAGATTATGGAAAGCTGTAGGAGCAACAGGGTGGTGGTGATAGGAGATTTTAATTTTCCCAACATTGACTGGGATTCACTTAATGTTAGAGGTCTAGATGGAGCAGAATTTGTAAGGAGCATCCAGGAGGGTTTTCTAGAGCAGTATGTAAATAGTCCAACTCGGGAAGGGGCCATACTGGACCTGGTGTTGGGAAATGAGCCGGGCCAGGTGTTTGACGTTTCAGTAGGGGACTACTTTGGGAATAGTGATCACAATTCCGTAAGTTTTAGAATACTCATGGACAAAGACGAGAGTGGTCCTAAAGGAAGAGTGCTAAATTGGGGGAAGGCCAACTATACCAAAATTCGGCAGGAGCTGGGGAATGTAGATTGGGAGCAGCTGTTTGAAGGGAAATCCACATTTGATATGTGGGAGGCTTTTAAAGAGAGGTTGATTAGCGTGCAGGAGAGACATGTTCCTGTGAAAATGAGGGGTAGAAATGGCAAGATTAGGGAACCGTGGATGACAGGTGAAATTGTGAGACTAGCTAAGAGGAAAAAGGAAGCATACATAAGGTCTAGGCAGCTGAAGAAAGACGAAGCTTTGAAAGAATATCGGGATTGTAGGCACAATCTGAAACGAGGAATTAAGAGGGCTAAAAGGGGTCATGAAATATCTTTAGCAAACAGGGTTAAGGAAAATCCCAAAGCCTTTTATTCATATATAAGGAGCAAGAGGGTAACTAGAGAAAGGATTGGCCCACTCAAGGACAAAGGAGGAAAGTTATGCGTGGAGTCAGAGAAAATGGGTGAGATTCTAAACGAGTACTTTGCATCGGTATTCACCGAGGAGAGGGACATGACGGATGTTGAGGTTAGGGACAGATGTTTGATTACTCTAGGTCAAGTCGGCATAAGGAGGGAGGAAGTGTTGGGTATTCTAAAAGGCATTAAGGTGGACATGTCCCCAGGTCCGGATGGAATGTATCCAAGGTTACTGTGGGAAGCGAGAGAGGAAATAGTTGGGGCCTTAACAGATATCTTTGCAACATCCTTAAACACGGGTGAGGTCCCGGAGGACTGGAGAATTGCTAATGTTGTCCCCTTGTTTAAGAAGGGTAGCAGGGATAATCCAGGTAATTATAGACCGGTGAGCCTGACGTCAGTGGTAGGGAAGCTGCTGGAGAAGATACTGAGGGATAGGATCTATTCCCATCTGGAAGAAAATGGGCTTATCAGTGATAGGCAACATGGTTTTGTGCAGGGAAGGTCATGTCTTACCAACTTAATAGAATTCTTTGAGGAAGTGACAAAGTTGATTGATGAGGGAAGGGCTGTAGATGTCATGGACTTCAGTAAGGCGTTTGATAAGGTTCCCCATGGTAGGCTGATGGAGAAAGTGAAGTCGCATGGGGTCCAAGGTGTACTAGCTAGATGGATAAAGAACTGGCTGGGCAACAGGAGGCGGAGAGTAGCAGTGGAAGGGAGTTTCTCAAAATGGAGACGTGTGACCAGTGGTGTTCCACAGGGATCCGTGCTGGGACCACTGTTGTTTGTGATATACATAAATGATTTGGAGGAAAGTATAGGTGGTCTGATTAGCAAGTTTGCAGACGACACTAAGATTGGTGGAGTAGCAGGTACTGAAGGGGACTGTCAGAGAATACAGCAGAATATAGATAGACTGGAGAGTTGGGCAGAGAAATGGCAGATGGAGTTCAATCAGGGCAAATGTGAGGTGATGCATTTTGGAAGATCCAATTCAAGAGTGAACTATACAGTAAATGGAAAAGTCCTGGGGAAAATTGATGTACAGAGAGATTTGGATGTTCAGGTCCATTGTTACCTGAAGGTGGCAACGCAGGTCAATAGAGTGGTCAAGAAGGCATACGGCATGCTTTCCTTCATCGGACGGGGTATTGAGTACAAGAGTTGGCAGGTCATGTTACAGTTGTATAGGACTTTGGTTCGGCCACATTTGGAATATTGCGTGCAGTTCTGGTCGCCACATTACCAAAAGGATGTGGATGCTTTGGAGAGGGTGCAGAGGAGATTCACCAGGATGTTGCCTGGTATGGAGGGCGCTAGCTATGAAGAGAGGTTGAGTAGGTTAGGATTATTTTCATTGGAAAGACGGAGGTTGAGGGGGGACCTGATTGAGGTGTACAAAATCATGAGAGGTATAGACAGAGTGGATCGCAAGAAGCTTTTTCCCAGAGTGGGGGATTCAATTACAAGGGGACACGAGTTCAAAGTGAAAGGGGAAAAGTTTAGGGGGGATATGCGTGGAAATTTCTTTACGCAGAGGGTGGTGGGTGCCTGGAACGCTTTGCCAGCGGAGGTGGTAGACGCGGGCACGATAGCGTCTTTTAAGATGTATCTAGACAGATACATGAATGGGCAGGAAGTAAAGAGATACAGACCCTTAGAAAATAGGCAACATGTTTAGATAGAGGATTTGAATCGGCGCAGGCTTGGAGGGCCGAAGGGCCTGTTCCTGTGCTGTAATTTTCTTTGTTCTTTGTTCTTTGAATCATAGTAATCAATCTCTATTAATTAGTTTACAACAGTCCCAGATATGAGGCGAAGAAAACACCAGTGGTGCAGGGCTTTGGGAATCATAAATCCAAAGTCACTTCTTTCCCCCACTCCTCCCCAAGCACACTACATTTAACACATATCCTGTCTCAAATTACACATATAGTGTATCCCAAAATGTTATTTTCTGAAAAAAATCTATTCAATTTGTATTAGAACTCATTAATACTAATCGCTTCCACGGTCTCCTTAGGGAGTCTGTTCATCGACTGGGCATGTAGAGACATACAGATCAATATGAATGATCATAATTCAATTGCCACAACCTTATGTTGGGCAATGATATAAAATAAAGGAGATGAGAAACTCAATGTATACTCAAATAGAATACCCCTCAGCATTTTGTCCTACAGTTCTAAGAGAGAACCTCAGTCTTTTCAACCTGATTGTTCGTGCACAGTCCTGCTTTCCAAAAGCCAGACATCTCCCCAGAGCAGAGTCCACCAGCTTTAGCTGAGCAATGATCCCTATTGAGTTCAAATGAATAGGATTGTCAGAGCAGCAATGAGTGTTAACAGTTACTGTGGTGTAAAATTATCCTTAATAGTCTCCAGGATATTGGGTCAGACATCCTGTCTGAAATGTAATAGTTACCTGGCAGACCTGCTGTCCTTTGAGAGCTCCGTTTAATTCAATAATAGCATTTTTGACATATATTACACCAAGGTACTTCTTCTTCTTTGGCCTCCTTGTCTCAAGAGACAATGGGTAATCGCCTAGAGGTGGTCAGTGGTTTGTGGAGCAGTGCCTGGAGTGGCTATAAAGGACAATTCTAGAGTGACAGACTCTTCCACAGGCGCTGCAGATAAAATTGGTTGCTGGGGCTGTTATACAGTTGGCTCTCTCCTTGCGCTTCTGTCTTTTTTCCTAGCAACTGCTAAGTCTCTTCGACTCGCCACTCTTTAGCCCCGCCTTTATGGCTGTCCGCCAGCTCTGGTGATCACTTGCAATTGACTCCCACGATTTGTGGTCAATGTCAAAGGACTTCATGTCGCGTTTGCAGATGTCTTTAAAGCGGAGACATGGATGGCCGGTGGGTCTGATACCAGTGACGAGCTCACAGTACAATGCATCCTTGGGGATCCTGCCATCTTCCATGCGGCTCACATGGCCAAGCCATCTCAGGCGCGCTGCCTCAGTAGGGTGTATATGCTGGGGATGTTGGCCGCCTCGAGGACTTCTGCATTGGAGATATGGTCCTGCCACCTGGTGCCAAGGATTCTCTGGAGGCAGTGAAGATGTAATGAGTTGCGACGTTGCTCTTGGCTGACATACATTGTCCAGGTTTCGCTGCTGTAGAGCAAGGTACTGAGGACACAGGCTTGAAACACTCGGACTTTTGTGTTCTGTGTCAGTGCGCCATTTTCCCACACTCTCTTGGCCAGTCTGGACACAACAGCAGATGACTCTCCCATGCGCTTGTTGATTTCTGCATCAAGAGACAGGTTACTGGTGATAGTTGAGCCTAGGTAGGTGAACTCTTGAACCACTTCCAGAGCGTGGTCGCCGAAATTTATGGATGGAGCATTTCTGACATCCTGTCCCATGATGTTCGTGTTCTTGAGGCTGATGGTTAGGCCAAATTCGTTGCAGGCAGCCTGTTGATGAGTCTCTGCAGACACTCTTCTGTGTGGGATGTTAATGCAGCATCGTCAGCAAAGAGGAGTTCCCTGATGAGTACTTTCCGTACTTTGGTCTTCGCTCTTAGATGGGCAAGGTTGAACAACCTGCCATCTGATCTTCTGTGGAGGAAAATTCCTTCTTCTGAAGACTTGAATGCATGTGAGAGCAGCAGGGAGAAGAAGATCCCAAACAGTGTAGGTGCGGGAACACAGCCCTGTTTCACGCCACTCAGGATAGGAAAGGGGTCTGATGAGGCGCCGCTATGCTGAATTGTGCTTTCATATTGTCATGGAATGAGGTGATGATACTTAGTAGCTTTGGTGGACATCCGAACTTTGCTAGTAGCCTGAAGAGACCACGCCTGCTGATGAGGTCAAAGGCTTTGGTGAGATCTATGAAAGCAACGTAGCGGGGCATCTGTTGTTCACGGCATTTCTCCTGTAGTTGGTGAAGGGAGAACAGCATGTCAATGGTGGATCTCTCTGCTCGAAAGCCACACTCTGCCTCAGGGTAGACACACTCAGCCAGCTTCTGGAGTCTGTCTAAAATGACAACTTTCCCCACTATGCTGAGCACGGAGATTCCACGGTAGTTGTTGCAGACACCGCAGTCACCCTTGTTCTTATAGAGGGTGATGATATTGGCATCGTGCATGTCCTGTGGTACTGCTCCCTCATCCCAGCACAGGCAAAGCAGTTCATGGAGTGCTGAGAGAAATAATCAAGAGTGATAAGAGGGCTTGGTACTCTTGATTATTTCAGGGACAATGCCGTCCTTTCCGGGGCTTTTCCACTGGCAAGAGAATCAATGGCATCACCGAGTTCCGATTTTGTTGGCTGTTCGTCCAGCTTTTCCATGACTGGCAGAGACTGGGCTGCATTGAGGGCGATATCAGTGACAACGTTTTCCCTAGAGTTCTAGGTAGTGCTCCACCCAGCGGTCCACTGCACCAAACAGCACGACAAAAAAAGGAAAGAAGGTACCAGCCCTTCATTTTGCAAGCTGGAACGTCAGAACTATGTGTCCTGGCCTGTTGGAAGACCTTACACAAAGCAACGATTCTCGGAAGACCACCATCATTAACAACGAGCTCAGTAGACTCAATGTGGACATTGTAGCACTTCAGGAGACCCGCCTCCCTGCGAGCGGATCTCTAAGAGAGCAAAACTACACCTTCTACTGGCAGGGTAGGGATCCTGATGAACCAAGACAGCATGGAGTGGGCTTTGCCATCAGAAACTCTTTGCTCAGCATGATAGAGCCACCTTCAAATGGCTCGGAATGCATACTGTCCATCTGACTGCTTACCGCCTCTGGTCCAGTACACCTACTCAGCATCTATGCTCCAACACTCTGCTCCCCACCTGAGGTTAAAGACCAGTTCTACGAGGAACCCCATAATATCATTAGTAGCATTCCTAATACCGAACATTTATTCCTGCTGGGGGACTTTAATGCCAGGGTTGGGGCTGACCATGATGCATGGCACTCCTGCCTTGGGCGCTATGGCATTGGAAGGATGAATGAGAATGGACAGAGACTGCTGGAGTTGTGTACCTATCATAACCTCTGCATCACCAACTCGTTCTTTCATACTAAACCGTCACCAGGTTTCATGGAGACACCCAAGATCACGTCGTTGGCACCAGCTGGACCTCATCATCACAAGGCAAGCCTCTATAAACAGTGTCCAAATCACACGCAGCTTCCACAGTGTGGAGTGCAACACCAACCACTCCCTGCTGTGCAGCAAAGTTAGAATCAAACCAAAGAAGCTGCATCACTCCAAGCAGAAGGGCCGCCCGCGCTTCAACACTAACAGAATTTCTTATCCATAGCTGTTACATAAGTTTCTAAATTCACTTGAAAAAGCCCTTCAAAACACTCCTGCAGGGGATGCAGAGATGAAGTGGGCCCACATCAGAGATGCCATCTATGACTCAGCAATGACCACCTTTGGCAAACGTGAGAAGCAGAATGCAGACTGGTTTCAATCTCACTTTGAAGAGCTGGAACCTGTCATTGCCGCTGAGCGCGCTGCACTGTTCAACTACAAGAAAGCCCCCAGCGAGTTAACATCCATAGCACTTAAAGTAGCCAGAAGCACTGCACAAAGAACAGCCAGGCGCTGTGCGAATGACTACTGGCAACACCTATGCAGTCGTATTCAGCTGGCCTCCAACACCAGAAACATCAGAGGAATGTATAATGGCATTAAGAGAGCTTTTGGGCCAACCATCAAGAAGATCGTCCCCCTCAAATCTAAATCAGGGCAAACGATCACTACTGTAGTAGAATAGTCTGAAATTCTGAATTGTGAAAAGATTCTCTGATGTGATTATTGCAAGTGTTATTTTTATTACGTTTTATTCAATCACAGAGAGGTAGTGGTGCTGCTTTGCAACATCAACTGACAAATAAAAGCTATTGGTTAAATGATTCCCTTGATAACTGAGAGATCAATGTGCTGATCTGTACAGACCAGAAGTTCTATGCTCCGTGCAGAGTTAATTGACTTCCAAGGAGCCAATACTTGAACCCAAAATTTCTGCACAAATGAGGTGAAGATTCAGCCAAGGTTCCCACTCCTGGTCACTAACTAATGACTCCTCCTGGAAAGTATGTCTGTAAAATACAGAAAAGGCCAGAATTAAGAAATAGCAAAGAATTTAAGACTGTAGTGGGGGTTGTGTCTAGGCCTTTTGGTAGTATCTGTGAATTGTATAAACACAGAGATTATACAAGCATATAGCAAAGGCACAGTGGTTTTAATGAGTGATTTTAAATTTCATAGAGATTGGGATGTGCAGTTTGGCACAGGTTAGAATGGTAGTGAATCTTTTGAGTGTGTCTGACAGTTTTTTGAAGCAGTATGTCCTCGAACCAACAAGAGGATGGGTGATATTAGATTTAGTAATGAGTAATGAGCCAGATTTAATTAACAGCTTAACGTTGGATGAACATTTATCTAATAGCCATCATAATTTTACTGAATTCAACGTAGTGTTTGATGGGGAAAAATGTGAAACAGCTACAAAGGTTCTAAATTTAGATAAGGCTGACTTCAATGGGATGAGACAGAGACTGTTGTCACACCATGCTGTGTTGAGAATGAAAATTTTTTAATCCACTGGCTGGAGATCTGAATTTTTCAAAATAATGTTAAAAAGGAACAAATAAAAGGTGACTTTGCTCGCAGCTTAAAATGGCCACCTAACTTCCGACATTCTAAAGTCTGTGAGGTGGAGATGAAGTGTCTGCTATGTCCCAGCAAGAACCAAGACCTGGGAAATTTAAGGGAACTGCCTGTTCCATTAGCAAGGAATCAAGACTATCACTTAAACAATGGGACCCTGGTTGTGAGAAAGGAGTCCCAAGACATGGGCTGTTTTAGTTGCAAGAAGAAAAACACTAATAACTACCATGCTTGAATCACTGGGTGACTGTCATAGAACATAGAACAGAGAACAGTACAGCACAGTACAGGCCCTTCGGCCCACAATGTTGTGCCGACCCTCTAACCTACTCTAAGATCAAACGACCTACATACCCTTAATTCTACTATCACCCATGTACCTATCCAAGAGTCGCTTAAATGTCCCTAATGTATCTGCTTCTACTACCACCGCTGACAGTGCATTCCACGCACCCACCACTCTCTGTGTGAAGAACCTACCTCTGACATCTCCCCTAAACCTTCCTCCAATCACCTTAAAATTATGCCCGCTGGTGATAGCCCTTTCCGCCCTGGGAAAAAGTCTCTGGCTATCCACTCTATCTATGCCTCATCATCTTGTACCCCTCTATCAAGTCACCTCTCATCCTTCTTCGCTCCAATGAGAAAAGCCCTAGCTCCCTCAACCTTTCTTCATAAGACATGCCCTCCAGTCCAGTCCTGGTAAATCTCCTCTGCACCCTCTCTAAAGCTTCCACATCCTTCCTATAATGAGGCGACCAGAACTGAACACAATATTCCAAGTGTGGTCTAACCAGGGCTTTATAGAGCTGCAGCATAACCTCGCGGCTCTTAAACTCAATCCCCCGTTAATGAAAGCCAACACACCATACGCCTTCTTAACAACCCTATCAACTTGGGTGGCAACTTTGAGGGATCTATGGACGTGGACCCCAAGATCCCTCTGTTCCTCCACACTATCAAGAATCCTGTCTTTAAGCCTGTATTCTGCATTCAAATTCGACCTTCCAAAATGAATCACTTCACACTTTTCCAGGTTGAACTCCATCTGCCACTTCTCAGCCCAGCTCTGCATCCTGTCAATGTCCCGTCGCAACCTACAACAGCCCTCCACACTATCCACAACTCCAGCAACCTTTGTGTCATCGGCAAACTTACTAACCCAGCCTTCCAGTTCCTCATCCAAGTCATTTATAAAAATCACAAACAGCAGAGGTCCCAGAACAGATCCCTGCGGAAGACCACTGGTCACCGAGCTCCAGGCTGAATACTTTCCATCTACTACCACCCTCTGTCTTCTATGGGCTAGCCAATTCTGTATCCAGACAGCCAAATTTCCCTGTATCCCATGCCTCCTTACTTTCTGAATGAGCCTACCATGGGGAACCTTATCAAATGCCTTGCTAAAATCCATATACACCACATCCACTGCTCTTCCTTCATCAATGTGTTTTGTCACATCCTCAAAGAATTCAATAAGGCTTGTGAGGCATGACCAGCCCCTCACAAAGCCATGCTGACTATCTCTAATCAAACTATGCTTTTCCAAATAATCATAAATCCTGTCTCTCAGAATCCTCTCCAATAATTTGCCCACCACCGACGTAAGACTGACTGGTCTGTAATTCCCAGGGTTATCCCTATTCCCTTTCTTGAACAAGGGAATAACATTTGCCACCCTCCAATCATCTGGTACTACTCCAGTGGACAGTGAGGACGCAAAGATCATCGCCAAAGGTGCGGCACTCTCTTCCCTCGCTTCCCGTAATATTCTTGGGTATATCCCGCCTGGCCCCGGTGACTTATCTATCCTCATGTCTTTCAAAATTTCCAGCACATCCTCCTTCTTAACATCAACCTGTTTGAGCACATCAGCCTGTTTCACGCTGTCCTCACAAACGACAAGGTCCCTCTCACTAGTGAATACTGAAGCAAAATATTCATTAAGGACCTCCCCCACCTCCTCCGACTCCAGGCACAAGTTCCCTCCACTATCCCTGATTGGCCCTACCCTCACTCTGGCCATCCTCTTGTTCCTCACATAAGTATAGAACGCCTTGGGATTTTCCTGAATCCTACCCGCCAAGACATTTTCATGTCCCCTTCTGCCTCTCCTAAGTCCATTATTCAGTTCCTTCCTGGCTACCTTGTAACCCTCTAGAGCCCTGTCTGATCCTTGCTTCCTCAACCTTAAGTAAGCTTCCTTCTTCCTCTTGACTAGCTGTTCCACATCTCTTGTCATCCAAGGTTCCTTCACCCTACCATCTCTTCCTTGCCTCATCGGGACAAACCTATCCAGCAGTCGCAGCAAGTGCTCCCTAAACAACCTCCACATTTCTGTCGTGCATTTCCCTGAGAACATCTGTTCCCAATTTAAGCTCCCCAGTTCCTGCCTAATAGCATTGTAATTCCCCCTCCCCCAATTAAATATTTTCCCATCCCGTCTGCTCCTATCCCTCTCCATGACTCTAGTAAAGGTCAGGGAGTTGTTATCACTATCACCGAAATGCTCTCCCACCGAGAGATCTGCCACCTGGCCTGGTTCGTTGCCAAGCACCAAATCCAACATAGCCTCCCCTCTAGTCGGCCTATCTACATATTGAGTCAGGAAACCTTCCTGGACACACCTGACAAAATCTGCTCCATCCAAACTATTTGCACTAAGGAGGTTCCAATCAATATTAGGGAAGTTGAAGTCACCCATGACAACAACCCTGTTACTTCTGCACCTTTCCAAAATCTGCCTCCTAATCTGTTCCTCCGTGTCTCTGTTGCTATTGGGGGGTCTATAGAAAACTCCCAACAAAGTGACTGCTCCTTTCCTGTTTCTGACTTCCACCCATACTGACTCAGTAGACAAACCCTCCTCGACGACTTCCCTTTCTGCAGCTGTGATACTATCCCTGATTAACAATGCCACTCCCCCAGCTCTTTTACCTCCCTCCCTATTCCTTTTGAAACATCTAAACCCGGAACATCCAACATCCATTCCTGTCCCTGTGATATCCAAGTCTCCGTAATGGCCACAACATTGTAGCTCCAAGTACTGATCCATGCTCCAAGTTCATCACCCTTATTTCTGACACTTCTTGCGTTAAAATAGACACACTTCAACCCATCATACTGGCTGTAACTTTGCCCTGTCAACTGTCTAACTTTCCTCACAGACTCTCTGCACTCTGTATCTGCCTGTTCAATAGCTGCCCGCTCCACTGATCCGTAGCTCCGGTTCCCATCCCCCTGCCAAACTAGTTTAAACCCTCCCGAAGAGCTCTAGCAAACCTCCCGCCCAGAATATTGGTGCCCCTCCAGTTCAGATGCAACCCTTGTACAGGTCCCACCTTCCCCAGAAGGTATCCCAATGATCCACATATCTGAAGCCCTCCCTCCTACACCAGCTCTGTAGCCACGTGTTCAGCTGCACTCACTCTCTGTTTCTAGCCTCACTAGCACGTGGCACCGGTATCAATCCTGAGATTACTACTCTGCTCGTCCTGCCTTTTAGCTTCCAACCTAACTCCTTATATTCGCTTTTCAGGTCCTCATCCCTTTTCCTAGCTATGTCATTGGTACCGATGTGTACCACGACTTCTGGCTGCTCCCCCTCCCCCTTAAGAATCCTGTAGACTCGATCCGAGACATCTCTGACCCTGGCACCCGGGAGGCAACATACCATCCGGGAGTCTCGTTCGTGACCACAGAATCTCCTGTCTGTTCCTCTAACCATTGAATCTCAAAGAAAAGAAAGAACAAAGAAAATTACAGCACAGGAACAGGCCCTTCGGCCCTCCAAGCCTGCGCCGATCCAGATCCTCTATCTAAACATGTCGCCTATTTTCTAAGGGTCACTATCGCTCTCCTATTCTCCCCCTTCCCTTCTGAGCCACAGAGCCAGGCTCAGTGCCAGAGACCTGGCCGCTTTGGCTTTCCCCGGTAGGTCCCCCCCCCCAACAGTATCCAAAACGGTATACTTATTATTGAGAGGAACGGCCACAGGGGATCCCTGCACTGTGCGCCTATTCCTTTTCCCTCCCCTGACGGTCACCCAGCTACCTTTATCCTGTAACTTTGGTGTCACTACTTCCCTATAACTGCTCTCTATCACCCCCTCAGCCTCCCGAATGATCTGAAGTTCATCCAGCTCCAGCTCCAGTTCCCTAACGCGGTCTGTGAGGAGCTGGATTTGGGTGCACTTCTCGCAGGTGAAGTCAGCAGGGACACAAGTGGTGACCCTTACCTCCCACATCCTGCAAGAGGAGCAAGCAACTGCCCTAGCTTCCATCCCCTCCGCGCTAAATTGACAACAGAGATTTAAAAAAAAGGAAAACCTTACCTTACCAAACCCTCCACACAAGAGTCCTTTTTTTTTGGTTAGAGGAGGAGGATGGGTGGGAGACACTACACGTGTAGTGTTTCGGGTTTAGCCACTGCCCGAATATATAAGTTCACTTACCCAGCAGTCCCCGTGTCCGCGTCCACCGAATCACGAGGTAAGTACTTTATAGCTCAACTTACCTTCCCGGCTGCCCCCTGGCTCGCGCTGTCACCGCTCCCGCTGCTCATGTGACAAGCCCCCCCCAACTGTATGTTTTTAAGCTGGTGTTTCTCTGCAGCAGACAGACAAACATCTGGACTCTGACAAGTGCAGATCCAAGTGGCGGTCCCTCCCTTCTGCCTCTCTCTAATCTAGCTTGCAAACTTCGAACCCTGCCTGCCGACTGACCATGTCAGCATACTCCAGCTGCAACCAGAGATCCTTTGAAGGAAATCATCCACATCGCTGTCTCCAAGAGACCCATCGAATCAGCCATCTATCTCTTCAAACTGGAAGCCACAGGACCACCGAATTCAGCTAGAAGCCAGCCGAGTTATCAAACTCCACAGACTGTATACCCTTTTTTTGTTCTATGGACTCGAACTCGACCAATCTACCCTTTCCCACTCTGTAACCAATTTGTGTGCATGTGAACCGCGAGTGTGTGTGTGTGTGTGTGTGAGTGTGTGTGTGTATAGGTTGGAGCGTAGTTTATTATTTTACTTCGATCAGTTTGAGTACAATAAAGCCAATCTCTTTCTTTGTTAAACTCAAGGAAACCTCTCCGATTGGTGCTCTTATTGATCACAGCATATAAATAATCAAAAACTCACTGAATTGGCAAGTACATCCACTTTAAAAAAGAATTAAATCTGTTGTGGTCAAATAAGGAGAGGGAAAAGAAGGAAGCCCTTTGATCCTTCCTCACCTGACTGTAACACTGTCCACAGGAATAAAAACAAGAAATGCTGGAAATACTCAGCAGGTCTGGCAGCATCTGTGGAGAGAGAAACAGAGTTAATGTTTCAGGTCAGTGACCCTTCTTCGGAACTAGCAGATATTAGAAATGTGAAAGTTCCCTGCTCCCTCCCACATCTGATCCCTGGTACTGGTCCTCGCTCCCTCCTGCTTCTGACCCCCGGTATTGGTCCCTGCTCCCTCCCACTTCTGATCCCTGGCACTGGTCCCCACTCCCTCCCGCTTCTGGTACCTGGTACTGGTCCCCGCTCCCTCCTGCTTCTGGTCCCCGGTATTGGTCCCTGCTCCCTCCCACTTCTGATCCCTGGCACTGGTCCCCACTCCCTCCCGCTTCTGGTACCTGGTACTGGTCCCCGCTCCCTCCTGCTTCTGGTACCTGGTACTGGTCCCCACTCCCTCCCGCTTCTGGTACCTGGTACTGGTCCCCACTCCCTCCCGCTTCTGGTACCTGGTACTGGTCCCTGCTCCCTCCCACTTCTGATCCCTGGCACTGGTCCCCGCTCCCTCCTGCTTCTGGTACTGGTCCCCGCACCCTCCCGCTTCTGGTTCCCGTGTTCCCTCCCGCTTCTGGTCCCGGTACTGGTCCCTGCTCTCTCCCGCGATCGCAGCCTTTTTTCCCTGCACGGGGGAAGCGTGGAGGAGAGAGAGTGGCAAGATAGTCAGGGGAGGGGAGGGAGACTGCGAGTGGGACGGAGCAAGGGAGCGAGCGGCCAAGGGGGAAGAAGGGGCGAGGCCACGGATTCAGTTGTAATGCACACACGATCCTGCACATGCAGCTATCCTGCAGCTCAGGTCGAAACACAAAGCTCACTGAAGTGAAGCTGGATCAAATTGGTGATTTGGCTCTTATTACAACACAGAAGCAGTTATCTGCCGATGTTCATGCTGAACACGAGCTCCCAGGATTTATCTGTTCCAACTTCCAAAATGTTAGAAATCTCTTTTTAAAATGCTCACTGGTTTAAAATTCGGGTTTGTGTCCTGAAATAATCATCAATAAAATTCACTAAATAACCTGTTGTGGGGAGTAGGAATAGGGATTAGAAGTGGCCATTTTGGTTTCATTTGTTTTCGTTTTTGCGATATATTGAGCAGCGCCATCTTTGCTACCGGCAGCTGCCAAAATGTCGCAGACAGTGATATTAAAGTGCATGAGGCTTCATTTGCGCTTGTGCAAGTACTGCGCCACCTCGTGGTTGCGTTTGTCAGCAAACGCAGCATCCTGACTATAATCTTCCAAAGTTCTCTTGATTTGGGAACTGTTCCTTTGGATTGTAAAATTGTATGCATGAGTTTGCTATTTAAGAAATATAAAAGAGGGAATTATAGTTATCGACCAGTTAGCCTAACATCTGTTGTCAGGAAATTGCTCGAATCTATAATTAAGGATAGGATGACTGAACGACTTGAAAATGTTCAGCTGATCAGAGAGAGCCAGCATGGATTTGTAAAGGATAGGTCATGCCTGATGAATTTGATTGAATTTTTTGAAGAGGTGACTAAAGTAGTGGAAAAGGGAAATGTCTATGGATCGTATTTATATGGTTTTCAAGAAGGCATTGATAAAGTTCCTCAGAAGAGACCATTAGCTAAATTTGAACTTTATGGAATTGGAGGCATGTTATTGACCTGATTAGGAAACTGGCTGAGGAGAAGGAGCCAGAGAGTCGGAATAATGGGCAGTCACTTTAATTGACAGGATGCGACTTGTCATGTTCCACAAGGATCTGTGTTGGGGCCTCAACTGTTCACTGTATTGATTAGCGACTTAGATGATGGAATAGAAAGCTACATATCCAAATTTGCCAATGACACAAAGATAGGTAGCATTTTAAGCAATATAGATGGAAGCATAAAATTACAAAGCTATATTGATAAATTAAGTGAATGACAAAACTGTGGCAAATGGATTTCAGTTTAGGCAAATGTGAGGTGTTCCACTTTGGACCCAAAAGAGATAGATCGGGGAATTTTCTAAATGGTGAAAAGCCAGGAACAGTGAAGGTCCAAAGTGATTTGTGGATCCAAATTTGGATGATAAGTTAAATTACGAGGAGAGATTACACAAACTAGGATTATATTCCCTGGATTTTAGACAGTTATGGGGCATTTGATCGAAGCTTTCAAGATAGTAAAGGGGAACAGAGAGGGTAGATAGAGATAAACTATTTTCGCTGATTGGGGAGTCTAGGACTTGAAGGAACAGTGTAAAAACTGGAGCCAGACCATTCAGGAGTGAAGTTAGTAAACACTTCTACACACAAGAGGTGGTAGAAGTTTGGAACTCTTTTCCACAAATGGCAATTGATGCTGGATCAGTTATTAATTTTAAATCTGAGATTGATAGATTTTTATTAACCAATGGTAATCAGGGATATGGGTCAAAGGTGGATATGTGGAGTTAGATTGCAGATGAGCCATTATCTCATTGAATGGCAGAACAGGTTTGAGGGCTAAATCGTCGAATTCTGTTCCTATGTTTCTAAGTAGAGTTAGGTCTAATACCTTTCATGGTTGAATATCCTGCCAACACTGTCTGGATCAAACATGGAGAATGATCACTTGGAAAAGATATCAGAGGTTTGCCAGGGCCCATAGAATCATAGCCCAACAAAAGCCAGAACCCTCAGGATAGTAGGAGAGCCAACTTGGAGGGGGGACAGTGACATGGTGGTAATGAAACTGGACTAATAACTCAGAGACCCAGGCTAATACTCTGGGGACATGGGTTCAAATCCCAACACAGCAACTGGTGGAATTTAAATTTAATTAATAAATTCAATTAACTAATAAAAAAATCTGGATTTGAAATCTAGTCTCAGTAATGGTGACCATGAAACCACCATTGATTGTCGTAAAAACCCATCTGGTTCACTAATGTCGTTTAGGGAAGGAAATCTGTCGTCCTTACCTGGTCTGGCCTACATGTGACTCCAGACGCACAGCAATATGGTTGATTCTTAACTGCCCTCTGACATAGCCTAGCAAGCCACTCAGTTGTACAAAACCACTACACAAAAGTTGAAAGGAATAAAACTGGACAGAACACCAGGCATTGATCGAGGCACCAGAAATGGCAATGGCAAACCCAGTCCTGTCAACCCTGCAAAGTCCTCCTTACTAACATCTGGGGGCTCCAAAATTTGGAGAGTTGTCTCACAGCCTAGTCAAACAACAGCCTGACATAGTTATACTCACGGAAACAGAGTTTACATCCAAAGTTCCAGACCCCACCATCACCATTCCTGGGTATGTCCTGCCCCACCGGCAGGACAGATTCACCAGAGGTGGCGACACAGTGGTATACAGTCAGGAGGGAATGGCCCTGGAAGTCCTCAACATTGACTCCAGACCCCATGAAGTCTCATGGGATCAGCTTAACAATGGGCAAGGTGACCTCCTGCTGATTACCACATACCTCCTTCAGCTGATGAATCAGTACTCCTCCATGTTGAACACCACTTGGAAGAAGCACTGAGGGTGGAAAGGGCACAGAATGTACTCTGGGTGGGGGACTTCAATGCCCATCATCAAGAGTGGCTTCATAGTACCTCTACTGACTGAGCTGGCCGAGTCCTGGAGGTCATATCTGCCAGACTTGGCTGCGGATGGTGGTAAGGGAACCAACAAGAGGGAAAAACTTACTAGACCTTGTTCTCACCTATTTATCTGTTGCAGATGCATCTGTCCATGATAGTATTGGTAGGTGTGATCATCGCACAGTCCTTGTGAAAACAAAGTCCCATCTTCACACTGAGGATACCCACCATCCTGTCATGTGGCGCTACTACCAAGCTAAATGGGATAGATTCAAAACAGGTCTGGTAGCTCACAACTGGGCATCCATGAGGCGCTGTGGACAATCAGCAGCAGCAGAATTGTATTCAACCACAATCTGGAATCTCATGATCCGGCATATCCCTCACTCTACCATTACCATCAATCCAAGGGATCAGCTCTGGTTCAATGAAGAGTGCAGGAGGGCATGCCAGGAGCAGCACCAGGCATACCTCAAAATAAGGTGTCAACCTGGTGAAGCTACAACACTGGAACACAGGACTACTTGCATGCCAAAAAGCAGAAGCAGCATGCAATAGAGAAAGCTAAGCGATCCCATAACCAAAGGATCAGAAGTCCTGCCACATCCAGTCGTGAATGGTGGTGGATAATTAAACAACTAACCGGAGGAGGAGGCCACACAAATATCCCCATCTTCAACGATGGGGGAGACCAGCACATCAGTGCAAAAGAAAAAGCTGAAGCATTTGCAACAATCTTCTGCCAGAGTGCAGAGTGGATGATCCATCTTGGCCTCCCCCTGAGGTCCCCAGCATCACAGATGGCATTCTTCAGCCAATTTGATTCACTGCTGCAGGCATTGGATACTGCAAAGGCTATGGGCCCTGACAACATCCCGACTGTAGTACTGAAGACATGTGCTCCAGAACTAGCTGCGCCTCTAGCCAAGCTGTTCCAGTACAGCTACAACACTGGCATCTACCCAACAATGTGGAAAATTGCCCAGGTATGTCTTTTCCACAAAAAGCAGGACAAATCCAATCTGGCCAATTACTGCCCCATCAGTCTACTGTTGATCATCAGCAGTCTGTGTCCTTATGCAGGCCTGGACAACATTCAGGCTTGATCTGATAGGTGGCAAGTGACATTCGTGCCACATAAGTGCTGACAATGACAATGTCCAACAAGAGTGAATCTAAACATCTCCCCTTGATGTTCAATGTCATTACCATTGTTGAATACCCCACTATCAACATCCTGGGGGTTACCATTGACCAGAAACTGAACTTGAGCAGCCACATAAATAATGTGGCTTCAAGAGCAGGTCAGAGGTTTGGGAATTCTGCGGCAAGTAACCCATCCCCTGACTGTCCACCATCTACAAGGCACAAGTCAGGAGTGTGATGGAAATGCTCCACTTGCCTGGATGAGTGCGGCTCCAACAACAGTCAAGAAGCTCGATGCCATCCAAGACAAAACAGCCTGCTTGATCAGCACCCCATCCACCACCTCAACCATTCACTCCCTTCACTACCAACGCCAGTGGCAGCAATGCGTACCATCTACAAGATGCACTGCAGCAACTCACCACGCCTCCTTCAACAGCACCTTCCAAACCTGTGACCTCTTCCACCTAGAAGGGCAAGGGCAGCAGATGCATGAGAACACCATTATCTGCAAATTCCCCTTCAAGCCACACACCATCTTGACTTGGAACTATATCGCCGTTCCTTCACAGGGTCAAAATCCTGGAACTCCCTCTGGGTGTACCTGCACCAGATGGACTGCAATGGTTTAAGAAGGCAGCTCACCACCACCTTCTCAAGGGCAATTAGAGATGGGCAACAAATGCTGGCCTTGCCAGTGATGCCTACATCCCATGAAACGAATAAAAAAACCCACACTAACACATGAATTTGGTGCTTGTTGATCCTATTATCTCAATGGGTAAAGGTCTCTAGGTTGGAATTAGCTAGTACACTGACAGATTTCAGACACAATTCAAATCTGGATAAGTACAGAACAGGATTGAGGTTTTATATTGAACTTATTCGGATTCATGAATTCTATCTGAAGATAATAAAGCAAGAATGAGAAATGACCACTCAGTTCATCAGGCCTCCTTCCAAATGTCATCTGCTCTGATCTGAACTCCACAGCAACCTGTCATGAGTTTCTTTGTGTTATCTTAAGCAACACAATGAGGTATGTGGATTCCAGTTCCTTGGAGACGTTTAGAAGATTTATTAACAGCTAAACTAATACATACAATACAGAGCAAACTATATACAGAACCTTTTGTCCAGGGTGTTACAGTGCAGAGTGACTATGGCTTCTTGGAGTAGGTACACCCACATCGCTGTTGAGGAGGGAGTTCTATGATTTTGACCCAGTGACAGTGAAGGAACGGCAATACAATTCCAAGTCAAGCAAAACTTCAGAATGCCTCTCCGACTTCGCATCTTACATTAGTTAGAGATGTCTTCAAAGCATCCCTGAAGAGATCAAATGTTCCTATCAACGCATGGGAATCCCTGGCTTGTGACCATCCTAGATGGAGAAAGCTCATTTGGGAAGGCATCATAAACCTCGAGGGACTTCGTTGGGAACATGCAGATGCGAAATCAAGGCAACAGAAGGACTGCACAAACCTCCAAACTACTCATTTACCTGACCCTTCAAGTGCTACCATGTGACAGAGTCTGCGGATCATGCAGTGGACTTATCAGCCATCTCAGAACCCATCGAACCAGAGTGGAAGCAAGTCATCCTCAATCCTAAGGAATTGCCTAAGAAGGAGGAGAAGACATTATTTATCCCAGAAAGTTCTTGCCTTTGTCACATTTCCATGCTCTGAGCAGCAGCAAAAACAATAACAATAGTTTAATAAAATATCCCAAGGTGCTTCACAGGCGCATACCCAAACAAAATTTGACACCAATCCATATGTTCCAAGTGATATTTAGTCACCTTTGTCTGTGTTTTCTTATAGCCATCAAACCCAATTCCTAATTACATACTCATCGAGATCGTCTGTTGAAGTTGTTAATCGACATGACAATAACTGCTAGTTTTTTCAGCTGCGCAGACATGATGGGCTGAATGGCCTCCTTCTGTGCCGTAACTTTTGTATGGTTGTATGGTTCTATCTGATAGTCGATTCCATTTATTGGTTGGTCTGTGGAGGTAAAACAAAATGCCTTCTAATCTTCATGCTTCATTTAGTGCTTGTTAATTTTGCACCCTGTCCTCTTGTTTTGTGCTCAGAGACCCAGTTAAATTATTTACTTGCATTTACATTCTTCTCAAACACCAAAATAACTGGGATCATGTCCCCTGTCATCCAACAATTCTCTAGAACCAGTTTCAGTTCTGTGAATCTTTCCTTACACTTGGAGCACTGAATCCTGGAGTCACCCTGTCTCTGAATCCTCTCCAATGCAGGAATGTCTTTTTGAAGGCTAATGTGTTCAAAACTTTACAGAATATTCAGAACATTGTGAGCAATTACACATTTCTTGGTGTATCTTATAGGATGAAAAACAATTGAACTAGCCAGCCCTGCAATGGCTAATGCCTTACAGCGAGACTAAGCTGGAGACCTAAAAGTTGTTAAGTTGCTTTCAGCTCAACGTGATGTCACACTAAAGTCATTCAAAGACAGCTGGAATCATCAAAATGTTGGCACAAGATGCCCCTCCTCTCTCCTTCCCCTCCGTTGGTGTCTGTAACATGCCTGATGAAAGCTGTTTAAATAGCTTGTTCCACATCCTCAGACCAATTCTGGACTTTCCCCTGGGAGGCACCTGGCATTTGTCCTCTCAAAGGCATTGAGATTGATGACAACAGTGGTTACTCCCCCACCCCCACTGTAAATGACCTTTTATTTTAAATAGAATATTCTGGAACTTACTGTGTGCACTAGTTATGTCTTATCCGAAGTACTGAATAGATGGAAAGTATTCAGAACTCAAGCACTGACAGATTCCTTCAGGCTTTTTACATTTCTTGATTTTATCGACACCACTATTATCAGTGTGTCTCTGAACTCTTTAATACTGCAAAGTTCAAAATAGCTCAAGATCATAACCTCTACCTCCATTTTTTCACAGATTCAAAGAATTGTAACAGAGCAGAATGTGGCAATTCGGCCCATCATGTCCAAACTGGCTCTCTGAAAGAGCAACTCCCTCAGTTCCATTCCCCTGCCTGCTCCTCGTAACCCTGCACGTTCTTCCTTTTCATATAACTGTCTAATTCTCTTTTGAATGCTTCAATTGAACCTGCCTCCACCATGTTCTCAGGCAGCGCATTCCTGACCTTAACCCCTCACTACGTGAAAAAGTTTTTCCTCATTTCACTTTTGCTTCTCTTAACAAATACTTTAAATCTGTGCACTCTCGTTCTCGATCCTTTCACGAGTGGGCACAATTTCTCTCTATCTACTCTGTCCAGAATCCTCATAATTTTGAATATCTCTATCAAATCACCTCTCAGCATTCTCTTCTCCAAGGAAAACAGGCCTAACTTCTCCAATCTATCTTCATAACTGAAATTCCTCATCCCTGGAACCATTCTCGTGAATCTTTTCTGTACTCTCTCCAATGCCCTCACGTCTTTTCTCAGGTGTGGCGCTCAGAACTGGACGCAAGACTCCAACTGAGGCTGAACTAGTATCTTATACAGGTTCAACAGAACTTCCTTGCTCTTGTACTCTATGCCACTATTAATAAAGCCCAGGATACTGTATGCTTTATTAACCACTCTCTCAACCTGTCCTGCCCACTTCAATGACTTATGCACATATACAACGAGGTCCCTCTGCTCCTGTACCCCCTTTAGAGTTGTACCCTTTATTCTATATTGTCTCTCCATGTTCTTCCTACCAAAATGAATCACTTCATATTTTTCTGTATTGAACTTCATCTGCCGCCTGTCTGCCCATTCCACCAACTTGTCTATGTCCTTTTGAAGTTCTATACTATCCTCCTCACAGTTCACAATTCTTCCAAGTTTGTATCATCTGCAAACTTTGAAATTGTGCCCTGTACACCAAAATCTAGATCATTAATTTATATCAGGAAAAGCAAGGGTCCCAACACTGATCCCTGGGGAACTCCACTACAAACCTTCCTCCAACCCCAAAACATCCATTAACCACTGCTCTTTGTTTCCTGTCACTCAGCCAATTTCGTATCCATGTTGCTACCGTCCCTTTTATTCCATTAGCAACAAGTTTGCTCACAAGTCTGTTGTGTGGCACTGTATCAAATGCCTTTTGAAAGTCCATGTACACCACATCAACAGCATTGCCCACATCAACCCTCTCTGTTACCTCCTCAAAAAACTCCAGCAAGTTAGTTAAACATGATTTTCCCTTAAGAAATCCATGCTGGCTTTCCTTAATTAACTCACATTTGTCCATGTGACTATTGATTTTGTCCTGAATTATTTTTCTAGAAATTTTCCCACCACCAAAGTTAAACTGACTGGCCTGTAGTTGCTGGGCTTATCTTTACACCCTTTTTTGAACAAGGGTGTAACATTTGCAATTTTCCTGTCCACTGGCACCACCCCCGAATCTAAGGAAGACTGAAAAATTATGGCCAGTGCCTCTGCAATTTCCACCCTCACTTCCCTCAGTATCCTTGGATACATGCCATCCGGCCCTGGTGCTTTATCCACTTTAAGTATAGACAGCATATCTAATACTTCCTCTTTATCAGTTTTAAACCCCTTTAGTGTTTGACTTACCTCTTCTCTCAACATTGCCTGGGTGGCATCTTCTTCCTTGATAAAGACAGCTGCAAAGTATTCATTTAATACCTCAGCTATGCCCTCTGCCTCCATGTGTAAATCCCCTTTCTGGTCCCTAATCAGCCCCTCTCCTCCTTTTACCACCCTTTTACTATTTATATGCCTATAGAAAACTTTGGGATTTCCTTTAATTCTAGCTGACAGTCTCTTTTCATGCTCTCTCTTTGCTTCTCTTATTTGCTTTTTCACTTCCCCTCTGGACCTTCTATATTCAGCCTGGTTCTCAATAGTATTTTCTACCTGACATCTGTCATAAGCACACTTTTTATTCTTTACTTTAATCTCTACCTCTTGTGTCATCCAAGGAGCTCTGGATTTGTTTGCTCTACGTTTCCACTTCGAGGGAACATACCTTGACTGTGCCCGAACTATCTCTTCTTTGAAGGTAGCCCATTGTTCATCTACCGGTTTTCCTGCCAGCTTTTGACTCCAGTTTATTCGCCCCAGCTTCATTCTTACCCCATTGAAGTTGGCTTTCTCCCAGTTAATTATTCTTACCCTGGATTGCTCTTTGTCTTTTTCCATAGTCAGCCTAAACCTTATGATGCAATGATCACTACCCCCTAAATGCTCTCTTACTGATATTTGATCCACTTGGCCCACCTCATTCCCAAGAACCAGGTCTAGCAGTGCCTCCTTTCTTGTTGGACTAGCAACATACTGTTGTAGAAAATTTTCCTGAACACACTCTAGGATCTCTTGCCCCTCACTGCCCTTTACACGACTATTATCCCAGTCTATGTTTGGATAATTAAAGTCCCCCATTATAACTACCCTATAATTTTTGCACCTCCCTGTAATTTCCTTGCAAATTTGTTCCTCTATGTCCTTCCCACTAGTTAGTGGCCTATAGACAACACCAAGCAATGTAACTGCACCTTTTTAGTTCCTTAACTCTAGCCAAATTGATTCTGTCCTCAACCCCTCTGGGACATCCTTTTTCTCCAGCACTGCAATGCTCTCCTTAATCAATATTGCCACCCCTCCCCTTTTGTTCCCTTTCCTATCTTTCCTGAACACCTTGTATCCAGGAGTATTTAAGACCTAGTCCTGCCCTTCTTTGAGTCAGGTCTCTGTTATAGCCACAACATCATATTTCCACATTTCAGATGGCAGCTGTTGGTGATGATTGTGTTATTTTCCATTTATACCTCCTCTACACCCATCTTTTGTTTCTTTACTTGTCCTATTACCATTTCCTTTTGCCTTGCACTATTATCCCTTTTGTCATTTAATCTTGCCTGCCTTCCACCCTATCACAGACCTTCCCTTCTGTTCTTTTTTCCTCTTCCCGCTTTCCCTGCCTCTGTACTTGCTTAAAACCTATTACATCTCTAATGCTTCCCAGTTCTGATGAAGGGTCATCAACCTGAAATGTTGGGCAGAATTTTCCTACTCAGTGGAGGCGGGTTCGGGGGTGAGCAGTATGGGAAACTCTCAGAAATTGATGTCGGGTCGGGATACCAACTTGGTCCCGCCCTCTTCCAGCTTTCCCCGTGGCAGGATTGAAGGAGAACAGGGAACCACCCCCCCCCCCCCCCCCACCCCAACTTGAAACTGTCGGGTAAGTAATTAAGAAGTGGTTAAGGTTGTTATAAGCTGTTTTGACCCAGAATCCTGGATTTCCCAGCCAGGGAACCTGCTTCCTGACCTGTCAGCAACTCACCAGGGTGAACAAGGTGAGTGCATAGCAGGAAGAGCTTCTTCAGTGAAACTGATAAGCTGGGAAGGCTTTGATCAGTTGCACTGAAGAACTCTAGCCATGGCCGTTGAGAGACTGCTGTTCAAAGCACTTCTTCTCTCAGAGAGTACTTTCACCGCTTCATTGCCAACTTCTTGTCCTTCACCTGTCTTGTACTTCACTCATCTTCAGCTGCACTTCCCTGCTGCCAGCCTTTACCATAAGACCCACTTATGTAGCTCCACCTTCCAGCTCTGCTGAGAGTCAAGTACAGAGGCCACACCACGGCAGGCAGCAACACCAGCAGCTGCCTTCTCCTCAACCACATGCTGCTCCACATAATAGATGGGATGGAGCCCAACATTCAGCTGGAAGGAGGCGAGACCCCTACAGGGTCTGCAAGCAGGAGGATCAGCTGTCTCCACATGTGTAGGCAGCAGTGTCTCAGCAGGCTCAGGCTCTCACAGCAGGGTGTTGCTGATATCTGCAGCCTCCTGGAACAAGACCTCCTTCCCAGTGGACTGGGTGGGCATGCATTTCGAGCGACCGACAGTGTGCCTGTCACTGGAGGTCACTGCAAGGACAGAAGTAGAGAGGTGTGAGTGTTCGTAATGGCTTGTGTGGAGAGGAGGGAAGGACACCATTTGTGGAGGGTGACTGTGAGGCATGGATGTGAGAGGGCAAGAGAATGAGGGTGAGTGTGAGTGTTTGCTGCTCAGATGGGGATGTGAGGTGCCTGCAGGGAGAGTAATGAGTGGAGCTGTAAGATGTTGACCTGAGGCGTGCCTTGCAGGAAAATGCTGGGCAAGTCAGAGTGTGGGGCCTGGAACCTGAAAGTGCTATGCCACTCACCTTCCTTGCCCTCCTGAGGTCCTAGATTCTCTTGGTGCACTGTCTTCAGGTTGGAGATCATGAGAGAGGCTGAATTTGACTGAGAAATCTCATCTCTTGTGATCAATTCTCAATTTATCTGGAAACAACCAGAGTGGCAGACAGTAAGGGTGGGGACACGGGCATCAAAAGTGGAGGAGAGAGAATGATTGAGTAGAACAATAACTGCAGAAGTATCATGATGATGGAGAGACAAGGGCTATACCAGGGGTATGAAATGTCTGGTTCACGAGCTGGATCTGACCTGCAGAACAGTTTGATCTGGTTCACATTGAGGAACTCTAAGCGGAGCTGCGAGGCTTCATTCTGAGTAAAGCCTGAAGCACTGAAGCCATAACTGGAGATCGAGCTTTCCGATTGATAATCTTATGAAACAATCATAAAGCATTTGCCTGACCAGTTGCCAATCAACACTGTGGGGAATAACACACAATTAGTTGAAACTAATTCACTCTCGCTCAGGGCCAGGCCTTGAGCACAAATGCAGGTTTTTGGGAAAGCCATTACTAAAGGAACAATCGTTGAGTTCCTAAGCTTACTTTGGGTGCACCGAAAATAGCAGCAGCTGGACCCAGGGTGCCTGTGTAATGAGAAGCTGTAATGTTGTCTGATGTAACATAAATGAGATGCGTGGAGTTCAGTTGGTTGAAGATCTCAAACAGGTTTATTAACAGCTAACATGTATATACAGTGCAGAGCAATCTATTTACAGGACTTGTCTCTTGGTGTTACAGTTACAGAGTGAGACTGGCATGCAGTCATATGACTGTGTCCTGGTAGTTAGCTCATTAGCATACTAAGATCTTAAAGGGTCATCACGCTTAAAGGCAATCACACAACACCCCCTTCTTTCCAAAGATAAGTCTCGTATGCTAAAAGTAAGAACATATATGATTAGATACATCAAAGTTATTTACACATGGATAGAGATTATGAACTTTTACAGATATGAAGGCTCAACAGTCCATATAGCATCTCGCTGGTTTGACATCTCTTGCTCAGGGAGTTTGCATCTCATCTGTTGCTGTTCTTTCTGAAGTTTCTCCCTCTCTGCATTCAGTTTCTGTTGCTCTGCCTTCAGCCTGCTAACATACTCTGTTGCTTTTCTCAAAATAATCACTTCTGAGGCCATGTCATTCTTGGAAAGCACCGGCACCTCATCTCAAAGAGCCAATAGACAATGCTTCAACTCATTCCTCCTCTGCCTCTTCAGGACATTGCATGTCCTTTGCCTCCCCTCATCCTCCGCTTCTGAAGGCTTGGAGCTCAAGGTCGAGGACTTATTGGGGGAACAGTACTTGGTCTAATGGAGATACCTGTCCAATCTGACTCGTTGTGGTGCTGATGGTTCTCTATAGAGCAGAAGTGAAGGCACAGCATGACATATTTGTACTGTTGCTGGGTTTCCAGACTGTACCATATACTGTGGCCCATTGTCAGGAATGATTTCTTCAGGTGCACTGAATAGACTGAATATAGCACTTAATATGTCTGCGACCACTGTGCTTGAAGTGTATTTTACCTGCCTAACAATTGGAAATTTGGTGAAATAGTCAGTGACTACGATAAAGTTGCCTCCATTAACTGAAAATAGATCAATGGCGATTTTGGACCAAGGGATTGACGAATCTCGTGAGGGTGTACAGGTTCTTTGTGTTCTTAGTTCTTTGAGGGAGTTACATGTGCTGTGGATGAAGGGGAACTGGTGGATATATTGTACTTAGTTTTCCAGAAGGCATTTGATAAGGTGCCACATCAAAGGTTATTGCAGAAAATAAAAGCTCATGGTGTAGGGGGTAACATATTGTCATGGATAGAAGATTGGTTAGCTAACAGGAAGCAGAGAGATTGCATAAATGGGTCATTTTCTGGTTGGCAAGATGTAAGGAGTGGTGTTCCACAGGGATCTATGCTGGGGCCTCAACTTTTTACAATTTATGTAAATGACTTAGAAGAAGGGACCGGAGGTATGGTTGCTAAATTTGCTGATGACACAAAGATAGGGAGAAAAGTAACTTGTGAAGAGGACATAAGGGGGCTACAAAGGGATATAGATAGGTTAAGTGAGTGGGCAAAGACCTGGAAAATGGAGTATAATGTGGGAAAGTGGGAAATTGTCCACTTTGGCCGGAAGAATAAAAAAGAAGCATATTATCTAAATGATGAGAGATTACAGAGCTCTGAGATGCAGAGGGGTCTGGGTGTCCTAGTGCATGAATCACAAAAAGTTAGTATGCAGGTACAGCACATAATTAGGAAAGCTAATAGAATGTTATTGTTTATCGCGAGGAGAATTGAATATAAAAGTAGGGAGGTTATGCTTCAGCTGTACAGGGCATTGGTGAGACCACATCTGGAGTATTGTGTACAGTATTGGTCTCCTTCTTTGAGGAAGGATGTAAATGCGTTGGAGGCAGTACAGAGAATGTTTACTAGACTAATACCTGGAATGGGCGGGCTGTCTTACAAGGAAAGATTGGCGAGGCTAGGCTTATATCTGCTGGAATTTAGAAGACTAAGAGGCGAGTTGATTGAAACATATAAGATCCTGAAGGGTCTTGGCAGGGTGGATGTGGAAAGGATGTTTCCCCTTGTGGGAGAATCTAGAACTAGGAGTCACTGTTTAAAAATAAGGGGTTGCTCGTTTAAGACAGAGATGAAGAGAAACTTTTTCTCTCAGAGGGTCGTGAGTCTTTGGAATTCTCTTCCTCCAAAGGCAGTGAAAGCAGAGTCTTTGAATATTTTTAAGGCAGAGGTAGATAGATTCTTGATAAGCAAGGGGGTGGAATGTTATCGGGGGTAGGCGGAAATGTGGAGTAATCAGTTTAGCCATTAACTTATTGAATGGCAGAGCAGGCTCAAAGAGCCGAGTGGCCTACTCCTGTTCCTAATTCATATGTATGTATGTGTTGCTGTGGCTAGTGGCTCTGGCATGCTTCACACATCCTCACTAACCTTTCGATGTCATTATTGATCCCTAGCCAATAAACAGTGTCTCGTGCCAGTCGTCTTGTTCGCTCTATGCCCATGTGGCCTTGGTGAAGTTGTGACAAGATCTCCTGCCACCATGTAATGAGAAGCTTTTTATGTTGTCTGATGCAACATAAATGAGATGTGTGGAGTTCAGTTGACTGAAGATCTCAAACAGGTTTATTAACAGCTAACAAGTATATACAATACAGAGCTATTTAATATCTATTTACACAACTTGCCTCTTGGTGTTACAGTTACAGAGCGAGACTGGCATGACTGTGTCCTGCTTAGCTCATTGGCATACTAAGATCTTAAAGGGACATCACTCTTAAAGGCAATCACACAACAGCCTGTATTGTGGGAATCAGAACTGTGGCAATCCTCAGCCAATTAGCCCCTACAGACTGACCATGTGTTCGACCTAAACAAATAGGAAAGTGCAGCCCAGATTCAGAGACATTAACAGTGAATTTTATTTTTTAGTTTTAGAGATACAGCACTGAAACAGGCCCTTTGGCCCACCGAGTCTGTGCCGACCATCAACCACCCATTTATACTAATCCTACACTAATCCCATATTCCTACCACATCCCCACCTATCCCTATATTTCCCTACCAACGACCTATACTAGGGGCAATTTATAATGGCCAATTTGCCTACCAACCTGCAAGTCTTTTGGGAGGAAACCGGAGCACCCGGAGAAAACCCACGCAGACACAGGGAGAACTTGCAAACTCCACACAGGCAGTACCCAGAATTGAACCCGGGTCGCTGGAGCTGTGAGGCTGCGGTGCTAACCACTGCGCCACTGTGCCGCCCTTATTGCCAGTTAATGAATAATGCACCATTGTTACTCTGTCTCCTTGCTGCCAAGACCCTGCTGCTTTGCCTGGCGTTCACCAAAGTACCTGAATCTCCTGAAGTACTGTCCTGGCAGAAAAGTTTCAAGATTGCACAGCCCTCATGCAAGTTCGCGCTTGAGGCTGAATTTCACTGAAAAATCATACCTTTCGCAATTGATTCGCGAGAGTTGTCATGTTTGTAGATGCTGTCAGCCTATTGAGTATTAACAGTATTTTCCATTTTTATTCCAAATACATCATTCTTCTCTTTATATCCTGTGTTGAAATCAAAGGAAAAGTGGGAGTTATACAGGCACAGGTGAGTGATAGTGCAACAAAGTTCTCCAGACTGTGCTCCCGTCCAGTGTGGCTCCTGTTGGGAGCAGATGATCATGGAATTTACCCTCTGGGCTCACTGAATTGACTGATAATCTTTCCCAAGGCCTCAAAGCTGTGAAACTCTTCACTTTGTTCAGTCTTTCTTTCCGCCTACAATCTACAGGCTTTCAAAACCCAAGAGTTACATTCTTACTCGAGTGATTTTTTTCTTAGATTCAAAGGGTTGAATTTTGCTGCAAATGTCAGGACCCCAATGTCAGGACCGGATGCGGGTCCTGAGCCTGCACATGGTCTCAGCACGTCCACCAGGGCAACTTTACATGAGGCAACCTCCTACTGGCTACCTCTGCATTCGTCATCCAATTACACATGATGGGTAGACCAGGGAAACAGGAGACCCAATAGGAGGGCCTGCAGCAATGTCCAGACAACAGTCCCACCAGTGAGGTGAGCGATGCTGGAGAAGAGGGAGACCTAGGAAGTGCCTCAAAAAGGAGACACTCACAGAGGTCCCCCTCTTCAATGGTGAAAAAGATAATAAAGTATTGTGTGGGGCCTCAAAGCAGAGGGTTGAGCCCTCCAGGAGAGTGCCATCAGCTGTTCATGGATCCCTGATGCTACCAGTTAATTCAGCCATCAATAGCCCACCAGGAGGGAGGAAGTGTTGGGTATTCTAAAAGACATTAAGGTGGACAAGTCCACAGGTCCGGATGGGATCTATCCCAGGTTACTGAGGGAAACGAGAGAGGAAATAGCTGGGGCCTTAACAGATATCTTTGCAACATCCTTAAACACGGGTGAGGTCCCGGAGGACTGGAGAATTGCTAATGTTGTCCCCTTGTTTAAGAAGGGTAGCAGGGAAAATCCAGGTAATTATAGACCGGTGAGCCTGACGTCAGTGGTAGGGAAGCTGCTGGAGAAGATACTGAGGGATAGGATCTATTCCCATCTGGAAGAAAATGGGCTTATCAGTGATAGGCAACATGGTTTTGTGCAGGGAAGATCATGTCTTACCAACTTAATAGAATTCTTTGAGGAAGTGACAAAGTTGATTGATGAGGGAAGGGCTGTCGATGTCATATACATGGACTTTAGTAAGGCGTTTGATAAGGTTCCCCATGGTAGGCTGATGGAGAAAGTGAAGTCGCATGGGGTCCAGGGTGTACTAGCTAGATGGATAAAGAACTGGCTGGGCAACAGGAGACAGAGAGTAGCAGTGGAAGGGAGTTTCTCAAAATGGAGACGTGTGACCAGTGGTGTTCCACAGGGATCCGTGCTGGGACCACTGTTGTTTGTGATATACATAAATGATTTGGAGGAAAGTATAGGTGGTCTGATTAGCAAGTTGCAGACGACACTAAGATTGGTGGAGTAGCAGATAGTGAAGGGGACTGTCAGAGAATACAGCAGAATATAGATAGATTGGAGAGTTGGGCAGAGAAATGACAGATGGAGTTCAATCAGGGCAAATGCGAGGTGATGCATTTTGGAAGATCCAATTCAAGAGTGAACTATACAGTAAATGGAAAAGTCCTGGGGAAAATTGATGTACAGAGAGATTTGGGTGTTCAGGTCCATTGTTCCCTGAAGGTGGCAACGCAGGTCAATAGAGTGGTCAAGAAGGCATACGCATGCTTTCCTTCATCGGACGGGGTATTGAGTACAAGGGTTGGCAGGTCATGTTACAGTTGTATAAGACTTTGGTTCGGCCACATTTGGAATACTGCGTGCAGTTATGGTCGCCACATTACCAAAAGGATGTAGATGCTTTGGAGAGGGTACAGAGGAGGTTCACCAGGATGTTGCCTTGTATGGAGGGTGCTAGCTATGAAGAGAGGTTGAGTAGATTAGGATTATTTTCATTAGAAAGATGGAGGTTGAGGGGGGACCTGATTGAGGTGTACAAAATCATGAGAGGTATAGACAGGGTGGATAGCAAGAAGCTTTTTCCCAGAGTGGGGGATTCAATTACTAGGGGTCACGAGTTCAAAGTGAAAGGGGAAAAGTTTAGGGGGGATATGCGTGGAAAGTTCTTTACGCAGAGGGTGGTGGGTGCCTGGAACGCGTTGCCAGCGGAGGTGGTAGACGCGGGCACGATAGCGTCTTTTAAGATGTATCTAGACAGATACATGAATGGGCAGGAAGCAAAGAGATACAGACCTTTAGAAAATAGGCGACATGTTTAGATAGAGGATCTGGATCGGCGCAGGCTTGGAGGGCCGAAGGGCCTGTTCCTGTGCTGTAATTTTCTTTGTTCTTTGTTCTTTGTTCAATCTTCTGGTGAGAGGCTGGCTCTGCAACATTGCAAAATTGCAGTGCTGGGGGAAATGGCCCTTGATTGCAGCCTTAATTGGCTGCATTCGCTGCTGACCTCTGTGGAGTGGGCTGCCTATTCCAATGGCAGCCAGCCCCAGGAAAAGTTGCTCGGAGGCGGGACAGCACGGGGAGCCATCCTGATGGCTCCCACTACATTCCCAGCACCCCCATCTCCAAATCGCTCTCCACAGGGGCCAGGAAAATTCAGCCCAAAGGCTCAGACCAGTGCCGTAAATGATCTGTCATTTCCTCCAAGCTGGAGCGTGCCTTTACCTTCCGATGCTTAGCTAGCTGGTAGTGTGCCCACAGGTCAAACATAAAATCCTTGCCACAGTATCTGGTTGTATCACTTTCCTGTTATGATTTTTCTTACTTTTAGTAGGCAACAGAATAGTCACTCATTATATTAATTTATTAAACAGTAAGTGTATAAGGTGAATAGTTGAAACAATAGACTGTGGATTTACAGTAGTTACAAGCTTTTCAATCCCTCTTCAGAATACAGAAAAAAATCAAGGCCTGAAACTGTGCCTATTTTCTGTGGATGAGCCTATATTTAAGCCCATTTTACACACTAAGGGCTGGCTTTTGTGCTGGAGCCTGGACACTTGGCGCTGGACTGAAAAGGCAGGGGGAGCCCCTCCTTGGCATTGAGGTGCCCCACCCCCCCACCGTCCCCTCCTCCACCCCACCCCATTCCCAGAGCGATCCATGGGTCTTTTAACTTCTAAGTTTCACAAGCTGTTAATAGGCCATGTAAGGCCTCAATTGTAGGCGCTGCTGGCCTATCCCGCCCCCAGGAAGATCGTTTGGTGTCAAGCCCTCCACCCCTCACCCATCATGATACTCTATGCCCCATCCGCCTCTGACCCCGCCTCAGGGGGCCACACAAAATCCCAGCCGAAGGGTGGTAGAAGTTTGGAACTCTTTTTTGCAAATCCTAGATCAATTGTTCATTTAAAATCTGAAATATATAGAGGTATTGAGTACAAAAGCAGGGTAGTTATGATGAACCTTTATAAAGCTCTGGTTAGGCCACATCTAGAGTACTGCATTTAATTCTGGTCACCACACTTTAGGACGGATGTGAGGGTCCTTGAGAAGGTGCAGAGGAGATTTACCAGAATGGTTCCATGGATGAGGAATTTTAGCTACAAGGTTAAGTTTGAGAAGCTGTTCTTCTCTTTGGAGCAAAAGAGATTGAGAGGAGATTTGATGAAGGTGTATAAGATTATGACTGGTTTAGATAAGGTAGACAAAGAAAAGCTGTTCCCATTATCTGATGATACAAGGACTAGGCAACACGGATTTAAGATTTTGGACAAGAGATGCAGGGGATGTGAGAAAGAACATTTTTACGCAGCGAGTGGTAATGACCCGGAACTCGCTGCCTATGAAGATGGTGGAAATGGAAACAATCAATGATTTCAAAAGGAAATGGATGGGCACTTGAAGGAAATAAACTTGCAAGGCTAAAGGGATAGAGTGGGGGAGGGGGACTGACTGGATTTCTCTAGAGAACCAGCATGGACTTGAATGGTCTCTTTCTGTGCCATAATGTCTCTATTACTCTATGACTGATAGTTTTTTGTTAAGCGAAGGCATTAAGGGATATGGGGCAAAGGCGGGTATATGGAATTAGGTCACTGAACAGGTTCAAGGGGCTGAATGGCCTACTCATGTTTCTATGTTCTCATGGCACTATTTTGAAAAGGTTCAGGGGGGTTATTTCAGTGTAATAAAGACAGAAGATGCTGGAAATACTCAGCAGGTCTGACAGCATCTGTGGAGAGAGAACAGAGTTAATGTTTCAGGTTGATGACCTTGCATCAGAACTGATTTCTAGCATTTTCTGTCTTTATTTCAGATTTCCAGCTGTGGCAGCATTTTGCTCTTCAGTTTTCCCAGTCCTAGCCAATGTTTATCTGTCAGTCAACAAAACCATAAACAGTTTATATGTTCATTATCGCATTGCTGTTTGTGGGAACTTGTGGGCAAATTTACTTTCGCATTTTCTACATTAGAAGAGTGACTTCACTTCAAGAATACTTAATTGACTATAAAACGCTTTGGGACATCTTGAGGTCATGAAATACGTAATTAAATCCAAGTTAATTCTTTAGGGGCATTAAATGCAAAAACAAGGAAGTCATGTTAAACCTTTACTAATCATTGGTTAAGCCTCAATTGGACTAGAATGTACAATTCTGGGTACTACACTTTAGGAAGGATGTCAAAGCTCTGGAAAGGGTGCAGAGGAGGGTATACCAGAATGATACCAGAGATGAGGGACTTCAGTTATGTGGAGACATTAGAGACGCTGGGATTATTCTCCTTATATCATCTCATAAGGGTATTCAAAATTATGAGGGTTTTGATAGAGCAAGTAGGGAGAAACCATTTCCATTGGCTTCTTCTTTGGCCTCCTTATCTTGAGAGACAATGGGCCTGGAGGTGGTCAGTGGTTTGTGGAGCAGCGCCTGGAGTGGCTATAAAGGCCAATTCTAGAGTGACAGACTCTTCCACAGGTGCTGCAGAAAAATTTGTTTGTCGGGGCTGTTACACAGTTGGCTCTCCCCTTGCGCTTCTGTCTTTTTTCCTGCCAACTGCTAAGTCTCTTCGACTCGCCACACTTTAGCCCCACCTTTATGGCTGCCCCCCAGCTCTGGCGATCGCTGGCAACTGACTCCCATGACTTGTGATCAATGTCACAGGACTTCATGTCGCGTTTGCAGATGTCTTTAAAGCAGAGACATGGATGGCCGGTGGGTCTGATACCAGTGGCGAGCTCGCTGGACAATGTATCCTTGGGGATCCTGCCATCTTCCATGCGGCTCACATGGCCAAGCCATCTCAAGCGCCGCTGACTCAGTAGTGTGTATAAGCTGGGGATGTTGGCCGCCTCGAGGACTTCTGTGTTGGAGATACGGTCCTGCCACCTGATGCCAAGTATTCTCCGGAGGCAGCAAAGATGGAATGAATTGAGACGTCGCTCTTGGCTGACATACGTTGTCCAGGCCTCGCTGCCATAGAGCAAGGTACTGAGGACACAGGCTTGATACACTCGGACTTTTGTGTTCCGTGTCAGTGCGCCATTTTCCCACACTCTCTTGGCCAGTCTGGACATAGCAGTGGAAGCCTTTCCCATGCGCTTGTTGATTTCTGCATCGAGAGACAGGTTACTGGTGATAGTTGAGCCTAGGTAGGTGAACTCTTGAACCACTTCCAGAGCGTGGTCGCCGATATTGATGGATGGAGCATTTCTGACGTCCTGTCCCATGATGTTCGTTTTCTTGAGGCTGATGGTTAGGCCAAATTCGTTGCAGGCAGCCGCAAACCTGTCGATGAGACTCTGCAGACACTCTTCAGTGTGAGATGTTAAAGCAGCATCGTCAGCAAACAGGAGTTCCCTGATGAGGACTTTCCGTACTTTGGTCTTCGCTCTTAGAGGGGCAAGGTTGAACAACCTGCCCCCTGATCTTGTGTGGAGGAAAATTCCTTCTTCTGAAGACTTGAACGCATGTGAGAGCAGCAGGGAGAAGAAAATCCCAAACAGTGTAGGTGCGAGAACACAGCCCTGTTTCACGCCACTCAGGATAGGAAAGGGGTCTGATGAGGTGCAGCTATGTTGAATTGTTCCTTTCATATTGTCATGGAATGAGGTGATGATATTTAGTAGCTTTGGTGGACACCCGATCTTTTCTAGTAGTCTGAAGAGACCACGTCTGCTGACGAGGTCAAAGGCTAGAGGGTCAGTAACCGGAGGTCATAGATTTAAAATTATTGGCAAAAGAACCAGAGGAGAAATTATTTCACACAGAGGGTTGTTAACATCTGAAACACATTATCTCAAAGCGTGGTGGAATCAGATTCTATAGGAACTTTAAAAAGGCAGTTGCCCATGGACTTTAAAATAACTGATTTGCAGAGTTTGGGGAGTAAGCTGGGGTGTGGATTTAATTTGGACAACACTTTCAAACAGCCAACACAGGCACAACAGCCTGAAAGGTCCTTTTCTGTACTGTAAGATTCTATGACTCTGTGATCATCTCAACCTTGGCATTACCTAATCACGCTTCCTCATCTCTCCTATTCTTTCCATTCCTGGTACCAGTATACAGTGTAAGAATTTAGAAATTGACTGTATCTGCTTACCATACCTCCATGCCTTGCATATCCAAATTGACTTAATTCAACCTAAAAAGAACTGCTGAAGAAAAAAGACTGTTGGAACTAGCATGTTAGTCAGAAGTTAATCACATCATTATTAGATGTTCATTAGGAGTTCATTATTAGATAAGGAGGTGCTAGCATCTATGATTTGTTGAAATAATGGGAAAAACAGAACTGGTAAACAGATGACCCCTGACCACATTAACTGCCTGGGCTGTGAGTGAGGTATCTCATGTTCTTCTGAGATACTGATTAGGAAATAAAAGTTAACTTGATCAGCAGTCAAGTCAGAAAGCAGACAGTATGCACATTGTCTGATAAGGAAAGAAGAAACTAGGAAGGTGCTAACTACAAGAGTTTTGATCAGTTTAGGTTTGTGTGACTAAAAATAAACATGAAGAAACATCTTGTGCAGAGATACCAGCAAAGGACATTGTATTGATATAGCACTTTTGATGTAATAAAATGTATCAAGGCACTTCACAGGAACATTATAAAACAAAATAAAAACATAAAGCACTGGAAATACTTAGCAGGTCTGTGGAGAGAGCAGAGTTAACATTTCAGGTCAGTGACTTTCATTAGAACTGGCAAAGATTAGAAAAGAATTAGGTTTTTGAACAAGTGAATGTTGGTCGGGGGGGTGAGGGGGGGGCGGGCTGGGGGAGGTGGTTGTTGGTGGGGAAGAGAACAAAAGGGAAGGTGTGTGATAGGGCAGAGGGAAGAGGCGACTAAATAACAAAGCTGTCCTGGGGACATCAGCAAAGAGCATGTTAATGCTTGTGGTGAAAGGCCAGAGAGAGTGTTAATGGCAGAATAATGAGCAGTTCTATCGACATGAAAAACAGGCACATGGTTAAAAAATAAAATAAAATAAAATAATAAAAAATATATAAAAATATATTAAAACAAAGGCCAGTCATGCTCTGAAATTGTTGAGCTCAAGGCTGTAGAATGCCTAAACGAAAGATCAGGTGCTGCTCCTCGAGCTTGCGTTGATGTTCACTGGAACACTGCAGCAGGCCAAAGACAGAACTGTGGGCATGAGAGCAGGGGGGTGTATTGAAATGGCAAGCAACCGGAAGCTCAGGGTCATGCTATCGGAATGAGCAATTTGGTCTCCCCAATGTAGAGGCGACCGCATTGTGTGTAGCGAATACAGTATACTAAATTGAAAGGAGGACAAGTAAATCACTGCTTCACCTGGAAGGAGTGTTTGGGGCCCTGGATGAGGAGAGAGGAGGTAAAAGGACGATTGCACAGGAAGATGCCATGAGAAGGGGACATGGCGTCGGGGGCAATGGAGGAGTGGACCAGGATGTCATGGAGGGAATGATCCCTTTGGAATACTGACAGGGGAGGGGAAGGGAAAATGTTTTTTTATGGTGGCATCACACTGGAGGTGGCAGGAATGGCAGAAGATGATCCTTTGGATATGGAGGCTGGTAGGGTGGCAAGTGAGGACAAGCGGAACCCTGTCGCAGTTCTGGGAGACATGGTTGAAGGCCCTGTCAACCCTGTGACTGGAGGGCTGGTTCCAGTGGCGTTCCACAGGGCTCAGAACTGGGTCCCCTGTTTTTTGTGGTATATATTAACGATTTGGACGTAAATGTAAGGGGAATGATCAAGAAGTTTGCAGATGACACAAAGATTGGCCGTGTGGTTGATAGTGAGGAGGATAGCTGAAGGCTGCAGGAAGATGGTCCGGTCAGATGAGCAGAAAAGTGGCAAATGGAATTCAACTTGGACAAGTGTAAGGTGATGCATTTGAGGAGGTCAAACAAGGCAAAGGAACACACGACTAATGGGAAAATACTGAGAGGTGTAGAGGAAGTGAGGGACCTTGGAGTCAATGTCCATACATCCCTGAAGATAGCAGGACAGGTCGATAAGGTGATTAAGAAGGCATATGGAATCCTTTGCTTTATTAGCCGAGATATAGAATGTAAGAGTAGGGAGGTTATGCTGGAACTGTATAACTCATTGGTTAGGCCACAACTTGAGTATTCATTACAGAAAGGATGTAATTGTACTAGAGAGGGTGCAGAGGAGATTTAGGAGGATGTTGCCAGGACTGGAAAAATGCGGCCATGAGGAAAGATTGGATAGGCTGGGATTGTTCTTGGAACAGAGAAGGCTGAGTGGAGATCTGATTGAATTGTACAAAATTTTGAGGGGCCTGGATAGACTGGAGGTGAAGGGTCTATTCACCTTAGCAGAGAGGTCAGTGACTAAGGGACATAGATTTAAAGTGATTGGTAGAAAAATTAGAGGGGAGATGAGGAAAAATGCTTTCACCCAGAGGGTGGTGGGGGTCTGGAACTCACTGCCTGAAAAGGTAGTCTGGATATGCACCTCAAGTGCCATAATCTGTAGGGTTACGGACCAAATGCTGGAAGTTGGGATTAGAATAGGTGGATCGATTCTCGGCTGGCACAGACACGCTGGGCCAAGTGGCCTGATCTGTGCCTTAAACTTTCTATGATCCTATGATTCCAGCACCCACAGCAGTATGTTTGCTGGGTCTGACTGCTGCCGTTATAGCCACAGTCTGCTCTGCTGTGCTTTCCATCCAGGGCCCCTTCTCCTGCACTGGTCTGGTGTGCCCTGATTAATCCTACAGGTTTCCCCCATAATTTCTAGCAGTCAGCTTGGAGGTGGCCTGCCTTGTTACAGTGGAAACACACAGATCGTTTGGTCTCACTCCTGCTCTCAGCACCATCTTTTTTGGCGTGAGGAGGGCCCCCTGTATATCCAGCTTTCCTTTCTTGCCCAGGGTTGTTTGGCCTCCTATCACCCTCACACCTTTTATCCTTTTCGGGTTTGTGGGAGTGACTAGGGAAGCATTTTTCTTGCGGTAAGGACTTATGTGCGAGAGTAAATTCATCAGCCAGAACTGCGGCCTGCATAACTCTGTGAACCTTTTGTTCCTCTAGGTGGGTTTTAATAGAAAGGGGAAGTGAGTTTTTAAACGGTTTGAGAAGAATCACGTCTCTAAGGTTTTCATATGTGGGCTGTACTTTAAGTGCCCTTAGCCACTGGTCAAAAGCAAGTTGCTTAACTCTTTTAAACTTGAGGTAAGTTTGGTCAGGCTGCTTCTGGAGGGTTCAGAATTTTTGGTGGTATGCTTCTGGTACTAGCTCATATGCCCCGAGGATAGCATTTTTAGTCTATTCATAATCGGATAATCTGGCAACAGTGAATAAAGCTCATGGACTTTTCCTGTTATCTTGCTTTGTAACAACAGTGTCCAGCTCTCAAACGGCCATTTCAACTGTCTTGTAAGCTTTTCAAAAGTAACAAAAAATGTTTCCACATTTCCCTCATTGAACTTTGGAATCAACTGGGAGAACCTTAAGAGCTCAGCACATGGCCCTGAGCTAAGGCTCACTAGCCATACTTTCATTGGGGGTACTGCGTCGCCCCCTAGTTAATTCAAGCTCTCTTTCCTCCTTCTCCTTCACAAGATACAAGACTCAAGACACAAGAAATAGGAGCAGAAGTCGACCATATGGCCCATCGAGCCTACTCCACCATTCAATATGTTCATGGCTGATCTTGGGTTTCAATTCCACTTTCCTGCCCGCTCCCCATATCCCTTGATTCCCTGCGAGACCAAGAATCTATCTATCCCAGCCTTAAATGTATTTAATGATGGAGCATCCACAACCCTCTGGGGTGGAGAATTCCAAAGATTCACAACCCTTTGAGTGTAGTAATTTCTCATCTCAATCCTGAATGATTGACCCCTTATTCCTGAAACTGTGTCTTCATGTTCTAGGTTCCCTGACCAGTGGGAACAATCTTTCAGCTTCTACCCTATCAAGTCCCTTCAAAATCTCTCATTTTTCTAAACTCCAGAGAATATAGGCCCAATTTACTCAGCCTCTGGACAATAGGACAAACCCTCATCCCAGGGACCAATTTAGTAAATCTTCAATGCACTGCCTCCAGTGCAAATATATCCTTTCCTAAATGTGAAGACCAAAACTGCACAAAGTATTCCAGGTGCAGTCTCACCAAAGTCCTGTACAATTTTAGTGAGACTTTTTTATTCCTGTACTCCAATCCCCTTGCAATAAAGGCCAACATGGCATTTGTCTTCCTAATAGCCTGCTGCACCTGCATGTTAACTTTGTGCGTTCCTTGTACGAGTACCCCCAAGTCTCTCTGAATATCAACACTGACCAGTTTCACACCTTTTAAAAAATATTCTGCTTTTCTATTTTTACGACCAAAGTGAACAACTTCACACTTCCCTACATTATACTGCATTTGCCGTCTTGTTTCTCACTCACTTAACCTGTCTATATCTCTTTGCAGCATTGCTACATCCTCCCCACAGCTTACCTGTCCACCGAGCTTTGTATTATCAGCAAACTTAGAAACATTACTCTCTGTCTCTTCATCCAAGTCACTACTGGAAAGTTCTCTCTTTTTTCCTTTCTTCCCTCTCTTTTTCCCTCTGTTCCCTCTGGAATTCCAATTCAAGTTTCCTCTTGTTATGAACAGGCAGTTAATCTTTTTTTTTCTCTGAACAAATTTCCCTGTTTTTTCAACCACCTGTCGGTAAATAGTGATTGAATTTCTTTCCCTCCCTTAAACCCTAATTATAAATGACCGCATCAACACCACAGTTTTTAAAGCTAAAACAAAGAAGTAGGGTTTATTAACACACTCTTAAACTCGGGAAGGGGTTTAACTTCGCCACGCACACTTACAAACATTCAGAGAAAGGTTAAAGGTATAAAAAAAAGGCAAGGATATTTACTAAATAGAACCTTAAACTATCATGAATTTCAGTTAAAACTACCGTCTGTTAAATTAGCAGAAAAGGTCCAAAAATTGGAGATCACCGAATAGGGGAGGAGCTGTTGGAAATATCTCTTCTCTTACAAGCTTCTTCTTTTTTGCACTCTCAGATATAAATGGAGGGAGCTCGATTTTTGCTGAAGTCACATTTTCCTTAGGTGGAGAGGAAGCTAGCAGAAGGCAGGTTTTCTTGTTATTTTTGCAGACTGTTTCTTTAATTTTTCTTTGCTGTTTGAAGTCTGTGTCTTCTTTTATTTTTCTGGCTTTTGCAGACTGTCTTAGAGAGAGCTGTCCAGCAGCAGGCAGGCTGTGACTTCTCTGAACAAAAAGCAGCTGTGGACAATGAACAAGCTGTACCTTCAACTTGTTACAGTTTCAAGTCCAGGCAGGTTGGATAGGGGTTTCCTGGACAAGCTGTACCACATGATCTCTCTCGCTCTCCTGCATTTTAACAAATGGAACTCAGCTAAAACTTAAACATGATGTATAAAATGGCGGTTGACATTAATACTCAAATGCACAAAACACAATTTACAGGGGGTTTGCATCTAATTGTGACACCTTTACCCTTCGGGGGAAAAATAAATTCTATTTCTTTTTTTTTTACATGTTTTTCATTAAAAAGAAATAAAGAAGTAAAAAAGTATTCATTCATTCTCTCATTCATACTTAAAGGTTATGTACAATGGGCAGTTCCTGGCTGTCTCCTAAAGGAATCTACACTTGAGACAAGGCGTCAGCAATGAGGTCATTCGTTCTTGCAATGTACATGATTTTTAGGTTAAATGGCTGCAGGAGCAAACTCCAGCGAAATAAACGAGCATTGGTGGCTTTGCACTTCTCTAAAAACTTTAGAGGATTGTGGCCTGTATATACAAGGGTTTCTCAGTGTCCCTGGTGAACGTAGATGTCAAAATGTTATAAAGCTAGTAAGAGACCCAAGGTTTCTTTCTCGACCGTGGAGTACCTTTTCTGGAAACTGTTTAGCATTTTTGAGAAATATGCAATGGGACACTCGATCCTAGAGTCATCACCCTGGAGCAAGACTGCTCCCATTCCTAAATCGCTGGCATCAATGGCCACTCTAAAAGGTTTGCTGAAGTCTGAGGTGGCTAATAAGGGCTCATTCACCAGAATGGCTTTCAATTTTGTATAGGCCTCCTGGCACGCCTCTGTCCAGCTCACCTTTACCTTCTTCTTCAGGGCATCTGTTAGTGGGGTGGCTAGGGTGCTAAAGTTTGGGACAAACTTTCTGTAACACCCACATATCCCTTGGAATCGCCTGATTTTCTGCTACTTCTTAGGAGTAGGGAATTTGATTGGGCATGTACTTTGACTTCGCGGGTTAATTCAGTTCCCTGTCCCATTACATGACCCAGGTAAGTCACTCTGGCCTTAGCGAACTTGCATTTTTCCAAGTTCAGCATAAGGTTTGCCTTTTCAGACCCCGGAACACAGCCTCCAAGTGGTTTAAATGCTCATCCCAGGTGCCGCTGTAAATGATCAGGTCATCCAGGTACAATTGCTAAGTCCAGCTACTACCTGATTTGTCAACCTCTGAAATGTTGCTGGGGCATTTTTAAAACCAAAGGGCATAACCTTACACTGATATATGCCATCCGGGGTGACAAAGGCTGAGATCTCTCTCGCTCTGGGGGGTCATGGGGACTTGCCAGTATCCTTTTAAAAGGTCAATTTTGCTGAGGTAGGCCGAGTGGACCACCTTGTCCACACAATCCTCAAGGTGTGGGATTGGATAGGAATTGGTAATCAACACAGAACCGTGTGGATCCATCCGGTTTTGGGTCCAGTACAATAGATTAGATTAGAGATACAGCACTGAAACAGGCCCTTCGGCCCACCGAGTCTGTGCTGAACATCAACCACCCATTTATACTAATCCTACACTAATCCCATATTCCTACCAAACATCCCCACCTGTCCCTATATTTCCCCGCCACCTACCTATACTAGTGACAATTTATAATGGCCAATTTACCTATCAACCTGCAAGTCTTTTGGCTTGTGGGAGGAAACCGGAGCACCCGGAGAAAACCCACGCAGACACAGGGAGAACTTGCAAACTCCACACAGGCAGTACCCGGAATCGAACCCGGGTCCCTGGAGCTGTGAGGCTGCGGTGCTAACCACTGCGCCACTGTGCCGCCCTAAGAGAGAGCTCCAATTACTTTGGCTAGGCTCAATTATATCCTTATCCAGCATGTACTGGGTTTCCTGTCCAACCTGAGCTAGCTTGTCGAGGCTCAGCCGGTAGGGGTTATGTTTGATTGGTGGTGTGTCTTCTACATCCACGTCATGAACGGCTAAGGTGGTGCGCCCTGGCTGATCTTTACAGATCTCTTTGAATTTTTTTAGCATGGTGGACACATCCTCCCGCTGCTTTTGCGTTAGGTGTGTCAGCTGGTTGGTTAAGTCTTTTAAGACTTCTGCATTTGAAAGTCCGGTAGCTGTGGGTTCAACCGGGGTCTCCTCCTCTTCGACTGACTCCTGCTGGCTGTTCTCAGACATTTCCACCTTCTGGCAAACACTCGCCGGTTGACTAGGCTCTCGGCTGTAATATTTCTTCAGCATGTTAATGTGGCATAACCGGTGCTTCTTCCTCCTATCAGGGGTGTGAATCTAGTAATTTACTGTGCGACCCGTTTGGTCACTTGATACGGGCCACTGAATTTGGTTCGGAAAGAGGCAGTGGGTAAGACTAGTGGCACTAGGACCTGGTCTCCTGGTTGCAGGGTCTGAGCCTGGGCATGCCTGTCTGCATGTTGTTTCATCATTTTCTTTGAGGCCCTTAAATGCTCTTTAGCTACTGGCAAGACATTGAAAAGACGTTCCCGGAAGTTGGAGGTGTCCTTCTGGTGTTCCAGGAATTTCTCTTTCAGGAGCTTCAGGGGCCCCGCACCTCATGCCCATAAATTAATTCAGCTGGGCTGAAGCCTGTGGACTCATCTGGGGAGTTTCTGATGGCAAACTGCAGGAACCCTAAACCTTTGACCCAGTCATGGGGATACTCAGAGCAGTAGATCCTAATCATGGTATTCAGGGTCTGGTGATACCTCTCTAGCACTCCCTGGGACTGAGGGTGATATGCTGAGGACTTCAGCTGGGTGATTCCTAAGCCATGTACAACCTTCTGAAATACTCGGGACAGGAAGTTAGATCCCTGGTTTGATTAGATCTCCCTCAGCAGACTACACCACGTGAAGAACTGGGTTTGTCCTTTGATCACGGCCTTGGCTGTGATTTTCCTGAGGGGTATGGCTTCATGGAATCGGGTGGCTAAGTCCATTATGGTAAGGAGGTATTGATAGCCGGTCTTGGTTCTAGTTAGTAGCTCTACACAGTCTATCAATATTTGGTCAAAGGGGTCGCCGAATGCCAGAATGGGTTTGAGGGGGGCTGGTTTAATTATGGGCTGGGGTTTGCCTGCAACCTGGCAAGCATGGCAGGCTTTGCAATATTCAGCCACATCGGAGGTTTACTTAAAAAGTGTTTACTTTTTCGGGCTAAAGTTTTCCGAGTACCCACATGTACAGTCATCGGAATAGCATAGGCTATCCTTAAAATCTCTGGCCAGTATTTTGGGGGCACGACAATCTGTCGGAGCACTGTCCACTCCTCCTCCACAGGTCTCCCGGGAGGTCTCCACTTCTGCATTACTACCCCATCTCGCAAGCAGTAACACTTAGGGATGGGGTGGTCTCTGTCTCACACTAAGCAGCATGTGCTATGTGCTTTATTTCAGGATCTGCCTGCTGGGTATCAATTCGGGAGGCTTGGCTGTGCACTTCCTCCCCTTCAGATAGATCCTTAAAGAAAGTTTCAGTTAACCAGAGCTCCGGCTCATCCAGCTGGGACACTGGTTCACTTTCAGCTAACCTGGCCTGACTGGGTTAGGACCGAGTCACTACATAATCGGGGAAGATCCCTAGTACTTCCTCCTGTAGTTGTTCGGTTTCCCAGGTTTCACTGGGATTTATAGGGGTTTCTATTATCTTGCTACCAGCCAAATCATTTCCCAGTAGGAAGTCAATCCCTGCTACCAGCAACTCTGGGACAAATCCTACAGTTACGGAGCCTGAGACTAGGTCGCACTGTAGGTGGACTCGATGGAGGGGAACAGACAGGTAAACTCCTCCCACTCCACTGATCAGGGTCTTGGCTTTCATGGAGGTTTTAGGCTTAGGCTGTTCACTAACATCAAGGACTGAGTTGCCCCTGTATCTCCAAGCATTACAATCTCCTGGGAAGGTAGGGGGACACAGTTCCTTCTCGGATAAACGTCAGTAACTCTCGGGGATTTTGTCTGGTCCAGCAATGCCTAGGGTATTACCCTCAGAGGGTCTAGGGTCTACCATGAGGGCCTCTGCCGGTCCTGTTATGCTCTTTACTGGGGTATCCTCCTTGGCACCTCCCTTCCGGAGACCTATTAGACCTACCGGTTTTCCCTTTAGCCTCCAGCATTCTGGCCTGGAGTGACCCATTTTGTTGCAGTGGGAACATACTGGTCTCTGGGGTTTCTCTTTGTGGGTGTAAGAGTGAGGGCTTGCCCCGGTACCCAAAAACGCCTCGAGAGTCGGATGTCTTGTACAAATGAGCGATCTTTATTCATGAGCACGCAAGGAGAAGTCCTACTCTCACCAATGATTGTAGGGGTTTTGCTAGTACATTGTTCCAGTAGTCATTTTATACAGTTTTACAGGAGGTTTACTTGATAAACTGTTTCCTAATTACATTCCCTGATGTCAACCAGCCTTGGTTATATTATTCACCTCATCAACCTCTTGATTACCCTATTCATAGGATTCTTAGGTATTCATATATTCGGGTATCTAGCAGGCAAGCTTTCTCAAGTTACAGGGACCTAAGTTATGTCAAATATCTCATGATCCCTATGCTAGTCTCCCCGTACAGTGGGCTTGGGGTGGACTCTTTGTACTCCCCTTTGCAAGTGTGGCTCCCTTTTTATCCCATTCTCCCTTCTTATTCTCCCACTATTTTTGGGGGTGGCTTTGGAAGGATCTGTTGGAGTTGCCAGGCCTATGTGTGAGGCCGTAGCTATCGGCAGCAGCTGCGGCCTCTCTTGCTGTGCGGACTCTCTGCTCCTCGAAGTACACTCATAGGTTGTGGGGTAGGCAATTTTTAAATTCCACCAGCAATATTAATTCTTGTAATTTCTCATAGGTGCGCTGTATTTTTACAGATCGGACCCAGTGGTCAAAAGCGATTTGCTTTTGCCTTTCAAATTCTAAATAAGTCTGCATGGGTTTCTTTTGAGCATTTCTGAATTGCTGGCAATATGCCTCTGGGACCAACTCAAAAGCACCAAGAATGGCAGCTTCGGTCTCCTCGTAATTAGCAGATATTTCAGGGGTCAGTATAGAATAGACCTCTTGAGCCTTCCCTGTTAACTGACCCTGACTCATGAGGGTCCACATTTCTTGTGGTCATCATAGCTGTCCCACTACCTCCTCAAAAAGTAGTAGTAAAGGATTCCAACTCACCCTCTTCAAATTTTCGTATGAACTTAGCATACCTAAACCCCTCAAAGCCTGTTTCTGGGTTAGGGAGATTTGAGCGGTTACCGGGTGAAGTGAGATTTTCCCTAGCAACCTCCAACTGTCTTTTGCAGACAGAAAGAACATGTAAACACATTGCGCCTGTTTCAGCTAAACAAAATAAGTGACAGCCATTCGCTGGCTCATTCCTCAGGGCAATGCCTTGACGAATCAGAGTCAAGCTGCCTGGTTTAAATTCCAAACAAAGCTTGAGAGTTAACTGTCAGTCACCATAAACTGGTGCATTCTCCATGGCAATGCCTCTACCAATTAGAGTTCACTTGCCAACCAATCAGCACTCTCTTCTCATACAATACAAAGTTGTTGCTTTCCCTTACATTGGTATTCTTGCGGATTGTCCTGATGAGTACAAGATGAAAAGCTTCAACAACATGTCTATTTTCAGCTATACTCAAGTTTTGTACTACCAAATGACTATAAGTTTATTATACTTAACACTCTAACCCAAGTTAAAAAATACTAAAAATATGCCACACATTCAGGCACACATTCACACGACAGTCACACACACACACACAAATAGATTACAGAGGGAATCAAATTTGGTGGTTGGATTAAAGTCCAGAATAAATAGAACTTAAATACTGTCTGTAAATCCAGTAGTCCTCGGCTGAAGATGTATTTTTAAAGTCCTCGCTGGTCAAAGTGTGCTGCGGTTGGCTTGCTTTGCTGAGAGTTCTCCTGAAGGCAGAATTGGTAGTTGATTCTCTTCCCCTAGTTACTGGCTGTAGAGGTCTGTAGGCTTTGGTGGGGGAGGGGAGGGGCAGTCACAGCCAGTTCCTTTCTTGATATTCTTTGGGTGGGGGCAGGGGGAAGAGAGAGAGAGAGAGAGAAAAAGAGAGACAGGAGGGACAGCCACCTTCTTCTTTGCTGACAACTCAGTTACTCCCTGTCTGCTCTCTATGTCACAAAACTTCTAGTTTCTTCAGAGATGAGCAGGCAATCACATGGTTCTATCAATCCCCCTTTGTTTTTAATGAGTTCCAAAGTCTAAAACCCAAAACTCCTCTTAGGTAGGGTTGCCAGAGTTTACTCCCCACTGAGGTACATCCCCACTTCTGAATGCCTCAGGATGACTTAGAATGACTCACTAATGAGGATCATCTGATTGATCTACTCAGTTAGCCAAAGCATTGTTCTGACTAGGCTTCTTGTTACACTTTTTGTCTCCAGTTTAATCTTCGGGTGTTTCAGATGTAAATTGCCGTAGCCAACTTGGCTGCTAGCTTTTTAAAAGTTACTTGTGGGGTCTTTTCCATTAAAAGTCCAAGGTAAGTTTCCAACTGATGAAATTAATATGTCCCATTTGTCATATAGGTTTTTCCTGACAGCTGGCAGGGCATGATAGGCCAAATGGCCTCTTTCTTACTGTAAATAGAATCATAGAATGGTTACAGCGCAGAAGGAGGCCATTAGTGCATTGAGTCTGTGCCAACTCTCTGCAAAGCAATTTATCTAGTTCCACTCCCTTGCCCTGTGACCCTGCTTTTTTTTTTATTTTCAGGTGCTTATCCAATTCTCTTTTGAAAGCCAGGATTGTATCTGCCTCCACCACCCTCTCAGGCAGTGCATTCCAGATCATAATCACACACTGCTTAAAATGATTTTCTCATGTCACCTTTGATTCTTTTGCCTATCACCTTAAATCTGTGTCCTCTGGTTCTATGTTTCTATATTTCAATATTTTCCACTGTTTCAAATATTTATTCCCTGCAACAGTCTCTACCTTAAAAATTCCCTGTGCAAAGCTCCAGCAACCGTCGATGCAAACTTTGCAGTGTCAGAGGTGCCGTCCTTTGGATGAGGTGTTAAGCTGAGGTGTTAAGTGTCGTCCTTTGGATGAGGTGTTGTGTACAGTGTTTCAAGTGGGTGCAGATCTACAGTACAAGCTATTTATAATTCAATAGAAAGCAAATACCTTAATTAGCTGAGTTTAAACCAAAACCTAAGCCTGTGTATACAATAGGGTATCTTACAAAGGCTTCTTGGTTTCAGTGGCGGCTGGGACTTTTTTTGACGGGGTGGCACAGCCATAGATACCTAAGTCAACATGCTCCCATAGCAACTGGCTCTTCCAGTGGAATCCTATCACCAGCCTTCTAAACTGTGTATTATCTTTTCCTATCAGAATTGCTCAATAACAGTTTTCTTTTAAACTTTGGCAAACTTTAAACCTTAGATTTAAAAAAAAAATTAAAACTTTGCAGTTAACTGGACTATCACCAACCTGTTTTACAAAATGCTGCTGTTCAGATGGCCTAAAGTACAGTGACCAACAAATGCTGACAGGGAGATTTGGTACCAGACATCCTCCCTCACACTGCCTGATAAGTCAGGTAAAGAAAATCAGACAGGTCGATAGGAGTATAGTTTAATAGCAGGACCCAGAGCTTTCCTCATATTACTGTGGTATTCTGGGAACAGAAAATCAGGCAGCCAATCATTATTGCTTGGCATTTAAAGTTAAACGCATCTAAATTTAAATAGCCATGGCTTTAAGTTAAGGGCGGCACAGTGGTTAGCACCGCAGCCTTATAGCTCCAGCGACCCAGGTTCAGTTCTGGGTACTGCCTGTGTGGAGTTTGCAAGTTCTCCCTGTGTCTGCGTGGGTTTCCTCCGGGTACTCCGGTTTCCTCCCACAGCCAAAAGACTTGCAGGTTGATAGGTAAATTGGCCATTATAAATTGCCCCCAGTATAGGTAGATGGTAGGGGAATATAGAGACAGGTGAGGATGTGGTAGGAATATGGGACTAGTGTAGGATTAGTATAAATGGGTGGTTAATGGTCGGCATAGACTCGGTGGGCCGAAGGGCCTGTTTCAGTGCTGTATCTCTAAATAAAAAAAATAAAAATAAGTTGGAAAGTTGGTGCAGGGTTCCATGTGGGGAAATGCCTCACTTACCTTGCCTGACCTCACCTCTGCTTGGTTTCTGCCCCAGACAACTACCATGTTTGGTTCAACATTAGCAGCAAGGTCCAGTGTTCCAGACTCCTTGTAAATTGTTGAATAGAAGAAGGGGGCTTTGAGTTTCTTCCGCTCTGCTGCCATTACTTCAGCCAAACTTAGGCAGAAACCCTATTTACTGTGGGTAAACTAGGTTTCCACCAAAGTCACTTTGCAGAGCAGGAGAAAGTCTGAGGAAATTCATCCCCAGCAGAAACGTCACAGATAATTAGCGTAATGAGTGGCAAAAAATCCTGCACCTTTCAGTATTCTCCTCTCCTGCAAGTCCTCCCCTTTACTGTGGTTTGGTTCCACAGATACTACCCCTCTTCCAATACTTTGCCTATCCAACATGGCTATTCTTCACAAGTGACTTTGTAAGGCATTTTAATATCTCTTGTATTTCTGCTTATAAGCAAAATGTAACCAGTTGTGGTATGGACCAGCATGTGCAGCTCACTGGGTGGTAGGAACATGGAGTGCGGAGGACATCAGCGACGAAGGGAGCAGAATTCTGATCGAAGACATCATTGCTGGGGTTCATATTGAACTTTTTAAAAATAAAGACAGTTTTAACTTAACAAGGACATGTGCACACAGACATGTAAGGACATGTCATTAAGGTGGTGGCCCAGACTAATTACAACACCAGACACTCTGTCAACAGAACTTTCCTAGACAATGGCCTCTCTGGATATGTGTAAATGGCTTTTTTCCTGCCTTATCAAGATGCAGATATTAAATCGATTGCTGGCATGCACCTGGAGACCTCTAATGCCCATATGCAAATGGTCTTGTATAGCTATGATGGGATTGATGAGGCACTGAAATTCAATTGGATGACCCAATTTGAGATATTGCCTTATGTCAAGGGACCAGGGTCGGAAAGGGGTATAAAGCCACAGCCCAAAAGAACAATGTTGATGCAGCTAGGGAAGCATGACTTGGTCAGTCATGGAAAGTCAAAGAGAAGAATTTGTTCGGTGGACCAAGCCGGGAACGAGCTCCTGTATGCTGGTCTAACCAAGCAGCTAGTTGTCAGTCTGTACTATTGCTTAGTGGGTTAATAAAAGGTTTTCCACGTAAAGCAGAAATTGTATCCAAAGTTTGTTCGTGTTGTTGATACCTAGAGTACAGGATCCAGACCTTAAACAGGGGGTCTCACTTCCCTCTCAGAGTCTTACAGCTTGTCAGGCCATTTTGTTATGGTTGGTAACACAATTGGCCTTATTGTGTCACCATCTCGCATCCACTCACACACATTGATGGTAATCAATGACAAGAACCCTTGGTGATTTTTTTCCTTCCTGACCAAGGGACTTTCAAGCCAACTGTGGATCAGCTAAGTCAACACAGACCAGGAAAGAAAGAAGAACTTGCATCGATATAGTGACTTTTATGACCCCAAAGAGCTTTACAGCTCTTGTACTTGTAGTCACTGTTATAATACATGAAATGCGGCAGCCAATTTGTAATAAATAAGAAAAAGGAACGGGAGTCGACCATTTGGCCCTCTGAGCCTGCTACGCTATTCAATACAATTATGGCTAATCTTCTATCTCAACTCCACCTTCCAACACTATCTCCAGATCCCTTAATTCCCTTAGTATCCAAAAATCTATTGATCTACATCTTGAATGTACTCACTGACTGAGCATCCACAGCTCTCTGGGCTGAAACATTAAAGATCCTTTCAGTGAAATGTTTCTGTTTGGTTTGGTTGACATAAAAGACAACACAAGTTTCAGCATTCCAACATGTGTTTCACTCTGTAAACATCCAACTTTATTCTTGTGTCTGTGTGGCCCTAGCCACGAGAGGGAGCCAATATAAATAGACTCATATCAAGGCACATGCAAAGTCTTAGGTAGCCTGCTCTAGTTATCACCACTTCTTCTTTCTTTTGGGCCTCCTTATCTCGAGAGACAATGGATACGCGCCTGGAGGTGGTCAGTGGTTTGTGAAGCAGCGCCTGGAGTGGCTATAAAGGCCAATTCTGGAGTGACAGGCTCTTCCACAGGTGCTGCAGAGAAATTTGTTTGTTGGGGCTGTTGCACAGTTGGCTCTCCCCTTGCGCCTCTGTCTTTTTTCCTGCCAACTACTAAGTCTCCTCGACTCGCCACAATTTAGCCCTGTCTTTATGGCTGCCCGCCAGCTCTGGCGAATGCTGGCAACTGACTCCCACGACTTGTGATCAATGTCACACGATTTCATGTCGCGTTTGCAGACGTCTTTATAACGGAAACATGGACGGCCGGTGGGTCTGATACCAGTGGCGAGCTCGCTGTACAATGTGTCTTTGGGGATCCTGCCATCTTCCATGCGGCTCACATGGCCAAGCCATCTCAAGCGCCGCTGACTCAGTAGTGTGTATAAGCTGGGGGTGTTGGCCGCTTCAAGGACTTCTGTGTTGGAGATATAGTCCTGCCACCTGATGCCAAGTATTCTCCGAAGGCAGCGAAGATGGAATGAATTGAGACGTCGCTCTTGGCTGGCATACGTTGTCCAGGCCTCGCTGCCGTAGAGCAAGGTACTGAGGACACAGGCCTGATACACTCGGACTTTTGTGTTCCGTGTCAGTGCGCCATTTTCCCACACTCTCTTGGCCAGTCTGGACATAGCAGTGGAAGCCTTACCCATGCGCTTGTTGATTTCTGCATCTAGAGACAGGTTAGTGGTGATAGTTGAGCCTAGGTAGGTGAACTCTTGAAGCCACTGTACAGCAAACAAGTCATGTTCTCCTCACATACCATAACAATTTCACTCCTAAATGCAATCATCTGCTTTTAGGCATCAGATTTCTGAGGGATTGGGACCAGTTCTGGGGCAGGTAGGACCTGTACAAGATGGATGGGCTACACCTTAACAAGACCAGAAATAACATCTTCGCATGGAGATTTGCTACTGTTGTTGGGGAGGGTTTAAACTAACTTGTCAGGGGGGGGGTAGGAACCTGAGGGGTAGCTCAAATTGGAAGGAGGTAAAGCTGGTAACAGGAGGTAGAAAAGTAGCAAGTAACACTTACTGTTTGCAGTGTACATTAATGATTTAGATGCGAATACAGGAGGTATGATCAGTAAGTTCGCAAATGACACGAAAATTCGTGGTGTCGTAAATAGTGAGGAGGAAAGCCTTAGATTATAGGATGATACAGTTAGGCTGGTGAGGTGGGCGGAGCAGTGGCAGATGGAATTTAATCCTGAGAAGTATGAGGTGATGCATTTTGGGAGGACTACCAAGGCAAGGGAATATACAATGGATGGTAGGACCCTAGGAAGTACAGAGGGTCTTTGGTGTACTTTTCCATAGATCACTAAAGGCAGCAGCACAGGTAGATAGGGTGGTTAGGAAGGCATATTGGATACTTGCCTTTATTAGCCAAGGCATAGAATAGAAGAGCAGAGAGGTTTTGATGGAATAAAAACAAGAAATACTGGAAATACTCAGCAGGTCTGGCATCATCTGTGGACAGAGAAGCAAAGTTAACATTTCAGATCAGTGATTCTTCATCAGAAAGTTATGATGGAGCTGTATAAAACGCTAGTTAGGCCACAGCTGGAGTACTGTGTACAGTTCTGCTCACTACATTATAGGAAGGATGTGATTGCACTGGAAGGGTGCAGAGGAGATTCACCAGGATGTTGCCTAGGCTGGAGCATTTCAGCTATGAGGAGATACTGGATAGGTTGTTTTCCTTGGGGCAGAGAAGACTGATGGGGGGACCTGATTGAGGTATACAAAATTATGAGGGGCATTGATAGGATAGATAGGAATAAACTTTTTCCATTAGCAGAGGGGTCAATAACCAGGGGTACAGATTTAAGGTAAGGAGCAGGAGGTTTAGAGGGGAGTTGAGGAAAAGATTTTTCACCCAGAGGGTGGTTGGAATCTGGGACACACTGCCTGAAGGGGTGGTAGAGGCAGGATACTTACAACATTTAAGAAGTATTTAGATGAGCACTTGAAATGCCATAGCATTAAAGGCTATGGGCCAAGTGCGAGAAAATGGGATTAGATTGGATGTGTGCTTTGTGGTCAGCGCAGACGCGCTGGACCGAAGGGCCTGTTTCTGTGCTGTATAACTCTATGACATTAAAAGGCAGGTGAAACAAAGGCAAGCATCAACTAGGCTTAGAATACAGAATGTCACGACGACAAGGTTGAGGGCGCGCTACCTGAATGCACGCAGCATTCGTAACAAGGTAGATGATTCAAAGGCCCAAATACTGGTATATGGGTATGATCTAATTGCCAAAATGGAAACGTGGCTACAGGGTGACCAAGACTGTGAACTGAATATTCAAGGATATTCGACATTTAGGAAGGACAAGCAAAAATAAAAGGGAGGCGGTGTTGCACTAATAATAAGGGATGGGATCAGTACATTAGTAAGGCAGGATCTCAGATCGGAACAACAAAAGGTGGAATCTGTTTGGGTGGAGCAAACATTGGTAGTTGTTGTTTATAGCCCACTAAGCAGTCGTGGTAGTGTGCGGCATGGTATTAATCAGGAGATTAGAAAAGCATGTAGCATGGATAATACAGTAATCATGGGTGACTTCAATCAGCATATAGATTGGGTAAACCTAATGAGCACTAATGCTGTGGAGGACAAGTTTCTGAAGTGTGTTAGCGATGGTTTTCTAGAGCAGTATGTTGAAGAACCAACTAGAGAACAGGCTATTTTAGATCTAGTGATATGTAATGAGAAATGGCTAATTAATAATCTTGTTGTAACAGAACCTTTAGGGATGAGTGACCATAATATGTTAGAATTTTACATTATGTTTGAAAGTGAGGTAGTACAATCTGAAGCCAGGGTGTTAAGTTTGAACAAAGGAAATTATCAAGGTATGAGGAGCAAACTGGCTGAGGTGGATTGGGAAAATACATGAGAAGGTATGACAGTACATGGGCAATGGATATAGTCTTTAAAGAAATGTTAGAGTTTACAGCAACTATACATTCCTTCAAGGCACAAAAACCCCAAAAGTAAAGACAGTCAACTGTGGATAACAAAGGAAGTTAAGGATTGTATAAGATGAAAAGAAAAGGCCTATAAAGTTGCCAGAAATAGTCGTAAACTTGAAGATTGGGAGGATTTTAGTATACAGCAAAGGAGGACAAAGAAACTCATAAAGGAGAATAGAATATGAATGTAAGCTAGCAAAAAAATAAAATAAAAACAGACAGTAAAAGCTTCTATAGGTACGTAAAAAGGAAACTTTTGGCTCAGACAAATGTGGGTCCATTACAGGCAGAGGCAGGAGAATTTATTATGGGGAACAGAGAAATGGCAGAGAAGCTAAATGATTACTTTGTGTCCATCTTCACTGAGGAAGATACAAGAAATCTCCCAGAATTAGAGATCCAAAGGATGAGGGAGAATGAGGAATCAAGGAAATTAGTATTAGTAAGAAGGTTGTATTAGAGAAATTAATGGGGCTGAAAGTTGATAAGTCCCCAGGACCCGATATTCTACATCCCAGAGTGTTGAAAGAGGTAGCTGTGGAGAGAGTGGATGCATTGACCATCTTCCAAAATTCTATTGATTCTGGAGCAGTTCCTGCAGATTGGAAGGTAACAAATGTCACCCCACTATTTAAGGGACGGAGAGAGAAAACAGGGAATTACAGACCTGTTAGCTTTACATCAGCCATTGGGAAAGTGCTAGAATCTATTCTAAAGGATGTGATAAATGGGCACTTGGATAATAATGATTTGATTGGGCACAGTCAACATGGATTTATGAATGGGATATCATGTTTGACTAACCTGTTGGGAGTTTTTTGAGGATGTTACTAACAAAACTAATAAAGGTAGATGTAGTATACTTGGATTTTCAGAAGACTTTTGATAAAATTCCCCACAGGAGGTTGGTTAGCAAAATTAAAGCACATGGGATAGGAGGTAATATACAGGCATGGATTAAGGATTGGTTAACAGGCAGAAAGCAGAGAGTAGGAATAATTCTCGCGTGGGCAGGCTGTGGCTAGTGGGGTACCACAGGAATCAGTGCTTGGGCTCCAGCTGTTCACAATACATATCAATAATTTGGACATGGGGACAAAATGTAGTATTTCCAAGTTCATGGATGACACAAAACTAGGTGGGAATGTCTGTTGTGAGGAAGATGCAAAGCGGCTTCAAGGGGATTTGGACAGACTTAGTGAGCGGGCAAGAATGTGGCAGATGGAATATAATGTGGAAAAATGTGAGGTTATCCACTTTGGTAGGAGGAATAGATGTGCAGAGTATTTCTTAAATGGTAAGAGATTAGAAAGTGTAGATATACAAAGGGACCTGGGTGTCCTGGTCAATAAGTCATTGAAAGCTCTCACATAGGTGCAGCAAGCAATTGAGAAGGCAAATGGTATGTCGGCCTTTATCGCAAGAGTACAGGAGTAGTGAAGTCTTGCTTCAACTGTATAGAACCTTGGTTAGACCACACCTGGATTACTGTGTGAAGTTTTGGTCCCTTTACCTTAGGAAGGATATTATTGCCATAGAGGGAGTGCAACGAAGGTTCACCAGACTTGTTCCCGGGATGGTGGGACTGTCCGAAGAAGAGAGAATGGGGAAACTGGGCCTGTATTCTCTGGAGTTTCCAAGAATGAGAGATGATCTCATTGAAACCTACAAAATACTTAAAGGGATAGACAGGGTAGATGCAGCTAAGATGTTTCCCCTGGTTGGGGAGTCTAGAGACAGGGGATGCAATTTCAAAATAAGGGGGAAGCCACTTAGGACAGAGTTGAGGAGAACTCTAGAGAGTTGTGAATCTTTGGAATTCTCTATCCCAGAGGGCTGTTCTGGGAAGCTCAGTCATTGAGTATGTTTAAAGCAGAGATTGACAGCTTTCTAAATACCAATGACATAAGGGGATATTAGGATAGTGTGGGAAAAAGGCATTGAAGTGCATGTTTTTTTTTCATGTTTGTGCTTGGGGCCATGGCTGTTCATTTTTCTGTCAATTAACACCCTCTCTGGACTATCGCTTTGTCTTTCGCCACACCATTAACATCACGTTTGCCTTTGCTCCATGACCTTCTGGTCAGTTATTCTCTGTGACCTCATCCTATCAACACCTTCTCCTTTGTTATCTCTTGCCCCACGCCCACTTTACTTGCTTAAAACCTATTATATTTCTAATATTTGCCAGTTCTGATGAAGGGTCACTGATCTGAAACATTAACTCTGCTTCTCTTTCCACAGATGCTGCCAGACCTGCTGAGTATTTCCAGCATTTCTTGTTTTTAGAGCAGAATAGTAATATGGGAAATGAAGGTCAGAGAATGGCAGGAAGGGACAGAGAAAAAAACCTAAGACCACACAAACAGTCAAGACTAGATGTTACAAAAATAACAAAAAGACAAAACTAAAAGCTCTGTAACTGAATGCACGTAGCATTCGTAACAAAGTAGACAAACTGATAGATCATATTTATTTACTTCAATGTGCGCTAATAGCCATTATGGAGACGTGGCTGCAGGGTGACAAGCATTGGGTCCTCAACATTGAGGGGTATATAACATTCAAGAATAGGAAGCTAGGTAAAGGTGGAGGGGTAGCACTGTTAATCAAGGATGGCATTAGTGCAATAGTTAGAGATGACCCTGGTTCAGGAGATCAGGATGTAGAATCGGTTTGGCTGAAGATGAGGAATAGTAGGGGAAAGAAGTCACTAGTAAGAGTGGTCTACAGGCATCCAAACAGTAATCACAATGTAGGATGAAGTATACAAGAAGAAATAATGGGTGCTTGTGATAAAGGGACGGTGATAATCATGGGTGATTTTAATCTACATATAAACTGGAAAAAGCTGATTGGCAATAGTAGCCTGGATGAGGAATTCATTGAATGCTTTTGAGATAGTTTCTTACAGCAGCACATTCTGGAACCAACCAGAGAGCAGGTTATATTAGGCTTGGTATTGTGTAATGTGACAGGATTAATTAATGACCTCAGAGTAAAGGAACCTCTAGGTAGCAGCAACCACAATATGATTAAATAAAGGCAACTATGTGGGCATAAAAGCTGAGCTAGCTGAAGTGAACTGGGTAACTAGGCTAGGAGATAGATCAATAGAGAAGCAGTGGCAGACATTCAAGGGGATATTTCAGAATACTCAGAATAAGTATATTCCTACTGTAAGGAAAAATTCTAAGGGCAGGACCCACCATCCCTGGTTAACTAAAGAAGCTAAAGAAAGCATCAAAGTTAAGGAAAAAGCATATAAATGTGCAAAGATGACTGGTAGGTCAGATGATTATGTTCTGACTAAAGAGTGGCAGAGAATGACTAAAAGGTTGGTCAGGAGAAAGAAACTAGAGTATGAGAGGAAGCTAGCTAAAAATGTAAAAATGGATAGCAAGAGTTTCTACAGGTATTTAAAAAGGAAGAGAGTAAATCAAGTGAGTGTTGGTCCTCTAGAGAATGAGAATGGGGAGTTAATAGTATATAATAAGGAAATGGCGGATGAAATGAACAAATATTTTGCTTCTGTTTTCACTATAGAGGAAACAAAAAACATTCTAGTAATAGCTGTAAATCAGGAGGTGGAAGGAAGAGAGGAACTTGGTGAAATTACAATCACCAGGGAAGCGGTACTGATCAAACTAATCGAGCTGCAGGCAGACAAGTCCCCGGGTCCTGATGGGTTCATCCTAAGGTCTTAAAAGAGGTGGCTAATGAGGTAGTAGATGCGTTGGTGTTAATTTTTCAAAATTTGCTAGATCCTGGAAAGGTTCCATCAGACTGGAAAGTAGCAAATATAACCCCTCTGTTCAAGAAGAGGGGGCGGCAGAAAACAGGTAACTATAGGCCAGTTAGCTTGACGTCTGTCATGGGGATGGTGTTAGAATTGATCATTAAGGAGGCTATAGCTGGGGACTTAGAAAAACTCAAGGTAATCGGGGATAGTCACTGTGGTTTTGTGCAAGGGAAATCATATTTAACCAATTTATTGGAGTTCTTTGAAGGAGTAACATGTGCTGTGGATAAAGGGGTGCCCGTTGACGTACTGTACTTGGATTTCCAGAAGGCATTTGATAAGGTGCCAGATAAAAGGTTATTGCACAAAGTAGGTGCTCATGATGTAGGAGGTAACATTTTAGCACGGATAGAAGATAGGCTGGCTGGCAGGCAGAAAATGGAGAGTTTGCATGAATGGGTCCTTTTCTGATTGGCAGGATGTGATGAGTGGAGTCCCGCGGCGGTCCGTGCGGGGCCTCAACTTTTTACAATTTATATCAATGACTTAGATGAGGGGAGCGATGGCATGGTAGCTATATTTGCAGATGACAAAGATAGGTAGGAAAGTCGGTTGTGAAGAGACCATAAGGAGGTTGCAGACCGATATAGATAGATTTTCTTTTAGATTAGAGATACAGCACTGAAACAGGCCCTTCGGCCCACCGAGTCTGTGCCGAACATCAACCACCCATTTATACTAATCCTACACTAATCCCATATTCCTACCAAACATCCCCACCTGTCCCTATATTTCCCTACCACCTACCTATACTAGTGACAATTTATAATGGCCAATTTACCTATCAACCTGCAAGTCTTTTGGCTTGTGGGAGGAAACCGGAGCACCCGGAGAAAACCCACGCAGACACAGGGAGAACTTGCAAACTCCACACAGGCAGTACCCGGAATCGAACCCGGGTCCCTGGAGCTGTGAGGCTGCGGTGCTAACCACTGCGCCACTGTGCCGGTTGAGAGAGTCGCTTCCTGACCTCGCTACGCTGTCTACCCCACTATACCATCTGACAAAAGGGACTACCAATTGGGAATGGGCCAAATCACACGAACAGATGGTACACCAGATCAAACTATGTTTGTCAGTAAGTTGCACAAATGCCTATTTCGACCCTGAAGAAACCACCCAGATAATCATGGATACAAACCTCGTTGGCTAAGGTGCAATTCTCATACAGCAAGACAAAACAGGTAACATCGTTAACGCCTGTAAACCAATGTTATTTGCAAACAAAGAGAGAAGCGCTCTCAATCACATGGGGTATCTTAATCTTTCACCTCCACTCATATGGAAGTTTAAAGTAATAACCAATCATAGACCACTAGTGAGCTTGTTCAACAATTCACATAGCAAACTACCCACTCGAATAGAACATTGGATACTCAAACTACATGAGTATGAGTTCCAAGTTGAGTGTCAGCCAAGCAAGCTTAACCCAGCAGACTACCTTTCATGACAACTGTTGCCAACAGTCGGTCCTACTAGTCATGAGGAAAAGGTTACTAAACAACATCTTAACTGCACAAGCCTAAATGTGGTGCTAAGTCACTAAATCTAGCTGACATCAAAGCAGCAACAAAACAAAATGAGGCTTTGCAATTATGGATGAAGGATATGGAATCACGAAACTGGGAAGATGTGATCGAGAAAGCGTCTACAAATAAAATTGCTCATACACTACAAGGTCTTAACAATCAAGAAATGCTGGAAGTACTCAGCAGGTCTGGCAGCATCTGTGGAGAGAGAAGCAGAGTTAACGTTTCAGTTCAGTGACACTTCATCAGAACTGTTTCTGCCATGTCAAGCAAACACAATGTCAAATCTTCATGATCCTCTCAAGATGTCCAAACTACCTCCAGAACCATGGATTGAAGTTAGTATTGACTTCACAGATTTGCCCACAGGTGAATACCTGCTGGTTGTCGCTGACGACTATAGCAGATTCCCAATCGTGAAATTAGTTATGTCAACTTCAATGAAAGCAGTCATCACAAAGCTTGGGTTTTAAAGCCTGTAAATTGCAGGATTGAGGTGAAGGGTTCCACAGTTTCAATGGGTTGATTGGAGTTATTTTATGTCTGAGGCATTTCAAAGTATCCAAACACAGAAACTGTGGTTAAACCTTATGTATAGATCCATTGGAGTGTTAAATGGACAAATGACAAACAGCAACACAATCAGAAAGGCAAGCTACTTGATTTTACCAGAGCATTTTTGAAACATGATGGCCAAGTTACAACCATCAGCAGCAACAAAAACCACAAACAGAGCAAACCTCTTTCTAATGAACATGCCAGAACCACTATACCAATTTAATCAACAAAATTTTGACAAGGTTGGTCAGAAAAGCAAGAGCCCAGAGGAGGTGGTGGCATAATGGTATTGTCACTGGACTAGTAACCCAGAGACCCAGGGTATTGCTCTGGGGGCATGGGTTCAAATCCCACCACAGCAGAAGGTGGAATTTGAATTCAATTAATAAATCTGGAATTTAAAGCTAGTCTAATGATGGCCATGAAACCATTGTCGATTGTTGTAAAAACCCATCTGGTTCACTAATGTCCTTTAGGGAAGGAAATGTGCTGTCCTTACCTGGTCTGGCCTACATGTAACTCCAGACCCATAGCAATGTGGTTGACTCTTACATGTCCTCTGAAATGGCCGAGCAAGCCACTCAGTTGTATCTGACTGCTAGGAAGTCAATAAAAAGGAATGAAACTGGACAGACCACCTGGCATTGACCTAGGCACCGGAAACGACAATGGCAAACTCAGCCCTGTCGACCCTGCAAAGTCCTCCATACTAACATCTGGGGGCTTGTGCCAAAGTTGGGAGAGCTGTCCCACAGACTAGTCAAGCAACAGCGTGACATAGTCATACTCACGGAATCATACCTGACAATGTCCCAGACACTGCAATCACCATCCCCAGTTATGTCCTGTCCCACCGGCAGGACAAATCCAGCAGAGGTGGCGGCACAGTGGTATACAGTAGGGAGGGAGTTGCCCTGGGAGTCCTCAACATTGGCTCTGGACCCCATGAAGTCTCAAGGCATCATGTCAAACATGGACAAGGAAACCTCCTGCTGATTACCACCTACCGCCCTCCCTCAGCTGATGAGTCAGTACTCCTCCATGTTGAACACCACTTGGAGGAAGGCACTGAGGGTGGCAAGGGCACAGAATGTACTCTGGGTGGGGGACTTCAATGTCCATCACCAAGAGTGGCTCGGTAGCGCCACTACTGACCAAGCTGGCCGAGTCCTAAAGGACATAGCTGCTAGACTGGGTATGCGGCAGGTGGTGAGGGAACCAACAAGCAGGGAAAACATACTTGACCTAGTCCTCACCAATCTGCCTGCCGCAGATGCATCTGTCCATGACATTATTGGTAGGAGTGACCACCACACAGTCATTGTGGAGACGAAGTCCCATCTTCACAATGAGGATACCCTCCATCATGTTGTGTGGCACTACTACCGTGCTAAATGGGATAGATTTCGAACAGATCTAGCAATGCAAAACTGGGCATCCATGAGGCGCTGTGGCCATCAGCAGAATTGTACTCAACCACAATCTGTAACCTCATGGCCTGGCATTAGGAGACCAACCCTGGTTCAATGAAGAGTGCAGGAGGACATGCCAGGAGCAGCACCAGGCATACCTCAAAATGAGGTGTGAACCTAGTGAAGCTACAATCCAGGACTACTTGCATGCCAAACAGCATAAGCAGCATGCGATAGCCAGAGGTAAGCGATCCCATAACCAATGAACCAGACCTAAGCTCTGCAGTCCTGCCACATCCAGCCGTGAATGGTGGTGGACAATTAAACAACTAACTGAAGGAGGTGGCTCCCCAAATATCCCCATCCTCAATGATGGGGGAGCCCAGCACATCAGTGTGAAAGATAAGGCTGAAGCATTTGCAACCATCTTCAGTCAGAAGTGCCGAGTGAATGATCCATCTCAGCGTCCTCCTGAAGTTCCCAGCATCACAGATGCCAGACTTCAGCCAATTCAATTCACTCCATGAGATATCAAGAAATAACTGAAGGCACTGGATACTGCAAAGGCTATGGGCCCTGACAATATTTCGGCAATAGTACTGGAGATTTATGCTCCAGAACTAGCCATGCCCCCTAGCCAAGCTGTTCCACTACAGCTACAACACTGGCATCTATCTAGCAATGTGGAAAATTGCCCAGGATGTCCTGTACACAAAAAGCAGGACAAATCCAACCTGGCCAAATAACACCCCATCAGTCTAGTCTCTATCATCAGTAAAATAATGGAAGGTGTCATCGACAGTGCTATAAAACTATAAGGGGAAGCTGACGTATGGGGATCATGGGATACTTGACGTAACTTAGGTCCCTGCAACTTGAGAAAGCTTGCTTTGCTAGATACCTGAATTATATGAACACCTAATGAGAAGGTAATGAGCTCAGGCGGGGGAACACCCGAATTATATGAATACCTAAGAATCCTAGGAATAGGGTAATCAAGAGGTTGATGAGGTGAATAATATAACCAAGGCTGGATGACATCAAGGAAGGCAATAGATGGGAGATGTAATTAGCAAACAGTTTATCAAGTAAACCTCCTGTAAAACTGTATAAAATGACTACTGGAACAATGTACTAGCAGAACCCCTACAATCATTGGTGAGAGTAGGACTACTTGCACGCTCGTAAATAAAGATCACTCGTTTGTACAAGACATCCGATTCTCGAAGCGTTTTTGGGTACCGGGGCAAGCCCTCACTCTTACAAAACAGAACTTGCTTAGCAATAACCTGCTCAGTGACGCTCAGTTTGGGTTCCGCCAGGGTCACTCAACTCCTGACCTCATGACAGCTTTGGTTCAAACATGGACAAAAGAACTGAACTCAAGAGGTGAGGTGAGAGTGACTGCATTTGACTGAGTGTGGCATCAAGGAGCCCTAGCAATACTGGGGTCAATGGGAATCGGGGGAAAAACTCTCCATTGATTGGAGTCATACCTAGCGCAAAGGAAGATGGTTGTGGTTGTTGGAGGTCAATCTCAGTCCCAGCACATCACTGCAGGAGTTCCTCAGGGTAATGTCCTAGTCCCAACCATCTTCAGCTGCTTTACCAATGACCTTCTCTCCATCATAAGGTCAGAAGTGGGCATGTTCGCTGATGATTGCTCAATGTTCAGCACTATTCTCGACTCATCAGATACTGAAGTAGTCCATGTAGAAATGCCGCAAGACCTGGACAATATCCAGGCTTGGGCTGATAAGTGGCAAATATCATTCGTGCCACACAAGTATTACGACCAGGCAATTTCTGTTATGAGGTGAGAAAAGTATCTAGGGGCCCCTTTCAGCCTTCACGTGGTCCTACTGTAACAGGATTTAATCTTAAACACACCGTGCTTTGAGCTCTCCCTTGGTGAATCCTTGTTCACCGCTTTCCCATTATAAGGCAAAGAAATGAGCACAAACAGGCTTTCTTTGGTTTAAAGAAAAGTGAAATTTATTAAACTTAAACTCTAATTCAATTAACACCTACTGATGCTCACCGCGTCCCATGTTAGTATTTTTTTTAAAATTCATTTATGGGATGTGGGCAATGCTGGCCAGGCCAGCATTTATTGCCCACCCCTAATTGCCCTTGAGAAGGTGGTGGTGAGCTGCCTTCTTGAACCGCTGCAGTCCATTTGGGGTAGGTACACCCACAGTGCTGTTAGGAAGGGAGTTCCAGGATTTTGACCCAGCGACAGTGAAGGAATGACGATATAGTTCCAAGTCAGGATGGCGTGTGACTTGGAGGGGAACTTGCAGGTGGTGGTGTTCCCATGTATTTGCTGCCCTTGTCCTTCTAGTTGGTAGAGGTTGCGGGTTCGGAAGGTGCTGGCTAAGGAGCCTTGGTGCATTGCTGCAGTGCATCTTGTAGATGGTACACACAGCTGCCACTGTGCGTCGGTGGTGGAGGGAGTGAATGTTTGTAGATGGGGTGCTGTTCAAGCAGGCTGCTTTGTCCTGGATGGTGTCGAGCTTCTTGAGTGTTGTTGCAGCTGCACCCATCCAGGCAAGTGGAGAGAATTCCATCACACTCCTGACTTGTGCCTTGTAGATGATGGACAGGCTTTGGGGAGTCAGGTGGTGAGTTACTCGCCTCAGGATACGCATATGCAAATAGAGACAGAAAAGAGACGAAAAATAAAGTGGAGAGGTTTGAGGCAATACCTGAAGAGTTTCTTGTTACTGTGTTTTGAGCTCACTGTAGAGTCTTTTTGTAGGTAGATCTTGCTTGCAGGTAATTCTTGCTGTTTGTTGGGGCCCAGTATTCTTCTTAAACCTTGTTCACTGTAGGAGACTTTTCTCTCTTGGGGTTCCTGTGTCTTTAATGGATTCCAAAGCTGGTGAGAAAGAGATGAGTAGACAGGAGAGAGATGTTCTCAATCCAGGAGCCAGCTTTCTGTCATTAAATTCTCTGTGGCCAATTTAAAACTCTCAGTTCAAAACTCTGCAACAGCCAGTTAGTCATGTGACTAAACTGGTCTAACCACGTCTTCTGTGCATTGGGAGCAGGGAGTAGTTCCTTTGTTGCTACACTGTCTGCTAGTATGCAAAAATGTCTTTCCGGCAAGGGCCTGGCAATTCCTTGTGATAGGCCCTCTTTTCTGCCCAGCAACAATTTGATGTTTAATGTCCATGTGATTAAATTAATGGGCCTCATTCTTGGCAGGTGGGGGCCTGCAGGACACCTCCTTACCCAGATGAATAAAATAAGATTTGAAAAAAGGCACATTTCATTAAAAAGTTTGAGAGAAATATAAGATATAGAAAGACAAACCATGCATCTCATTCGTTTCTATTCATTCATAAATTTTAAAGCCTATTAAAATTGTCTTTTCTGGGTGCCAGTGCTGCTTTAATTTTTGGCATCCCAGTAATCATGTGGTTCTTTGGGGAAGCTTTTCTTCAGGTTGCTCATTGCCATGACTATCTAGCGTCTTGGTTCCTGCTGAGGTAAATGTTTTTTTTTCAGGAGAGTTAGTAGTGGGCAGGTTTATCCTGACCTCTCAGTGCTTTGACTTCAGGGGTTGGGTGGTTCTCTTTTTCTCTGACTGTGGGGGAGGATTCTTTGTTAATCTCCCCTTTATTCTCTGGGACATTCCTACCTGTCGGTATTTGTGCAGATTTGACTGTACTGTCCTGTGGCACTTCGACTAGGTGAAGAATCACCCTCACAGTTTCTGTGCCCCCCAGAGGTGTCTCTTGTCTTTGCAGGTTCCTGTAATTGCTGCTAGCAACTCTGGCGGGGTGCTTCTAGTGTCTGCAGTGACATGGGAGGATGCGGGGTATAACCTTTCACATTTTTCAGGGTTGGCTGTCCAGACAGTAGGGGTTTTCATCTGGGATTCCTCCCGAACTTCCTTTAATCTGCCCTCTTGGTCACTTTTTCCCCTTCTCTTTCTAAACTTTTGCCAGCTGTGTGCCTGTCTGTCCCCTTTTGTTCTTGGCAGGGGTCCCTTACAGTGCACCAGCCCTCTGTTGGAGGGCCCTCCTAACACTGGTACAGGACTTTGGGGTGCAGGTTTCACTGTAGGTTGGGGTTTCCCCTCAACCTGGCACATGTGGCAACTCCTGCTGTACTTCACCAGAGCTTTGCGGAGTCAAAGCGCTTTGATCGTTTGTATACTGGCATGTACAGCCACTGTAGTCTCATGGACCCTTAATATTTCTCTCCGGTACCTCTGCAGCACCACTAACTGGTGAACTATTGTCCATTCCTTGCTCTCAGGTGTGAACTCCAATTCCTCATCAGTACCTCATTCTTTAAATAGTAGCAATCCGGGACTCCCTCTGCTTCATTTTCAGACTGGGCAGCGTGTGCTAACTCTCGCAATACTGGGTCGGCTCACTGAGCCTCAGCTAGGGAAAATCCATTTAATTCATTCCCTGGGTCTCCTTAACTTTCCAAAGAAAGTCTCGGAAAGGCAGACCTCATGGTCATCTGCCTGCCGTGCCAATGCAGCCTCCTCGAGGGACGCTGGTTTGATCATAGCCTGACTCACTACACATTCAGGGAAACTGCAGGGAACTGTCTCCTGCCACTGCCATGTCTCTCTGACCTCCTGCGCTCTTTCACAACTGGGGGGGTGGCGCTACCACCTACACCCCCACCGGATCTTTACCTAGGAGCAGGTCAACTCCGTCCACAGGCAAACTAGGGACAATCCCTATGGTCACCAGTCCCAAAACTGGGTCACACTCCACGTGCACCTGCTGTACAGGTTCAGACAGACACTGCCCTCCAATACCATTCACCATCATTTTGGTGTTCACTGTACTCTCTGGGGGAAAGGTCAGGCCTTTTCCCAGTAAAAGGGATCTAGTGGCCCATGACCCTGAGAATCACTATGGGCTTGCTTGCCCCACTCGAGGGGTATGGAGTTATTTTCCCTTCTGACACAAAACCCTGATATCATTCATGCATCCTATTAAATTTCCCGTAGTAAGCTTTCTGGGTTGCACTCTTACTGCAGTTAAAGCCACAGCTTGTTCTGCTGTTCTTTCCATCAGGTTCCCGTCTTCACTGAGTGGGTGTGCCCTGATTAACCCTACATGTTTTCCCTTTAGTTTCCAGCAGTCAGCTTTTAAGTGCCCTGCTTTATTACAATGGAAGCACACAGGTCTCCGGGTCTCACTCTTGTTCACAGCAACCTTCTTTTTTGGCTGGAGGAAGACCCCCTCTGTCTCCTGCTTTCCTTTCTCTCCCAAGATTGCCTGGGCGTGAAGTGATTTATGACTTTAACCCCTTGTAGGGACTAAATCAAATCAGGAGCACATCCCTACGAATCTCCTTAAATCAAGTTCAAACCAGACAAATTCTCAGACATTTATTAGGGTCCAAAGAATTGCACTAGCTTTCCCTCAAAGGAAGAAAACCAACAGATTCTAACCATCTTTCGGATAGCCTATTTCTAATATTTTTATGGCTAAGACATAAATATCCCAGATATTATAAGGGTCTGGGAAACTCTCTTCAATACCTATCTCTCCACTTAAAGAGACCCAGCGAGGGGGTTCTTGTAGTTGTATACAGAATACTACATGAGACGATTTATTAACTTTAGTATATAAAAGAATTTAAAATGCAATAAACTTAAGTGGATAAGTATATCACAATATCAAATATTACTGATGTAATGCATATTCTTATTTCTAACATAGAATCCAAAAATTTAACCTTGTTAATGTTACAGCAAAATTATCTTAGAATATCCATCAAAATTTAAAGTAAACTTGTACCTTAAGTCCCCAAATAAGGCATGGGATGAGAAGTGTTGTTGAGGATTCAACACCCCTAAGTGTTTGCTTCAGAACCTTGTATTTCTATACTATTTCTAAGGTGTCATATGACTTTTGCATTAGATGTGACCTTCCTGTGTTCCTTTTAAAATCCATATCTTTAATGTTTTACTGGAATTTGAAGTTGAGCTATTATCTGGTCAAAATGTTTATAATTATGTTTACTTGACCTCTCTTGTCCCTGTGAGTACATTCCATTTATTGTTAATTGCCCTTTCCATGGTTACCACAGCAACCTCTGGAGCCGACCTATCTGAATAACAACCCCATAAACCAATTAAGTTTTATTGCTACCCCCTACTGAGCTCACACAGGATATTTCAATGTGTGTGTTTATCTCCCAAGCCCCTGGTAACAGCAATTATATTCTAACAGAGACCTTGAAATGTTTACCACCACCATCTTAAAGGGGAACTTCAGTGAGCTCTGAAAACTAACCATTTATTCAATTGTTAACTCTAAAGGCATAACACACTATTTCCAAATTCTACTTAATCAAGCCTATTATACCTATATTCCATTACAGGCAGAAATCACCTTTCCACCCTTTGTCCTTATTGAATTTGTGGGGGTGATTAGGAAAGGTTCGCCCCTGGGAAACCAACTTATAAATTAAAGCAAACTCATCGGCCAGAACGGCCGCTTGCCAGGCTCTCTGGACCCGCTGCTCTTCTACAAGGGTCTTTACTGAGAGTGGGAGAGCACTTTTAAATTCCTCTAACCGAATTACTTCGGAGAGTCTCATAGCTGTATTTTAAGAACCCTCAGCCACTGGTCAAAGGCAAGCTGCTTACTACTTTCAAACTCCATATAAGTTTGATTAGCTTGCTTTTTGAGGGTTCTAAACTTTTGGCGATATGCTTTGGGTACTAATTCATATGCCCTGAGGATAGCATTTTTGGTCAGTTCATAATTTGCTGAACTCATCTGACAAGGAATAAACCTCATGGGCTTTTCTGGTTCACTTGCTTTGTAGTAAAAGAGACCAGGTCTCAGCTGGCCATTTTAGCTGCCTTGCCAGTTTCTGGCATCTTTCACATCTTCCTCATTGAATTTTGGAATTAGTTGAGCGATTTTGTACCCAGTCCTGATTAAGCGCCTCGATATTGGCTATGCTTTCACTGGGGTTACTCTGCCACCCCCCTGGTTAATTCAAGCTGCTTCAGCTCTCTTTCTTCAGATTCTTTCTGAAACATTCTCTCTCTCGCTCTCCTCTTTCCTTCCCGTCTTTCTCTCTCTCCTGCCTTTCGTTTTCTTCACGTTCCTTCTGGAAGGCTCTTTCTCCCTCTCTCTTTCCTCTAATTCAAGTTTCCTCTGTTCTAATTCTATCTTTGCTAACAGTACTCTGTCTGGTTCTAATTCTAACACTGCTTCTGCTTCTTCAGGTTCAAGGGAAAAATGGTTGGCCACTAGGAATTCAGACTTCCTAGCCTTGCCACATAGTGATCCCACACTGCTCAGCCATTTTTCTCAACTCCTCCATCGACAGTGCTTTTAACTTATCCCAAGTTACTTCACCCTGGTTTGGAGAGCCACTAACTTCAGTTGCAGGCATGTTAGTATTCAATAGTATTTAACACACAACCGAAGAAAACCTGTATTAATCTTGCTCTATTTTGATTGGGAACAAGTCCAATTTCTCTTGTTTGTCTGTGGGTAAAATCCCAGATGAGCCCCCAAATTTTTGTTACAACCAGGTGAGAAAGGTGTCTAGGGGTCCCTTTCAGCCTTCACCTGGTCTCACTGTAACAGGATTAAATTTTTTAACACTGTATTTTGAGCTTCCCCTTGGTGAATCCTTGTTCACCACTTTCCAATTACAAGGCAAAGAAATGAGCACAAACAGGTTTTCTTCGGTTTAAAGAAGAAAAGTGAAATTAATTAAAACAAACTCTAATTTGGTTAACGCCGACGGATTTTTTTCTTTCATGTGATGTGGGTGTCGCTGGCAGATCAGCATTTGTTGCCCATCCCTAATTGCCCTTGAAATGAGTGGCTTGTTAGGCCATTTCAGGGGGCAGTTAAGAGTCAACCACATTGCTGTGGGTCTGGAGTCACACATAGGCAGACTTCCTTCCCTTAAAGACATTAGATGGGTTTTTACAACAATCGATGATAGTCATGGTGCAATGAAACGGAGACTAGCTTTCAATTCCAGATTTATATCAATTAATTGAATTTAAATTCTACCAGCTGCCTTGGTAGGATCTGAACCCATGACCCAGGGGATTAGCCTGGGCCTCTGGATTACTAGTCCAGTGACATTACCATGGAACACTGGACCATTACCATACACGCCACGCTCCACACTAGCATGCATGCGCTATACGCACATGCAAATAGAGACAGAAAAAAGAAAAATAAAGCGGAGGTTTGAGGCAATATCAGAAGAGTTTCTTGTTACTGTGCTTCGAAATCATTGTCCTTCTGTAGGCAATTCTTGCTTTTCCTTGGGGCCCAGTATGCTCCTTAAACCTTGTTCACTGTAGGAGAATTTTCTCTCTTGGGGTTCCTGTGTCTTCAATGGATTCCATAACTGGTGAGAAAGAGATGGGAGCTGACAGGAGAGAGATGTTCTCAATCCAGGAGCCAGGAGTTTTCTGTCTTCAAATTCTGTGGCCAATTTAAAAGCCTCAGTTCAAAACTCTGCAACAACTAGTTAGTCACGTGACTAAACTGGTCCAACCACGTCTTCTGCGTATTGCGAGCAAGGACTGGTTCCTTTGTTCCAACACTGTCTGCTAGTATGCAAAAATGTCTTTCTGGTGAGGGGCCTGGCAATTCCTTGTAATAGGCCCTCTTTTCTTCCCAACAATTTGAAGTTTAATGTCCATGTGGTTAAATTAATATGCCTCATTCTTGGCAGGTGGGGGCCTGCATGACACAAGTGCCAGGCAATGAAACTCTCTAACAAGAGAGAATCTAACCATCTCCCCTTGACATTCAATGGCATTACAATCAGTAAATTCCCCACTATCAACATCCTAGGGGTTACCATTGACCAGAAACTGAACTGGAGTAGCCATATAAATACCATGGCTACAAGATCAGGTCAGAAGCTAGGAATCCTGCGACAAGTAACTCACCTCCTGACTCCCCAAAGCCTTTCCACCATCGACAAGGCACAAGTCAGGAGTGTGCTGGAATACTCTCCACTTGCCTGGATGGGTGCTACTCCAACAACACTCAAGCAGCTCGACACCATCCAGGACAAAGCAGCCCACTTGATTGGCACCCCATCCACTCCCTCCACCACTGACACACAGTGGCAGCAGTCTGTACTATCTACAAGATGGACTGCAACACCTTCCAAACCCACGACCTCTACCATCTAGAAGGTCAAGAGCAGATGTATGGGAACACCATCACCTTCAAGTTCCCTTCCAAGCCACACACCACCCTGACTTGGAACTATAATCGCCGTTCCTTCACTGTTGCTGGGTCAAAATCCTGGAACTCCCTTCCTAACAGCACTGTGGAAATACCTACCCCACATGGACTGCAAGGGCAATTAAGGATGGGAAATAAATGCTGTCCTAGCCAGCGATACCCACATCCCATGAATGAATAAAAAAAGAGGGAATTGAAAAGTTGCAACAAGCCCCACCCAAACTTCATCAAATGGCATAAAAAGGCAAAGTACAAGGTTGATGAGCAGTGGCAGATGTTTAAGGAGATATTTAATTCCACCCAACTAAAATATATTCCAAAGAGGAAGGAAGATTGTAAGAGGGGGAAAAAACATCCATGGCTAGGCAAGGAAGTTAAGGATAACATAAAGACAAAAACTAAGGCATACCAATGGACAGCGCAGTGGCTAGCACCGCAGCCTCACAGCTCCAGCGACCCGGGTTCAATTCTGGATACTGCCTGTGTGGAGTTTGCAAGTTCTCCCTGTGACCGTGTGGGTTTCCGCCGGGTGCTCCGGTTTCCTCCCACAGCTAAAGACTTGCATGTTGATAGGTAAATTGGCCATTATAAATTGCCCCTAGTATAGGTAGATGGTAGGGGAATTGAGGGAAGGTGGGGATGTGGTAGGAATATGGGATTAATGTAGGATTAGTATAAATGGGTGGTTGATGGTCAGCACAGACTTGGTGGACCGAAGGGCCTGTTTCAGTGCTGTATCTCTAAATAAAAATAAAATATTAATCACAAAACAGACTGCTGAGACAGCCATTTTAGCTGCTGGCATTATGAAGACCAAACACATGCCACAGTCTGACTTGCACCAGAGCTGGTCAAAGAACTTGAGTTGGAACAGATGTATTTATAAACCTGCAGCACTGTCACAGAAAGGTTAGATAGGAGGAAACTTTTTCCCTTAGCAGAGGGGTCAAGAACCAGGGGGCAAAGATTTAGGGTAAGGGGCAGGAGGTTTAGGGGAGATTTGAGGAAACAATTTTTCACTGAGGGTGGGTGAAATCTGGAAGGCACTGCTTGAAGAGGTGGTGGAGGCAGGAACCCTCACAACATTTAAGTAGTATTTAGATGACTACTTGAAACGCCATAGCATACAGGGCTACAGGCCAAGTGCAGAAATATGGGATTAGAATAGTTGGGTGCTGTATGGCCGACACAGGCACGATGGGCCTATTTCTGTGCTGTATAACTCTATGACGTTATGTGAGGGACTTTGGCAAAGATTTGGCACATCCAACCAAAGAACATTTAACATAATGTACATAGCACATGACGATTCCAAGAGGAAAGAGTCACATGCGTACCTATCTGTGGTACTTATGTGCATCATCTTGTTTTATTAAGTTGCATACTGTGGAAGATTATGGAACATTTAATTCTTCAATGAGAATGCCCAATTAACTGGTCTGACTTAAAAGTCTTGGTAACTTCCATGTATCGATAAATGAAATGCAGGTTCCTGTGATTGGGTTCCATATTAATACACATAATTTATTACAATTTTACATTAAAAACATTCAAGTGTTCCAAAATAACCTGGTAATTAAGATACTGTTTACACTTCAGAGACAGACGGAGCATACAATATGTACCTTTGATATGCGAATTGAAGTTTGACCTATAAGTTACTGTAACAGATGGACTCATGGAAGTACATTTTCACATTTCTCCATGATGGAAAATTCTATCAGCCACTTCCTGATGGTGATCTACTCAATGGGTTGAATGGCCTGTTCCTTTGTTTTACTCTTCCTAAGTTAGGAATCTAACTTCACATTGGATATGGCGAGAAGGTTGGAAGTCCAGGGACCCAGTTATCCTCTGCTCCTTCTCTTACTGAAATAAAGTTGCTTCTGGGAAGAGTGTCAGGCCAAGAGCTTAAATCCAATGACAAAGATCTGGCCAGCATAAATTATTTCACAGGGCAATAACCATTGCCTATGTAACATTTTGCATTTATATAGCACCTTTAATACAACATCCAACGGTGCCTGAATAAGGATCACAGCTTGAACTGCAGAGCCCAAATTCCGAGCTCAGTACATTTGAAGAGTCGAACACTAATCAAAATGTAGCTAGGTGTCAGTAATTCTCACCAGCCCCAATGGAGCCCAGCAGAAATCAATGTTTCAGAACTGGGGTAAGGAGCCCGATAGAAACTGCAATAGACCAGTACCACCTCTTCAACCATGACTGTATCAAAAGGCACAAGAGAGGCTGGTCCACAGGTTATTGTTGGACTCCCAGGGTCTCTGATAACCAAATGTTCCACTGGTTAAACATGAGAAAGCAAGTGTGCATGAGATCCTCAATTAGATTTGGAAACAAGATTCTGGCATTACATTAAAACACAAATTTACACAATGTGAGCAATGTGATCAGTGGAATTGATATGCGATCTTTTGGCTTGGTAATATGTGCCAGGGATAACTGAGCAGCAATCAAACGGTTTTATTGTCACTTCACCCAGTTACTCCACACTGCAATGCATTTGGCAGAAGTCTTTCCCAGTCTTATTTTTGGGTCTGATAATGGAACTGCTTCAGGGTTTTCAGTAACTGGTAAAGTAAATGAGCAGAGTCTGTGATGTTGACACTATTTTACAAGAAAAAATTTGCTTGTTTTTATTTTCTCTTTATACAGGAAAAGTATGCAGGGCTCTAGGGAAAGAGCAGAGGAGTGGATCTAATCGGATAGCTCTTTTGAAGAGCCTGCAAACCCAAAATGAGCCGAAAGGCCTCCTTCTCTGTTGCAAGATTCCCTGATTCTTTGATATGCATGGTTTTAAAAAACAAAACAAAAAGTGATTCAACGATGCAGGTTTTGGCTGCGTGTATTTTAATGGGGCTTGGACAACTCGTGGCAGGCATCAGCAACTTGGAACAGATGGATCAATCATATTTCTAGTTCTCCCCAATGAGCCATTCAGACCCGAGGTCTCAGGTTTGATCTCAGCCAAGCTAGCAGTAGAAGACTGCAATTAGTCTCAGTACCACCTCAGTAGGCTTCGGGGGTAGTGAGAATGGCTATCAAATGATTCATGCTGTAAAGTGCATATGCAGGTACCGGAAATATGTCAGCCTTCTGGTTTATCACTTTGGATATCAATCTTCTACATATAAACCAACTGAACCACTTTATTAGATTCCAGTCTGTAACTCACTGCCAGGTATCCGTTATGTTATATATAATCTATTTCATTAGATTCCAACCTGTAACTTACATCAAGTTATCTGTTATAAAACCACCCAAACCCCTCTTCTAGATTCTAGCTTGTAATTCACTCCCAGGTATCCATTATTCTACCATATATAAAAAAAAACACGATCAGATTCCATCCTGTAACTCACTCCCTGGTTATCTGTTATTCTATATATAAACCATCCAAACCCCTTGATTAAATTTCTATCCAGTATTGATATATAGTTTATTAGCATACAGTAGGTACCAATATTAATAAAATATCACTTTAGATAATATTTAATGTTGTGCAATATGCTTCTTGTGTTACTCCCCCATGTGACCAATCTATACCTACCTATATTTCACCCTTCAGTTCAATGCTTTCTTTAGATATTTACACGGACAGAATTTATAATTGGACAGCCTGGAGTTTTCCCACAGTTTAGCAGAAGATTGCAGGAAAATTTTGCACATACCCACCAGTAGTGGCATAACCACTAACTAATTTTGATATGTAATTCACTCGATACTGTTATAGGTAAAGTAGTGATAAGCAAAGACCCACATTAACTATCAGGTAGTTCTCCCATATTTTGATTGCTGTAAACATTAAAAATCTTGATAATCTTGATTATGTTTAAAAGCTCTAAGGACAAACAGCACAATGGACTAGGGTAGGGAGAACAAGGGGTAGGGCCAGGACAGCTAACAATTATAACCAGAAACAGTGCAAGTTTTTCTTGGGTTGGAAACAGTAGCAGACTGCACTATCACAGTATCTGAAGAATTTTTATACCATCCTAGAAATGTAAAATAATTAGAGTTTTCCATATTCATACACTGACCCACTTAGGATTTAACAGGACAAAAAAGTTCTATTCAACATACTACTCGGACCAGTAACAGCATAGGATTACACACACCGAATAATTAGCCTTGCAGGAACAGTAGACAGGCCATCTGCTGGGAACTCAAGGTAGACGCTTCACCTTCTCTTGTCACCCAGGTGCTGGGGATGTTAATTCTGGGAACACGCCCATTATAGACATCCAGAGTCAGCAGCAAGCACTCAAAGGCAAGGTGCAGCATAGGTCAAATGCAAAATACTCCACAACAGCACCCCTAGTATCTCAATTTTCTATTTCCCCACACTATAACCCAGATCCGAGTGGTGAAAGGACAGTGCCTAAATCATGGTAACACCCAGTCCGACAGTCTCTTACTAATACACTGTCCTGCATTCGAGTAATCACTGAAACAAGTTATTCAGAAATTTGGATTTTTTTTTAAATGTATAATTTATAAAGTATTTATCATTTTATTTAAATGGCTGCCTTTAAAAACATCCACAGACTTTATTGATAGCTACCGAGTACTGGTAACAGTTATTAATCTGTTGGAAGAATGTATTGGTCACTCCATCGTCTTTGGCCACTGGACACCAACCAACAGACCACTGAAAACTGGGGTTCATTTGTTGTTCCCACAAACATACCATTGTTTCAACACTGCTACCAAGCACTAAACTCCCATGACTGGGAGAAAAATGACTGCCTTACACACTGAGGAGCGGGATGCACCCTACACCAACCCCGCCTTCGTGACACACCATGGGGGCCATGAACGTCCAGCGGTTCATATCGGCATCATACATCTCCATCGAGTTCAAGTTGTACTGTCCGTCATAGCCACCAATGGCATACAAGCGACCACAGCTCGACACGAGGGACACACGGCTGCGGCGAGTGTTCATGGGGACAAGTGGATACCATTGGTCCGAAGAAGAGTTGTAAACCTCCACAATACTCAGGAAACCTGAGCCATCGTAACCGCCGCAGACGTACATCTGACTGCCCAGGGATGCAGCCCCATGGCGACAGCGTTTATTGAGCATACTCGGCACGGGGTACCAGGTACTGGTGTGATGATTATAACATTCAACCTGTTTTATTTAAAAAAATAGGTTTATTTTAAAAACAAAGCCTTGAGCAAATAAAAGTCATTTGACCCATCTTACCTCATTCATCCAGATGAACCAGGAGCTCTCCCAACTCAATATACAACTCATTAAGTGATGAAGTTTTTTGCCTCCATTACCCCACACAGAAGCCCCTTGGTGTAGAGATGATATGAAAGAGACTTCTGGGTAGGGTTTTTACATTTATTTCTGCGATGTGGAAGTTGATGGCAAGACCGACAGTTATGGCCCACCCCTAGTTGCCCTCAAGAAAGTGGTGGTTTCGGGATTTTTTCTTGAAAGGTTGCACGCGTTGATGAATGTGCTCCTACAAAGCTGTCAGGTAGGGAGTTCTAGGATTTTGATCCAGTTGCTACGAAGGAACAGTATGTTCAAGTTGGGATGGTGTATGACTTGGAAGCGGAACTCGGAGGTGATTGTGTCCCCACGTTCCCTGCCTGCCCTTATCTGTCGAGGCTGTGGTGGTCACGGATATAGGAGCTGCTGCCAAAGAAGTCTTGGTGACTTGCTGCAGTGCATCTGTATATAGTACATAATGCAGCTGTAGTACTACTGTGGTGAAGGGAGGGATAATTGGGTTAGTAACATGTTGTTGTAGCTGGACACATCCAGGGTGGCGAGGATGACACCCTGGAATAATTCTATACTACAAGGGTAATATATAGCAGCCCTTTTCTAACTGGATATTCTTTATAACTGCTCCACTTGACAGCAAGGGGAGAAAGGAGAAAACAATTTAAGAAGCTGTACTTTGGTCCAGCTGCTTTATTTTTGCATTTATGAAAAGATATCACATGGATTAATGAGTTGCTTTCTTCATGCACAGCTCTTTTTATTTTCTTCCCTGCTTGAGCTTGTTGCCCAATAAATCCCTGAACGTACCGTATTAAATATCTGCAGTCCATCATGCCCTCCAGAGACATAGATCCTCCCTTCAAACACGGTGACCCCCGCAGCACTGCGACAGGCACTCATTGGAGTCACAGACACCCATCTGTTGGGAACCGGAGCAGAGAAACAGGTTAGCAAAATAATTTTCTGGCTTCCCCCTTTTTTCTTGCTGTTGATCTTAAATTTAATTACTGACCAGTACAACCAGTTTTGTGCTCTTCACCTTAGCATAACCTTCAGAATTTTGAAAACCCACCTTGTGATCAACCTTTTAGTCAGCCCTCAATCTCTTTGTTTTGGAGTTTTTTTTTTATTAACACTTCTGTAGAGTGCCTTAGGATGTTTTTATACAAAGGAGTGATATAAATGTAAGCTTTTGTTGACTGCGAATCTTTTGATAAAAGCTGTGGCTCAGTTGGCATCATTCTTGCCACTAAGTCAAAAGGTGTGGGTTCAAGTCCCACCCAGAGACTTGAGCATAAAATCTAGACTGACTCTCTCGTGCAGTTCTAGTGAGAACCAGGTCAAATATAATAAGTTGAGGGGGAAAGTAAAGATGAAAATAAGACTGGTGAAGAGAGAATGAGAATAGAATGGCAGTCAACCCAAAATCTTCTACCGGCATGTAAACAGTAAGCGGGTAGTAAGAGGCAGGGTGGGGCCTATTAGGGACAAAGAGAGTGATATATGCTGAGACGTGCAAGGCAAGGCTAGAATCCTTAGTGAGTACTTTGTATCAGTGTTTACTAAGGAAGAGGATGCTGACAAAATATCAGTAGAAGCGGAGATGTAGAGGTAATGCATGGGGTGAAAATTGAGAGGAGATACTGGAAAGGCTGGCTATGCTTAGAGTGGGTAAGTCACCTGGTCCGATGACTTGCATCCAAGGTTGCTGAAGGAAGTGGGCGTGGAGATAGCTGAAGGGCTTGCCATAACCTTCCTGTCTTCCCTAGATATGAAGAAGGTCCCAGGCGATTGCAGAGTGGCAAATATGACACCCTTATTCAAGAAAAGGTGCAAGGACAGTCCGAGTAACTACAGGCCAGTTAGTTTATCAGTGGTGGGCAAGGTTGTAGAAACAATAATCGGGGGCAAAAGAAAGGCACTTGGAGAGGTTCAAGTTAATTAAGGATTGCCAACACTAATTTGTGAAAGTCAGATCATGCTTGACTAATCTAGCTGAATTTTTGGATGAAGTAAGAGAGAAGGTTGATGAAGGGAATGCAATGGATGTTTTCTATTTAGATTTTAAGAAAACATTTGACAAAGTACCACATACAAAGCTGGGTAACAAAATTGAGGCTCATGGAATAGGAAGGTCAGTGTCAGCTTGGATTTTTTTTTAAATGGCTGTGTTTGTTGACAACACAACCACTAGGCAGCGCAGTACTTGCAAATGCGCAAATGCAAACTCTTCAACTGGAATGTCAGTGTCTGCGACGTTCAGGCAGCTGTCATGATTAAAGATGGCGCTGCTCAATTTATCACAAGAAATGCTTATGGCTAGATCATTCCAGCAGACTAACCTTACATTAAGTTGGATGGAAGCCCAGTTATATGCTATGTAGTTATAGGATACTAACTGTAATCCTCAGATCCATTCAATATTCCAGTAATCCTATTAAATACAAAAGGAATTTTATGACTGAATTTCCATTGGAAGATAGTGAATTGGCACCCCGATCGATGGAGAAGAAAAATCGGGCAGAGTATAAAATATGCTTACAATTTGTTATTGTGATTCATTTATGACTGACCGGACTGATTTCACCCGAATGCAGCTAGTAGGTCCCGCCCCACTGGCCGCTCTCCCCCCTCGGCAACTCGCTTTCCCCCCCTCTAGCCGCTCCCCATTTCCCTGGCTGATTGTTCCCCGCATGCGCCACCTCGCTCTCTGCTCGCTCCCCCCCCCCTCCCATCCAACCGCTGGTAATAGGCAGCGCCGCTTCCCTCCTCTTGGCCACTTGCTGCCACGTTTGATCGCTCTCCACGCACCGCCCGAAGAAACAAGGCGGTCCGTAAGGGGTGACGGGGCGATGTAGGAGCCAGTGGCCAAGAGGAGGGAAGCAGCGTGGCCTGGAGCTAGTGGCTAGTGGTGGTGGTGGGAGGGGGGGCCGGGGAAGCGAGCAGCCGGAGAGCAGGGTGGCACGAAGCGAGGAACAATCGGCCGGGGGAGCAACGAGGTCTGGAGTGAGCAGCTGAGGGAAGGAAGCATCGAGGCCTGGAACAAGTTGTTGAGGTGGGAGAGCTCCAGCCTCAAAGTCTCCCATTCAGCTGCTTCCTCCAGCCAAGTGGGGGGCTGGATACCCAATGATGCTTTATCGCGCATGCGCGAAGATGGACCAGGTGCAGATACGTGATGACGTCATCCCGCGCATGTGCCACTTAAGTCCTGGTGAGATGTAGCTACGCATGTGCGCAGCTTGGAGCACTCTGATGACTCAGCAGGCCCCTGTGTTGTCAGGAGTCACTTTGAAAAAAAATTGGCTTAAGGACAGAAAACAGTGAGTCGTGGTAAATGGTTATTTTTCAAACTGGAAGATGGTCGACAGTGCTGTTCCCAGAGGGTCAGTACTAGGATGACTGCTTTTTTTGCTATATATAAATGAATTGGATATTGGATTAATAATAACTTTCAAAATTTAATGATACCAAACTTGGAGTACTGGCAAACAGGATGATACAAATTGACTGCAACAGGACACAGAGGCTAGCAGAATGGGCAGCCAAGTGGCATATGGAATTCAATACAGAGAAGTGAGGGGTGATGCATTTTGGCAGAAGGGATGGGGAGGCGCCATATACACACTGGCACAGTTCTAAAGAGTGTTCAGGGACAGAGGGACCTGGAGTGCATGTGCATAGATCTTTGAAGGTAGCAGGACATATTGAGAGAGTGGTCAGCAAAGCGTATGGGATCTTGGGCTTCATAAATAGAAGTATCGAGTACAAAAGCAGAGAAGTTATGCTGAACCTTTATAAAGCTCTGGTTAGGCCCCAACTGGAGTATTGCATCCAGTTCTGGTCACCACACTTTAGGATGCGAGGGTCCTTCAGAGGCTAGGGGAGATTTACCAGAATGGTTCCAGGAATGAGGGATTTTAGCTACAAAGTTGGAGAAGCTGAGGTTGTTCTCCTTGGAGCAAAGGGGATTAAGGAGAGATTTGATAGAGGTGTACAAGATTATGACAAGTTTGGATAGGATAAACAAAAGTAGCTGTCCCTAATAGCTGATGGTACAAGGACTAAAGGACACAGATTTAAGGTTTTGGACAAGAGATACAGCGGGGATGTGAGGAAGAACTTTTTTTTTTTAAAACACAGTGCGTGGAAATGACCTGACCTCACTGGCCACGAGGATGGTGAAAGCTGAGACAATGATTTCCAAAGGAAAGTGGACGGGCACTCGAAATAAATTAACTTGCAGGGCTATGGGGATACAACAAGGGAATGGGATTGGCGGGATTGCTCTATGGAAAGCCGGCATAAACTCGATGGGCTGAATCTTCTTTCTGTGCTGTAAAATGACTACTGAGAAAGTGCTGCACTGTTGGAGGTGTCATCTGTCACGAGATGCTAAACTTGACTTCCCTCTCAGGTGGGTGTTAAAGATCCCATGGCACTATTCAAAGGGTCTTGGTGTCCTGGCCAATATCTATCCCTCAACAAGCAGAACTATAACAGATTATCTGTTCACTTTCTCATTGCAGTTTGCAAAATTGTGCGCACAAATTGGCTGCCTTGTTTCCTGCATTACAACAGTGACTACATTTCAAGAATAATTCATAAACTGTGAAGCACTTTGGGACATCCTGAGGTCATGAGGTCAAGGCAAGTCCTTTATGCACGCTTTGCATGGTCTTATCTTAAAGTAAGTTGGTGAGGTCTAACCAATGATTTGTATAGGCTTTGCATTTCCTCTTTGCTCCTGTACTCTATGTACCATTTATGAAATTTGATCTCAGAATTATTGAAGTCCCATCACTTTTAAAGATTGTGTATCTGAAACTCCAAACTTCTCTGCTCCTTTACTCCTTTTAAAGTTTTACCATTTAGTGTATATTCGCTCCTCTTCCTCCTAAAATTAGTCACCTCAAAGTTTCCAACATTGTTCATTTAACATCTGTCTGTTCAATCTAATAATCTGTCTATTCCCTCCTGAAGTCACATTTTTTGGAGAATGGTAAACATCCCACACATCTGAAGTATGGGTACTGTTGCAAGAGAAACATAGAAAATTTATGGCACTAGAGGCCATTTAGTCCATTGTGTCTGTGGCAGACCAAAAAAAGATGATCCAGCATAATCCCATTTCCCAGCTCTTGATCTGTACCCTTCTAGATTACAGCACCCCAAGTGCACATCCAAGTATTTTATAAATGCAATGAGGGTTTCTGCCTCTACTGTCCTAGAATTCTAGGAAACACAGCAAAGTCCCAAAAACAGCAATGAAATAACGACTACCAGATAATCTAGTGATATTGGTTGAATATAATGGCCAGGACAAAGGATTTCAAAATAATGTCATAGAATCTTTTACGTCCACCTATTTGCTCAATACTGCACTGAGCATGTTAGCCTAGATTTTGTGCTCAAGTCTCTGGAGCGGGTCTTGAACACAAACTCCTGACTTAGAGGTAAGAGTGCTATTTACTGAGCCACAGTTGGTGGCATCAATAAAAGACTGTTCTTTCCTTGAACTAGCATCCCTTCCATTCTCCCATATTCGTTAATACCATGCGTGTTAATTATGACAAACCTCATGTTATTAAGTCCTTTTTAAAATCTATGTACACATTTACTGTTATCAACACCTCAAAAGAACTCCATTAAGTTTGTCAGACACTACATGCTTTTTAAAAATTCACACTGCCTGTCCTTAATTAACTCGTTCCTTTCTAGGTAAGCATTAATTTATCAGATTAACTCAATGCCTTCTAGAAGCTTACATCCTATCAAAGACAGGTTGACCAGTATACAATGACCTGGTTTAATCTCTGTCCATTCTTAAACAGATGTTACGATGGCAACCCTGCAGTGCTCTGATATATCTTCCACAAACAAGGAGGTTTGAACAATGTGGTCAGAGCCTCTACTGTTTTCTCCGACTTCCCTCAGCATTCTGGGATGCAGCCTTTCCCACTTTGAGCTCCAGTGACATTCTCAATACTCCTTCCTTAGCTATACTCCATACCTCCCATTTCATATAATTACTCCACACCTCCCACTCCCAATTCCTTCCGACTATCACATTCTTCCAAGAAAGATGAGGCAAAGTACTCATGTGATATCCCCATCATTCCTTCATAAGATGATTTCCTTCTTCAGCTTTGATTGAGTCACGATTACAAAAACAAAAAGGTACCATTAAGATTTCTTACTTGTCAGCTTCTGGAGTGTAACATTCCACTGAATTGAGGGAGGAGATTCCATCGTACCCACCACAAACATAGATGTGCCCATCCAGGACAGCTGTCCCCATTGCACTGAAACAAACAGGAGAGACAGGTTGAGATACTAGCAATAGACCTCACTCCCCAAACAGCCAGAGTCCATTCACATGAGAAAAACAGGTATCCCAACTGTATGGATGAGCTAGATTGACCCATCCACCCAAGTACTCCACCTTAATTTAGATATTTGTTACAAAAATAGAAAATGCTGGTTAGGCAGCAGCTGTGAAGATCAAAATAGAGTTAACATTTTAGGTCATGACCTTTCATCAGAAAAGGTAAAAGAAGGTGGTAGATGGGATACCGTCAGGGGAAGGAGAGGGAACCAGCAGGCAGTGCATGGATCCCCTGTGGCCGTTTCCCTCAACAACAGGTATACCGTTTTGGATACTGTTGGGGGAGACGACTTGCCAGGGGTAGGCAATGGGATACAGGTCTCTGGCGCAGAGTCTGTCCCTGTAGCTCAGAAGGGAAAGGGTAAGAGGAGCAGAGCATTAGTTATTGGGGACTCCATAGTTAGGGGAACAGATAGGAGGTTTTGTGGGAACGAGAGAGACTCACGGTTGGTGTGTTGCCTCCCAGGTGCCAGGGTACGTGATGTCTCGGATCGTGTTTTTGGGATCCTCAAGGGGGAGGGGGAGCAGCCCCAAGTCGTGGTACACATAGGCACCAACGACATAGGTAGGAAGACAGATGGGGATTTAAGGCAGAAATTCAGGGAGCTAGGGTGGAAGCTTAGAGCGAGAACGAACAGAGTTGTTATCTCTGGGTTGTTGCCCGTGCCACGTGCTAGCGAAGTGAGGAATAGGGAGAGAGAGGAGTTGAACACGTGGCTGCAGGGATGGTGTAGGAGGGAGGGTTTTGGTTTCCTGGATAATTGGGGCTTTTTCTGGGGTAGGTGGGACCTCTACAAACAGGATGGTCTTCACCTGAACCAGAGGGGTACCAATATCCTGGGGGGGAGATCTGCTAGTGTTCTTCGGGGGGGTTTAAACTAATTCAGCAGGGGGATGGGAACCTAAATTGTAGTTCCAGTGTGCAGGATGTTGAGAGTAGTGAGGTCAGAGATAAGGTTATAAGGACACAAGAGGGCACTGGCAAGCAAGAGCTTGGTTTAAAATGTGTCTACTTCAACGCCAGGAGCATCCGGAATAAGGTGGGTGAGCTTGCAGCATGGGTTGCTACCTGGGATCTCGATGTTGTGGCCATTTCAGAGACATGGGTAGAGCAGGGACAGGAATGGATGTTGCGGGTTCCGGGATTTAGATGTTTCACTAAGAACAGAGAAGATGGTAAAAGAGGGGGGGGTGTGGCATTGTTAATCAAGGAAAGTATTACAGCGGCAGAAAGGACGTTTGAGGACTCGTCGACTGAGGTAGTATGGGCCGAGGTTAGAAACAGGAGAGGAGAGGTCACCCTGTTGGGAGTTTTTTATAGACCTCCAAGTAGTTCCAGAGATGTAGAGGAAAGGATAGCAAAGATGATTCTTGACAGGAGCGAGAGTAACAGGGTAGTGGTTATGGGGGACTTTAACTTTCCAAATATTGACTGGAAATACTATAGTTCGAGTACTTTAGATGGGTCTGTTTTTGTCCAGTGTGTGCAGGAGGGTTTTCTGACACAGTATGTAGACAGGCCAACCAGGGGCGATGCCACATTGGATTTTGTACTGGGTAATGAACCCGGCCAGGTGTTAGATTTAGAAGTTGGTGAGCACTTTGGTGATAGTGATCACAATTCGGTTAGCTTTACCTTAGCGATGGGCAGGGACAGGCATATACAGCAGGGCAAGAATTATAGCTGGGGGAAAGGAAATTATGATGCGATTAGGCAAGATTTAGGATGCGTAGGATGGGGAAGGAAACTGCAGGGGATGGGCACAATCGAAATGTGGAGCTTATTCAAGGAGCAGCTACTGTGTGTCCTTGATAAGTATGTACCTGTCAGGCAGGGAGGAAGTTGTCGAGCGAGGGAGCCGTGGTTTACTAAAGAAGTTGAAGAGCTTGTCAAGAGGAAGAAGAAGGCTTATGTTAGGATGAGACGTGAAGGCTCAGTTAGGGCGCTTGAGAGTTACAAGCTAGCCAGGAAGGATCTAAAGGGAGAGATAAGAGCAAGGAGAGGACACGAGAAGTCATTGGCGGATAGGATCAAAGAAAACCCTAAGGCTTTCTATAGGTATATCAGGAATAAAAGAATGACGAGAGATAGGTTAGGGCCAATCAAGGATAGTAGTGGGAAGCTGTGTGTGGAATCGGAGGAGTTAGGGGAAGTGTTAAATGAATATTTTTCGTCAGTATTTACAGTGGAGAAAGAAAATGTTGTCGAGGAGAATACTGAGATACAGACTACTAGGCTAGATGGGATTGAGGTTCACAAGGAGGAGGTGTTAGCAATTTTGGAAAGTGTGAAAATAGATAGGTCCCCTGGGCCAGATGGGATTTATCCTAGGATTCTCTGGGAAGCCAGGGAGGAGATTGCAGAGCCTTTGTCCTTGATTTTTATGTCGTCATTGTCGACAGGAATAGTGCCGGAAGACTGGAGGATAGCAAATGTTGTCCCCTTGTTCAAGAAGGGGAGTAGAGACAGCCCTGGTAATTATAGACCTGTGAGCCTTACTTCGGTTGTGGGTAAAATGTTGGAAAAGGTTATAAGAGATAGGATTTATAATCACCTTGAAAAGAATAAGTTCATTAGAGATAGTCAGCACGGTTTTGTGAAGTTTAGGTCGTGCCTCACAAACCTTATTGAGTTTTTTGACAAGGTGACCAAACAGGTGGATGAGGGCAAAGCCGTGGATGTGGTCTATATGGATTTCAGTAAGGCGTTTGATAAAGTTCCCCACGGTAGGCTATTGCAGAAAATACAGAAGTATGGGATTGAAGGTGAATTAGTGCTTTGGATCAGAAATTGGCTAGCTGAAAGAAGACAGAGGGTGGTGGTTGATGGTAAATGTTCATCCTGGAGTATAGTTTCTAGTGGTGTACCGCAAGGATCTGTTTTGGGGCCACTGCTGTTTGTCATTTTTATAAATGACCTGGATGAGGGTGTAGAAGGGTGGGTTAGTAAATTTGCGGATGACACGAAGGTCGGTGGAGTTGTGGATAGTGCCGAAGGATGTTGTAGGTTACAGAGGGACATAGATAGGCTGCAGAGCTGGGCTGAGAGATGGCAAATGGAGTTTAATGCGGAAAAGCGTGAAGTGATTCACTTCGGAAGGAGTAACAGGATTGCAGAATACTGGGCTAATGGGAAGATTCTTGGTAGTGTAGATGAGCAGAGAGATCTTGGTATCCAGGTACATAAATCCCTGAAAGTTGCCACCCAGGTTAATAGAGCCGTTAAGAAGGCATATGGTGTGTTAGCTTTTATTAGTAGGGGGATCGAGTTTAGGAGCCACGAGGTCATGCTGCAGCTGTACAGAACTCTGGTGCGGCCGCACCTGGAGTATTGCGTGCAGTTCTGGTCACCGCATTATAGGAAGGATGTGGAAGCTTTGGAAAAGGTGCAGAGGAGATTTACTAGGATGTTGCCTGGTATGGAGGGAAGGTCTTACGAGGAAAGGCTGAGGGACTTGAGGTTGTTTTCGTTAGAGAGAAGGAGGAGAAGAGGTGACTTAATAGAGACATATAAGATAATCAGAGGGTTGGACAGGGTGGATAGTGAGAGCCTTTTTCCTCGGATGGTGATGGCAAACACGAGGGGACATAGCTTCAAGTTGAGGGGTGATCGATATAGGACAGATGTCAGAGGTAGTTTCTTTACACAGAGAGTAGTAGGGGCGTGGAACGCCCTGCCTGCAACAGTAGTAGACTCGCCAACCTTAAGGGCATTTAAGTGGTCATTGGATAGACATATGGATGAAAATGGAATAGTGTAGGTCAGATGGTTTCACAGGTCGGCGCAACATCGAGGGCTGAAGGGCCTGTACTGCGCTGTAATGTTCTATGTTCTATGTTCTAAATGTTCTTTCTGGGAGTCCATCCCATGCACTGATCACAGTGCTTGTGAAGAATTTCGACGTCTATTCTAAAATTACTGCCAGTTTGAACGTGTTGCCTTTTTCTCATCGCAGTTAGAGTAACCTTTCCTTTACCATTTACTATCTTCGATCCCTTTATAAAATCAACCATCAGACAACTTCTTTCCAAGTTGAAAAGCCCAGTCTCTCCAACCTTTTCTCATAATTGAGATACCTGACACCAGGGATCAACTTGGTGACTCTTTGCTACAGATAAAGCAACAGATTAAGGCTCCGGTTAGGGAACATAAGAAATAGAAGCTGGACTGGGCTATCTGGCCCTTCAAGCCTGCTCTGCTATTCAATAAGATCATGGCTGATCTTCTACCCCAACGGGGAGAGAGTTTTGCAGTGGTAATGTCACTGAAGTACTAATCAAGAGACACGGCTAATGCCCTGGGGACAGGGGTTCAAATCTGACCACTGCAGCTGGTGGAATTTAAATTCAATTAATTAATAAAAATCTGGAATTGAAAGTAACAAAGATTCACTAGACTGATTCATGGGATGAGGGGATTGCCCTATGAGGAGAGATAAAGTCAACTATGCCTACAATTCCCTGGAGTTTAGATGAATCTAATTGAAACACACAAAATTCTTAAGGGGCTTGACGGATGCTGAAAAATGTTTCCCCTAGCAGGGAAATCTAGAATATGGGGTCAGTGTCTCAGAATAAAGGCTCAATCATGTTCCATTTATCTTCTAGAATGAGTTAATGCCTGCAGACCAACAGAGAAAAATTAAGAAAATACTTAGGTGGATTAAGGGTGTGCAGCTATAACGAGAGATGCTCCTTAAACAGTGCCCTCCTCTCAGACACGTGCTGGGCTGTAATCCCAGGGCCTCTGGATGCCCCTTAAATCTTACCCATGTGACCAGACTTCACCACTGCCCCAGCTGAGGTCTGCTAGCTCAGCAAAGACCTGGGATCGTCCTGAACCGTGTGGCTCAGTATGACACACTGCAGTCACTCACTAATCTACTGAGGACACCTCAGCTAACTGCTTTACAACAGCACCAAATCAACACTAAATAGGTGACAACACAGGAAATCCTTTCCCAAACCATAAGAAAGCAACAAAACTGACTTTTTTTCCTCCTCCAGTTTTTTTCCCCCTCCACTGAAGATGCTGGATCTCTCACTAGGAACCAGTTGTATATGCAGCAATGTATCACGTACAACTGGCCATTTTTTATGCTTCAACCCGGACAGTGAATGCAGGCTGTCCAGGATGTATGGTTAGACTGACATTTTCCACCAGGGGTCAGTAGACAGTGATCAGAAGCTGAAATCAATGTCTATTCCTCCCCCCCGCACCCACCCCCAGCCACTTCACTAATCAAGGGATGGGGAGGCCAGTTGGATCACCCACCCCCGTTACGGAGATCAAAGGACTCAGCACAGATCATGTATTAAAAATAAAAAAAATAAAAAATAAAATAAACCTGGAACCTTCTGGGTCATAGAAACATAGAAAATAGGAGGCGGCCATTCGGCCCTGCTCCACCATTATGATCATGGCTGATCATCCAACTCAGTAACCTGTTCCCGCTTTCACCCCATACCGTTTGATTCCTTTAGACCCAAGAGCTATATCCAACTCCTTCTCGAAAACGTACAATGTTTTGGCCTCAACTGCTTTCTGTGGTAGCGAATTCCACAGGCTCACCACTCTCTGGGTGAAGAAATTTCTCCTCATCTCAGTCCTGAAAGGTTTATCCCATATCCTTAGACTATGACCCCTAGTTCTGGAAAAACCCCCACCATCGGGAACATCCTTCCTGCATCTATCCCGTCAAGTCCTGTTAGAATTTTATAGGTTTCTAGGAGATCCCCCCTCACTCTTCTGAACTCCAGTAAATATAATCCTAACTGACACAATCTCTCCTCATAAGTCAGTCCCGCCATCCCAGGAATCAGTCTGGTAAACCTTCGCTGCACTCCCTCTATAGCAAGAACATCCTTCCTCAGATATGAGACCAAAACTGCACACACTATTTCAGGTGTGGCCTCACCAAGGCCCTGTATAATTGCAGCAAGACATCCCTGCTCCTGTACTCAAAGCCTCTTGCTATGAAGGCCAACATACCATTTGGCTTTTTTACCGCCTGTTGGACCTGCAGGCTTACCTTCAGTGACTGGTGTACGAGAACACCCAGGTCTCGCCGCATATTCCCCTCAGTTTATAGCCATTCAGATAATAATTTGCCTTCCTGTTTTTGCTACCAAAGTGGATAACCTCAGATTTATCCACATTATACTGCATCTGTCATGCATTAGCCCACTCACTCAACTTGTCCAAATCACCCTCAAGCCTCTCTGCATCCTCCTCACAACTCACCCTCCCACCCAGTTTTGTGTCATCTGCAAACTTGGAGATATACATTTAGTTCCCTCATCCGAATCATTAATATATATTGTGAATAGCTGGGGTCCTAGCACCGATCCCTGCGGTACCCCACTAGTCACTGCATGCCATTCGGAAAAAGACCCATTTATTCCTACTCTGTTTCCTGTCTGCCAACCAATTTTCTATCCATCGCAATACACTACCGCCAATCCCATGCACTTTAATTTTACACACTAATCTCTTATGTGGGACTTTGTCGAAAGCCTTCTGAAAGTCCAAATAAACCACATCCACTGGCTCCCCCTCATCAACTCTACTAGTTACATCCTCGAAGAATTCTAGTAGATTTGTCAAGCATGATTTCCCTTTTGTAAATCCATGCCCACTCTGCCCGATTCTACCACTGTTTTCTAAGTGCTCTGCTATAAAATCTTTTGATAATGGATTCTAGAATTTTCCCCACTACCTGCTTTCTCTCTACCTCCCTTTTTAAATAGTGGGGTCATATTAGCTACCCTCCAAGTTGTAGGAACTGTTCCAGAGTCTATAGAATCTTGGAAGATGACCACCAATGCATCCACTATTTCTAGGGCCACTTCCTTACGTACTCTGGGATGCATACCATCTGGCCCTGGGGATTTATCGGCTTTCAATCCCATCAATTTTCCCAACACCATTTCTCTACTAACACAGATTTCCTTCAGTTCCTCTCTCTCGCTAAGCCCTGTGTTCCCCAACATTTCTGGTATGATATTTGTGTATGTATGGTCTGTATGGCACAGAGACAGACTTCGACAAATGAGCCATCAGCACGCTTTACCTCATAGGAACAGATGAGTCCATTCAGCCCCTCGAGGCTGTTTGGATATTCGATCAGATCATGGCTGATCTGTATTGTACTCCATTTACCTACCATTGACCCATATCCCTTTATATTCTTGCCCAACAAAAATCTATCTCAAACTTAAAAATTTCAATTGTCCTACCGTTGACAGTCAATGTGGGAGAAGAGCACACCAGATTTTTTTTTTTAACTACCATGTGAAAAAGGGCTTTCTTCCTTATTTCCCATATGAATGGCCTATCTCTAATTTTATTACGCCCCCTTATCCTGGATACCTCCACCAGCAGAAACTGATTATTTATATCTATCTTATCGAACCCATTTACCATTTTAAACACCAAATAAATCATTTCTCAATCTATTAAACATATGCCTGCATAATTTAGTTATTCAACTATCCACCAAAATAAGGGAGGGGGGCAGGAAGAGGAGCCAGGCGAGGGAAGGGGTAGGAGATGGATGAGGAAGACAGAAAATGGCTGAGCAGACTCCAGGCGCCATATGGTCTACTCCTGTTCATCTTTATACTCTTAAAATGGGTCAGGGGAGGAGGTTGGTGTTAGAAAATGGCAGAGAGGGAGGAGACAGAAAATGGGTGGGGAGAGAATGTAGTTTTCCGCAGTGCTGCTGGCCTTGCCCAAGCGTTCCTACCTGCGCTTACTGTTCATGCTGGCCACCTTCGTCCATTTGTTCATCTCTGGGTTGTAAACTTCCACCGTGCTCAACCTTGACTGCCCATCAAACCCACCTATTGCGTACAAGAGCCCGTTGACCATGGCCACGCCCACACGGCTCCGAGAGGTCGTCATCTCCTGACACTGCTCCCACTGATTGGCAATGGGGTCAAACACCTCTGCCACATTCAAAGAGTCACCTGCAAAGTCAAACGTGAGTGGGAGGAGCTGTTAGAGAAGGGGACAAGCAGCACCTGTAGTCCAGTCCAGTAACACCAGGAACGTAGGGCAATCGTTAAGAGCGAACCAGCATCGAACTATTCAGTTATGGCTCCATAGGGTTCCTATCTTTTGATAAACTGATGATACACAATAGTGCAAGCATGCATGAGGTCAAGGATCGAAATGTTATATATCCGTGGGGAAAGGAAACTACTGGCTAGCTTTGCCCCCAAGCTGACAGCTTTCTTTTCCTGGATCAGGCAGCTGTGAGGGTGGACTTGTACTGTGGGCCCCACTGCTTTCAGTGATGCCACTCTAGGAAGCACACAGCAACTCCCCTTTAGTGACAATTCACAGCAATGTCAGCCAACTTCTGGTTTGAAGAAGCTTTAAAAGTTAGACTTAATTTTTTTTTAAATTTTGCCAATTCGTTCTTTTCCTCCTCCCCCAGCTGAAGGTGCAGAATCCTGGCTATGGTATTGTATTACATCAGCAGTGCCTCTTCCATTCTTCATGGCTGAGCCTCAGCAGCGAGTGTCACAGGGTATCATACTGTCGGGCACACAGCCCAGCCTCACATTACACACATGCAGATGCAGACATAGACACGAGCAGGAAGCCAGGGTGATTTTCCTTGCCACACATATGGCTCACTGAAGTCAAGAGGTGCCTTGATTGATCAGCTACAGAAATTTGGATTGAACACGGGACCCACTGATTTATATAAATCATTTCTACACCAGCCAATGCTTTTAGTCAGCTAGACAGAACTGTGCAGGAGTGAAAGGCTAATATTTACGGAACGAGGAAGGAAAACGAGAAGGAGGAAATCAACACAGTCTGGCACTCAACAATTCCAACCTGAACAGCTGCTTTTTGTTCTAAATTTTAAGAGTCTCTCTCCTTATATACCCCCATAATGTAAATGCATTAAGTATATATGTAGTATGAGGTTACTAGATTGGCTCGCTCGGTATAGTCAGATACATAAACACGCAGAGGCACAAATTTTCAAGACTTGGATTGTCATCTGGGAGCTCTCAATCAGGTAAACACACAACTTGCTGAGGAACGGAGGGTGAAGGAGAGGAACAATTGGACTGGCCAGTTCCTTTAAGGGGCATTTGCTGAGAGTTGCATCTTGGACAATTCTTGCCAAATTTCAGAGAAAGGGTTATCTGCAGCAGGAGGCTCATCTCCGACTCACCTCCGACTCACCACAAGCCTTCTCCAGCTGACAAAAATGTTTTTGTCCCAGATAACTCTGCTCTATTTCCAGATAAGAAGCATAAAAATATATTAAAATGCCATCATGAAATGTCCCTTAAAGGAGTCAGACTAGTCCAGACCTTTTGAACATCCCGAGTCAACACAGACCAGCAGAATTAAGACCTCCCACTGCATAGATCAAGCCAGCAATGGAGGTGCAGCATCTTGGCCGTGTCTTGAAGGATGGCAGGTGAGGGCGACGCTCGGGCATTAGGTGGCAGTCCTTTGCCTCATCAACAAGGTCCCTGCAAAACAAAACAGTGCAGTCTTGAGATCCATGCACAAAACTCCCCATCCCGAATTATCTTCCATCTGCACTATCCCAGATTCAGGTCAGGGTCTCACCTGAGTGGCCGCGTGTGAGCCTGAACTACAAGTACTGGCAGGCTAACGGCTCATCCCTAGGCAGTGCAGATTCACAGACGAGAGCATTCGGTCCTCACCAACATCCATGTACTGCACCTTCCAGCAGCTGTCACTAAATGGCAATCTGGAACAGGCACTCTGGTTGTTCCTCCCCTACCTCCTCTTACTAGCCTAGGAGTATTGAAGCCAATTTTAGTGTCCTTACCACCACCCCAAAGAGGATCAACTAACTCAGCACTGACAGATAATCGAACATGGTTAGGCAACCTTGTTAAACAAGTAGCAGCCAGTATTAGCAGTTATCTATCAGTTGAAAGTAGTTAGGTTCAACAGGTCGTTTTGTAGCAGGAAGCTGAGCTAGTCAGCAAGTCATCAGAATCACTATATAAAGCAGACTAGTTTTTTAGCGAGAGGACACATCTGCCTGAGTGAGACATCGCTAGAGTGAAGTTGGAAATTTGGTGCACAGGGGGAAAGAGGGGCTCCTTTTCCAATCTTTTTTAGCCTCCAGCAGGTGAGTTGAGTGCAACTTTCCATTACTTCAGCTGTGAGAATTAACTAATTTAAAAAAAAGGTCATACAGAGATGGCAGGGCCAGTGGTGTGCTGCAACTGCAGCATGTGGGAATCTGTGAAAAGCACTGCAATCCCAACCATGTCTGTAGTACGTGTCTGCAGCTTGCACGACTTCAGCTCAGAATTGCTCAGAGACAGAGTTGCAGACATTGCGGAGCATCAGGGAGGGGGAAATTTACCTGGACACTTTGTTCCAGGAGGCAGTCAAACCCCTTAAGAGTAGGGAGAACATTAGAGGCAGCCAATGGTCAGGGACAGGAGGGCGTGACTGTGAGTGAGGCAGGTGGGGGGGGGGAAATCAGCACTTAGTGATGGCGCAATCTCAGCCCCTGACCAACAAGTACTTGCGACCTGTGTGGATGAAGCGAAGAACTGCAAGGTAGATGAGTGGACTGACCACGGCACCATGGTGAAAGATGCCATTCCAGTGGGGAGGGGGGGGGGGAAAGTGAGGAGGAATGCAGTGATAGGAGACAGTATAGTCAGGGGGATAGATCCTGTTCTCTGCAGCCGCGACCAGGAGCTCAGACAGCTGTGGTGCCTGCCTGGTGCCAGGGATAAGTGCATCTCCTCACGGCTGGAGGGGAACCAGGAGTGGGAGAGGCCAGTTGTCGTGGTCCACGTGGGAACCAATGACATAAGCAGAACATAATTTCTAGTTCGACCTAGAGAATTTGAGGAGTTAGGGTCCAAAGTAAAAACACAGATCAAAGGTAATCATCTCTGGATTGTTACCTGAGCTATGTGCAAATTGCACAGGGTCAAGCTGATTAGAGAACTAAACGTGTGGCTCAAAGAGTGGTGTGGGAAGAAGGGGTTTCGACTGTTGGGCACTGCCATTAGTACTCAGGGAAGAGGGAGCTATTCCGTTAGGATGGGCTTCACTTGATCTGGGCAGGGACCAGTCTTCTGGCCAATTGCATAACTAGGGTTGTGGACAGGGCTTTAAACTAACAGAAGGTTGTGGGGGGCGGGGCAGGGTTTGGGTAAAGGGAAATTTAGAAATCCAAACAGAGAGGTCAGGGCATTGGAGCAGGATAATGTGGGTATGTGACAACAGAATGGGACAGGAAGAGACAGAGTTGAACAAAAATTGTACATCAACAAATAAAGTCATTGCAGAGAATAGAGGTAAAAAAATGAAATTAAAGTTCCTTATCTGAAAGCACGAAGCACGTGTAATAAGATAGATGAACTAGTGGCATGGAGAGGTGTAAATGATCTAGATCTAATCGACATTAGTGCGACATGGTTATAAGGAGATCAAGGTTCGGAAATGAATATTCCAGGGTTCACAATATTTTGGAGAAACAGACAGAATGGCAAAAGAGGAGGGGTAGCCCCGATAGTAAAAGATGACATAAGGACATTAATAAGGAGGATCTGGTCTCGGAAGATCATAAAGCAGAATCAGTTTGGGTGAAAATTAGGAATAGCAGGAGTCAGAAAACACTGGTGGGAGTAGTTTACAGGCCCCCTAACAGTAGTTATATTATTGGACAAAACATCAAAGGGGAAATTATTGGAGCTTGCAACAAAGGTAATGTATTAATTGAGGGACTTTAATCTGCATATAGACTGGGACAATTCAATTGGCAACATTGGGGCTGCACAGTGGCGCAGTGGTTAACACTGCAGTCTCACAGCACCAGCGACCCGGGTTCAGTTCTGGGTACTGCCTGTTGATAGGTAAATTGGCCATTGTAAATTGCCCCTAGTGTAGGTAGGTGGTAGGAGAATGGTGGGGATGTGGTAGGGAATATGGGATTAATGTAGGATTAGTGTAAATGGATGGTTGTTGGTCGGCACAGACTTGGTGGGCTGAAGGGCCTGTTTCAGTGCTGTATCGCTAAATAAATAAAAAATTAATTAATTAAGGAGGCTATCGCTGGGCACTTAGAAAAATGCAAGGTAATCGGGAATAGTCAGCATAGTTTTGTGATAGGGAAACCATGTTTAACCAATTTATTGGACTTCTTTGAAGGAGTAATATGCGCTGTGGATAAAGGGGAGCCTGTTGACGTACTGTACTTGGATTTCCAGAAGACATTTGACAAGGTGCCACATAAAAGGTTATTGCGCAAAGTAGGAGCACATGGTGTAGAGGGTAACATATTAGCATGGATAGTAGATTGGCTGGCTGGCAGAAAACAGAGTACGCATAAATGGGTCCCTTTCTGATTGGCAAGATGTAATGAGTGGAGTCCCGCAGGGGTCTGTGCTGGGGGCTCAACTTTTTACAATTTATATCAATGACTTAGATGAAGGGAGCGATGGCATGGTAGCTAAATTTGTAGATGACACAAAGATAGGCAGGAAAGTATGTTGTGTAGAGGGCATAAGGAGGTTGCAGACCGATATAGATAGGTTGAGTGAGTGGGCAAAAATCTGGCAGATGGAGCATAATGTGGGAAAATGTGACGTTGTTCACTTTTGCTGGAAGAATAAAAAAGCAGAGTATTACTGAAACGGAGAACGACTGCAGAATTCCGAGGTGCAGAGGAGAACTAGGTGCTCTAGTGCACGAGTCATCAAAAGTTAGTACGCAGGTACAGCAAGTAATAAAGAAGGCTAATAGAATGCTATCCTTTATTACGAGAGGAATTGAAAATAAAAGTAAAGAAGTTATGCTTCAGTTATACAGGGCACTGGTGAGGCCACATCTAGAATAGTGTGCAGTTTTGGTCTCCTTATTTAAGGAAGGATGTAAATACGTTGGAGGCAGTTCAGAGAAGGTTTACTAGATTGATGCCTGGTATGAGCAGGTTGTCTTATGAGGAAAGGTTGGACAGACTGGGCTTTTCACTGGAGTTTGGAAGAGTGAGGGGAGACTTGATTGAAGTATATAAGATCCTGAACAGTCTTGACAAGGAGGATGTGGAAAGGATGCTTCCTCTTGTGAGCGAGTCCAGAACTAGAGGTCACCCTTTTAGGATAGAGATAAAAAGAAATTTTTTCTGAGGGATGCACGACTTTGGAACCCTGCCTCAGGTGGTGGTGGAGGCGCGGTCATTGAATATTTTTAAGGCGGAGGTAGTTAGATCCTTGTGAGGCAAAGGAATCAAAGGTTATCGGGGGTAGATGGGAGGGTGGAATTCGAAACAAACAGATCAGCCATGATCTTATTGAATGTTGGAGCAGGCTCGAGGGGCCGAATGGCCTACTTCCGCTCCTAATTCTTATGTTCATAACAATGGTTTATAAAATGAATTTGTAGAATGTTTTCATGACCGTTTCTTGGAGCAATATGTTGCAGAAGCGACAAGGGATAAAGCTATCCCACGGCACAGTGGCGCAGTGGTTAGCACCGCAGCCTCACAGCTCCAGCGACCCGGGTTCAATTCTGGGTACTGCCTGTGTGGAGTTTGCAAGTTCTCCCTGTGTCTGCGTGGGTTTCCTCCGGGTGCTCCAGTTTCCTCCCACATGCCAAAGACTTGCAGGTTGATAGGTTAATTGGCCATTATAAATTGCCCCTAGCATAGGTAGGTGGTAGGGAAATATAGGGACAGGTGGGGATGTGGTAGGAATATGGGATTAGTGTAGGATTAGTATAAAGGGGTGGTTGATGGTCGGCACAGACTAGGTGGGCCGAAGGGCCTGTTTCAATGCTGTATCTCTTTAAAAAAAACTAGATCTAGTATTGTGTAATGAAGCAGGGTTAATTAGCAATGTCGTAATAAAAGATCCACTTGGAAACAGTAATCACGACCATTGAATTTCATGTTAAGTTCAATCATAAACATGAAACTTAAAGAAAGCCAATAATGTATGTATGAAGGGAGAACTGGCTAAGGTAAATTGGGTAAATAGACAAAGGTATGGCAGTAAATGAACAGTGGGAAATATTTAAAGAAACAATTCAAATGTTTCAACAGAAGTACCTTCTGTTCAAAATCTAAAGCTCTTCAAGAAAGACCCATCCGTGGCTCACTCATGAAGTTAAGGACAGTATTAGACTAAAGGAAGAGGCTTACAATGTTGCAAAAAATAGTAACAAGTCTGAGGATTGGGAGTGTTTAGAAACTAAAGGGCCACCAAAAAGTTGATAAGGGAAAAAATAGAATGAGAGTAAACTAGCCAGCAATATAAAACCAGAATGTAAGAGCTTTTATAAGTACATAAATAGGAAGAGAGTAGCTAAAGTAGACGTTGGTCCCTTAGCGACAGAGACAGGAGAAATTATCATGGAGAATGAGGAAATAGTAGAGGCACTGAACAAGTATTTTGTGTCTGTCTTCACAGCAGAAGACAAAAGTTCCATACCAGATATAGGCAGTAACCTAGCTGCTAAAAAAATTGAGGAAATTGATATCAGCTGAGAAAAAGTATTGGACAAACTTGAGGGACTAAAATCTGACAAGTTCCCGGGACCAGATGGCCTACACTCTAGGGTTCTAAAAGAGATAGCTGCAGGGACAGTGGAAGTGCTAGCTATGACTTTCCAGAATTCCTTAGATTCAGGAATGGTCCCATCAGATTGGAAGTTGCCTAATGTTACACCACTTTTCAAGAAAGGAGGGAGAGGGGGAACTACAGGTCGGTTAGCCTAATATCAGCCGTTGGGAAGATGCTGGAAACTATTAAAGAAGTCTCAAAAATGCACTTGGAAAATCATAGTACAATTAGAACAAGTCAGCATGGTTTTACTAAAGGGAAATCCTGTTTGACAAATTTATTAGAATTTTTTGAGTATGTAACTAGTAGGGTAGATAAAGTGGAACCAGTAGATGTAGTGTACCTGGATTTCCAAAAGGCATTCAATAAGGTGCCACATAAAAGATGAATAGGCAAGATAAGGACTCATGGTGTTGGGGGTAATATTCTTTTGGGCCTCCTTATCTCGAGAGACAATGGATACGCGCCTGGAGGTGGTCAGTGGTTTGTGAAGCAGCGCCTGGAGTGGCTATAAAGGCCAATTCTGGAGTGACAGGCTCTTCCACAGGTGCTGCAGAGAAATTTGTTTGTCGGGGCTGTTGCACAGTTGGCTCTCCCCTTGCGCCTCTGTCTTTTTTCCTGCCAACTACTAAGTCTCTTCGACTCGCCACAATTTAGCCCTGTCTTTATGGCTGCCCGCCAGCTCTGGCGAATGCTGGCAACTGACTCCCACGACTTGTGATCAATGTCACACGATTTCATGTCACGTTTGCAGACGTCTTTATAACGGAGACATGGACGGCCGGTGGGTCTGATACCAGTGGCGAGCTCGCTGTACAATGTGTCTTTGGGGATCCTGCCATCTTCCATGCGGCTCACATGGCCAAGCCATCTCAAGCGCCGCTGACTCAGTAGTGTGTATAAGCTGGGGGTGTTGGCCGCTTCAAGGACTTCTGTGTTGGAGATATAGTCCTGCCACCTGATGCCAAGTATTCTCCGAAGGCAGCGAAGATGGAATGAATTGAGACGTCGCTCTTGGCTGGCATACGTTGTCCAGGCCTCGCTGCCATAGAGCAAGGTACTGAGGACACAGGCCTGATACACTCGGACTTTTGTGTTCCGTGTCAGTGCGCCATTTTCCCACACTCTCTTGGCCAGTCTGGACATAGCAGTGGAAGCCTTACCCATGCGCTTGTTGATTTCTGCATCTAGAGACAGGTTACTGGTGATAGTTGAGCCTAGGTAGGTGAACTCTTGAACCACTTCCAGAGCGTGGTCGCCAATATTGATGGATGGAGCATTTCTGACATCCTGCCCCATGATGTTCGTTTTCTTGAGGCTGATGGTTAGGCCAAATTCATTGCAGGCAGACGCAAACCTGTCGATGAGACTCTGCAGGCATTCTTCAGTGTGAGATGTTAAAGCAGCATCGTCAGCAAAGAGGAGTTCTCTGATGAGGACTTTCCGTACTTTGGACTTCGCTCTTAGACGGGCAAGGTTGAACAACCTGCCCCCTGATCTTGTGTGGAGGAAAATTCCTTCTTCAGAGGATTTGAACGCATGTGAAAGCAGCAGGGAGAAGAAAATCCCAAAAAGTGTGGGTGCGAGAACACAGCCCTGTTTCACACCACTCAGGATAGGAAAGGGCTCTGATGAGGAGCCACCATGTTGAATTGTGCCTTTCATATTGTCATGGAATGAGGTGATGATACTTAGTAGCTTTGGTGGACATCCGATCTTTTCTAGTAGTCTGAAGAGACCACGTCTGCTGACGAGGGGTAATATATTAGCAGAGATAGAGGATTGGTTAACAGACAGGAAGCAGAGAGTGGGCATAAGTGGGACATTTTCAAGTTAGCAGTGAATCATGGGGTGCCGCAAGGATCAGTGCTAGGGACTCAGCTACTTACGCTCTATAATAATGACTTGGATGAAGAGACAGAGAGTAATGTATCTAAGTTTGCTGTGATACAAAGCTCAGTGGAAAGGTAAGCTGTGGGGAGGACAGAGAGGCTGCAAAGAGATATGGATAGGTTAAATGAGTGGGCAACAAGATGGCAGAGTATAATGTAGCGAAATGTGAAGTTGTTCACTTTGGTCGTAAAAATGGAAAAGCAGAATATTTTTTAAAAGGTGTAAAACTGGTAAGTGTTGATGTTCAGAGAAACTTCAGGTACTCATACAAGAAACGCACAAAGTGAACATGCAGGTGCAGCAGGCTAATAGGAAGGCAAATGGCATGTTGGCCTTTATTGCAAGGGGATTGGAGTACAAGAATAAAGTAGTTTTGTTAAAATTGTACAGGGCTTTGGTGAGACTGCACCTGGAATACTGTGCGCAGTTTCAATGCAGCAAAGATTTACTAAATTGGTCCCTGGGATGAGGGGTTTGTCCTCTGATGAGAGGCTGAGTAAATTGGGCCTATATTCTCTGGAGTTCAGAAAAATGAGAGGCGATCTAATTGAGACACACAAGATTCTGAAAGGGCTTGATAGGGTAGAAGCTGAGAGATTGTTCCCACTGGTCGGGGAATCTAGAACACTGGGACACAGTCTCAGAATAAGGGGCCGATCATTCTCCGATGAGGAGAAATTACTACACTCAAAAGATTGCGAATCTTTGGAATTCTCTACCTCAGAGAGTTGTGGATGCTCCATCATTGAATACAATTAAGGCTGAGAGAGATAGATTTTTGGTCTTGCAAGGAATCAAGAGATATGAGGAATGGGCAGGAAAGTGGAATTGAAGCCCAAGATCAACCATGATCGTACTGAATGGCGGAGCACGCTCAATGGATCATATGGTCTACTTCTGCTCCTATTTTGTGTGTTCTTGTGGGCTCATCCTCATTTGTACTGCTCAGGGGCACAGCCCATATTGCCCCATCCACCATTTAAATTGAAAAATATGATGCAAGGAAGATAGACTTGATTTAGATGGCACCTTTCAAAACCTCAGGACGTCCCAAATCTCTACAGCCACTGTTGTAACATAGGAAGTGCAGGAGTCAATTTGCGCATACCAAGTCCCATATACAATGAAATAATGAACAAATAATCTGTTTTAGTGATCTTGGTCAAGACATAAATATTGGTTGGGACACCAGGGAGAACTCTTCAACAGTACCATGGGATCTTTTGAGGGCAGACTGGGCCTCTGCTTAATGCCACATCTGAACGAAGGCGCCTCTGACAGTGCAGCACTCCATCATACCACTCTCAGACAACAGCCGAGATTAAGCACTCAAGTCTCTGCCTTTTTACCTCAGGCAACTTGTAATGTTAATTGAGGATGGCTGCACCAGAGCCACTGAAAATGAAGGAGCTGGTACGAAGGATGAGGATCCCCTATCGACACATGGCCAGCAGGGCAGCCGTATCCCTAGGGTCTACCAGCCTTTCTTCCACCACATTCTTTGGCCACAGAAGCCTTCCCTTCACCAGAATTTTTCACACTCTCTTTCCCACCCCATTCTGATTTAACTATTTACACCTCATCTAGATCCACCTTTTATTTCTATACTGTTTCATTATCACCTCATTTTGACAGGCATCATTAGCACTTTTGTCATTTAATAGTCCCTGCCCTCCCCACAGCATTTTTGCCTGCTTCTGTATTTGTTTTAAACCTGTTCCAGTTCTAATTCCAATTCAGGTTATTGACCTCAAATGTTAACTCTTTCTCTTGCCAGAGATGCTGCCTGATCTGCTGATTGTTTGCAGCATTTTGTATCTCTGCAGTGGGGCTTGAGCATGTTACGGTCAGATGAAGAAGGGTCAAAGGGTTTCCCTCTTTTCCCTGTCTTTGCTTGACCACAACAGGTTTAATTTTTTTTTTTAAGTGGATGTACTGGCCAATTCAGCAGATGTTTGATTACTCACTATGATCATAAGAACCAATTGGACAGGTTTTCATGCGTTTAACAAAGAAAGAGGTTAACTTTATTGTACTTAAACCAAGCTAAAAAATAAACTATGCCAACTTCCAACGCACACACGGAAGGGAAAAGGAGGGGGAGACCCCCACTTGGGTCTACATGTGTCAGAGTCCAGATGCTTCTCCTCGCTGCTGCAGAGAAGTACCAGCTTAAAACCACAGAGGGGGTTGCTTGTCCCATGACAGTTAGCAGGATATTTCTTGATAAAACGAACAGGCAGTTCCCTTAAACTTCCTGGATCTTGGTTCTAGCTGGGATAAGTAGATATTTCGTCTCCACCTCAAACCTTGCAACGTAGGATACATTGTGGCAAATTAGGTGGCCATTTTAAGCTGCTCGCAAAGTCATCTTTTTCTCTGTTCCTTTTTACATTTCTTAATATATATTCAAATCTCCAGTCAGTGGATTAAAAATTTAACAAAGCATGTTGGTGTGACACCTCCACACCACACGAAATGAAATGTAACAAGAGCATTGCAATATGAAATTGCAAATTAAAACGAAACTGTACACACACACTCATCCTAAAATACTCACTCATCAGTCTCACACTGTCATAGCCAGGCTCTGCTTCAGTTTTTTTGAAAATCCGAGATGATTCTATGCTGAGCTAGACTCTAGATAAAGCGTCAGCTATCACATTGTTTTTCCCTTCAATGTGGATAATCTTTAGGTGGTAAGGTTGCAGAAGCAGGCTTCACTGAAAAAGCCTTGCATTCTGGGTTTTGAATTTCTCTACAAAGGACAAAGGATTGTGGTCAGTTATAAGCTATGGTCTTGCTAGCTATTTTGGACATATACCTCAAAATGTTTGGGAAGCAACAGTCCCAGGGCTTCCTTCTCCAAGATAGAGTATCCCCTTTGATGTCTGTTTAATTTTTTGGAGAAACACCCAACTGATCTCTCAATGCCTAACTCATCATCTTGGAACAGGATGGCACCTATCCCTAGGTCACTAGCATCAACTGCCACTTTAAATGGTTTGTTAAAGTTTGGAGCTACCAGCACCGGTTCATTGGTTAAGATGGCTTTCAGCCTTTCGAAAGCTAACTGGCACCTCCCTGACCACATTACCTTTGCTTTCTTCTGTAACAGGTCCGTCAGTGCAGCGGCTATAGTGAAGTTTGGGATGAAACTGTGGTAAAATCCACACATCCCCAAAAGTCGCATTATTCCCCGTTTGGTCGTGGGGATGGGAAAATCTCAGGGCCTGTAGCTTTGCTTTGGGCAATACTTGCCCTTGACCCACAATATGGCCTAGGTACCTGACCTGTAGCGAACTTGCTCTTGGCAACATTTACGAGGTCAGCTGACTGTAACCTTCGGAAGAGGACTTCTAACTGGTCTGGGTGGTCCCCCCCAGGTGGTCACTGTACACTAACAGATCATCCAGGTACAGTTCAGCAGGCCAGCCGCTACCTCATTGATCAGCTTTTGGAAGGTGGCTGGGGCATTTTCTTACTCCAAATAGCATCATCCGTAACTGGATGAAGCCGTCGGGGATGACAAAAGCTGAGATCTCATTAGCTCGGCGGTTAAGGGAACCTGCCAGCACCCTTTTAACAAGTCTATTTTGGTTATATAGGTGGCGTTTCGTACTCTATCTATAGACTTCCAAGGCTGGAATTGGGTAGGAATCAGCTCTGGTCACTGCATTAACCTTTCTGTAACAAATGCAGAGCCTTGTTGAGCCATTGGGTTGGGCCCCATCAAACTGGAGAACTCCAACTGCTCTGACTGGGCTCAACCAGCTTGTGCTCCAGCATATACTGAATTTCCGCCCAAACCTGGGTCCATTTCCTGGGATTTTGTTTTATGGCAGGGGTCTCTCCTACATCCACATTGTGTAGGGCTAGGGTCGTGCACCCTGGTTTGTCCCTGCAGATCCCTTTAATGGCTGTGAGCAGCCTTGTTAGGTCCCCACTCTATTCTGTGTTTAAATAAGAGTGTACAGTGTCTAATTTCCCTAACATTTCAGTATTAGCTAACCGGAAGGTAGGGAGTTTGATTTGGGAATCCGCCAAGCCTCCTTCTAACTTGCCCTCACTGTCCCTTCCTCCCTCCTCTTTACTGACTGCTTGACAAACCTGCGCTTGTTTGTCCCCTTCCCGGCTGTGATACCATTTTAACATATTGATGTGGCACAGCTGTTGCTTTTTCCTACGATCTGGGGTGCAAATTATATTATTCACCTTGCTAATTCTCTTTACTGCTTTGTCCAGACCACTGAACTGGGCTTTCAAGATTCATCCTGTATTGGTAGTAGCACTAACACATGGTTAGAATGCGCTGGCCTTGGCATTTTTATCCGCCTGCCTTTTCAAAGCTGTCTGGGAGTTTTTTTTTTAAGGTATTCCTGAGCCACCGCACAAGCTCTCGTGAGCTGTCCTTAGAACATGGAGATGTAGTCTAACACGGAAGGTTCATCCCTGCACCCTAAAAACATGTCCTTGATTAGTTTTAGAGGACGTCTCACCTCATGTCCACAAACTAATTCAAAGGGACTAAAGCCAATGGATTCATTAGGTGAGCCCCTGGCAGCTAGAAGAAGCCCCAGCCCTTTGTCCCAGTCATGGAGGTCCTCATAGCAGTATGCCATGATCACTGTCTTTAGGGTCTGATGGTACTACTCCAAAACCCCTTGTGACTGTGGGTGGTAGGCTGAGGACTTTAGCTGGGTATGCCCAGATGACCCATGGCCTTTTGAACAGTACTGGATATAAAATTCGTATCCCAATCAGAGTGGATCTCAGCAGGCAGCCCATATTGGGTGAACAATTGGGTTAGCTTCTCCACCACTATTACCTTAGCAAAGATAGTTCTTAGAGGAATAGCCTCTGGAAATCGGGTAGCCACATCCATAATGGTGAGACAATACTGGTAACCCTCTTTTGTTTTTGGCAGGGGCCCATTACCATCCACCAGCACTCTGCTGAATGGTTCCCCAAAAGCTAGTATAAGAATTAGGGGTGCAGGTTTTATTGCAGGTTGAGGCTTCCCCACAACCTTTTTTTTAAAAAATTTATTTACGGGATGTAGGAGTCACTGGCCAGGCCAGCATTTATTGCCCATCCCTAATTGCCCTTAAGATGGTGGTGAGCTGCCTTCTTGAACTGCTGCAGTCCATTTGGGGTAGGTACACCCACAGTGCTGTTAGGAAGGGAGTTCCAGGATTTTGACCCAGCGACAGTGAAGGAATGGCGTAAGAGTTCCAAGTCAGGATGGTGTGTGACTTGGAGGGGAACTTGCAGGTGGTGGTGTTCCCATGTATTTGCTGCCCTTGTCCTTCTAGTTGGTAGAGGTCACAGGTTTGGAAGGTGCTGTCTAAGGAGCCTTGGTGCATTGCATCTTGTAGATGGTACACACCTCTGCTACTGTGCGTCGGTGGTTGAGGGAGTGAATGTTTGTAGATGGGGTGCCAATCAAGCGGGCTGCTTTGTCCTGGATGGCGCCGAGCTTCTTGAGTGTTGTTGGAGCTGCACCCATCCAGGCAAGTGAACAGTATTCCATCACACTCCTGACTTGTGCCTTGTAGATGGTGGACAGGCTTTGGGGAGTCAGGTGGTGAGTTACTCGCCGCAGGATTCCTAGCATCTGACCTGCTTTTGTAGCCACGGTATTTATAGGCTACTCCAGTTCAGTTTCTGATCAATGGTAGCCCCGAGGATGTTGACAGTGGGGGATTCAGCGATGGTAATGTCGTTGAATGTCAAGGGGAGATGGTTAGATTCTCTCTTGTTGGAGATGGTCATTGCCTGGCACTTGTGTGGCGCGACTGTTACTTGCCACTTATCCAGGCTTGGGCGGATATTGTCCAGGTCTTGCTGCATTTCTACACGGACTGCTTCAGTATCGGAGGAGTCACGAATGGTGCTGAACATTGTGCAATCAGCGAACACCCCCACTTCTGACCTTATGATTAAAGGAAGGTCATTGATGAAGCAGCTGAAGATCGTTGGGCCTAGGACACTACCCTGAGGAACTCCTGCAGTGATGTCTTGGAGCTCAGATGATTGACCTCCAACAACCACAACCATCTTCCTTTGCGCTAGGTATGACTCCAGCCAGCAGAGGGTTTTCCCCGATTCCCATTGACCTCAGTTTTGCTGGGACTCCTTGATGCCATACTCGGTCAAATGCTGCCTTGATGTCAAGGGCAGTCACTCTCACCTCGAGTTCAGCTCTTTTTTCCATGTTTGAACCAAGGCTGTAATGAGGTCAGGAGCTGAGTGGCACTGGCGGAACCCAAACTGAGTGTCACTGAGCAGGTTATTGCTAAACAAGTGCCGCTTGATGGCACTGTTGATGACACCTTCAATCACCTGGCACCTGTGGCAAGTCTTACAGAATTCCACCATATCTTTGTGGAGCCATGGCCAGTGAAAATGCTATCTTATATGGGCTTGGGATTTTCTGATACTGACATGTCCAGCCATTGGAATCCCGTGGCCTATTTTCAATATTTCCCTATGGTACCTTGGCGGCACCACTACCTGGTGAACCACTGTCCACTCTTAGTCTGCAGGTCTGTCAGGAGGGCTCCACTTCCTCATCAGTACCTCATTCTTTTAATAGTAGCACTCTGGAACCCCCTCAACTTCAGCTTCAGTTTGTGCAGTCTGTGCTATCTATTATAACCTTGGGTCGGCTTGCTGAGCCTTAACCAAGGAGGATCTGTTTAATCCATCCTCTGGGTCCTGTAACTGCCCAAAGGAGGTTTCAGACAACCAGTCAGGTCATCTGCAGTGCCAGTTCAGCCTCCTCTGATGGAGCTTGTTTGGCCACAGACGGGGTCATCATACTGTCAGGAAAATGGCAGGGACCTTTTCCAGCAACTGCTCTGACTCGCTGACCTCGTTCAGTGTCTCAAAGACCACTGGGGAAGCTACCACTTTCGCCCCGCCAGATTACCAAGGAGCAGGTCGACCCTGTCCACAGGTAAACTAGGGACAATCTCCATGGTTACCAGCTCTGAAACAAGATTGCACTCCAGGTGCATTCAGTATAAAAGTATGAGCGTATACTTTTCTCCGATACAGTTTTACTAGCACTCTAGCATTCAATGCACTCTCTGGGGTAAGGTCATGCCTTTGGGCGTACTCGCCTCATTCGAAGGATATGAGGTCAACTTTCCTTGGGACACAAAATCCTGTTAACTCAGGGATTTTGTTAAATTTTCTCGCACTCTCAGCAGTATGTTTACTGGGTATTACTGTCAGTTAAAGCCACAACCTAGTCCGTTGTGCTTTCCATCAGGGTCCCTTTTCCTGCACTGGTCTGGTGTACCCTTACTAATCCTATGAATATTCCTCATAACTTCTAGCAGTCAGCCCGAGGTGACCTGCCTTGTTACAATGGAAACATACAGGATTTCGGGTGTCACTCCTGTTCTCAGCACCTTCCTTTTTGGTCGGAGGAGGGACTCCAGAGTTTCTAGCTCTCCCTTCTCGCCCATGGCTGTTGATCCTCCCATCATCCTCCCACCTTCTATCCTTATCAGGTTTTTGGAGATGACTAGGGAAGGGTTTCCCTTGGGGCAAGGGCTTATAAACAAGCGTATAATCAGCCAGGATTGCTGCCTGCCTCTTGGAACCTTTTGTTCCTACACGTGGTTTTTTAATGGAAATGGGAACAGAGTTTTTGAACTCCGAGGAGGATCACCTCTGAGGTTTTCACAGGTGGACTCTATCTTAATTGCCTGTATCCATTGGTCAAAAGAGAGTTGCTTAACCCTTTCGAACTCGGGTGTTCTGGCTGCTTTCGAAGAATTCAGAATTTTTGGTGGTACGCTGCCAGTACTAGCTCCTATACACTCAAGAAAGCATTTTAAGTCATCTCAATCTGATGAGCTTTCATCAGGCAACAGTAAATAAACCTCATGGGCTTTTCCTGTTAGTTTGCTCTGCAATAACAATATCCAGCTGTTTACTGGCCTCTTCAACTGTTTACAAGCTTTTCAAAAGAGATGAAAAATGCTTCCACATCCCCTTCGTTAAAGTTCTTCCAGTTGATACCAAAGTTAAGAGCTCAGCACTCAGCCCTGAGCTAGGGGTCATTCCCTTACTAGCGGTGCCTTCCCTGGGTGCATTGAGACTTCCTCTAGTTAATTCGAGCTGACTTTTATTTTATTTATTTAGAGATACAGCACCGAAACAGGCCCTTCGGCCCACCGTGTCAGTGCCGACCAACAACCACCCATTTACACTAAGCCTGCAATAATCCCATATTCCCTACCACCTACCTACACTAGGGGCAATTTACAATGGCCAATTTACCTACCAACCTGCAAATCTTTGGCTGTGGGAAGAAACCGGAGCACCCGGCAAAAACCCACACGGTCACAGGGAGAACTTGCAAACTCCACACAGGCAGTACCCAGAATCGAATCCAGGTCCCTGAAGCTGTGAGGTTGCGGTGCTAACCACTGCGCCGCCCGACTTAACTCCCTTTGGAAAGCCATTTCTTTATTTTATTTTTTTTTAATTTAAATTTTTATTATTTTAGAGATACAGCACTGAAACAGGCCCTTCGGCCCACCGAGTCTGTGCCGACCATCAACCACCCATTTATACTAATCCTACATCAATCCCATATTCCTACCACATCCCCACCTTCCCTCAATTCCCCTACCACCTACCTATACTAGGGGCAATTTATGATGGCAAATTTACCTATCAATCTGCAAGTCTTTGGCTGTGGGAGGAAACCGGAGCACCCGGCGAAAACCCGGTCACAGGGAGAACTTGCAAACTCCGCACAGGCAGTACCCAGAATTGAACCCGGGTCGCTGGAGCTGTGAGGCTGCAGTGCTAACCACTGTGCCGCCCTTTTTCCCTTTCCTGAGATACACTCTCTTTCCGAAAAGCTTGTTCTTTTCCTTGGAATTCTAATTATAGTCTCCTCTGTTCTAGTTATATCTTAGCTAATGTTACTGTGTTTCAGATTTTATGCCTGTCTCCGGTTCTTCAGTGTCAATTTTAAAATGGTTGGCCACAAGTTTGAGGATTTTGGGTTTCCTAGCCTTGGGACGGATTTTTCATCTCTACATACACCACAGAAACAGGCCCTTCAGCCCATCGTGTCTGTGCCAGCCATCAAGCACGTATCTATTCTCATCCCATTTTCCCGCACTTGGCCCGTAGCCTTGTATGCTATGGCGTTTCCAATGCTCATCTAAACACTTCTTAAATGTTGTGAGGGTTCCTGCCTCTACCTACCCTTCAGGCAATGTGTTCCAGATTCTAACCACCCTCCGGGTGAAAATTTTTTCCCTCAAATCCCCTGCCCCTTACCTTAAATCTATGCCCCCTGGCTATTGACACCTCCACTAAGGGAAAGAGTTTTTTCCTATCTATCCTATCTATGCCCCCTCATAATTTTCTATACCTCAATCAGGTTCCCCCCTCTCAGCCTATCCAGTCTCTCTTCATAGTTGAAATGTTCCAGCCCAGGCAACATCCAACCTCCTCTGCACCCTCTCCAGTGGAATCACATCCTTCCTATAGTGTGGTGCCCAGAACTGTACACAGTACTCCAGCTGTGGCCAAACTAGCATTTTATACAGCCCCATCATAACCTCCCTGCTCTTATATTCTATGCCTCGGCTAATAAAGGCAAGTATCCCGTATGTCTTCCTAACCACCTTATCGACCTGTGCTGATGCCTTCAGTGAACTATGTACAAGTACATCTAGGCTCCTACCATCCATTGTATATTCCCTTGCCTTGTTAGTCCTCCCAAAATGCATCGGTCACACGTCTCAGGATTAAATTCCATTTGCCACTGCTCTGCCCATCTTACCAGCCCATCTATATCGCCCTGTAATCTAAGACTTTCCGCCTCACTATTTGCGACACCACCAATTTTCGTGTCATCTGCGAACTTACTGATCATACCTTCTACATTCACATCGAAGTCATTAATGTACACTACAAACAGCAAGGGTCTCATCACCGATCCCTGCGGTACACCACTGGTCACAGGCTTCCAATGGCAAAAACAGCCCTCGACCATCACCCTCTGCCTCCTGCCACTAAGCCAATTTTGGATCCAATTTGCCCTGGATCCCATGGGCTCTTACCTCCGTGACCAATCGGCCATGTAGGACCTAATTGAAAGCCTCAGTGAAGTCCATGTAGATTAGGTCAACTGCTTTATCTAGTCACCTCCTCAAAAAATTCAATCAAACTTGTTAGACATGATCTCCCCCTGACAAAGCCATGCTGACTATCCTTGATTAATCCTTGCCTCTCCAAGTGGAGATTAATCCTGTCCCTCAGAATTTTTTCCAGTAGTTTCCCTACCCCTGATGTTAGATTCACTGGCCTGAAATTACCTGGTTTATCCTTAGTAACCTTCTTGAATAATGGTACCACATTTGCTGTCCTCCGCCACCTCTCCTGTGGCCAAAGAGGATTTGAAAATTTGTGTCAGAGCCCCTGCAATCTCCTCCCTTGCCTCACATAACAGCCTGTGATACATTCCATCTGGGCCTGGGGATTTATCCACTTTTAAGCCCGCCAAAACCTCCTCCTTTTCGAAGTAGATCACAATCCCCCTCCCTGATCTCTACACCTACATCGTCCTTCTCTACAGTGAACAGATGAAAAATCATTTAAAACCTCACCTACATCCTCCGGCTCCACACACAGATTGCCACTTTGATCCCTAATGGGCCCTACTTTTTCCCTGGTTAACCTATTGCCCTTAATATCCTTATAAAATACCTTAAGGATTTCCTTTATCTTGCCCGCCAGTTTTTCCATGCCCTCCTAATTACTTTTTTAATTACCCCCCCACACTTTCTATACTCCTCTACGGCCTTCGCTGTTTTCAGCCCTCTGAATCCGCCATAAGCCTCTTTTTTTCCTTATCCAATCCTCCATATCCCTTGACATCCAGGGTTGCCTGGTCTTGTTGGTCCTACCCTTCACCTTTATGGGAACATGTTGGCCCTGAACTCTCACTATTTCCTTTTTGAATGACTCCCACTGGTCTGATGTAGACTTTCCTACTAGTAGCTGCTCCCAGTCCACTTTGGCCAGATCCTGTTTTATCATATTGAAATTGGCCTTGCCCCAATTCAGTACCTTTATTTCCGGTCCATCTTTGTCCTTTTCCATAACTACCCTAAATGTTACAGACATATGGTCACTATCCCTGAAATGCTCCCCCACTGACACTTCTACCACTTGTCCGGCTTCATTCCCTAAGATTAGGTCCAGCATCGCTCATTCTATTGTAGGATTTTCTACGTGCTGGCTCAAAAAGCTGTCCTGGATGCACTTTAAGAATTTCGCCCCCTTTTAGCCTTTTGCACTAAGACTATCTGAGTTAATATTGGGGAAGTTGAACTCCCCTATTACCCTATTATTCTTACATCTCTGAGATTTGTCTAAATATCTGCTCCTCTATCTCTCCCTGTAGCTATATTCCTTAACTCTTAAATGGAAAGAGCTTTTAAACTGTCCCAAGTTACTTCCATCTGTTTTAGGAAGGTACTGGCCTCGAATGTGGACATTTAAGTACTCTAGCGCTGAAAGTCCTAAGAAAACCTGTACTGAAGTTTTTTTTTATTATTGCTAGGTTTCCTGCTTTAATTTCCTGTTTATCTTTGAGTTTGATCCCAGATGTGAGCCCCCAAATTTCTGTGACGGTCAGTTGAGGAGGGGTCGAAGGGCTTCCCGCTTCTCCCTCTCCTTGTTTGACAACATGTTTAAATCTTTTTTAAAGTGGATGTACTGGCCAATTCCCTCGGTGTTTGGTTCTTATGATCATAAACTCTAGGAAACCTGTCTGAATGGTTAAGAAAAAGGTTAACTTTATTGTACTTAAACCAAATTAAATAAACTAAGCACCAACTTTCACACACGCACACTGGAGGTTCACACACATACAAATAGATTAGAGTGGAGAAGGGTAGATTGGTCAAGTTAAGTGTTCATAAAAAGGGGTATATAGTCTGTGCAGTTTTGGTGATTCGGCTGGCTTCTAGCTGAATTCGGTGGGCTTGAGGCTTTTAGTTTGAAGAGATACATAACTGGTTCGGTGGGTCTCTTGGAGACAGCAATGCGAATGATTTCCTCCAAAGGGATGGAAGGGAGGGACAGCGCAAGAGAGATCAGATGCTCCTCGCTGCTGCAGTGCAACACCAGCTCAAAATCCACAGAGGGGCGAGCTTGTCCCATGACAGTCACCCAGTGAATCACGTATGGTAGTTAGCAGGGTATTTCTTCTTGCTAAAATGAACAGGCAATTCCCTTAAATTTCCTGGGTCTTTGTTCTTGCTGGGATGAGCAGGCATTCTGTCTCCACCTCAAACCTTGCAATGTAGGATACAGTGCTGCAAATTAGGTGGCCATCTTGAGCTGCGAGCAAAGTCATCTTTTTATCTGTTCCTTTTTAAATGTCTTTAATATATATTCAGATCTCCAGTCAGTGGATTAAAGAAAATTATCATTCAACACAGTACGTTGACGTGACAAACATCAAAAACTCTCAGCATCACTTGGCAGCCCTTAATCTGCCTCTCAAGGATTGGCGTTCACAGCAATCAAAGGTGCATCAAGGAGACACCCCACCTAAATGGATTGTCTGTTGCATGTCCATCACTTTTCGTAGATGGAAGGATGCCAACCAACCTCAACCAGGGCTTCAATTCAACCTGCTGACTTAGGGGTGAATATGCTACCACTGAGCTAGGGATGACACCTGAAGAATTTATAATTGTGTTGAAAAAGAGACCAAATCTTTACTCCCCAATTCAGAGTTAATCCTTCTGGTCCCCAAAAGCAAGTGGAGCTCCTCCAACAACTGGTGCACTCAAGAGCAACTCTGCAGAGTAATAAAGCAGTGCCTGAACCAGGAAAACTGTTAGGACTGGCCGCGTCTTTGAAGTAGAGAAAGGCCAGAGCCTATAATACAGGACGCCGCTGTTGAAAAATAGCAAACAAAGGAAATACTAAATCAGAAAGTAGTGGCTAAATGACACCAAATTTGGGATTTAACAGCCTGCAGATTGCAGGAGAATAGACGTTCACATTAGGAAAAAGTGAAAACAGGAGACAGCGAAATGAGTCTTGATTTCAGCAGGAAATGTAGGGAGGACAGACAACATGCAAGGCCTTGGGAGAAAATAAGAGGAAAGTTCAGAGATCACTACCTGTGATTAAGAGTGAGGAGGCAGCAAAAGGCGAGTTGTCCATCAGACAGGTTTCATTGTGTTTTCTGTTTAGGAATATTGTGGGGGGAGGGTAAAGATGATTACTGGGTAGTCCCACCCATCTTACCTGCACTTGTGACAGCAACGAACTAGGTCATCCTGCTGGACCCTGTCTGTTAGGAATTGTGGTCGACAAAGAGGCAGGCGCACTTTGGTTAGCAGCTGAGGCAGGTAATCCTCACGATTCTCCCGATCGAATCGTACCCAAGCAAGGACTGCCTCAAATACCTGGAGATGGGAAGGTCCAGCACATTATAGAATGTAGAACTTGAAAATGCTATTTTAACCGAGCCTGCCGCTCCATAGATATTGACGCCCCTGTTCAACATCACGTTGCTAGCAACGTTTGTGTGTCCCGGCCTATTTGAATACCTCAGTCTAAACATTTGAAGTCTCAATGGGTCAGTTTAGATGTCCTCAGGTTTCAGGATTTGGGACTGGGTTACCTTTAAGTGTTGTGTTTTAAAACAAAGTGATTAAGTGGTCTCCAAATCAGCACAGACTACAATGCCATTAATGGTCGAAGATGTGCCCAATAGTAACTGAATAGTCAGGGTTTTCACGAAGAGATCAGGAATAATCCAGACCGTATTTCTTATATATAAAAAAAGACAACACTCCCACCACCACCCCACCCCGTAAACTCACTGCAAACACCTCATACCTGCTCTTCAGACTTCACATTGAGCTCATCCCGAGCAACTAGCTCCAACACCTCCTCAAAGGGCAATGCAAGGTATTCCTCAGACATGGATACTTCCACAAAGTGCTGGTGGATGAAACTGTTGGATGAGTCATAAAGGACAGTGCACATCATGGTCTCTGCAAACTGACGCACTCCCAGGCAGTTTTTAGGGTGCAGCCTAGAAGGTTGGGGGGGTTTGCAGGAGTGTGGGGAAGAGGAAGACATTTGTTATCGCAAACTTTATAAAAACTGGGAATCTATCCCCAGAACTAAGCCACCCATACTGGAAAGTGGTTAGGGAAGATTTTTGGCATTATCCAGGAACAAATGAACATATGAATTAGGAGGAGTAGGCCATTTGACCCCTCGAGCCTGCTCCTTCATTTGATAAGATCATGACTGATCTGATTGTGGCCTTAACTCCACTTTCCTGCCTGCTCCCTACAACCCCTTGACTTCCTTGTTTATCAAGAATCTAACTCAGCCTTGAATATATTCAATGACCCAGCCTCTAGTGCTCGCTGACAAAGCCAATTCCACAGATTAACAACCCTCAGAGAAAAAAATTCTCATCTCCATCTTAAATTGGAGACCCTTATTTTTAAGCTATGTTCCTAGTTCTAGTCTCACCCCTAAGTGCCAAAATATAACTGAGAATTGTTACACCAAGTTAGTGTTGAAACACGCTTTGCCACCAAGCCAATAAGAACAGGAGTTGGCCATTCAGCTCCTTGAGCCTGTTCCGCCATTCAATTAGATCATGGCTGATCAATACTTCAACTGCATTTAAAAGCATTTGCTCCACATCCCTGGATAGATTTTTGTTAGGAGCACCAGAATTATAAATTTAAATATTTGAGAAAGAGTGTTCCAAATTACTGCAGCCCATTGCATGAAGTTCTCCTTGAATTCCCTCCTGAACAGTCCAGCTCTAATTTTATTATGCTTCAGCAGAGGAAACACTGTCCATCTCCCTACTTCAATTGCACATAGATCAATTGTAGCACCCTTCTGCTCACCCAGCTGAGATTAGCTAATTCAGAGTAGACTCTGGAATAGAACCTAGACGCTTCCAGATCTGTAGAGTTCAATATTGTTGAGCCATGGGATTTTCTTGACTCTAATACTGAATACCCAAGACACTTTTTATATTCGTTCCTGGGACGTGCGCACTGGTAAAGCCAGCATTTATTACCCATCCCTAAGATGGGGTGAGCTGCCTTCTTGAACCGCTGCAGTCTATGTGGTGTAGGTAAACCCACAGTGCTGTTAGGAAGGAAGTTCCAGGATTTTGACCCGGTCACGGTGAAGGAACGGCAATATAGTTTCAAGTCAGGATGGTGAGTGACTTGGAGGGGAACTTGCAGGTGGTGTTCCCATGGTTCTGCTGCCCTTGCCCTTCGAGGTGGGAGGAGGTCAGGGGCTTGGAAAATGCTGTTCAAGGAGCCTTGGAGAGTTGCTGGAATGCATCTTGTAGATGCTACTCATTGCTGCCACTGTGCGTCGGTGGCGAGGGACTGGATGGTGTTCAGCTTCTTGAGTGTTGTTGAAGCTGCACTCATCCAGGCAAGTAGAGAGTGTTCCATCACACTGCTCACTCGTGACTTGTAGATGGTGGACAGGCTTTGGGGAGTCAGGAGGTGAGTGTTACTCACCAGAGAATTCCCAACCTCTGATCTGCTCTTGTAGCTACACTACTTATACAGCTGATCCATTTAAGTTTCTGGTAAATGATCGTCTCATGTGGAGAGGTGAGGAGACTGGGCCTATATTCTCTAGGGTTTAGAAGAATGAGAGGTGATCTCATTGAAGCATACAAAACCCTCAGAAGACTCGACAAGGGTGATGCAGGATGGATGTCTCCCCTGGCTGGAGAGTCTAGAACCAGGGGACACAGTCTCAGAATAACAGGCAGGCCATTTAGTACTGAGATGATGAGGAATTTCTTCACTCAGAGGGAAGTGAATCTTTGGAATTCTCTACCCCAGAGGGCTGTGGAGGCTCAGTCATTGAGTATATTCAAGGAAGAGATCGATAGACTTCTAGATATTAAAGATATCAAGGGATATGGGGACAGTGTGGGTAAATGACGTTGAGGTAGATCAGCCATGATCAAGTTGAATGGCAGAGTGGGCTCGAGCAGCTGAATGGCCTACTCCTGCTCCGATTTCCTATGTTCCTAGGATGTTGCTGGCAGGAGATTCAGCGATGGTAATACCATTGAATGTCAAGGGGAGATGTTTATTGCCCGGCACTTGTGTGGCGCGAATGTCACTGCATACAGACTAACTAGTGCATCTTTCACCCCAGATTTGTTCTCCAGTCACTGGTTTCCTCCCCTGAAGCTGCTGGGGTTCAGTTCCAGATTCCAACCACCCTGGAATAACTTGCCCAATGGTCTGAGAGCTAGTTTACAGCTACAATCCAGCCTCCAACTATTCAAGCATCAGGCCAATTGAACACATGGGGCATCACAGCCAAGCCAAATCTTGCCCTCACCCAACATCCAATCAGACAAACCTATCAGCAGGTATCAACAGAGCATTAGGAAGCAAAACCCTGGCTTGTCGTCTTCTCCTCCCTAGACCAGGAACTAAGATCAATTGCAGTGGTCAAACTGCACTTAATGCTGGGATCAGTCCGTCTCAAAGACGGAACCTCCCTGGCCTGTTGGCACTGCAACGACACACTGAGCCCCGGGAGATCTGGCAGCAACAGTTCTGAGTGATTGCATTTTTCTCTCCCACTCCCAAAACTCACCGTTCTCTCAGGAAGGTACAGCACACATCTTTTACATTCTGGAGCTGCAAGAAACTGGCACCGATCAGCAATGACTGCACATTCTGTTGGTCTATCGCCAGCCGGCCGTTATAGGCAAAGTTAATGAGTGCTTCCAGGGCACTGTGAGAAGACAGACAGACTCACTTTACAGATTTTATCACTTCAAAATTTCTCATAAAACTGCACAAAAACCATAACAGAAGACCCATTAATGCTTCATCTTCAACACTGTCACTCAATCACCTTATAGCAGAGGTGCTGTACTGCTTTCACTACATTCTTTTACTCTAGATTCACTGTTCAGAGACTGGTTTTCTCCCCATTTCCTTGAAAGTGCTGACTCGTGCTGAGGTTTGACTCCAGAGCTGTTAACCACCCTCCAATAACTTGTCCACTAGTCAGGTGCAATGTTCAGTCCCCACTGCATTGCGCGAATACACTTGTGCTAGTGATTTGCCCTCTATACATGAACAGTAAATCCAGTTGAATGAACCAAGACATTGTAACAGAAATTGACCTGATCGCACATTAAACAGAACAGCTGATTGAAAGAGCAGAATTCCAAAATTTGCCAATGACACCAAACGTTGAAGAGTGGCAAACAGTGAGGATGATATGAACCGCCTGCAACAGGACATAGGTAGGCAAGCAGAATGGGCAGACAGGTGGCAGATGGAATTTAGTACTGACAAGAGTGAGGTGTTACATTTTGGAAGAAGGGATAGGAAGAGGCAATACTTAATGGTGCAGTTCTAAAGTGTGTGCAGGAACAGAGGGACCTAGGGGTGCATGTGCATAGATCTTTGAAGGTGGCAGGACATATTGAGGGAAGAATAGCAAAGTATATGGGATCCTGGGCTTCATAAACAGAGGCATTGAGTACAAAGACAGGGAAGTTATGTTGAACCTTTATGAAGCTCTGATTAGGCCCCCAATGGGAGTACTGTGTCAGGTTCTGGTCACCACACTTTAGGAAGGATGCGAGGGTCCTTGAGACGGTGCAGAGGAGATTTATCAGAATGGTTCCAGGGATGGGGGATTTTAGTTACAAGGTTAGGTTGGAAAAGCTGGCATTGCTCTCCTTAGAGCAAAAGAGGGGAGATTTAATAGACGTGTACAAGATTCACAAGTTTAGATAAGTTAGACAGGGAAAAACTACTCCCATTAACTAACGGTGCAAGAACTAGGGGACACAAATTGAAGCTTTCAGGCAAGAGATACAGGGGGAATATTTTATTTTACACAGTCAGTGGCTGCGACCTGGAACTCGCTGCCCACAAGGGTGGTGGAAGCAGAAACAATCAATGACTTCAAGAATAAATTGGATGGCCACTTGGAAGGAAATAAATTTGCATGACTACAGGGATCAAGGGAGGGAATGGGAATGACTGGATTACTCTGTGGAGAGCCAGCATGGACTTGAGGGGCCAACTGGCCTCCTCCTGTGCTGTAAGTGACTATGAAACTGCGTCGCTGCCAACTGTTCATATTGTTAATTGTTAACTACAGGAAACAGTCGGAAAGTGCAGATTTGCAATCAGCTAATAATTTTAATGTGAGATCAGGTCCAGCTCTGCCACAGTATCTTGGTTCTATTTGTCGCTCTCTGGTTCCAACATCTGCGTATATATGTTGCAAAGTGAGATGTTGCTTGGATACAGGTATATAAAAACTATTAAAAATTAAGTACAGAACTGCAAAAATAAGTGGCACACAATACAATTTAAGTAGAGAAATATGAGCGCCATTCTGTGCCCACCACATTCCACAAACACTATGGAGACAAGTTAATTTTTTTTCAGTATTCGAGGGGGTATTGTTGGACCAAGACTCTTGCTTTTCAAACGGTGCCACATGATACTTAAAGCCGACCAAAACAAATGGTTTAACATCTTGTCCAAAGGACGGCATCTCCAACAATGCAACACTCCCTTAGCACTGAGCTAAAGCACTGTAGTGTGTAAAAGGGGTTAAAATAAATGAGAGCAGTTCAGATCTTGAAATCAGAGAGATGGAGAGGATATGAGTCAAAAGCCTCTAACCTGGGGTCCATTCCCTGCATTACAATCTCATCCTGCTTGCATTCAATCATGTCGTTTGTGAACATGGCATGGAAGTATGGAATGGATGCAGCCAGCACAATGCGATGTGCGCTGTACTTGTGGTCACCAACCTGCAAAAGAACACCATAATTATTAAGAGTACCAACAACCCAAACATCAACCTGAAACCCAACTACACAAATCAAATCGAAACAATATTAATTCCATCAACCCCAAGTTCAACCTTGGGAGGGGAGGGGAGGGGAGGGGGCGGGCGGAAGAAGCTGTGGGGGTGGGGGGGGGGGGGGGGGGGGGGTGTGGAGACAGAGGAAGAAACCGGGGCTGGGTTGGGAGGGCTGGGAGAGCGAAAAAGGCTGGGAGAGCGAAAAAAGCCAGGGGAGGGGGCGGACAAGCAAGTTGGGAGAGGTTGTGGGAGGGGAGGTTGTGGGAGGGAGCCAAGAGTTGAAGGGGGGTGGGTAGGGAAGGAGGAAAGCCGGGGGGTGGGTAGGGAAGGAGGAAAGCCGGGGGGGTGGGGGTGGTTGGCGTGGGAAGGATTTTTTTGAGGGACTTGTTGAGAATCGCAACTCCTCCCATTCCCCATGGAGATGGTTCTACTCTGCACTGGACCCCGGTGCTTACCCGCAGTGTCACATCGCAGAGTTTACCCTGCCGCCTGATCTCCTCCATCAGGCCGTAGCCGCGTACCGGCAGGTCGCTGACGCTAAAAAGCATCAGATCCTCCTCCGGGTCCGCCATCTTACTCCAACCAAGACGTCACTTCCGATGTTGCATCACGACACGCTGGTCATTTCACTTCCGGGTAACCGTTCTTTTTCGTGACCTTCAGGACGCAGGGAAATTAGGGAGCGACAACATTTTCCACACTTTGTGAGAATCGCAAAGAGGAGTCCTGGTAGTGGACACAGATGGAATTGACTTACAGTGTGCTCTCCTCCTTAATCCCTTTGCCATTAAACGGCTGATCACCTAGCTACCCTTCCTAACCTGCTTGTTAATTCACATTATTCCCTCTCCTCAAGTACGACTTCCCTCCCTTTCAAAAAGTCACCCACTTCTTTGTCCACTTGAAGTGCCATCCCATCTCAAGCAACATTTTTCTCTACTAAGTCTTTGAACGTAGTGATCATTTCCAAAATCCGTGCCCAGCTTTCCCTCAACTCTATGTCTGAACTTCTCCACAGCAGTAAACAGTTCTCATCAAAGTCACAAGATATGGCTGGGAGTGTAGTGCACGAGTCCACCAGGTCAAAGGTCCTCTAAAGCTCTCAACATCTCCAGCCTTTACCATAATTGACTGCACCATCCTCCTTCAAAGCCTCTCTGTTGTCCAATTCAGTGGGACTGCCCTTGCCTGGTTCCACTCTCACCTATGCAGTTGTAGCCTGAGGATCCCCTCCAATGGCTTTGCTTTCTACCCCCACATCAATGCTTCTAAAGGCCTCCGACAATCTCTACTTGGCCCCTCCCTTTCATGTTCCCCCTTGGTGAGATCATGCAGAAATAGGGTCAGCTTCCACATCTACACTGATGACACCCAGTTCTGCGTCACCACCATCTCTGTCGACCCTTCCATTGCCTCTATGTTGTCAGACTGCTTGTCTGAGATTCAGTCCTCATGAGCTTCAATTTCCTGCAGTTCAACTTTGAGAAGGACAATTTTTGATTTTCCCAAGTTCCATACCCGATACCCAGTGCTTCCTTTGTACTGCATGGAAGTGTCAGTGTGGATTTGAGGCTCAGGTTCTGAAATGGGGCTCGATCTTCTGCCTTAGAGGCAAATACGGAAACAAATATGGTTAGCTAATCTGACACTATTGAATGGTTAGTTATTGCAGCTGCTGCTATTTCATGGGAGTGGGGATAATGGGGGATAAATTAGGGCGACCTGAAGGTGGGTATGAACAATCTGAGTACTGTGATCATTTATAGCCCTTCCCCCATCACCGTAATGACTGAGAAACTTCAGTTTTTCTGCTGAACCTGTGACTGGCCACTGGTTACACTGGTTTATCAGCTTCAGTCTGTTCCTGACCAGAAGCTCACTTTGGGCCAAAGTACAAACATGCTTCTGGATTTTATGGTGTCCTGCTCCAACTTCACCATCATCTTTTTGATCTTGATCTCTCTCAAGACAAACCTATCCCCCAACTGAACTTCCAAAATCTCAACTATCTAGCCTTTAGCCCTCCATTTGTCACATTTCTGCAGCTACAGATTTGCTCAACTGCACCTTCACCCCCACCTTTGATGCCCCACGTCCCCAATGAAATCATTACTCTCTCTGACCCTGGCCATTCCCCGTGGTATGGCCCTCATTTCCTCTCCCTTAAGTCCAAGAGACACGGACTTGAAAGGATATGGTGGACAACTGGTTTAGCCGGTCACTGCTAGATCTGGCTGCACCACATAAAGCACTATGGCATCCTGTTCTCATCTGCTAAAAGTGCTCACTATTCCAGGTTCATCCTGGAATGCAAAGGTAACCCGGCTTCTTTTCTCTACCATAAACTGTCATCTTAATTCCCTCTCCCCTGTCTCCTCCACCCTTACCTCCAACACTAAGTGTGAAGAGCTCATGGGTTTCTTTGTCACCAAGATCGAGACCATCTGAACAGCTGCCTCTGCTGCATCTCTCCCTTCCATGAGCCTACCAGGTCAAAGGTCCTCTAAAGCCCTCTCCTGTCCTAGACCTGATTTTGCATCTTTCTTTAGTTTCTGTGCCATCTCTCCTCATGTCCTATCTGAGCTCATCTTGTCCATTAGGTCCACCTCCTGCTCCCTTGACTCTATTCCCACTAAGCTGCTGACCACCCAACTTACCCTCCTGGTCCCTATGTTAGCTGATATTGTTAACAATTTTCTCTCTTCAGGTGCTGTCCATCTCTCCTGTAAAATTGCCATCATCACCCCTCTCCTCAAAAAACTAACCCTTGACCCTACTGTCCTTGCAAACTATTGCCCCATCTCCAACGTCCTTTTCCTCTACAAAGTTTTTCAATGTGTTTTCGCCTCCCAAATCTGTGTCCATCTTTCCCGGAGCTCCATGTTTGACCTCATGGTTCAGCATATCCCTCATTCTATCATTACCATCAAGCTAGGGTACAAACCCTAGTTCAATGAGAAGTGCAGGAGAGCATGGAAGGAGCAGCACCAGGCATATCTAAAAATGAGGTGCCAACCTGGTGAAGCTATAACACAGGACCACTTGCGTGCCAAACAGCGGAAGCAGTATGCAATAGACAGGGTTAAGCGATCCCACAACCAACGGATTAGATCTAAGCTCTGCAGTCCTGCCACATCCAATCGTGAATGGTGGTGGACAATTAAACAACTAACAGGAGGAGGAGACTCCAGAACAACCCCATCCTCAAGGATGAGGGAGCCGAGCACATCAGTGCAAAAAGGCTGAAGCATTTGCAACTATCTTCAGCCAGAAGTGCCAAGTGGATGATCCATTTTGGCCACCTCATGAAGGCCCCAGTATCACAGATCCCAGTCTTCAGATAATTGGATTCACTCCACGTGATAGCAATGACTGAAGAGCTGTGCTGCAGAACTAGACGTGCTCCTAGCCGAGCTGTTCCAGTACAGCTAGAACACTGGCATCTATCCAGGAGTGTGGAAAATTGCCCAGGTATGTCCTGTCCACAAAAAGCTAGACAAATCCATTCTGGCCAATTACTGCCCCATCAGTCTACCCTGGATATCAAGGCAGCATTTGACCAAATGTGGCATCAAGGAGTCCCATTTAAACTGAAGTCAATGGGAATTGGGGGAAAACTTTCCACTAGCTGGAGTCATACCTGGCAGAAAGGAAGATGGCTGTGGTTGTTGCAGGCCAATCATCTCAGCCCCAGGACATCACTGCAGGAGTTCCTCAGGGTAGTGTCCTAGGCCCAATCATCTTCAGCTGCTTCATCAATGACCTTCCCTCCATCATAAGTTCAGAAGTGGGGATGTTCACTGATTGTCCAGTGTTCAGTCCCATTTGTTACGTCTCAGATGCTGAAGTGGTCTGTGCCACATGCAGCAAGATCTGGACAACATTCAGGCTTGTGCTGTTAAGTGGCAAGTGACACTTGGGCCACACAAGTGCCAGGCTGTGACCATCTCCAACAGGAGAGAATCTAACCATCTCCTCTTGACATTCAATAGCATTACCATTGCTGAATCCCAGATCACCAACATCCTGGGGGATTACCATTAAACAGAAACTAAATTGGACCAGCCATATAAATACTGTGATTACAACAGCAGGTCAGAGGCTGGGAGTTCTTCAGTGGGTAACTCACCTCCTGACTCCCCAAAGCCAATTACAAGGGCACAAATCAGGACTGTGATGGAATACTCTCCACTTGCCTGGATGAGTGTAGCTCCAACAACACTCAAGAAGCTCGACACCATTCAGGACAAAACAGTCCACTTGATTGGCATCCCATTCACCACTAGTACTCAGTGGCAGTCATGTGTACCATCTACAAGTTGCACTGCAGCAACTTGTCAAGCCTCCTTCAACAGCAAACCCGCGACCTCTGCCACCTAGAAGAACAAGGGCAGCATTCGCATGGGAACACCATCGCCTGCAAATTCCCCTCCAAGTCACACACCATCCTGACTTGGAACTATATCGCTCTTCCTTCACTGTCGCTGGGTCAAAATTCTGCAACTCCATTCCTAACAGCACTGTGGGTGCACCTACCCCACATGGACTGCAGCAGTTTAAGAAGGTGATTCACCACCACCTTCTCAAGGGGAATAAATGCTGTCCTTGCCAGTGAAGCCCACATCCCAAGAACAAATAATAAATGTCACAAATGACATCCTATGTTACTTTGACCAAGGTAAATTATCTCTCCTCATCCTTCTGGACCTGTCTAAAACCTTTGACACCATCCTCTTCCAACGCCTCTCCACTGTCGTCCAACTGGGTCCGACTGCACTCACCTGGTTCCATTCTTATCTATCTAATCATATCCAGAGTATCTCTTGCAATGGCTTCTCTTCTCACTCTCACACCATTACCTCTGGTGTCCCCAAAGGATCTATCCTTGGTCCCCTCCTATCTCTCATCTGCTGCCCCTCAGCGACATGATCCAAAAGGAAAGCATTCATTTTCACATGTAAGCTGACAACACCCAGCTCAACCTCCCCACCAATGCCCTCGACGACTACTGTCTCTAAATTGTCAGACAGCTGAACCACCATCCAGTACCGGATGAGCAGAAATTTCCTCCAATTAAATTTTGGAAAGATAAAGCCATTGCCTTCAGTCCTCACCACAAACCTGGCTCACTCGCCATCGACACTATCCCTCTCCCTGGCAACTGTCTGAGGCTGAACCAGACTGTTTGCAACCCTGGTGTCAGATTTGACCCCAAGATGAGCTTCCGACCACATATCTGCACCGTCACTAAGTCCGCTTTTTTCCATCTCTGCCCCTGCCTCAGCTCATCTGCTGCTGAAACCCTCATACATGCCTTCATTACCTCTAGACTTGACTATTCCAATACACTCCTGGCTCGTCTTCCACATTTTACCCTCCATAAACTTGAGGTCATCCAAATCTCTGCTGCCCATGGCTTAACTTGCACCAAATCCCATTCACCAGTGCTTGCTGACCTACATTGGCCATCGGTCAAGCAAGGTCTTGATTTTACAATTCTCATCCTTGTTTTTAAATCCTTTCATTGCCTCTCTCCTCATTATCTCTGTAATTTCCTCCAGCTCCACGACCCTTCGAGATATCTGAGCTTATCTAATTCTGGCCTACTATTGGTGGCCTTGCCTTCAGCTGCCTGTGCCCTAAGCTCTAGTATTCCCTGTTTAAACCTCTCTGCTTCTCTACCTCTCTTTCCTCCTTTAAGACACTCCTTAAAACCACTTCGACCATGCTTTTGGCCATCAGCCCTAATATCACCTTATGTGGCTTGGTGTCTACTTTTGCTTTACCACGCTCCTGTGAAATAGCTTGGGACATTTTATTGCGTTAAAGGCACTATATAAATATAAGTACTTTGCATCAGTATTCACCAAAGAGAAGAACTTGGTGGATGATGAGCCTAGGGAAGGGAGTGCAGATAGTCTCAGTCATCTCATTATCAAAAAGGAGGAGGTGTTGGGTGTCTTGCAAAGCATTAAGGTAGATAAGTCCCCAGGGCCTGATGGGATCTACCCTAGAATACTGAGGGAGGCAAGGGAAGAAATTGCTGGGGCCTTGACAGAAATCTTTGCATCCTCATTGGCTACAGGTGAGGTCCCAGAGGACTGGAGAATAGCCAATGTTGTGCCTTTGTTTAAGAAGGGTGGCAAGGATAATCCAGGAAATTATAGGCCGGTGAGCCTTACGTCAGTGGTAGGGAAACTATTAGAGAGGATTATTCGGGACCGGATTTGGAAACATTTGTTTCCATTTGGAAACAAAAGAACTTATTAGCGAGAGACAAAATGGTTTTGTGAAGGGAAGGTTGTGTCTTACTAATTTGATTGAGTTTTTTGAGGAAGTGACGAAGATGATTGATGAAGGAAGGGCAGTGGATGTTATCTATATGGACTTTAGTAAAGCATTTGACAAGGTCCCGCATGGCAGACTGGAACAAAAGGTGAAGTCACACGGGATCAGAGGTGAGCTGGCAAGATGGATACAGAACTGGCTCGGTCATAGAAGACAGAGGGTATCAGTGGATGGGTGTTTTTCTGAATGGAGGGATGTGACTAGTGGTGTTCCACAGGGATCAGTGCTGGGACTTTTGCTGTTTGTAGTATATATAAATGATTTGGAGGAAAATGTAGCTGGTCTGATTAGTAAGTTTGCGGACGACACAAAGGTTGGTGGAGTTGCGGATAATGATGAGGATTGTCAGAGGATACAGCAGGATATAGATCGGTTGGAGACTTGGGCGGAGAAATGGCAGATGGAGTTTAATCCGGACAAATGTGAAGTAATGCATTTTGGAAGGTCTAATGCAGGTGGGAGGTATACAGTAAATGGCAGAACCCTCAGGAGTATTGACAGGCAGAGAGATCTGGGCGTACAGGTCCACAGGTCACTGAAAGTGGCAATGCAGGTGGATAAGGTAGTCAAGAAGGCATATGGCATGCTTGCCTTCATCGGTCGGGGCATAGAGTATAAAAATTGGCAAGTCATGTTGCAGCTGTACAGAACCTTAGTTAGGCCACACTTAGAATATTGCGTGCAATTCTGGTCGCCACACTACCAGAAGGACGTGGAGGCTTTGGAGAGGGTACAGAAGAGGTTTACCAGGATGTTGCCTGGTCTGGAGGGCGTTAGCTATGAGGAGAGGTTGGAAAAACTTGGATTGTTTTCACTTGAACGACGGAGGTGGAGGGGCGACATGAGCCCCGGAAGTGCAGAAGGTGTTAGTTTAGGCAGGCATCAAGAGGGTTGGAGGGCCGAATAGCCTGTTCCTGTGCTGTACTGTTCTTAGTTCTTTGTTATTGATGATGATCTCATGGTACCACTTCAGAGACAGAACAGAGTTCTTCTGGTGTCCTCACCAATATTTATCCTACAAGCAATATCACAAAAAGAAGATTAACTGTTTAATCATTTTCTATTTGTGGGATCTTGTTGTTTTCTCATTTCTTTAAATTCAGCCTTTTGAGGATTTTTTCAATTTTATCAGCCCATTGCAGGTCCCTGGCAGTGGCCTTGGAAGTGGGTGCTGTTGCTGCATGTGACTTGTGCAGCCAACCACAATCCACAATCACACGGCGACCGGCCACTTAAAATATTGGAGATGCAGGGCCCATCCAATTGCATGATGAGGGTGGACTCCAAGGCACCGACGGCGGCGTCATGTGATTGCAACGCAGGTGCTGGCACCCTTTTTACAGCGCTGCCAGCTCTGCTTGTACTGCTGCCTTTCAGGAAGGCAGTGAACCTGGATTGCTGATGGACCCCTGTGCTCTTATTTTGAACTCCTGGATGCCTCTGAACCACTGTTGCTTCTGCCGCTGTAGCTGGAACTCCTGGACCCCCCTGCACCAGGACTGCTGACCAGAAGCGAACTGTGACCATGTCCGAGGAAAGATACCGGGTGGCCCCACGGTTTAGCAAGGCCTCCCAGGAGATTCTCCTCCAGGGTGCAAGGGAAAGGCGGAAGGTCCTCTTTCCAAGAGATGGCAAGAAGAAATCCTCCCTTCTGGCCAAGCAAGCCTATATGGAGATCGCAGAGAAGGTCAGCAGCCGTGAAGTCACCCCACATAACTGGGTCCAGTGTCGCAAGCGGTTCAATGACCACCTTTGCTCTGTCAAGGTGGGTCCTATTTAGCTCTCCCTTCTTTGGAGCTGGCATGTGGCTACGTGGGAGGGAGCACGACAAGGGGAGGGAATGACCATAAAGGCAGTGGCAAGGAAGTTAAACAATACCACATCCTGGCAGATGCATGGCTGCATCTCAGCAACAGGCTGCCTTCTTTCACCGTTCACCCCCATTACGGCCCCTAAGAGCAGACGTGAGGAGGAGCCATTTGGGAGATGCCATCAGGAAATGAGGGGCTGCCACCAATATTCTGTGGTTCTTCCTGCAAAGTTTTACTACGTCCCTCTTTCCACTTACAGGACAAATGGGCCCATAACACCAAGGAAACCTGGCAGAGGGATCCCTGATCTGCGTCCTCTGACGTCTGCTGAGGGGGCCCAGGACAGCTGTGCAATTGTGGATGTTGAGACTGGAGTGTCCATACAAGAGAGTGAGGATTGTGTTCATGTGTCCTCCACCACACTTCTGGAGATCTACATCACGCATGGTTGGTAAGAGGAGATCCACACAATCTAATCCACAAATGTTTGTGTTCTCTCATGCAGATCATCGAATGCCGGAGGCAAGCGCGGTCACTGTGACAGGAGGTCTGCGTCGACCTCTGAGGAGGAAGAGGAGCAGTCAGAGGATGCACTGTCACATCATTCTCTTGCACCTTCCACCAGCGCAGATACTTTCACTTCAGTGGGTATGTGTTCAGGCTTAGGTTCAGGGTCACAAGCTGGTGAGAGAACCATACACATGCCTGAGCAGCTGACGGAGGCTCTGACAGCCGAGGCCACTGACAGTCGGAGGACTGTGGGTTGCCGGGCCCATGCTGAGCCCCAGGCTGATGATGAGCCTCTGGTGTTAACAGCCCAGAGCATGCTGGAATTCCAGAGAGAGGTAAAGCAATGGCTGGCAGAGCTGCCTGAGGCAATACATGGCCATGAGCGGATGATGGAGGAGTCCATCCATGCCATGAGTGCTGCAATTTCTCAGGCATGTGAGCGCATGACTTCCTCCATTGAGAGGTTGGCGACCCTCATGGAAAGCCAGATCCCACAGATGCATGCAGATCTGCACACAGTCGCCTTGGCCATCACTGAACTCAGCAGCGGCTAGGCAAGAGAAGGACAAGGCGCCTGGAGTCTTCACCAGGTCCTCATCCTTCTCTGGTCAGCAGAGAGGTTCAAGTCAGCCTTGAAAGGGAGGAGGAGAGGCTGACCGCCACATCTGGGGGCTCCGCTGAGTGTGAATAGTGGCTCCCCAGCCCTTCCACCAGTGATCCCAGCTCCAGTAGCTGTGACAACTGAGGAGGCTCCTGCACCTATGCAGCCACCCCTCAGCCAGCTGGGGCCCTCCAGGCCTCAGGCAGCCAGAGGGCGTCTGTCAGTCATCCCAGCCTTAGGGGTATCATGATCATCAGCCTGCCTCCATCTCAGCTGACAGAGCAGTGGTCACACTGCATAGCAGCACACAAATACATATAAAGAAGAGGACCTAGATGCACTTGGGACTTCAAGGGTGTATTCAATTTGTCATTTTTATTGTTTTGTGCAATTGGTGTCATAAATAGAGTTCACATTCATTGTTGTAAAATGCTCATTCTTTCATGCCTGAATTGTGAGATGCTGCCTTCACCCTTGCTCCCTCAATGGCCTGCCAGTGTAGACACAGGCTGCCTTTGGTAAGTATCTCTGATGTACCAGAGCACATGGTGAAGCTGGGCGCTAGGCATGGAATCGAGATAGAAAGGAGGCGACAAACTGAATACAGTGAGGTGAGTCTTTATTGAGTTCACTTTGAGAGGCGGGGAAGCATGAGTTTGTCTCTTGCCTCCCTTGCCTGTCTCTCAATGTACCTGGCCTCTGGTGCAAGGGGTTTAATATCCAGCACTGCCTGCTAAGTAGCCTCCTCCACAGCCTCCTCATTGGTTGAGTACTGGTGGTCAATCTTGTCCTCTTCATACAAGGACTCCCCCCTCTGCAGTGCTAGATTATGCAGAGCATAGCAGACCACCACAATACGGGAGACCCTCCTTGGGCCATACTGCACGGCTCCACCGGATTGATTGAGGCACCAGAATCTCATCTTCAGCAGCCCGATGGCCTGCTCGATGGTCGCTCGGGTGGCGCCATGGCAAGTGTTTTACCTCTCCTCTGCTGCATTGCGAGGGTCCTCACAGACGTGAGTAGCCATGTCTTCAATGGGTAGCCCTTGTCCCCAAGAATCCATCCCTGAAGGCAAGTGGGGGGCCTGAAAAGCTGTGGCACCTGGGACTGTCAAATTATGTAGTCATTGTGGCCTCTTCCTGGGAAGCGGGCACACACCTGCAGGAAATGCTTTCGGAGGTCACCAAACAGTTGAACATTGATTGAATAGAAGCCCTTCCTGTCAATGAAGGTGGCTGGCTGCTCCGTGGGATCCTTGATGGACGCATGCATGCAGTTGATGAAACGTTGCACCTGGGGGAAGCCGATGGATCTCTCCGCCTGATTGTCATGGTTGATCCGGTAATGCACATCGTCGCTGGCTCTATTGAACATGGCATTGGTCAGCTCCTTGGTGCAGCGGTGGCTGCTGTCTGGGAGATCTCACATATGTCCATGGTGGATTCCTGGCAAGAGTAAAACGTGTGAAACTTCAGCGGCACAATGATCTTCAGGGCCGGGGGCATTGGCTGTCCATCAAAGCCCATGGGTCGCAACTTGTCCTGCAGCAGAGTGCATAAGTCAGTGACAACCTGTCTGATGAGCTGCAGTCTTCGCTATCACTGCCGTTTGGACATTTAGTGGTAGTTGGGTTGAGTCTGGTACAATCTTTGGTGCAGGTAGGCCTTCTTGGCGTGGCTGGCTGCTGCCACTCTCTTCTTGGAGCTTCACGGGCAGGTGCAGTTACATCCTGGCCCTCCCTCCCTCTGAGCAACTGCTGCCTGACATGGGGTGTCCACAAAGACGGGGTGTATGAGACCCATGCCAGCTGGTCAGTATCCCTCCAGCGCATTGTCCTTGCAGAGACGAACTTGCCTTGGAACCTTTCCCTTTACTACTCTGCTCGGAGTATGTGCTAATGCCCCTCAGTACCCACCCTTGCAGAAAGCCCAGCACTCGAGATACAGCCCACCGAACCCTTGCACCTGATACTAGGCTCACCGGTCCCTTGCACCCAAGGGACCGTTGTACCAGAGATATAGCCTACCGACTCCTTGCACCCCATACTATACCCACCAACTCTTGTACCCTACAACGATTTCCCCCCTGTGCAGAGTGACCAGCACTGCAGGCTGACAGTGGCCTCCACTCCCCCCTCTTTCTTTATCTACTGCTTCGCATGGCTGCCTTCCTGTGGTGCCGCCACCTTTAAGCAGCCGGGGATTTGAAGGCACGTGATTCCACACACCAAATTTAAAACCCAACCCCGTCCACATAAATTTGTGATCACTTCAATGCAAATGTATTACAACTAGTTCTTCTGCAATTTAAATATAGAGCTGCTGCGTCAGGGTGGCAACACTGCCTTGGAGCTTTCTCATCACTGACAAAATCCGGAACCGACGTCAGAATGTTGGGTTTCTGGGTGAGCACACCCATCACTATTATTCAGCTCCCTATGCCTGCACTCCCGCTCCTGCTGGCTGGACAAAATCCAACCCAAAGAAAGTTGTGGCTCCCTATCTCAGACTTCTAACCCTTCACACCCCCCTTCCACTGCACGCAAGACCCTCCCAAGACACTCCCTCCCTGCCTCTGATCTGGAAATCTTCACCTATTCTGCCATCCTGCACCCTCTTCATGCTTGTTCTGGGTGGCAAATAATTTGTCTGGGAGCATTTCCTTTGTTTTTGTACTCTAACCTCTATTTATAAATCCAACGATCCTGTTTGCCTTATTAACAACCTTTTCAACTGTCCTGCCACCTTCAACCTTACTAGAATGCTTAACTATCTTACAGTTCTGATGAGGGCTGCACACCCAAAACATTAACTTATCTTCTGTCCATGCAGATGCTAAGTGACCAGTTGTGCATTCAGGCAATTCTTTGCTTTTATTTCAGATTTGCTGCATTTGCTCCTTTTTTATATTTCTTTGTTCATTCTAAGGATGTAGGCGTTGCTGGCAAGGCCAGCATTTATTGCCCATCATTGAGTGGCTTTTCATCAGAACATGATGAAAGGTCACTGACCTGAAACATTAACTCTGCCTTTCTCTCCACAGATGCTGCCAGACCTGCTGAGTATTTCCAGCACTTTCTGTTTTTATTTCAGATTTCCAGAATCCGCCGTATTTTGCTTTTATTATTGAGTGGCTTGATAGGCCAACTCAAAGGACAGTTAAGAATCAGCCACGTTGGGGTAGAAGTCGAGTCACATATAGGCCAGAGCAGTAAGGTGCTATATTTTCGTCTCTGTTTTTTTCTCATCTTAAAAGGCCAGTGGTTATGGTGGCTCATTGCTGGGTCGGTGCTAGTGTGTTGACTTTTGATTGTACTGCATGCTCCAGGAATTGATGATTAACCTTCAGGATATGACTGCGAGCAAGAGGAAAGTAAATTCATAGGGCCATTAAAAAATTTATTTTTTTTCATTTTTTTTGAACATTTTCATTTATTAGTTTTAAAAATATACATGGGTGAGAAAGGTGGTTTGACAGTCAAGAATCATCTAATCGAGTAACGAAAGGTCTATTTGCTTTCAAATTGGCGTGGGAAGGTGGACATGTTGGGCAACCAGTGGTGGGTGCAAATCAGATAGAGGTGATGTAATGGAGCCTCCTCCAATCTGAAGCAAAATACTGCGGATGCTGAAAATCTGAAATTAAAACAGGAAATGCTGGAAATACCCGGCAGGTCAGGCAGCATCTGTGGAGAGAAAAGCAGACTTAACGTTTCAGGTCAGTGACCCTTCAGTGAAACATTAACTCTCTGTTTCTCTTTCTTCCAATCAGGCCTGGGAACTCTAGGGATGGGTGCTGCCTGTCAAATCACTGACCAGGATTAGGGCCTTTATCTCACAGGGTTCCATGAGAGACCATGGTTTCTGTAGCATCAGTTCAGCAACTTTTAACCTCTGCATTCATTGTTGATATCCAGAAAGTTAAAAGTAACGCCAGATGAATAATTGAACGATGCCAGGCCCTGAGAGTTCAACTTTGACCACACATGAAGACTCACAAAACTCTGTAAGTGTCCTTAGCTTTCTAACATTTCTGCTCTAATTTTCTCCTCTGCTTCTGAAGGTGCAAACCCTTGCTGGGATCTATTCTAAAGCTGCATCACCCAAGTTGCCAGACTGTTCAATTGCGGAGCATATCGCTGCCTAGCCCAGCATACATGTGCGCACACATGCACACACTCAAATACACATACAGACATGCATACACAGGCACACATACACACACAAAGGCACACACACACACATACATGCGTATATACACGTCTGTGTGCACATAAATAGGGACATGTGTACACACAAGCACATACGCAAATGCATGCCCAGATAGGCACCACTGACTACAACTCTGGGAAATGTCTATCTCTTGAATCACTCTGATTTAGCATAGTTGAGCTGGAGCACGAGTTGGAGACATTCCAACAAGTAAGGAACACGAGAGGAATTTCTGGATAGCTTACTCCAAAACAGAGTCACACCACCTAGAGAGATGCAGGTACAGGTAGAAGAGCATGTGACTGAGAGTCAGCAGAGTAAATGGTAGTTAGTGGAGGCAAAGGAAGAGGAAGCACAGAATAGGTACTTGCCATCTACATGGATAAGGAAGAAGACTTTGGGGTGGATGGCCAGAATGTTAACTGAAGCACCATGGAACAGGAAACAGTCCAAAGGGGTGAAAACAGCAGAATAGGAAGATGCAGTTACAGGACATTGAATAATTAGGAGGATAGACAGTATTCTCTGTAGTTGCGATCAAGAATCCAAGATGGTGTGCAGCCTACCTGGTGTCAGGGTAAGGAATGCCTCAAATTAGTTGGAAAGGTACTTGGCGGCACAGTGGCGCAGTGGTTAGCACCGCAGCCTCACAGCTCCAGGGACCCGGGTTCGATTCCGGGTACTGCCTGTGTGGAGTTTGCAAGTTCTCCCTGTGCCTGCGTGGGTTTTCTCCGGGTGCTCCGGTTTCTTCCCACAAGCCAAAAGACTTGCAGGTTGATAGGTAAATTGGCCATTATAAATTGTCACTAGTATAGGTAGGTGGTAGGGAAATATAGGGACAGGTGGGGATGTTTGGTAGGAATATGGGATTAGTGTAGGATTAGTATAAATGGGTGGTTGATGTTCGGCACAGACTCGGTGGGCCGAAGGGCCTGTTTCAGTGCTGTATCTCTAATCTAAAAAATCTAATCTAATCTTGGAAAGGGAGGTGAAAGAACCAGTTGTTGTGATCCACTTTGGAACTGACGACATAGGGAAAAACAGGGAGGTGTTTGTGTTGATGGAGTATCAGGAGCTAGGCGCTAAATTAAAAAACAGGATTTCGAGGGGGGTAGTCTCAGGATTACTACCCGAGCAACATGCTAACTGGAAAAGGGACAAACAGATCAAGAAAGTAAATACACGGCTCAAAGTCTGGTGTGGAAGGACGAGACATGGAAACCTCGACTTGGAGAGGTAGAGGCTGTACCGCTGGTATGGGCTGAACCTGAACCAGGCTCGGACAGAAAGCTTAAATAGGAAAGGACTTTAAACCAATAAAGAGAGGGGAATGTTTGCGTACAAGTAATAATAAACTAATGCTAAGAATAAATACGAACATATGAATTAGGAGCAGGAGTAGGCCACTCGGCCCTTGGAGCCTGCTCCACCATTCAATAAGTTCATGGTTGAACTGATTTCTCCACACTTGGGTGCCACAGTGGCTCAGTGGCTAGCACCGCAGCCTCACAGCTCCAGCGACCCGGTATCAGTTCTGGGTACTGTCTGTGTGGAGTTTGCAAGTTCTCCCTGTGACTGTGTGGGTTTCCTCCCACATGCTAAAGACTTGTGGGTTGATTGGTAAATTGGCCATTGTAAAAATTGTCCCTAGTATAGGTAGGTGGTAGGAGAATTGTGGGGATGTGAGAGGGAAAATGGGATTAATGTAGAATTAGTATAAATGGGTGGTTGATGGTTGGGGCAGACTTAATGGGCCGAAGGGTCTGTTTTGTTGTTGTATCTCTCTATGACATTTCCACCTACCCCCGATAACCTTCCACCCCCTTGAATAGAACTGATGAAAGGTCACATCTGAAATGTTAATTCTGCTTCTCTCTCCACAGACACTGCCTGACCTGCTGAGTATTTCCGGCACTTTTTGTTTTTGTTTCAGATTTCCATCATCTGCAGTATTTTGCTTTTATTTTAGGGTTGGAATTAAAATGGCCCAGGCATCAGTCTGAGCTCACCATGTGAACATCCGTTCTTCCCTGCACCCTGCTTGCGCCAAATGCACTCTGAGTTACAATCGATGATAAAAGAGAGTCAGGATAAATTTAGGAAAGGTAAGTCATGTCTGAAAAAAACTATTTGCATTTTTTTGAAGTGTTGACTAACATGGTGGACAGAGGAGTATCTATATGCATTTTCAGAAGGCATTCAGTAAGGTTCTGCACAAGGGATTATGAGCAAAAATGAAATGTAAAATTATAGGTAGCCTTGTAATGTAGGTTGATATTTGGTTGAGAAATGAGAATCAGAGAATAGAAATAAAGGGAAGGTACACTGCTTGGTGGGAGGTGGCCACACTGTATTAGTCTCAACACTAAGTTTGTAGTTTCTCTTTTTCTGATCTCATGGAGTGTGCAGTTATTATGAGAGGAGGCTCTTGGAGATGTATGGTAGTCTCCACACTGGCTGAAGCTCATTTCTGCGCTGACCATGGCTTTGATGATATCTTGTATGCCTATCCACTTCCTTTCGACAAGGTGGATGCCTGCACTGAACTGGCAGAATACCTGGAGATGTTCCATGTGCCGGTTGACAGCGAGGTGGCCCTGGCGGAGCTCACGAAGAGGTGGGAGGGGTGAGAGGTGGGAAGTCATGGCTGGTGTGGCTGAAGGTGGACTGCAGCAATGGAAGAGGTAAAATGGCTTGGGATGTTACATGTACTGTGAAAGAAAGTAAGATGGAAAGAAAGAAATGGGTAATGTGGCAGCCAATTTGTGCACAGCCAGGTCCCACCATGAGATAATGGCCATATAATGTGTTTCTTTTATGGTGTTGGTTGAGGGATAAATATTTGCCAGGACATTGGGGAGAAAACCCCTGCTCTTCTTCAAATAATGCCGTGGAATCTTCTACATCTACATGATATCCATGGCCTTGCCCCTTCCTACCTCTGTAAATCTCCAGTCTCACAAGCCTCTGAGATATCTGCGCTCCCCTAATTCTGGCCTTTTGAACATCTCCAATTTTAATTGCTCCACCAATAGAGCCCATGCCTTCAGCTGCCAAGACCCTGAGCTCTGGAATTTTCTCCCTGAATTGCTCTGCCTCCCTACCTCTTTTTCCTCCTTTAATAAGATGCTCCTTAAAACCTACCTCTTTGACCAAGCTTTTGGTCTGTTGCCCTATTATCTCCTTATATGGCTTGGTGTCAAATTTTGCTTTATAATGCTCCTGTGAAGCACCTTGGAACATTTTATTACATTAAAGGTACTATATAAATACAAGTAGTTGTTGTTGAAAAGGCAGATGGGACCTTGGTTTAACATCTCATCTGAAGGACACACCTCCGATAGTTCAGGATTCTCTCAGTGCTCCGCTGGAGTGTCAGCCTGGATTATGTGTTCAAGGGCAATTAGGGATGGGCAGTAAATGCTGTCCTAGCCAGCAATGTTCACATCCCATGAACAAATAAAAAAAGACTCTAGTGTGAATCCACAACTTTCTGACTCAGGCGAGAGTGCTACCTCTGAAGCACAGCTGACACCAGCAGCACAGTAGTTGTGCTCCTGAGCCACATGGATCAAAAGGTCCCAGGTTCAATTCCTGGTCTGTGTTACGTGAGCTGTTCTGTACAATTTGGGGTGTTTCTGGTGGAGAAGTGAAGACTGAATTTTCTCGTTTGTAAGTCTCTGGAATCTGCTGTGCAGAAGAGGCCACATTATCCAAAGAAGAGAAAATCAACAGGAAATGGGTTCTTTTTTTCTAAAGATAGAATTGCATTGGAATCAGGGTAATAGAGGTGTAGGATTCCATGGGATTCCAAGGGACAGTCAGGGTACTAGACTGATGGGTTTTCATGTGAGAATTTGGGCACTGGAGCAATGAGGTTTTGATGGGAAAGCTGGGGTGTTATGGTACTAAGCCTTGGCTCAGTGGTAGCACTCTAATCTCCACATTAGAAGGTAGTGCATTCAAGCCATACTCTGGAGACTTGAGTATATAATTCAGGCTCATACATCAGTGCAGTACTGAGGGAGTTTCTGTCTTTCAGATGAGACATTAAACTGATGCTCCATCTTTCCCCTCAGATGGATATAATATTCCATGGCACTATTAGATGAATAGTGGAATTGTCTTGAACAACAGTAGCTCTCAACCAACATCGCTAAAACAGATTACCTGGTTATTATTACGTTGTTGTTTGTGGGACATAAAGTACACAAATTGGCTGCTGCTTTTCTCTACATTACAACAATGATTACACTTCAAAAGGTAATTCATTGGCTTTGAAGTTCTTTAAGATATTGTGCCAGAAAAATACAAGTATCTCTAAAAGGGAAGAACAAACTAAAGTGAGACTCCATGGTTGAATAAAGACATAAGGGAATAATTGAAGGTTAGGAAAGAGAATACAAAGAGATTAGGAGAGAAGTTCAAAAAAAATTAGGAAGGCAAAGGAGAACTATGAAGTTTTATTATCAAGGAACATAAAATAAAATAGTAAAATATTTTACAGGCACATCAATAAAAAAGGAAGACTGGGATGGGTATAGGATTATTGAAGGTCCTGCCCATTTCCCACACCTGTACCCTCACCCCTTTCCCTCCCTCCCAGAACCGCGACAGGGTTCCCCTTGTCCTCACTTTCCACCCACCAGCCTCGAAATCTAAAGGGTCATCCTCCACCACTTCTGCCACGTCCAGCATGATGCCACTACCAAATGCATCTTCTCCTCCCCTGTCAGCATTCTGAAGGGATCGTTCCCTCCGTGACACCCTGGTCCACTCCTCCATTACCCCCAACACCTCATCCTCTTCCCATAGCACCTTCCCGTGCAATCGCAGGAGGTGTAACACCTGCCCTTTTACCTTCTTTCTCCTCACTATTCAAGGCCCAAACACTCCTTTCAGGTGAAGTAGCAATTTACTTGTACTTCTTTCAATTTAGTATACTACATTCGCTGCTCACAATGTGGTCTCCTCTACACTGGGGAGACCAAACACAGCTTGGGTGACCGCTTTGCGGAACACCTACGCTCAATCCGAAAGCATGACTCTGAGTTTCCGGTTGCTTGCCATTTCAACACCCACCCCCCCTGCTCTCATGCCCACATATCTGTCCTGAGCTTGCTGCAGTGTTCCAGTGAACATCAACGCAAGCTCGAAGAACAGCATCTCATTTACCGATTAGGCACGCTACAGCCTGCCGGAATGAACATGGAGTTCAATAATTTCAGAGCTTGACGGGCCCCCTTTTTATTTTCAGTTATTTTTTCCTTTTTAATTATTTATTATTTTTTATTTGTTTATGTTATTTTACTTTGTCTCATCATTCATTTTTTTTTACCATGTGCCTGCCCACTGTTTTTTTCATGTTTGTGCTTTAGGCCAAGGCTGTTCATTTTTCTGTCAATTAACACCCTCTCTGCACTAACGCTTTGTCTTTCACACACCATTAACACCTGAAAGACACCATTCACATACCGTTTGCCTTTGCTCCATGACCTTCTGGTCAGTTATTCTCTGTGACCCTGTCCTATCAACACCTTGCCTTTTGTTATCTCTTGCCCCACCCCCACTTTATTTTCTTAAAATCTTTTACATTTCTAATATTTGCCAGTTCTGATGAAAGGTCACTGACCTGAAACATTAACTCTGCTTCTCTCTCCACAGATGCAGCCAGACATGCTGAATAGTTCCAGCATTTCTTGTTTTTATTACAGATTTCCAGCATCTGCAATATTTTGCTTTTATTAACGGATATGGTGGATTCTCCCGTTGCTTTGACGGATGAGTGTTCAGAAAGGAGACTGGTTGTTCAGCATCTAGTTTTGTGTCACCTCATTTGTGATCTTAAACCAAATCTTCATTTGCAGATCTGATTGCAAATACTACATATGAAGTCACTGTTGGAGAGGTGAGTGAAGGCACTGGCTTTGTGGCATGCTCGCTTGTCCTGTAGGGTCCTGACTCTGCTCTCCTCAAATGTTGAGATTGGGATATACCACAAGTAACATTAGAGAAATGGCAGAAATATTAATTATTTCACTTTGGTATTTACCAGGGAGATAGAACAGGTAGACAACACAATGAAAGACGGATGAGTAATGGGATCAGTGCATTTAAAATAAATAAGAAGATGTATTCAATAAACTAATCAGATTCAAAAGAGGATAGAGCCCCTGGTCCAGATGGATTGCATTCATGCATTTTAAAAGAATCTAAGGAAGATACAGCAGAGGCATTCTTACACATATTTAATAATTCATTAGAAAAAGGTGTGCCAGAGGACTGGCGGATAGCTAACTTAATTCCTATATTTAAGAAGGGGGACAGAACATGCCCAGGGAATTATAGAGCACTCAGCTTAACATCAGTGGTAGGAAAAATAATGGAATCCCTATATAGAAGAGAACAGAAGAACATCTAGAAAAGAAAAAATATAATAATGAATGGTCAGCATGGATTTCAAAAGGGAAAATCTTGCTTGACCAACCTTATTGAATTTTTTTGAGGAGGTAATAAAGAGTCGACAATGATAATGTAGTAAATGTAATTTATTTGGACTTCGAAAAGGCCTTTGATAAGCTTCCCCAGAATAGACTAATGATAAGGTCAGAGAATGCGGAGTCAAGGGAAAAGTGGCACAATGGATTGCTAGCTGGCTTCAAGACGGAAAGCAGCGAATGGGAATATAGGGTAGTTATTCAGAGTGGCAGAAGGTAGGAAGTGGTGTTCCACAAGGACCAGTGCTGGGACCACTGCTGTTTACAATTTACATTAATGATTTGGATTTTGGAATCAAAAACACAATTTCTATATTTGTAGATGACACCAAATTAGGGGAAATAGTCACTATGGAGGAGGACTGCAACAAATTACAGGACATTAATAAACTTGCAGAATGGGCAAATAATTGACAAATATTCAACACAGATAAATGTGAGGTAGTACATTCTGGTAGGAAGAATAGGGAGGTTATTTATTACTTGGAAGGTGCGAGTTTAGATGAGGTAGTGGAACAAAGGAATTTCGGAGTACAAATGTACCAGTCACTAAAAGTTGCGCCATCGGTTAGCAAGGCTATAAAAAAAAAAGCAGACCAGGCACACGGCTTTATTTCTAGAGGGGTAGAATTGAAAGGTAGGAAAGTTATGCTAAACCTGCATCGAACCTTGGTTAGATCACACTTAAGAGTACTGCATGCAGTTCTGATCACCGTATTATAGAAAGGATATGGAGGCACTGGAGAGGGTGAGAGAAGATTTACAAGGATGACACCAGAAATATCGGGGTAAACATATCAGGAAAAGGTAAACAGACTGGGTTTATTTTCTCTTGAAAAAAGAAGGCTGAGGGGGTGACCCGATAGAGGTTTTTAAAATTATGAAAGGTTTTGTTATAGTGGATACAGAGACAATATTTCCACTTGTGAGGAACAGCATAACTAGAGGCCATCAATATAAGATAGTCGCCAAGAAATCCAATAGGGAATTCAGAAGAAACCAAAAAGTGGTGAGAATGTGGAACTCACTACCACAGGGAATGGTTGAAGCAAATAGTATAGATGCATTTAAGGGGAGGCTAGACAAACATAAGAGGGAGAAGGGAATAGAGGGTTAAGATGATAGATTTAGATGAGGAAAGATGGGAGGAGGCTTGAGTGGAGCATAAACGCTAGCATGGACTGGTTGGGCTGAATGGCCTATTTCTGTGCCATATATTCTACTGCAGATGGGGCTTGTCAGCCTTGGTCGGCAGCCTGCCGAGGAGAAGGAAATCTTTGATTTTAAACCTCCAGCTAAGGACCAAATAGTAAAGTCTTCATCGACTGACAGGGCGGAAGTACACAGACAGTGACAACATACTGAATGGCAATGTAGAAAGACCAGATGAAACTTTCCAGCTTGCTTAGCAGCTCATCTAGGAGAAGGACAACTCCAAAATTAAAACCTGCATCCTTTCAGCTGCTGCACTTGTGGCACACATTTCACCAGTGAAGCATGAACTGCCTCGGACGAAAGAGTGGGAGTGGCTCAGCACAAATTTCACCGACTTAAATATAATCAATGTGCAGGTTGTTCAGCAATCATTGTAAATCAACGAACATATCAGACGGTGGTGATGGGGAAATGGCAATGGGGCCAAATAGAAGATGCTACTGTCAGTCTTCAGGAAGTGTATCCATCTGCAGCTACTGGCTACCCGCATTACGGAAATGGAGCTGTGGGTGGATTCACTGTGGAGCATCCATGATGCTGAAGATGTCGTGGATAGCACGTTTAGTGAGATGGTCACACCGCAAGTAAGGGCTGCACAGGCAGAAAAGGGATGGGTGACCACCATGCGGAGTAGTAGGTGCAGGCAGGTAGTGCAGGAGTCCCCTGTGGCCATCCCCCTCTCAAACAGATGTATCACTTTGAATACTGTTGGGGGGGATGGCATCCTAGGGGAAAGCAGCAACAGCCAAGTTCATGGCACCACGGATGCCTCTGCTGTACAGGAGGGGAGGGAAAAGACTAGGAGAGCCATAGTGATAGGAGATTCAGTTGTAAGGGGAGCAGACAGGCTGCAAACGAGACTCCAGGATGGTATGTTGCCTCCCTGGTGCTAGGGTCAATGATGTCTCGGAGCGGCTGCAGGACATTCTGAAGGGGGAGGGTGAGCAGCCAGTGGTCGTGGTACATGTCGGTACCAACGACATAGGTAAAAAAAGGGATGAGGTCCTGCAAGATGAATTTAAGGAGTTAGGAGCTAAATTAAAAAGCAGGACCTCAAAGGTAGTAATCTCTGGATTACCTCCTGTGCCATGTGTTAGTGAATATAGGAACAGGAGGATAGGTTAGATGAATGCGTGGCTGGAGAAATGGTGCAGGAGGGAGGGATTTAGATTCCTGGGATATCGGGACCAGTTCTGGGGAAGGTGGGACCTGTACAAGCGGACGGGTTACACCCAGGCAGGACTGGAACCGATGTCCTCACAGGGGTGTTTGCTAGTGCTGTTGGGGAGGATTTAAACTAGAATGGCAGAGGCTTGGGAACCTGAGTGGGGAGACTGAGGAGGAGTAACAAGGATAGAAATGAAAAACAAGAAACACAAAAGCAAAAGTTGAAGGCATAGAAATCAAGGGCAAGAAACAAATAGGGCCATAGTGCAAAATAATGCTGAGATGACTTCTTTCTTCTTTGGCCTCCTTGTCTTGAGAGACAATGGGTAAGCGCATGGAGGTGGTCAGTGGTTTGTGAAGCAGCGCCTGGAGTGGTTATAAAGGCCAATTCTAGAGTGACAGGCTCTTCCACAGGTGCTGCAGGTAAAACTGGTTGTCGGGTCTGTTACACAGTTGGCTCTCCCCTTGCACGTCTGTCTTTTTTCCTGCCAACTGCTAAGTCTCTTCGACTCGCCACACTTTAGCCCCACCTTTATGGCTGCCCACCAGCTCTGACTCCGACGACTTGTGATCAATGTCACAGGACTTCATGTCATATTTGCAGACGTCTTTAAAGTGGAGACATGGATGGCCGGTGGGTCTGATACCAGTGATGAGCTCGCTGTACAATGCATCCTTGGGGATCCTGCCATCTTCCATGCGGCTCACATGGCCAAGCCATCTCAAGCGCCGCTGGCTCAGTAGGGTGTATATGCTGGGGATGTTGGCCGCCTCAAGGACTTCTGTGTTGGAGATATGGTCCTGCCACCTGATGACAAGAATTCTCCGGAGGCAGCGAAGATGGAATGAATTGAGACGTTGCTCTTGGCTGACATACGTTGCCCAGGCCTCGCTGCCGTAGCTTTCGTTGCTTTCATTGATCTCACCAAAGCCTTAGACCGCATCAGCAGATGTGGTTTCTTCAGACTACTGGAAAAGATCGGATGTCCACCAAAGCTACTAAGTATCATCACCTCATTCCATGACAATATGAAAGGCACAATTCAGCATAGCGGCGCCTCATCAGTCCCCTTTCCTATCCTGAGTGGCGTGAAACAGGGCTGTGTTCTCGCACCTACACTGTTTGGGATCTTCTTCTCCCTGCTGCTCTCACATGCATTCAAGTCTTCAGAAGAAGGAATTTTCCTCCACACAAGATCAGGTGGCAGGTTGTTCAACCTTACCCGTCTAAGAGCGAAGACCAAAGTACGGAAAGTCCTCATCAGGGAACTCCTCTTTGCTGACGATGCTGCATTAACATCTCACACTGAAGAGTGTCTGCAGAGACTCATTGACAGGATTGTGGCTGCCTGCAACAAATTTGGCCTAACCATCAGCCTCAAGAAAACGAACATCATGGGACAGGACGTCAGAAATGCTCCATCCATCAATATCGGTGACCACGCTCTGGAATTGGTTCAAGAGTTCACCTACCTAGACTCAACTATCGCCAGTAACCTGTCTCTCGATGCAGAAATCAACAAGCGCATGGGAAAGGCTGCCACTGCTATGTCCAGACTGGCCAAGAGAGTGTGGGAAAATGGCGCACTGACGTGGAACACAAAAGTCTGAGTGTATCTAGCCTATGTCCTCAGTACCTTGCTCTATGGTAGCGAGGCCTGGACAATGTATGTCAGCCAAGAGTGACGTCTCAATTCTAAGATGACTAAGAATCTTAAAAAGACAAGCCTAAAGGCATTGTGTCTCAATGCGCGGAGTATTCGCAATAAGGTAGGCGAATTAACCATGCAAATCGATGTAAATGGATACAATATAATTGAGATTACGGAGACATGGCTGCAGGGTGACCAAGGATGGGAATGGAACATCCAGGCGTATTCAATATTTAGGAAGGACAGGCAAAAAGGGAAAGGAGGTGGAGTCGCATTGTTAGTAAAAGAAGAAATCAGTACAATAGTGAGGAAGGATATTAGCTCAGAGAATCCTGATGTGGAATCTGTATGGGTGGAACTAAGAAACACCAAGGGGCAGAAAACATTGATGGGGGTTGTATATAGACCCCCAAACAGCAGTGATGATGTAGAGGATGGCATTAAGCAAGAAATTAGAGACAAATGCAATAAGGGTGCAGCCGTAATTATGGGTGATTTTAATCTACATATAGATTGGGCAAACCAAATTAGCAATAATACTGTAGAGGAGGAATTCCTGGAGTGCGTACATGGTGGTTTATTGGACCAATATGTTGAGGAACCAACTAGAGAACAGGCCATCCTAGACTGGGTATTGTGTAATGAGAAAGGATTAGTTAACAATCTTGTTGTGCGGGGTCCCTTGGGGAAGACCGACCATAACATGATAGAATTCTTCATTAAGATGGAGAGTGAGAGAGTTGATCCTGAATCTAAATAAAGGAAACTATGAAGGTATGAGACGCAAGATGGCTATGATAGATTGGGGAACATTACTTAAAGGGTTGACAGTGGATAGGCAATGGCTAGCATTTAAAGAGTGCTTGGATGAATTACAACAATTCATTCCTGTCTGGTGCAAAAATAAAACAGGAAGGGTGGTTCAACAGTGGCTGACAAAAGAAGTTAGGGATAGTGAAATAAAAACAAGAAATGCTGGAATCACTCAGCAGGTCTGGCAGCATCTGTGGAAAGAGAAGCATTGTGTCAGCCTGCTCCTGTCCCACTGAACTTATTTCTTCCTATCTAGACTCTATCTTTTCTCCGCTGGTCCAGTCTCTTCCCACCTACATCCGTGACTCTTCTGACACCCTACATCATTTTGACAATTTCCAGTTTCCTGGTCCCAACCGCCTCCTCTTCATTATGGACGTCCAATCGCTCTACACCTCCATCCCCCACCAGGATGGTTTGAGGGCTCTCCGCTGCTTCCTGGAACAGAGGCCCAACCAGTCCCCTTCCACCACCACCCTCCTCCGCCTGGCTGAACTTGTTCTCACATTGAACAACTTCTCCATGCACTTCCTTCAAGTAAAAGGTGTCGCTATGGGTACCCGCATGGGTCCTAGTTATGCCTGTCTCTTTGTAGGATATGTCGAGCATTCTTTGTTCCAGTCCTACTCAGGACCCTCCCCCAACTCTTTTTCCGGTACATTGATGACTGTATCGGTGCCGTTTCCTGCTCCCGCCCCGAACTGGAAAACTTTATCAACTTTGCTTCCAATTTCCACCCTTCTCTCACCTTTACATGGTCCATCTCTGACACTTCCCTTCCCTTCCTCGACTTCTCTGTCTCCATCTCTGGGGATAGGTTGTCTACTAATATCCATTATAAGCCCATCGACTCCCACAGCTATCTCGACTACACTTCTTCACACCCTACCTCCTGTAAGGACTCCATTCCATTCTCCCAGTTTCTCCGTCTCCGACGCATCTGCTCTGATGATGCTACTTTCCATGACGGTGCTTCTGATATGACCTTTTTCCTCAACCGAGGATTTCCCCCCACTGTGGTTGACAGGGCCCTCAACCGTGTCCGACCCATTCCCCGTACCTCTACCCTCACCCCTTCCCCTCCCTACCAGAACCGTGACAGGGTTCCCTTTGTCCTCACTTTTCACTCCACCAGCCTCCATATCCAAAGGATCATCCTCCGCTATTTCCGCCACCTCCAGCGTGATGCCACTACCAGTCGCATCTTCCCCTCCCTTCCCCTGTCAGCATTCCGAAGGGATCGTTCCCTCTGCGACACCCTGGTCCACTCCTCCATTACCCCCACCACCTCGTCCCCGTCCCAGGGCACCTTCCCCTGCAATCGCAGGAGGTGTAATACCTGCCCATTTACCTCCTCTCTCCTCTATCCCAGGCCCCAAACACTCCTTTCAGGTGAAGCAGCGATTTACTTGTACTTCTTTCAATGTAGTATACTGTATTCGCTGCTCACAGTGTGGTCTCCTCTACATTGGGGAGACTAAGCGCAGACTGGGTGACCGCTTTGCGGAACATCTCCGCTCAGTCCGCAAGCAGGACCCTGAGCTTCCGGTTGCTTGCCATTTCAACACTCCTACCTGCTCTCATGCTCACATCTCTGTCCTGGGATTGCTGCAGTGTTCCAGTGAACATCAACGCAAGCTCGAGGAACAGCATCTCATTTACCGATTAGGCACGCGACAGCCTGCCGGACTGTACATTGAGTTCAATAATTTCAGAGCATGACAGCCCCCCATTTTACTTTCATTTTTAGTTATTTTTTCTTCCTTTTTTTTAACATCTTTTTAACATTTTTTACAATCTTTTTTTTGCATTTATTTCATTTCATCTTTGTTTGTTCAGTTTGCTTACCCATTGTTTTTTTTCAGGTTTGCACTTGCTGCTGTTCAATATTCAGTGTATTTACACCTAATCTGTACTAATGCTTTGTCTTTCAACACACCATTAACATATTGTTTGCCTTTGCTCCGTGACCTTTTGGTCAGCTATGTGGCCTGGTCCAATCTAGATCTCCTTTGTTATCTCTTGCCCCACCCCCACCTCACTTGCTTATAACCTGTGACTTTTCTAATATTTGTCAGTTCCGATGAAGGGTCACTGACCCGAAACATTAACTCTGCTTCTCTTTCCACAGATGCTGCCAGACCTGCTGAGTGATTCCAGCATTTCTTGTTTTTATTTCAGATTTCCAGCATCTGCAGTATTTTGCTTTTATTTTAAGTTAGGGATAGTATTAGATCCAAGGAGGGAAATATAAAATGGCCAGAACAAGCAGCAAACCTGAGGATTGGGAGCAGTTTCGAATTCAGCAAAGGAGGACAAAGGGATTGATTAAGAAGGGGAAAATAGAGTATGAGAGTAAGCTTGCAGAGAACATAAAAACTGACTGTAAAAGCTTCTATATGTGAAGAGAAAAAGATTAGTGAAGGCAAGTGTGGGTCCCTTACGGGGGAATTTATAATGGGGAACAAAGAAATGACAGACCAATTAAATACATACTTTGGTTCTGTCTTCACAAAGGAGGACACAAATTACCTCCCAGAAATGTTGGGGAACATAGGGTCTAGTGAGAAGGAGGAACTGTATGAAATCAGTATTAGTAGGGAAATGGTGTTAGGGAAATTGACGGGATTGAAGGCCGATAAATCCGCAGGGCCCGATAATCTACAACCCAGAGTACTTAAGGAAGTGGCCCTTGAAATAGTAGATGCATTGCTGGTCATTTTTCAAAATTCTATAGACTCTGGAACAGTTCCAACGGATTGCAGGGTAGCTAATGTAACCCCACTATTTAAAAAAAGAGAAAACGGAATTATAGACCGGACAGCCTGACATCAGTAGTGGGGAAAATGCTAGAGTCCATTATGAAAGATGTAATAGCAGAGCACTTGGAAAACAGTGACAGCATCGGACAAAGTCAACATGGATTTATGAAAGGGAAATCATGCTTGACAAATCTTTTGGAATTTTTTGAGGATGTAACTAGTAGAATAGATAAGGGAGAACCAGTGGATGTGGTGTATTTGGACTTTCAGAAGGCTTTCGATAAGGTCCCACATAAGAGATTAGCGTGCAAAATTAAAGCACATGGGATTGGGGGTAAGGTACTGACATGGATAGAGAACTGGTTGGCAGACAGGAAACAAAGAGTAGGAATAAACGGGTCTTTTTCTGAGTGTTAGGCAGTGACTGGTGGAGTACCGCAGGGATCAGTGCTAGGACCCCAGCTATGCACAATATATATTAATGATATAGATGAGGGAATTAAATGTAATATATCCAAGTTTGCAGATGACACAAAGCTGGGTGGGAATGTGACCTGTGAGGAGGATGCAGAGAAGCTCCAGTGTGATTTGGACAGGTTGAGTGAGTGGGCAAATACATGGCAGATGCAGTATAATGTGGATAAATGTGAGGTTATCGACTTTGGTGGCAAAAGCAGAAAGGCAGATTAGTATCTGAATGGCGATAGATTGGGAAAGGGGGAGGTGCAGCGAGGCTTGGGTGTCCTTGTGCACCAGTTGCTGAAAGTAAGCATGCAGGTGCAGCAGGCAGTAAAGAAGGCAAATGGTATGTTGGCCTTCATAGCGAGAGGATTCGAGTACAGGAGCAAGGATGTCTTGCTGCAATTATACAAGGCCTTGGTGAGACCACATCTGGAGTATTGTGTGCAGTTTTGGTCTCCTTATCTGAGGAAGGATGTTCTTGCTGTGGAGGGAGTGCAGCGAAGGTTCACCAGACTGATTCGTGGGATGGCAGGACTGATGTATGAAGAGAGGTTGGGTCGATTAGGCTTGTATTGGCTAGAGTTTAGAAGAATGAGAGGGGATCTCATAGAAACCTACAAAATTCTGACCGGACTGGACAAACTAGATGCAGGAAGGATGTTCCCGATGGCGGGGGAGTCCAGGACCAGGGGTCACAGTTTAAGGATAAGGGGTAATCCACTTAGGACTGAGATGAGGAGGGATTTCTTCACCCAGAGAGTGGTGAACATGTGGAATTCTCTACCGCGGAAAGCAGTTGAGGCCAAATCATTAATTATATTCAAGAAAGAGTTAGATATCGTTCTTAGGGCTAAAGGGATCAAGGGATACGGGCAGAAAGCGGGAACAGGGTACTGAGTTTGGATGATCAGCCATGATCGTATTGAATGGCGGTGCAGGCTCGAAGGGCCGAATGGCCTATTCCTGCTCTTATTTTTCTGTGTTTCTATGTTTCAGTCATAACCCTGCACACAGCCAGCCTCAGGGTGGTGGTGGTTCTCCACAGATCAGGGCAGATATGGAGCTCATAACCTCCTAAGGTGACAGAGCAGGCCTTTTTAGGTACAGCGCTGCCCCCCTCAATCTGGGGAAGGGGAAGAAAAGGAAGCCTAAACACATATCCAGCCCTCCCTGCCCCAGCCTGGTCACCACTCCTGGCTGGTCGTTGGTCACTGCAGTTGAAACATAAAGATATTTCAAATTCAAAGGACAGCTAACTATCGGACGACACTCAGCTCTTGGAATGTCAGAACACATTGAGACAATAATACAAGGCCGGAGTGTCGAACAGCCCTCAATGGCAGAACTGCTCTAAGTGAAACAAGGTTTGCAGAGGAGTCTCATCTTGAGGAAGTAGGCACAAGCTACACATTCGACTGGATTGGCAGGTCCAAGGACCAGCCTCAAAGGTCAGGTATGGGCTTTACCATTTGATCTGGATTGGCACGTAAGCTTGACTTACTTCCCAAGGGTATCAATGACCGACTCATGGTACTTCAAATCAGTCTTGCTAGAAACCAGTATGCAATACTCATCAGCGCCTATGCACCAACAATGACACGCACAGATGAGGTTAAAGACACATTCTACGATGATCTCAGCAGGATCATCAGAAGAGTACCACACCAGGTCAAACTCATCATCCTTGTTCATTTCAGTGCCCATGTTGGTATAGACTGTAATACATGGAGGAGAGTACTGGGACACCACAACATTAATAGAGTAAACTCCAGTGGCTGGTTTCTTCTCTCTAAGTTGTTACGACCAGGTGAGAAAGGGGGTCTAGGGGTTCAAAGAACAAAGAACAAAGAACAAAGAAAATTACAGCACAGGAACAGGCCCTTCGGCCCTCCAAGCCTGCGCCGATCCAAATCCTCTATCTAAAAATGTCGCCTATTTTCTAAGGGTCTGTATCTCTTTGCTTCCTGCCCATTCATGTATCTGTCTCGATACATCTTAAAAGACGCTATCGTGCCCGCGTCTACCACCTCCGCTGGCAACGTGTTCCAGGCACCCACCACCCACTGCGTAAAGAACTTTCCACGCATATCCCCCCTAAACTTTTCCCCTCTCACTTTGAACTCGTGACCCCTAGTAATTGAATGCCCCACTCTGGGAAAAAGCTTCTTGCTATCCACCCTGTCTATACCTCTCATGATTTTGTACACCTCAATCAGGTCCCCCCTCAACCTCTGTCTTTCTAATGAAAATAATCCAAATCTACTCAACCTCTCTTCATAGCTAGCGCCCTCCATACCAGGCAACATCCTGGTGAACCTCCTCTGCACCCTCTCCAAAGCATCTACATCCTTTTGGTAATGTGGCGACCAGAACTGCACGCAGTATTCCAAATGTGGCCGAACCAAAGTCTTATACAACTGTAACATGACCTGCCAACCCTTGTACTCAATACCCCGTCCGATGAAGGAAAGCATGCCGTATGCCTTCTTGACCACTCTATTGACCTGCGTTGCCACCTTCAGGGAACAATGGACCTGAACACCCAAATCTCTCTGTACATCAATTTTCCCCAGGACTTTTCCATTTACTGTATAGTTCACTCTTGAATTGGATCTTCCAAAATGCATCACCTCGCATTTGCCCTGATTGAACTCCATCTGCCATTTCTCTGCCTAACTCTCCAATCTATCTATATTCTGCTGTATTCTCTGACAGTCCCCTTCACTATCTGCTACTCCACCAATCTTAGTGTTGTCTGCAAACTTGCTAATCAGACCACCTATCCTTTCCTCCAAATCATTTATGTATATCACAAACAACAGTGGTCCCAGCACGGATCCCTGTGGAACACCACTGGTCACACGTCTCCATTTTGAGAAACTCCCTTCCACTGCTAATCTCTGTCTCCTGTTGCCCAGCCAGTTCTTTATCCATCTAGCTAGTACACCTTGGACCCCATGCGTCTTCACTTTCTCCATCAGCCTACCATGGGGAACCTTATCAAACGCTTTACTGAAGTCCGTGTATATGACATCTGCAGCCCTTCCCTCATCAATCATCTTTGTCACTTCCTCAAAGAATTCTATTAAGTTGGTAAGACATGACCTTCCCTGCACAAAACCATGTTTCCTATCACTGATAAGCCCATTTTCTTCCAAATGGGAATAGATCTTATCCCTCAGTATCTTCTCCAGCAGCTTCCCTACCACTGACGTCAGGCTCACCGGTCTATAATTACCTGGATTATCCCTGCTACCCTTCTTAAACAAGGGGACAACATTAGCAATTCTCCAGTCCTCCGGGACCTCACCCGTGTTTAAGGATGCTGCAAAGATATCTGTTAAGGCCCCAACTATTTCCTCTCTCGCTTCCCTCAGTAACCTGGGATAGATCCCATCCGGACCTGGGGACTTGTCCACCTTAATGCCTTTTAGAAGACCCAACACTTCCTCCCTCCTTATGCCGACTTGACCTAGAGTAATCAAACATCTGTCCCTAACCTCAACATCCGTCATGTCCCTCTCCTCGGTGAATACCGATGCAAAGTACTCGTTTACAATCTCACCCATTTTCTCTGACTCCACGCATAACTTTCCTCCTTTGTCCTTGAGTGGGCCAATCCTTTCTCTAGTTACCCTCTTGCTCCTTATATATGAATAAAAGGCTTTGGGATTTTCCTTAACCCTGTTTGCTAAAGATATTTCATGACCCCTTTTAGCCCTCTTAATTCCTCGTTTCAGATTGGTCCTACATTCCCGATATTCTTTCAAAGCTTCGTCTTTCTTCAGCCTCCTAGACCTTATGTATGCTTCCTTTTTCCTCTTAGCCTTTGCCTTTGCCTGGTTTGGCCGTAACAGGGTTTAATTTTTTAAAAACACCATTTTTTTAAAGCTTCCCCTCAGTGAGGGAGGAGGGGTGACGGTGTAGTGCTGTCTCTTACACAGACAAGATGTGGATCACTGTTGCCCAGACCAATCTTTGTTAATTGAATCAGTGAGCAGTTCCCTTTGTCTCTTTGAGAATGCAAAACAAGCAGTCATGTTTCCAGCCACTGTCCTTTTTGAATGCAAATATGTGCAGCCATGTTTTCCAGCCACTGCTGTGGTCTCTCTAAACAAGTTTTTTTTTCCAGTAACAGTTTAAAAATTAATGTTCCATATGACAGGTGTGGCAGGTGTGATTTTCATGACACCTCCACATCCGGTGGAATGAAATGCGATTTTAGAAGAGCATTTCATTCAAAAAAAGAAAGGAGAGAAAGCATAGGAAAACACACATGCATTTCTCTCATTCATTCAGAAATCTTAAAGATTGTTCTCATCTGTCTTTTCTTGGTAGCAGTGCTGCTTTAAACTGCCCATTTTGGCATCCCAATAAACATGTGATTTTTGAGGATTTTTTTCAGTTCGTGCATTTCCATGACTGCCTAGGGTGTCTTTGTTCCTGTTGAGGTATGCAGGGATGGGTTAGATTTAATTAGTCCTGGTGTGGAGTTCTGCTCATGAGGGTCAGTAGTGGGTGGATCCACTCTGAACTCTCAGTACTTTGAGTCAGGCAAGGGCTTTTCACCTTAGAGGATTTCATCCCCTCTTGTTCTTGGCAGGGATCCCTTACAGTTCACCAGTTCTCCGCTGCAGGGTCCTCCAAACGCCGATACCGGACTTAGGGGTGCAGATCTCACTATAGGTTGTGGTTTCCCCCCAACCTGGCACATGTGGCAACTTCTACAGTACTCCACCACATATTTGTGGAGTTTTGGCCAGTCAAGCGGCTGTCTTATGCGGGCTTTGGTTTTTTGTATACCAACATGTACAGCCACTGTAATCTCATGGACCATTCTTAATATTTCTCCCCGGTACCTCTGCGGCACCACTAGTTGGTGAACTGCTGTCCACTCTTTGTCCTTAGGTCTGTGAGAAGACCTCCACTTCCTTGTCATTACCTCATTCTTTCAATAGTAGCAGTCAGGGACTCCCTCTGCTTCACTTTCAGTCTGGGCCGCCTATGCTAACTCTCTGGGTCGGCTCACTGAGCCTTAGTTAGGGAAGATCCATTTAATTCATTCCGTGGGTCTTCTAACTTTCCCAAGAAAGTCTCAGACAGACAGACCTCATGGTCATCTGCCTGCAGTGCCAATTCAGTCTCCTCTGGAGGAGCTGGTTTGATCATGGCTCAATTCACTACGCATGCAGAGTAACTGCAGGGGACCGTCTCCTGCCACTGCCCTGTCTCTCTGACCTCCTGCGGTCTCTCTTTCATTACTGGGGAAGCTACCACCTTCACCACAGCTAGATCATTACCTAGGAGCAGGTCAACCTTGTCCACAGGCAAACTAGGGACAATCCCTACGGTCACTGGTCCCGAAACTAGGTCGCACTCCAAGTGCACCCGATGTAAAGGTACAGGCGTACACTGCCCTCCAATACCATTTGCCACCATTCTGGTATTTATTGCACTCTCTGTGGGAAAAGTCAGGCCTTTTCCCAGTAAAAAGGATCTTGTGGCCCCTGTGTCCCTGAGGATTACTATGGGCTTGCTTGCCCCACTCGAGAGGTATGGGGTTACTCTCCCTTTAGGCACAAAATCCTGATAACCTTCAGGAATCCTATTAAATTTTCCTGCAATCGCAGCGATATGTTTTCTGGGCCTTACTATTGCTGCAGTTGAAGCCATAGCTTTTTCAGCTGTGCTTTCCATCAGGGTCCCTTCTCCTTCACTGAGCGGGTGTGCCCTGATTAACCCTACAGGTTTTCCCCATAGTTTCCAGCAGACAGCTCTTCGATGACCTGCATTATTACAATGGAAGCACACAGGTCTCCAGGTCTCACTCCTACCTACAGCACCTTCCTTTTTGGCTGGAGGAGGGCCCCCTGTGTCTCCTGCTTTTCCCGCTCTCCCAGGACTGCTTGGGCTTCAATCACCTTCCCACCCTTTGTCTTTTACAGATTTGTGGGGTAACTCAGAAAGGTTTTCCCGTGGGGAACCGACTTGTATATTAGAGCAAACTCATCAGCCAGAACTGCGGCTTGCTGGGCTCTATGAACTTTCTGTTCCTCTACATGTGTCTTTATGGACAGTGGGAGAGAGTTTTTAATTTCCTCTAGCAGAATTACCTTTCTGAGGTTTTCATGGCTGGGCTGCACTTTAAGAGCCCTCAACCAGTGGTCAAAAGCTAGCTGCTTACTTCTCAAATTCCAAGTAAGTTTGAGCAGCTTGCTTCTTGAGGATTCAAAATTTCTGGTGGTAGGCTTCCAGAGGATAGCATTTTTTGTCAGTTCATAATTTGATGAACGCTCATCTGGCAACAGGGAATAAACCTCATGGGCTTTTCCTGTTAACTTGCTTTGCAGCAAAAGAGTCCAGGTCTCAGCTGGCCATTTTAACTGCCTTACCTGTTTCTCAAATGAACAAAAAATACTTCCATGTCTCCCTCATTGAATTTTGGAATCAGTTGGGAAAATTTAAACAATTCAGTACACTGCCCCGAATGACTATTTTCCATATTGGCCATGCTTTCACTGGGGTGACTCTGTCACCCCTTAGTTAACTCAAGTTGCCTCAGCTCTCTTTCCTCACATTCCTCCTGGAAGGTTCTTTCTTTCTCTCTCTCCTGTCTTTCTTTCTCTCTCTCCTCTCTGTCTATCTCTTGCTCCTGTCTTTTTCTTTCTCCTGTCTCTCCCTTTCTCTCTCCCATTCCCTGTCTTCTAATTCAAGTCTCCTCTGTTGCAGTTGTATCTTTGCGAACAATACCCTCTCGGAGTCTATTTCTAACCCTGTTTCTGATTCTTCAGATCCGAGGGAAAACTAGTCAGCCACTGGTCTTAGGAGTTCAGACTTCCTAGCCTTGGCACGTACAGTGATCCCACACTGCTCAACCATATTTCTCAACTCTTCCATAGACAGTGCTTTTAACTTATTCCAAGTTACTTCACCCTGGCTTGGGGAATTTCTGGCTTCAGTCACAGACATGTTAGTATTCTAGCACACACAACCACAAGAAAACCTGTATTGAAATCTTTTCACTTTTTGATTGGGATCAATTTGACTTCCCACTTCCAATTTCTTGTTTGTCTGTGGGTCCAATCTGGATGCTGGCCCCCAAATTTCTGTTACAACCAGGTGAGAAAGGGGGTCTGGAGGTTCTCTCTCAGCCTTTGCCTTGTTTGGTGATAACAGGGTTTAATTTTTTTTAAAGACTGTTTTTTAAGCTTCCCCTCAGTGAATCCTTGTTCACTGTTCTCTAATTGTAATGGCAAAGAAACTAACCAGACAGGTTTTCTTAGATTTAAACAAGAAAGGTATAAGTTTATTAATCTTGAAACTCTAATTTGGTTAAAACTACTATAAATACGTGACACGACCACGCTAGCATGCATACGCAATAAACACACACGCAAATAGAGACAGAGGAGGAGAAAAAAGGGGAAAGGTTTAAAGTAATAGCTGGATTTCAGTTACTGGCTTTTGGGTTTGATGTAAAGTCTTTGATTGCAGTTGTCTTGCAGTTCTCGTTAGGGCACAGTGCACACTTTCAAACTTGTTTAGCTGCAGGAGGCTTCTCTCTTGAGGTTTGAGTGGCTTCAGTGGATCCCTGGAACTTGGTGAGAGAGAGAGAGGGAGACAGGGAGAGACCTTCTTTTTCTGTTGTCTTCAAATTGCAGTCTCTTTTCCAACTGTTCTGTGAGCACAATTCAAACTCCAAGTTGGCCAGTATTCTGCCAAGTTGGCCACTAACCCCTTATTTGGAACAACTGCTTCTGCAGTTTGTGGATTTCAAAGCTCTCGGGGGGTGGGTAGGCGGGTGTAGTGCTGTCTCTTACACAGACAAGATGTGGATCACTGCTGCCCAGACCAATCTCTGTTAATTGAATCAGTGAGCAGTTCCCATTGTCTCTTTTTTTTCCAACTGTCTTTTAGAATGCAAAATGAAAAGTCATGTATTCCAGCCACTGCCCTTTCAGAATGCAAATACGTGCAGCCATGTTTTCCAGCCACTGCTGTGGTCTCTCTAAACAAGTTTTTTTTTAGTCCAGTAACAGTTTAAAAATTAATGTTCCATATGATGAAACCAACGTGTCTCACTTTGGCAGGTGTGGTTTTCATGACAAAGTGCAGTGAGTTGGACCTCACCATCACAAGCACAATCTGATAAATTTAAAATGATATGGATGCATCCCAAGTCTAAACATTAGCACATGTTGGACTACATTATTGTACGACAGAGAGACTTTAGAGGTGCTGAATGCTGGTCAGACCATCGGTTTATCAGAAGCATCATGTCCTTGAAGATAGCACCAAAAGTGCTATGACACAGAGTCAAACCACAAAGGACGCTTGACGTAACTATCCTAAAAGACTTGGCTAAGAGACAAGAACTGGAACAAAAATTATCTGTCTCCCAGAAGATAACATAGACATTGAAGATTCTTGGAAGAAGTTAAGGGATATCACTCATAGGATGGCATCTGTGGTCCTTGAATTCATCAAATGGAAGCACTTAGATTGGTTTGACAAGAATGACTAAGATATAGCCAAGCTATTAGATGATGTGCACAATGCTCACAGATCCTACATATCTGACAAAAAAAGAAAAGCCAGATACCATCATGCAAAATACACACTGCAGGCTAAATTAAGAGAGATGAAGAACCGATGGTGGGAGAACAAGGCTGCAGAGCTTCAGGAAGTTGCCGATAAGCACAACCTGAAGGCTCTCCATGATGGTCTCTGGTCTGTCTCTGTCCCCAAAACTCTTTGGGCCTCCTTATCTCGAGAGACAATGGATATGCGCCTGGAGGTGGTCAGTGGTTTGTGGAGCAGCGCCTGGAGTGGCTATAAAGGCCAATTCTGGAGTGACAGGCTCTTCCACAGGTGCTGCAGAGAAATTTGTTTGTCGGGGCTGTTGCACAGTTGGCTCTCCCCTTGCGCCTCTGTCTTTTTTCCTGCCAACTACTAAGTCTCTTCGACTCGCCACAATTTAGCCCTGTCTTTATGGCTGCCCGCCAGCTCTGGCGAATGCTGGCAACTGACTCCCACGACTTGTGATCAATGTCACACGATTTCATGTCGCGTTTGCAAACGTCTTTATAGCGGAGACATGGACGGCCGGTGGGTCTGATACCAGTGGCGAGCTCGCTGTACAATGTGTCTTTGGGGACACATACCAAAACTAATGGTATGACAACCATCCTATCAGCAGATAGCAATCAGCTTCTAATGAAATGTCATGAGATTCTCTCTCATTGAGCAGAGCACTTTAACAATCTTCTGAACCAAGAATGCACAGTGTGCAATGACGCCATTGAATCACTTCCACTGCATTGCGTTCTGGATGAGCTTGCCCTTGATCCATCTGAAGCCGGAGTCACTAAGGGCATAAAGCAACTGTCTGTAGGTAAGTCTCCGGGAGCCGATGGCATTTGCTCTGAAGTATTTAAGTACGGAGGTGCTCACATGGTTAGAAAACTCACTAGCCTCTTCTGCTTAATCTGGAACCAGGGCATTGTGCCCCAAGATTACATGGATGCTTCCATAACTCACCTGTACAAACAGAAGGGAAGCAAGTCCATCTGTGACAATCATCGTGATAGTTCAATCCTTTCCATAGCGGGAAAAATTCTTGCAATAGTTATTCTCAACAGGATTGTCACTCATCTTACAGATTCGGTGTACCCAGAATCACAGTGTGGCTTTTGTGCTGGTGAGGAATGGTCAACATGATCTTTATGGCGTGTCATATTCAAGAAAAGTCCCACGAACAGAATAAGGACTTTGACCTGGTGTTCATTGACCTGATCAAGGCCTTTGACAGAGTAAACGGTGAAGGTCTGTGGAAGGTGCTGTACAAATATGGCTACCCTGAAAAGGTGATGAGGGTCATCTGCTCAGTTCATGACAGCATGATGCAGTATCAGATGCCTTTCCTGTCACCAATGGCTCCAGTTCTGTTTGCCATCTACTTTTTGGCCTCACTGTTGTATGCACTCAAAGATCTTGACATAGGAGTACATATTCAGTTCAAGACATTCGGCAACCTCTTCAATCTGCAAAGACTCAAGGCTCATACAAAGATCAAAGAACAGCTACTAAGCGAACTCTTTTTTGACGACATTTGTGCTCTTGTTGCACATCCTCCGGGGGACATCCAGCTGCTTGTTGGCTGCTTTGCCCATGCCTCAGAACACTTCGGCCTTACAGTAAGTTTGAAGAAAACAAAGATCTTGTACCAACCAGCCCCTGGCCACAAACTCCAAGACCCCAATCAACAATACATCCCTCAATTCAATTCAGAAGTTCTGCTATCTTGGGAGTATCCTCTCTAACAATATCAAATTGGATGATGAAACCACCCATCCCCTAGCAAAAGCAAGTTCAGCATTCGGCAGGCTCACCCACAGGCTTTGGAGAAAGCATGGAGTCTGGCTCAAAACAAAGATCTAAGTCTACCAGGCAGTAGAGTTTAGGGGAGGTGGTGGCCTAGTGGTATTATCACTGGACTAGTAACCCAGAGACCCAGGGCATTGATCTGGGGACATGGGTTCGAATCCTACCAGGGAAGGAAATCTGCTGTCCTTACCTGGTCTGTCCTACATGTGACTCCAGACCCACAGCAACGTGGTTAACTCTTACATGCCCTCTGAAATGGCCTAGCAAGCCACTCAGTTGCACCTAACCGTGACGAAGTCAATAAAAAGGAATGAAACCGGACAGACCACCTGGCATCGACCTAGGCACCAGAAACGACAACGGCAAACCCAGCCCTTTCGACCCTGCAGTGTCCTCCTTACTAACATCTGGGGGCTTGTGCCAAAGTTGGGAGAGCTGTCCCACAGACTAGTCAAGCAACAGCCTGACATAATCATACTCACGGAATCATACCTTACAGACAATGTCCCAGACACTGCAATCACTATCCCTGGGTATGTTCTGTCCCACCGGCATGACAGACCCAGCAGAGGTGGCAGGACAGTGGTCGACAGTAGGGAGGGAGTTGCCCTGGGAGTCCTCAACATCGACTCCGGACCCCATGAAGTCTCATGGCATCAGGTCAAACATGGGCAAGGTAACCTCCTACTGATTACCACCTACTGCTCTCCCTCAGCTGATGAGTCAGTACTCTTCCATGTTGAACACCACTTGGAGGAAGCACTGAGGGTGGCAAGGGCACAAAATGTACTCTGGGTGGGGGACTTCAATGTCCATCACCAAGAGTGGCTTGGTAGCACCACTACTGACTGAGCTGGCCGAGTACTAAAGGACATAGCTGCTAGACTGGGTCTGCGGCATGTGGTGGGGGAACCAACACGAGGGAAAAACATACTTGACATTGTCCTCACCAATCTGCCTGCCGCAGATGCATCTGTCCATGACTGTATTGGTAGGAGTGACCACCGCACAGTCCTTGTGGAGACGAAGTCCCGCCTTCACATTGAGGATACCGTCCATCGCATTGTGTGGCACTATCACCGTGCTAAATGGGATAGATTTCGAACAGATCAAGCAATGCAAAACTGGGCATCCATGAGGCGCTGTGGGCCATCAGCAGCAGCAGAATTGTACTCAACCACAATCTGTAACCTCATGGCCTGGCATATCCCCCACTCTACCATTACCATCAAGCCAGGAAACCAACCCTGGTTCAATGAAGAGTGCAGGAGGGCATGCCAGGAGTAGCACCAGGCATACCTCAAAATGAAGTGTCAACCTGGTGAAGCTACAACACAGGACTATCTGCGTGCCAAATTGCATGAGCAGCCAGCAATAGACAGAGCTAAGCGATCACTTAACCAACGGATCAGATCTAAGCTCTGCAGTCCTGCCACATCCAGCCGTGAATGGTGGTGGACAATTAAATAACTAACTGGAGGAGGTGGCTCCACAAATATCCCCATCCTCAATGATGGGGGAGCCCAGCACATTAGTGTGAAAGATAAGGCAGAAGCATTTGCAACAATCTTCAGCCAGAAGTGCCAAGTTGATGATCCATCTTGGCCCACTCCTGAAGTCCCCAGCATCACAAATGCCAGTCTTCAGACAATTCGATTCACTCCGCATGATATCAAGAAACGACTGAAGGCACTGGATACTGCAAAGCCAAGGGTCCTGACAATATTCTGCAATAGTACTGAAGACCTGTGCTCCAGAACTTGCCGCACCCCTAGCCAAGCTGTTCCAGTATAGCTACAACACTGGCATCTACCCGGCAATGTGGAAAATTGCCCAGGTCTGTCCTGTACACAAAAAGCAGGACAAGTCCAACCCGGCCAATTACCGCCCCATCAGTCTACTCTCAATCATCAGTAAAGTGATGGAAGGAGTCATCGACAGTGTGATCAAGCAGCACTTGCTTAGCAATAACCTGCTCAGTGATACCCAGTTTGGGTTCCGACAGGGCCACTCAGCACCTGACCTCATTACAGCCTTGGTTCAAACATGGACAAAAGAGCTGAACTGAAGAGGTGAGGTGAGAGTGACTGCCCTTGACATCAAGGTAGCATTTGACCGAGTATGGCATCAAGGAGCCCTAGCAAAACTGGAGTCAATGGGAATCAGGGGGAAAACTCTCTGCTGTTTAGAGTCATACCTAGCGCAAAGGATGATGGCTGTGGTTGTTGGAGGTCAATCATCTGAGCTCCAGGACATCACTGCAGGAGTTCCTCAGGGTAGTGTCCTAGGCCCAACCATCTTCAGCTGCTTCATCAATGACCTTCCTTCAATCAGAAGGTCAGAAGTGGGGATGTTCGCTGATGATTGCACAATGTTCAGCATCATTCGCGACTCCTCAAATACTGAAGCAGTCCGTGTAGAAGTGCAACAAGACTTGGACAATATCCAGGCTTGGGCTGATAAGTGGCAAGTAACATTTGCGCCACACAAGTGCCAGGCAATGACCATCTCCAACAAGAGAGAATCTAACCATCTCCCCTTGACATTCAATGGCATTACCATCGCTGAATCCCCCACTATCAACATCCTAGGGGCTACCATTGACCAGAAACTGAACTGAAGTAGCCATATAAATATTTTGGGGTGGCGCAGTGGCTAGCACCGCAGCCTCACAGCTCCAGGGACCCGGGTTCACTTCTGGGTACAGCCTGTGCAGAGTTTGCAAGTTCTCCCTGTGACCACGTGGGTTTCCGCCGGGTGCTCAGGTTTCCTCCCACAGCCAAAGACTTGCAGGTGATAGGTAAATTGGCCATTGTAAATTGCCCCTAGTGTAGGTAGGTGGTAGGGAATATGGGATTACTATAAGGTTAGTATAAATGGGTGGTTGTTGGTCGGCACAGACTTGGTGGGCCGAAGGGCCTGTTTCAGTGCTGTATCTCCAAATAAATAAATAAATAAACAGCAGGTCAGAGGCTAGGAATCCTGCGGCGAGTAACTCACCTCCTGACTCCCCAAAGCCTGTCCACCATCTACAAGGCACAAGTCAGGAGTGTGATGGAATACTCTCCACTTGCCTGGATGGGTGCAGCTCCAACAACACTCAAGAAGCTCGACACCATCCAGGACAAAGCAGCCTGCTTGATTGGCACCCCATCGACAAACATTCACTCCCTCCACCGCCAACGCACAGTGGCAGCAATGTGTACCATCTAAAAGATGCACTGCAGCTACGCACCAAGACTCCTTGAACAGCACCTTCCAAACCCGTGACCTCTACCACCTCAAAGGACAAGAGCAGCAGATGCATTGGAACATCACCACCTGCAAGTTCCCCTCCAAGTCACACACCATCCTGATTTGGAACTATATCGCTGTTCCTTTACTGTCACTGGGTCAAAATCCTGGAACTCCCTTCCTAACAGCACTGTAGGTGTACCTCACATGGATAGCAGGGGTTCAAGAAGGCAGCTCACCACCATCTTCTCAAGGGCAATTAGAGATGGGCAATAAATGCTGGCATAGCCAGTGACACCCACATCCAATGAATAAAAAAAAAGATCTCACATCACTTCTCTATGACTGTGATGCATGGACAACGTACCAGTGTCACATAAAGTAACCAGATGCATTCCACCTTCACTGTTTAAGATCTAGCTGCAGCATCAAGCAGCAGGACAAAATCCCGAACACCAAAGTTCTTGCAAGCTGCTGCATATCTAGCACTGCCAGCATGCTCATCAGAGCTCAGCTTCACTGGGTCAACCATGTAGTTCGCATGGAGGATTCTCGCGTACCAAAGGCAGTATTCTACAGCCAGCTGAGCATGGGAACCCAGACCATAGGACATCCCAAACTTAGACACAAAGATATTCTGGAAGGCAATCTCAAAGCCTGTAAGCTGGACCCCACTTCGTTGGAAAAAACTCTGTTACGGCTACGTGGTGAGCGGTGTGGATGGTTCCTGCTGTTCACTTCTCCCCTGACCGCAGCAAGTGTTTTTGTAATTGGGGTTCTAACCCCTTTGTGTTTTATTTGTCAAATAAACAGACAGATGACAGGTTTTCTTGTAGGTTTAAAACAAAAGATTAATTGTTTATTGAGCAATATGCCTTATCACAAATTGTCGCAACTGCACCCACTAACGCATTCACTTGCGCGCATGCGCACACACACACAAAGACACACACACACAAAGACACAGATAGAGAGGAAAGCAGGTAAGTGGTTTGAAGTGAGGTCGGGTTTCAGGGTTCCCAGTAAACCTGTTGAATTTTCTCAGAGGTCAGTTTCTCTTTAATTGCAAGCCTGGGGTGTTTGTAGATTTCTCAGTTGGTGGAAAGTTCAGTTTGAAGACAGGAGATCACTTCCAGTTCTCTGCTGCACAAGTTGAAATGTAGAATTCACAGGAGGCTGCCTTCCTTTTGGCTTGCTGGATTTTCTGCCAGCTCTCAGCTGGACAAGCTTTTGTGATGCTTTCTCCTGGGTCTCTCTCCCTCTCTCTCCAGAGAGCTACCTTTCAAGCTGAAGGCCTTTCACAAATTGCTTCTGTTGGGAGACACAGATCTTCCTCCCTGTTGTGACCAACAATGGCCCAGGATGCGGCTATTTCACACCTTCTTTGTTTCAGAAGAAGCCATTCAATTCAAAAATGTCTCTTGATGGGTTCAGAATGGGTGTAGTTGACACCTCTTAGCTTTGGAATGTATCCTTCTGTCCTTGCCAGACAGTAGACAGATTGAATGTACAAGGCCAGGTCTTTTGATGTTCAGAGGCCACTTTGAAGCACATTGTCCAGTTTTTTTGAAAGTCTATTTTTATAGCTCTTCAGTTTGAGTTCTTGTACTTTCAATTACTGCACTTTACATGCACATAACAACAACCATGGACAGACCCAAATGGAGAAGTCTGTCATCAAGCAATTTCAACATTTGAGGAGAACAGTGTCAGGTTCCTACAGGACAAGTGAGCACTCCCCAAAGCCAGTGCTTTCATCCACCCCTCCAACAGTGACTTCATTTGTAATATTTGCAATTGATTTGGTTTAACATCGCATATGAGATGACACCAACCTAGATGGTGAACAACCAGTCTCCTTGCTGAACACCTATCTGTTGAAGTGATGGGAGAATCCATCATCATCCTATGTAATCCTATGGAAACCTTTCTTTTGCTAAAGCATTGGGTGTTGATGGGCGAGTTAGGGTACTGGACAGATGGTCTTGGATAGAAGAATTAGGCTACCAGAGGAATGGGCTTCGATGGGAGAGTTAGGATACTAGTGGGATAGATATTGAAAGCTCAGGTAGGGTACTGGAGGGATAGGCTTCAATGGGAGAGTTAGGGTAGTGGAGGGATAGTTTTTGTTGGCTGGATTAGGATAGTGGAGTATGGGCTTTGATGGGAGAGTTAGGTTACTGAAGGGTTGGGCTTCAATTGAAGAGTTAGGGTAGTGGAGGAATTGATTTTGAAGGGTGAGTTTGGGTACTAGCTGAATGGGCTTCAATGGCAGATTTAGGGTTTTGGAGGAATGCACTTCAAAGGGTGAGTTACTGTACCAGAGGGATGAGCTTTGCTGGGAAAGTTAGGGAATTGGAGAGATGGGCTTTGATTGGTGAGTTACTGTATTGGAGGGATGAGTTTCGATGGAGAGTAAGAATATTGGAGGGATGGCTTTTCATGCCTTTTCACATATCCTGGAAATGTCTCCAAGTGCTCCAGATTCATTGAATTTCTTGGTTACCCAGTTAAGCACAGCAATCAGTTTATGTGCAGCAAAATTCCACAGACAACAATAAGATGACTAAATTAACCTGCTTTCGGTGGTGCTGTTTGAGGGAGGATTATTAGTTAGCACACTGCTTTTTCAATTGTTTCTTTAATCTCTCTGTCCATTGGGGGCATTGCATACTTTGTGTAAACATCTGTGCAAAACAAGTACTGTGGATAGGTGGGCTAGAAGGACCAAGGGTCTTCTCCTATCTGAAACTCCCACCTACAACCAGCAGCATTCTTGGTGACTGTCATTTTAATGATGACCATCCATGGCATTGATGAGGCTCCCGCTGCAAAGGTGGGAGGCATATGAATGAAATGCAGAGGACCCCAATGTGATATTATTTCTACACAGGATTCACAGAGGTCAGCAACGTTACTGGGAGAGCCTGATGGGATTGGATTGGGATTGTCCAGTGTGCCGGATGAAAAGGGGCCAGGAGGTCAATAAATTTGCAACATTCGCACCTGCTCTTTCCCTTCATTGTAGTCTATGATTCTGTGATCAGTGTGGGATTTTGATTTTAACTTAGCTAGTTTTCTGAAAAAAGTTGCAGAAGTTGAGTTTGGGTGCTGCTTTATTTACACTCTATTGGATTGAAGAGCACAGGTCATTGTCCCATTGTTGTTTATGGGACCTTGCTGTGTGAAATTCTCTGCCCCGTTTCCTACATTACAACTGTGACTGCACTACTAAAGTACTTAATTGGCTGTAAAGCATTCTGAAGTGCTGAAAGCAAGTTCTTTCTTGCCCAAATTTAGCTGCTGCTTTTGCCTACTTTACAACAACTTCAAAAAGGTATTTCATTGACCATGAGTGTTTTTGGGATGTCCTGAGGATGTGAAAAGTGTTTTATAAATTTAATAATTTAATACATATAAATAACAAGGTTATTTTATTGCTTGAACCTGGAGCTGTCTTTGTCTGAGCCTCTGTGTTTTGGTGATTGTAGCCATATGCCCTCCAGCTTATTTGGAAACAGGGGATCTTTGTTAAAGTATAACTAAGGACTCCCTGGAAGGTGAAGGTATCATTTGAAGCCATGCAGGGGCCAATGTTCAATCTCTGCTCTGTGCTGAGTTAGCTGATCCGTATTTGGGCCAATGCCTGGGGAACCTACAATTGGCCCCAGCGTCCCTGGATTAGGAAGGGGGAAATCAAGAACTCCTTGCTGTTCAGTGATCCTGTGTGTGTGTGTGTTCCTTTCCCTGTTTTCTTTCACAGTGTGTCTGTCTAGGTGATGATCCAGCAATCTTTGCATAAAGTGCCAGTTTGTCTCAGTTAGTAGCACTCTCACTACCTGAGTCAGAAGATTGTGCTTTCCTACGTTATAACAGTGATTACACTGTATGGTGAGGTAGCTGGGGTCAGAAGACCAGCGTGGTGCTCAAAGTTCCGTTTCACGCTGGTGATGCTTGCAAGCGTGACATGAAGGCCCTAGATGTCAACTATCGCACCAAGGAGTCACTAGCCAGTGAATGAGGGGAAGGGTGGCACATCCTGTGGACTGGTGTGCACTACCATGACAACCAGTTGCTACAACAGCTTGGCAACAGGTGCCAACGTCAAATGCAACAACTCACAGCATCACTTGGCAGCTGCACGTGCAGCACTTGTAGCAGAACCAGCCTCTCGAGAATTGGCCTTCACAGCCATCAGCAACGGTGCACCAAGTGAAGGCACCCCACTTAAATGGATTGTTTGCTGCATATCCATCATATTACGTAGATGGAAGGATGCCAACCAACACTTCAGAAATACTTCATTAGCTGTAAAGTGCTTTGAGACATTTGGTGGTTGTGAAAGGCACTAGATAAATGCAAGTCTTTTTCAAGCCCCACCCCATATGTTGAATTTAATGCCGACAGCAGACCGGCAAGCTGGAGGCAACCCCGCCATGGCCATTTCCAGGATCCCCTGCCTGATTCTGTGCCCATCAGGCAATTAACTGCCTGACTTTGGGGCTCCTGACCCTTTAAGAGAGGAGATCCCGCCCTAATGAGCTGCCGGCTAATTGAGGGCCGGCAGCTCTTCAGTCTCAGCAGCACCACTGGAAGCGGGGGCCACTGCTGAGACAGCATCATGGACACCACCCTGGAACCAAAGTAAGTGGAGTCGGGCTTGCTGGGGCCAGTCAGACAGACCCTGGCAATTTGGCAGGGGGTGGGTCATTGGTGATGCTGGGGGTGATGGGGTTTTTCAGCAAAGGCGCCCCCACCCCCACCCCTGAGCCTGTAGGGTGGCTGCCAGCTTTTACTGGGCTGCCTCCCGATGTGGCAGAGGAACCGGCCACACCCCCTCCCCTCAGCAAGATAAAATTCCAGTGGTGGTGCGAAGTGGCTCTTAATTGACCACTTAAGGGCCTCAATTGATCTCTGGGCACGAAGGTCATCCTCAACCTTCACCACCCCTGATTGAATTGGACAGAGACAGGAAGGCAATGGGGACTCCATCCCCCAGTTCCCTCCCGATTCTACAACCCTCCATGCCTCACTATCCATTCCTGTGGGCCAGATTAAATTCTGCTCCATATGCCTAATACTAGTCTGACAACTTAGTGTCAATATTGAAGGAGTGCTGCATTTCTATGAGGCGTTATACCAAGGGCCTTTCCTCTGGGTATAACGTTGGATGTAAAAGATGATTCAATAAATGTTGCATGACTCAATAAAGAGCAAGGGAGTTCTCTCAGTGCCCTGGCCAATCATAGAATCATAGAATCATAGAAAGCTTAAGGCACAGAAAGAGGCCACTTGGCCCATCGTGTCTGTGTCGGCTGAAAAACGATTCACCCAGTCTAATCCCACCTTCCAGCATTTGGTCCATAGCCCTGTAGGTACATATTAAGACACCTTTTAAATGAGTGGAGGGGTTCTGCCTCTTCTACCCTTTCAGGCAGTGAGTTCCAGACCCCCACCATCCTCTGGGTGGAAAAGGTTTTCCTCATCTCCCCTCTAATCTTTCTACCAATTACTTTAAATCTGTGCCCCCTAGTCACCTCTGCTAAGGTAAATAGGCCCTTTCCATCCACTCTATCCAGGCCCCTCAAAATTTTGTACATTTCAATCAGATCTCCCCTCAGCCTTCTCTGTTCCAAGGAGAACAACCCCAGCCTATCCAATCTCTATTTTTTTGCTGCATTTTTCCAGTCCTGGCAACATCCTCGTAAATCTCCTCTGTACCCTCTCTCGTGCAATTACATCGTTTCTGTAATGAGGTGACCAGAACTACACACAGTTTTCTTCTTCTTTGGCCTCCTTGTCTCAAGAGACAATGGATACGCGCCTAGAGGTGGTCAGTGGTTTGTGAAGCAGTGCCTGGAGTGGCTATAAAGGCCAATTCTACAGTGACAGACTCTTCCACAGGTGCTGCAGATAAAATTGGTCATCGGGGCTGTTACACAGTTGGCTCTCTCCTTGCGCTTCTGTCTTTTTTCCTGCCAACAGCTAAGTCTCTTCAACTCACCACTCTTTAGCCCCTCATTTCTGGCTGTCCGCCAGCTCTGGCGATCACTGGCAACTGACTCCCATGACTTGTGATCAATGTCACAGGACTTCATGTCGCGTTTGCAGACGTCTTTAAAGCGGAGACGTGGACGGCCGGTGGGTCTGATAGTGACGAGCTCTCTGTACAATGCATCCTGGGGGATCCTGCCATCTTCCATACTGCTCACATGGCCAAGCCATCTCAAGCACCACTGGCTCAGTAGTGTGTATAAGCTGGGGATGTTGGCCGCCTCGAGGACTTCTGTGTTGGAGATACGGTCCTGCCACCTGATGTCAAGGATTCTCCGGAAGCAGCGAAGATGGAATGAATTGAGACGTTGCTCTTGGCTGACATACGTTAGAGTTAGAATTAGAATTAGAATTAGAACATTACAGCGCAGTACAGGCCCTTCGGCCCTCGATGTTGCGCCGATCATCTGACCTACACTATTCCATTTTCATCCATATGTCTATCCAATGACCACTTAAATGCCCTTAAAGTTGGCGAGTCTACTACTGTTGCAGGCAGGGCGTTCCACGCCCCTACTGCTCTCTGCGTAAAGAAACTACCTCTGACATCTGTCCTATATCTTTCACCCCTCAACTTAAAGCTATGTCCCCTCGTGTTTGCCATCATCATCCGAGGAAAAAGACTCTCACTATCCACCCTATCTAACCCTCTGATTATCTTGTATGTCTCTATTAAGTCACCTCTCCTCCTCCTTCTCTCTAACGAAAACAACCCCAACTCCCTCAGCCTTTCCTCATAAGGCCTTCCTTCCATACCAGGCAACATCCTAGTAAATCTCCTCTGCACCCTTTCCAAAGCTTCCACATCCTTCCTATAATGCGGTGACCAGAACTGCACGCAATACTCAAGGTGCGGCCTCACCAGAGTTTTGTACAGCTGCATCATGACCTCGTGGCTCCGAAACTCGATCCCCCTACTAATAAAAGCTAACACACCATATGCCTTCTTAACAGCCCTATTAACCTGGGTAGCAACTTTCAGGGATTTATGTACCTGGACACCAAGATCTCTCTGTTCATCTACACTACCAAGAATCTTCCCATTAGCCCAGTACTCTGCATTCCTGTTACTCCTTCCAAAGTGAATCACCTCACACTTCTCCGCATTAAACTCCATTTGCCATCTCTCAGCCCAGCTCTGCAGCCTATCTATGTCCCTCTGTACCCTACAACACCCTTCGACACTATCCACAACTCCACCGACCTTCGTGTCATCCGCAAATTTACTAACCCACCCTTCTACACCCTCATCCACGTCATTGATAAAAATGACAAACAGCAGTGGCCCCAAAACAGAACCTTGTGGTACACCACTAGTAACTAAACTCCAGGATGAACATTTGCCATCAACCACCACCCTCTGTCTTCTTTCAGCTAGCCAATTTCTGATCCAAAGCTCTAAATCACCTTCAACCCCATACTTCCGTATTTTCTGCAATAGCCTACCGTGGGGAACCTTATCAAACGCCTTATTGAAATCCATATACACCACATCCACGGCTTTACCCTCATCCACCTGTTTGGTCACCTTCTCGAAAAACTCAATAAGGTTTGTGAGGCACGACCTACCTTTCACAAAACCGTGCTGACTATCGCAAATGAACTTATTCTTTTCAAGATGATTATAAATCCTATCTCTTATAACCCTTTCCAACATTTTACCCACAACCGAAGTAAGGCTCACAGGTCTATAATTACCAGGGCTGTCTCTACTCTCCTTCTTGAACAAGGGGACAACATTTGCTATCCTCCAGTCCTCCGGCACTACTCCTGTCGACAATGACGACAGAAAGATCAACAACAACGGCTCTGCAATCTCCTCCCTGGCTTCCCAGAGAATCCTAGGATAAATCCCATCTGGCCCAGGGGACTTATCTATTTTCACTCTTTCCAAAATTGCTAACACCTCCTCCTTGTGAATCTCAATCCCATCTAGCCTAGTAGGCTGTATCTCAGTAATCTCCTCGGCAACATTTTCTTTCTCTACTGTAAATACTGACGAAAAATATTCATTTAACGCTTCCCCTATCTCCTCTGATTCCGCACACAACTTCCCACTACTATCCTTGATTGGCCCTGTTCTAACTCTTATCATTCTTTTATTCCTGATATACCTATAGAAAGCCTTAGGGTTTTCTTTGATCCTATCCGCCAATGACTTCTCGTGTCCTCTCCTTGCTCTTCTTAGCCCTCCCTTTAGATCCTTCCTGGCTAGCTTGTAACTCTCAAGCGCCCTAACTAAGCCTTCACGTCTCATCCTAACATAAGCCGCCCTCTTCCTCTTGACAAGCGCTTCAACTTCTTGAGTAAACCACGGCTCCCTCGCTCGACAACTTCCTCCCTGCCTGACAGGTACATACTTATCAAGGACACGCATTAGCTGCTCCTTGAATAAGCTCCACATTTCGTTTGTGCCCATCCCCTGCAGTTTCCTTCCCCATCCTACACATCCTAAATCTTGCCTAATCGCGTCATAATTTCCTTTCCCCCAGCTATAATTCTTGCCCTGCGGTATATACCTGTCCCTGCCCATCGCTAAGGTAAACCTAACCGAATTGTGATCACTATCGCCAAAGTGCTCACCTACATCTAAATCGAACACCTGGCCGGGTTCATTACCCAGTACCAAATCCAATGTGGCATCGCCCCTGGTTGGCCTGTCCACATACTGTGTCAGAAAACCCTCCTGCACACACTGGACAAAAACAGACCCATCTAAAGTACTCGAACTATAGTATTTCCAGTCAATATTTGGAAAGTTAAAGTCCCCCATAACCACTACCCTGTTACTCTCGCTCCTGTCGAGAATCATCTTCGCTATCCTTTCCTCTACATCTCTGGAACTATTCGGAGGTCTATAGAAAACTCCCAACAGGGTGACCTCTCCTCTCCTGTTTCTAACCTCGGCCCATACTACCTCAGTAGACGAGTCCTCAAACGTCCTTTCTGCCGCTGTAATAGTTTCCTTGATTAACAATGCCACACCCCCACCTCTTTTACCCTCTTCTCTGTTCTTACTGAAACATCTAAATCCCGGAACCTGCAACATCCATTCCTGCCCCTGCTCTACCCATGTCTCTGAAATGGCCACAACATCAGGATCCCAGGTACCAACCCATGCTGCAAGCTCACCCACCTTATTCCGGATGCTCCTGGCGTTGAAGTAGACACACTTTAAACCAAGTTCTTGCTTGCCAGTGCCCTCTTGCGTCCCTGTAACCTTATCCCCTACCTCACTACTCTCAACAGCCTGTACACTGGAACTACAATTTAGGTTCCCATTCCCCTGTTGATTTAGTTGTCCAGGCCTCGCTGCCAAAGAGCAAGGTACTGAGGACATAGGCTTGATACACTCAGACTTTTGTGTTCCGTGTCAGTGCGTCATTTTCCCACACTCTTTTGGCCAGTCTGGACATAGCAGCGGACGCCTTTTCCATGTGCTTCTTGATTTCTGCATCTAGAGACAGGTTACTGGTGATAGTTGAGCCTAGGTAGGTGAACTCTTGAACCACTTCCAGAGCGTGATCGCCGATATTGTTGGTTGGAGCATTTCTGACATCCTGTCCCATGATGTTTGTTTTCTTGAGGCTGATGGTTAGACCAAATTCATTGCAGGCAGCTGCAATCCTGTCGATGAGTCTCTGCAGACACTCTTCTGTGTGGGATGTGAATTCAGCATCATCAGCAAAGAGGAGTTCCCTGATGAAGACCTTCCGTACTTTCGTCTTCGCTCTAAGACGGGCAAGTTTGAACAACCTGCCATCTGATCTTGTGTGGAGGAATATTCCTTCTTCTGAAGGCTTCAAAGCATGTGAGAGCAGCAGGAAGAAGAAGATCCCAAACAGTACTCAATGTTTATCCACAACCCACCCTGCCAAAAACATTGTCCAATTCTGTTTGTGGAATATTACTACACAAATTGGCTCCTGCATTTGTCTACCTAGCAATAATCAGTACATTGCACTTCAAAAAGTAACTAATTTTACCCGAAGCGTTTGGGAATTTCCTGAGAGGATGTAAAAAGCCAATTTTCTTTCTTTTTTTGTTCTTTCTTCCTCCATCCATCCTTTCTCTTTAATTCAAAATTTGATTACTAGAGGCATTTGGAGGGATGGGGTGGGTGTTGGGATGGGCTGATAGCAGAAGGATACGTGGATTTTGTTGACATTAAATTGCTGACCTGAAAAAGTACCTTTGACCTTAAATTAGATATGCCACTAGTGCAATCCCATAATACAGCCACTAGGTGCCACTGCAGCCTACGGAGTTGGTGTATTCGCCTGCATTTATCGGAGAACAAAGCCAGATCCAACAGACCTGAATAAAAATCTGGATTCCAGCCTCCTTATGGAATGGAGTGTGCACAGAAAACAGATGCAAATGAGAAAGAACATTAAGCCCACCCCGAAAGAAATCCTCATGCTTCTGCCATCAAATCACTCAGCTTTTTCTTAAATGATGCTGCCATCTATTCATTCCAGGTGTTGACCAGTATTCAGTACAACAGCAATACTTGTATTCATATAGCCCCTTTAATGTAGACGTGGGAAAAGAAATGTCCTGAAGCACTTCACAGAGCTGAGGTAAAAGAACAGACACCGAGACAAAGAAGGATGAATTCAGATCAGTGATCAATATTTCAATCAATGAGATAGTTTTAAGGACAGTATTAAAGGATTAGAGAGCGGTTGAACAATATTATATAAGAAAGACTTGCACTTATGTAGCACCTTTCATGACCTCAGAACACCTCAAAGTGCTTTGCAGCCAATTAAGTGCTTTTGAAGTGCAGTCACCATTTTAATGTCGGAAACGTGACAGCCAATGTGCACTCAGCAAATCCCACCAATATTTTATAGTGATGTTGGTTGAGGAATAAATATTGGTCAGGACAGTGGACAGAACTGGGTCAGGACAGCGGAGAGAACTGGGTCAGGACAGTGGAGAGAACTGGGTCAGGACAGCGGAGAGAACTCGGTCAGGACAGTGGAGAGAACTGGGTCAGGACAGTGGAGAGAACTGGGTCAGGACAGTGGAGAGAACTCGGTCAGGACAGTGGAGAGAACTGGGTCAGGACAGCGGAGAGAACTCGGTCAGGACAGTGGAGAGAACTCGGTCAGGACAGCGGAGAGAACTGGGTCAGGACAGCGGAGAGAACTGGGTCAGGACAGTGCAGAGAACTGGGTCAGGACAGCGGAGAGAACTGGGTCAGGACAGTGGAGAGAACTCGGTCAGGACAGTGGAGAGAACTGGGTCAGGACAGCGGAGAGAACTCGGTCAGGACAGTGGAGAGAACTGGGTCAGGACAGCGGAGAGAACTGGGTCAGGACAGTGGAGAGAACTCGGTCAGGACAGTGGAGAGAACTGGGTCAGGACAGCGGAGAGAACTCGGTCAGGACAGTGGAGAGAACTCGGTCAGGACAGCGGAGAGAACTGGGTCAGGACAGCGGAGAGAACTGGGTCAGGACAGTGCAGAGAACTGGGTCAGGACAGTGGAGAGAACTGGGTCAGGACAGTGGAGAGTACTGGGTCAGGACAGTGGAGAGAACTCGGTCAGGACAGCGGAGAGAACTCGGTCAGGACAGTGGAGAGAACTCGGGCAGGACAGTGGAGAGAACTCGGTCAGGACAGCGGAGAGAACTCGGTCAGGACAGTGGAGAGAACTGGGTCAGGACAGTGGAGAGAACTGGGTCAGGACAGCGGAGAGAACTGGGTCAGGACAGTGGACAGAACTCGGTCAGGACAGTGGAGAGAACTGGGTCAGGACAGTGGACAGAACTCGGTCAGGACAGTGGGGAGAACTGGGTCAGGACAGTGGAGAGAACTGGGTCAGGACAGTGGACAGAACTTGGTCAGGACAGTGGAGAGAACTGGGTCAGGACAGTGGAGAGAACTGAGTCAGGACAGCGGAGAGAACTGGGTCAGGACAGTGGAGAGAACTCGGTCAGGACAGCGGAGAGAACTGGGTCAGGACAGTGGAGAGAACTGGGTCAGGACAGTGGAGAGAACTGGGTCAGGACAGTGGAGAGAACTCGGTCAGGACAGCGGAGAGAACTGGGTCAGGACAGTGGAGAGAACTGAGTCAGGACAGCGGAGAGAACTGGGTCAGGACAGTGGAGAGAACTCGGTCAGGACAGCGGAGAGAACTGGGTCAGGACAGTGGAGAGAACTGGGTCAGGACAGTGGAGAGAACTCGGTCAGGACAGTGGAGAGAACTCGGTCAGGACAGCGGAGAGAACTGGGTCAGGACAGCGGAGAGAACTGGGTCAGGACAGTGGAGAGAACTGAGTCAGGACAGCGGAGAGAACTGGGTCAGGACAGTGGAGAGAACTCGGTCAGGACAGCGGAGAGAACTGGGTCAGGACAGTGGAGAGAACTGGGTCAGGACAGTGGAGAGAACTGGGTCAGGACAGTGGAGAGAACTCGGTCAGGACAGCGGAGAGAACTGGGTCAGGACAGTGGAGAGAACTGAGTCAGGACAGCGGAGAGAACTGGGTCAGGACAGTGGAGAGAACTCGGTCAGGACAGCGGAGAGAACTGGGTCAGGACAGTGGAGAGAACTGGGTCAGGACAGTGGAGAGAACTGGGTCAGGACAGTGGAGAGAACTCGGTCAGGACAGCGGAGAGAACTGGGTCAGGACAGCGGAGAGAACTGGGTCAGGACAGTGGACAGAACTCGGTCAGGACAGTGGAGAGAACTCGGTCAGGACAGCGGAGAGAACTGGGTCAGGACAGTGGAGAGAACTCGGTCAGGACAGCGGAGAGAACTGGGTCAGGACAGTGGAGAGAACTGGGTCAGGACAGTGGAGAGAACTGGGTCAGGACAGCGGAGAGAACTGGGTCAGGACAGTGGAGAGAACTGGGTCAGGACAGTGGAGAGAACTCGGTCAGGACAGTGGAGAGAACTGGGTCAGGACAGTGGAGAGAACTGGGTCAGGACAGTGGAGAGAACTCGGTCAGGACAGTGGAGAGAACTGAGTCAGGACAGTGGAGAGAACTGGGTCAGGACAGTGGAGAGAACTGGGTCAGGACAGCGGAGAGAACTGGGTCAGGACAGTGGAGAGAACTGGGTCAGGACAGCGGAGAGAACTGGGTCAGGACAGTGGAGAGAACTGGGTCAGGACAGTGGAGAGAACTGGGTCAGGACAGTGGACAGAACTCGGTCAGGACAGTGGAGAGAACTGGGTCAGGACAGCGGAGAGAACTCGGTCAGGACAGCGGAGAGAACTGGGTCAGGACAGTGGAGAGAACTGGGTCAGGACAGTGGAGAGAACTGGGTCAGGACAGTGGAGAGATCTCGGTCAGGACAGTAGAGAGAACTGGGTCAGGACAGTGGATAGAACTCGGTCAGGACAGTGGAGAGATCTCGGTCAGGACAGTCGAGAGAACTGGGTCAGGACAGTGGACAGAACTCGGTCAGGACAGTGGAGAGAACTGGGTCAGGACAGTGGAGAGAACTCGGTCAGGACAGTGGAGAGAACTGGGTCAGGACAGCGGAGAGAACTCGGTCAGGACAGTGGAGAGAACTGGGTCAGGACAGTGGAGAGAACTGGGTCAGGACAGTGGACAGAACTCGGTCAGGACAGTGGAGAGAACTCGGTCAGGACAGCGGAGAGAACTGGGTCAGGACAGCGGAGAGAACTGGGTCAGGACAGTGGACAGAACTCGGTCAGGACAGTGGAGAGAACTCGGTCAGGACAGCGGAGAGAACTGGGTCAGGACAGTGGAGAGAACTCGGTCAGGACAGCGGAGAGAACTGGGTCAGGACAGTGGAGAGAACTGGGTCAGGACAGTGGAGAGAACTGAGTCAGGACAGCGGAGAGAACTGGGTCAGGACAGTGGAGAGAACTCGGTCAGGACAGCGGAGAGAACTGGGTCAGGACAGTGGAGAGAACTGGGTCAGGACAGTGGAGAGAACTGGGTCAGGACAGTGGAGAGAACTCGGTCAGGACAGCGGAGAGAACTGGGTCAGGACAGTGGAGAGAACTGAGTCAGGACAGCGGAGAGAACTGGGTCAGGACAGTGGAGAGAACTCGGTCAGGACAGCGGAGAGAACTGGGTCAGGACAGTGGAGAGAACTGGGTCAGGACAGTGGAGAGAACTGGGTCAGGACAGTGGAGAGAACTCGGTCAGGACAGCGGAGAGAACTGGGTCAGGACAGCGGAGAGAACTGGGTCAGGACAGTGGACAGAACTCGGTCAGGACAGTGGAGAGAACTCGGTCAGGACAGCGGAGAGAACTGGGTCAGGACAGTGGAGAGAACTCGGTCAGGACAGCGGAGAGAACTGGGTCAGGACAGTGGAGAGAACTGGGTCAGGACAGTGGAGAGAACTGGGTCAGGACAGCGGAGAGAACTGGGTCAGGACAGTGGAGAGAACTGGGTCAGGACAGTGGAGAGAACTCGGTCAGGACAGTGGAGAGAACTGGGTCAGGACAGTGGAGAGAACTGGGTCAGGACAGTGGAGAGAACTCGGTCAGGACAGTGGAGAGAACTGAGTCAGGACAGTGGAGAGAACTGGGTCAGGACAGTGGAGAGAACTGGGTCAGGACAGCGGAGAGAACTGGGTCAGGACAGTGGAGAGAACTGGGTCAGGACAGCGGAGAGAACTGGGTCAGGACAGTGGAGAGAACTGGGTCAGGACAGTGGAGAGAACTGGGTCAGGACAGTGGACAGAACTCGGTCAGGACAGTGGAGAGAACTGGGTCAGGACAGCGGAGAGAACTCGGTCAGGACAGCGGAGAGAACTGGGTCAGGACAGTGGAGAGAACTGGGTCAGGACAGTGGAGAGAACTGGGTCAGGACAGTGGAGAGATCTCGGTCAGGACAGTAGAGAGAACTGGGTCAGGACAGTGGATAGAACTCGGTCAGGACAGTGGAGAGATCTCGGTCAGGACAGTCGAGAGAACTGGGTCAGGACAGTGGACAGAACTCGGTCAGGACAGTGGAGAGAACTGGGTCAGGACAGTGGAGAGAACTCGGTCAGGACAGTGGAGAGAACTGGGTCAGGACAGCGGAGAGAACACGGTCAGGACAGTGGAGAGAACTGGGTCAGGACAGTGGAGAGAACTGGGTCAGGACAGTGGACAGAACTCGGTCAGGACAGTGGAGAGAACTCGGTCAGGACAGCGGAGAGAACTGGGTCAGGACAGCGGAGAGAACTGGGTCAGGACAGTGGAGAGAACTCGGTCAGGACAGTGGAGAGAACTCGGTCAGGACAGCGGAGAGAACTGGGTCAGGACAGTGGAGAGAACTCGGTCAGGACAGCGGAGAGAACTGGGTCAGGACAGTGGAGAGAACTCGGTCAGGACAGTGGGGAGAACTGGGTCAGGACAGTGGAGAAATCTCGATCAGGACAGTGGAGAGAACTCGTTCAGGACTGAAGGGAGAACTCGGTCAGGACATTGGGGAGAACTCGGTCAGGATGATGGAGAGAACACGGTCAGGACAGCGGAGAGAACTCGGTCAGGACAGTGGAGAGAACTCGGTCAGGAGAGTAGGGAGAACTCGGTCAGGACAGCGGAAAGACCACGGTCAGGACGACGGAGAGAACTCGGTCAGGACAGTTGGGAGAAATCAGTCAGCAGAGTAGGGAGAACTCGGTCAGGACAGCGGAGAAAGCACGGTCAGGACTGAAGGGAGAACTCGATCAGGACGATGGAGAGAACTCGGTCAGGACAGCGGGGAGAACTCAGTCAGAACAGCGGAGAAATCTCGGTCAGGACAGTGGGCAGAACTCAGTCAGAACAGCGGAGAAATCTCGGTCAGGCCATTGGGGAGAACTCAGTCAGGACAGCGGAGAAATCTCGGTCAGGACATTGGGGAGAACTCAGTCAGGACAGCGGAGAAATCTCGGTCAGGACAGTGGGGAGAACTCAGTCAGAACAGCGGAGAATCTCGGTCAGGACATTGGGGAGAACTCAGGCAGGACAGCGGAGAAATCTCGGTCAGGACATTGGGGAGAACTCAGTCAGGACAGTGGAGAGAACTCGGTCAGGACAGTGGGGCGAACTCGGTCAGGACAGCGGGGCGAACTCGGTCAAGACAGTGGGGAGAACTCGGTCAGGACAGCGGGGAGAACTCGGTCAGGACAGTGGGGCGAACTCGGTCAGGACAGCGGGGCGAACTCGGTCAAGACAGTGGGGAGAACTCGGTCAGGACAGCGGGGCGAACTCGGTCAAGACAGTGGGGAGAACTCAGTCAGGACAGTGGGGCGAACTCGGTCAGGACAGTGGGGCGAACTCGGTCAAGACAGTGGGGAGAACTCGGTCAGGACAGCGGGGCGAACTCGGTCAGGACAGTGGGGAGAACTCGTTCAGGACAGCGGAGCGAACTCAGTCAGGACAGTGGGGCGAACTCGGTCAAGACAGTGCGGAGAACTCAGTAAGGACAGCGGGATGAACTCGGTCAGGACAGTGTGGAGAACTCGGTAAGGACAGTGGGGAGAACTCGGTCAGGACAGTGCGGAGAACTCGGTAAGGACAGCGGGGAGAACTCGGTCAAGACAGTGCGGAGAACTCGGTAAGGACAGTGGGGAGAACTCGGTCAGGACAGCGGAGTGAACTCAGTCAGGACAATGGGGCGAACTCAGTCAGGACAGTGTGGAGAACTCGGTCAGGACAGTGGTGTGAACTCAGTCAGGACAATGGGGCGAACTCGGTCAGGACAGTGGGGAGAACTCGGTCAGGACAGCGGAGCGAACTCAGTCAGGACAATGGGGCGAACTCGGTCAGGACAATGGGGGGAACTCAGTCAGGACAATGTGGTGAACTCAGTCAGGACAATGTGGCGAACTCAGTCAGGACAGTGGGGTGAACTCAGTCAGGACAATGGGGCGAACTCAGTCAGGACAATGTGGCGAACTCAGTCAGGACAGTGGGGTGAACTCAGTCAGGACAGTGGGGCGAACTCAGTCAGGACAATGTGGCGAACTCGGTCAGGACAGTGGGGCGAACTCAGTCAGGACAATGGGGCGAACTCAGTCAGGACAGTGGGGCGAACTCAGTCAGGACAGTGGGGTGTACTCGGTCAGGACAACGGAGCGAACTCAGTCAGGACAATGGGGCGAACTCGGTCAGGACAGTGGGGCGAACTCAGTCAGGGCATTGGGGAGAACTCGGTCAGGATGATGGAGAGAACACGGTCAGGACAGCGGAGAGAACTCGGTCAGGACATTGGAGAGAACTCAGTCAGGACAATGGGGCGAACTCGGTCAGGACAGTGGGGCGAACTCAGTCAGGACAATGTGGCGAACTCAGTCAGGACAGTGGGGTGAACTCAGTCAGGACAATGGGGCGAACTCAGTCAGGACAATGTGGCGAACTCAGTCAGGACAGTGGGGTGAACTCAGTCAGGACAGTGGGGCGAACTCAGTCAGGACAATGTGGCGAACTCGGTCAGGACAGTGGGGTGTACTCGGTCAGGACAACGGAGCGAACTCAGTCAGGACAATGGGGCGAACTCGGTCAGGACAGTGGGGCGAACTCAGTCAGGACAGTGGGGTGAACTCAGTCAGGACAATGGGGCGAACTCGGTCAGGACAGTGGGGCGAACTCAGTCAGGACAGTGGGGCGAACTCAGTCAGGACAGTGGGGTGTACTCGGTCAGGACAACGGAGCGAACTCAGTCAGGACAGTGGGGCGAACTCAGTCAGGACAATGGGGCGAACTCAGTCAGGACAGTGGGGCGAACTCAGTCAGGACAGTGGGGTGTACTCGGTCAGGACAACGGAGCGAACTCAGTCAGGACAATGGGGCGAACTCGGTCAGGACAGTGGGGCGAACTCAGTCAGGACAGTGGGGTGAACTCAGTCAGGACAATGGGGCGAACTCGGTCAGGACAGTGGGGCGAACTCAGTCAGGACAGTGGGGTGAACTCAGTCAGGACAACGGAGCGAACTCAGTCAGGACAATGGGGCGAACTCGAACAGGACATTGGGGAGAATTCGGTCAGGACAGCGGGGAGAACTCGGTCAGGACAGCGGGGAGAACTCGGTCAGGACAGTGGAGAGAACTCGGTCAGGACAGTGGGGCGAACTCGGTCAGGACAGCGGGGAGACCTTGGTCAGGACAGTGCGGAGAACTCGGTCAGGACAGTGCGGAGAACTTGGTCAGGACAGAGGGGAGACCTCGGTCAGGACAGTGTGGAGAACTTGGTCAGGACAGCGGGGAGACCTCGGTCAGGACAGTGTGGAGAACTTGGTCAGGACAGTGTGGAGAACTTGGTCAGGACAGCGGGGAGACCTCGGTCAGGACAGTGTGGAGAACTTGGTCAGGACAGTGGGGAGAACTCGGTCAGGACAGTGGAGAGAACTCGGTCAGGACAGTGGGGAGAACTCGGTCAGGACAGCGGAGAGAACTTGGTCAGGACAGTGGAGAAATCTCAGTCAGGACAGCGGGGAGAACTCTGTCAGGAGTGTAGGGAGAACTCGGTCAGGACAGCGGAGAGAATTCGGTCAGGACAGTGGAGAGAACTCGGTCAGGACAGTGGGGAGAACTCGGTCAGGGACAGTGGGGAGAACTCAGTCAGGTCAGTGGGGAGAACTCGTTCAGGACAGCGGAGATAACTCGGTCAGGACGGCGGAGAGAACTCGGGCAGGACAGTGGACAGAACTCGGTCAGGACAGTGGGGAGAACTCGGTCAGCACAGCGGAGAAATCTCGGTCAGGACAGCGGAGCGAACTCAATCAGTACAGTGGGGAGAACTCGGCCAGGACAGTGGGGAGAACTCGGTCAGGACAGTGGAGAGAACTCGGGCAGGACAGTGGACAGAACTCGGTCAGGACAGTGGGGAGAACTCGGTCAGCACAGCGGAGAAATCTCGGTCAGGACAGCGGAGCGAACTCAATCAGTACAGTGGGGAGAACTCGGCCAGGACAGTGGGGAGAACTCGGTCAGGACAGCGGGGAGAACTCGGTCAGGACAGTGTGGAGAACTCAGTCAGGACAGTGGGGTGAACTCAGTCAGGACAGTGGGGTGAACTCAGTCATGACAGTGGGGCGAACTCGTCAAGACAGTGGGGCGGACTCGTTCAAGACAGTGCGGAGAACTCGGTCAGGGCAGTGGGGCGAACTCGGTCAGGACAGCGGAGTGAACTCAGTCAGGACAGTGGGGCGAACTCGGTCAGGACAGTGGGGCGAACTCAGTCATGACAGTGGGGCGAACTCGTCAAGACAGTGGGGCGAACTCTGTCAGGACAGCGGAGTGAACTCAGTCAGGACAGTGGGGCGAACTCAGTCAGGACAGTGGGGCGAACTCGGTCAAGACAGTGCGGAGAACTCGGTCAGGACAGTGGGGAGAACTCAGTCAGGACAGTGGGGAGAACTCGGTCAGGACAGCGGAGCGAACTCAGTCAGGACAGTGGGGCGAACTCGGTCAAGACAGTGCGGAGAACTCGGTCAGGACAGTGGGGCGAACTCAGTCAGGACAGCGGAGTGAACTCAGTCAGGACAGTGGGGCGAACCCGGTCAGGACAGCGGAGCGAACTCGGTCAAGACAGTGCGGAGAACTCGGTCAGGACAGTGGGGAGAACTCAGTCAGGACAGTGGGGAGAACTCAGTCAGGACAGTGGGGCGAACTCGGTCAAGACAGTGCGGAGAACTCGGTAAGGACAGCGGGGAGAACTCGGTCAGGACAGTGTGGAGAACTCGGTAAGGACAGTGGGGAGAACTCAGTCAGGACAGCGGAGCGAACTCAGTCAGGACAGTGGGGCGAACTCGGTCAAGACAGTGCGGAGAACTCGGTAAGGACAGCGGGGAGAACTCGGTCAAGACAGTGCGGAGAACTCGGTAAGGACAGCGGGGAGAACTCGGTCAAGACAGTGCGGAGAACTCGGTAAGGACAGTGGGGAGAACTCGGTCAGGACAGCGGAGCGAACTCAGTCAGGACAGTGGTGTGAACTCAGTCAGGACAATGGGGCGAACTCAGTCAGGACAGTGTGGAGAACTCGGTAAGGACAGCGGGGAGAACTCGGTCAGGACAGTGGTGTGAACTCAGTCAGGACAATGGGGCGAACTCAGTCAGGACAATGGGGCGAACTCAGTCAGGACAGTGGGGTGAACTCAGTCAGGACAATGGGGCGAACTCAGTCAGGACAGTGGGGCGAACTCAGTCAGGACAGTGGGGTGAACTCAGTCAGGACAATGGGGCGAACTCAGTTAGGACAATGGGGCGAACTCAGTCAGGACAGTGGGGTGAACTCAGTCAGGACAATGGGGCGAACTCAGTCAGGACAGTGGGGTGAACTCAGTCAGGACAGTGGGGTGAACTCAGTCAGGACAATGGGGCGAACTCAGTCAGGACAGTGGGGTGAACTCAGTCAGGACAGTGGGGTGAACTCAGTCAGGACAGTGGGGTGAACTCAGTCAGGACAATGGGGCGAACTCAGTCAGGACAGTGGGGTGAACTCAGTCAGGACAATGGGGCGAAATCAGTCAGGACAATGGGGCGAACTCGGTCAGGACAATGGGGCGAACTCAGTCAGGACAGTGGGGTGAACTCAGTCAGGACAATGGGGCGAACTCAGTCAGGACAATGGGGCGAACTCGGTCAGGACAATGGGGCGAACTCGGTCAGGACAGTGGGGTGAAATCAGTCAGGACAATGGGGTGAACTCAGTCAGGACAATGGGGCGAACTCAGTCAGGACAATGGGGCGAACTCGGTCAGGACAGTGGGGCGAACTCAGTCAGGACAATGGGGAGAACTCGGTCAGGACAATGGGGCGAACTCGGTCAGGACAGTGGGGCGAACTCAGTCAGGACAATGGGGAGAACTCGGTCAGGACAGCGGAGCGAACTCAGTCAGGACAATGTGGCGAACTCGGTGAGGACAGTGGGGCGAACTCAGTCAGGACAATGGGGAGAACTCGGTCAGGACAGTGGGGTGAACTCAGTCAGGACAATGGGGCGAACTCAGTCAGGACAGTGGGGTGAACTCAGTCAGGACAATGGGGCGAACTCAGTCAGGACAATGGGGCGAACTCGGTCAGGACAATGGGGCGAACGCGGTCAGGACAGTGGGGTGAACTCAGTCAGGACAATGGGGTGAACTCAGTCAGGACAATGGGGCGAACTCAGTCAGGACAATGGGGCGAACTCGGTCAGGACAGTGGGGCGAACTCAGTCAGGACAATGGGGAGAACTCGGTCAGGACAATGGGGCGAACTCAGTCAGGACAATGGGGCGAACTCGGTCAGGAGAGTGGGGCGAACTCAGTCAGGACAGTGGGGCGAACCCGGTCAAGACAGTGCGGAGAACTCGGTAAGGACAGCGGGGAGAACTCGGTCAGGACAGCGGGGAGAACTCGGTAAGGACAGCGGGGAGAACTCGGTCAGGACAATGGGGCGAACTCAGTCAGGACAATGGGGCGAACTCGGTCAGGACAATGGGGCGAACTCGGTCAGGACAGTGGGGTGAACTCAGTCAGGACAATGGGGTGAACTCAGTCAGGACAATGGGGCGAACTCAGTCAGGACAATGGGGCGAACTCGGTCAGGACAGTGGGGCGAACTCAGTCAGGACAATGGGGAGAACTCGGTCAGGACAATGGGGCGAACTCAGTCAGGACAATGGGGCGAACTCGGTCAGGACAGTGGGGCGAACTCAGTCAGGACAATGGGGAGAACTCGGTCAGGACAGCGGAGCGAACTCAGTCAGGACAATGTGGCGAACTCGGTCAGGACAGTGGGGCGAACTCAGTCAGGACAATGGGGAGAACTCGGTCAGGACAGTGGGGTGAACTCAGTCAGGACAATGGGGCGAACTCAGTCAGGACAGTGGGGTGAACTCAGTCAGGACAATGGGGCGAACTCAGTCAGGACAATGGGGCGAACTCGGTCAGGACAATGGGGCGAACGCGGTCAGGACAGTGGGGTGAACTCAGTCAGGACAATGGGGTGAACTCAGTCAGGACAATGGGGCGAACTCAGTCAGGACAATGGGGCGAACTCGGTCAGGACAGTGGGGCGAACTCAGTCAGGACAATGGGGAGAACTCGGTCAGGACAATGGGGCGAACTCAGTCAGGACAATGGGGCGAACTCGGTCAGGAGAGTGGGGCGAACTCAGTCAGGACAGTGGGGCGAACCCGGTCAAGACAGTGCGGAGAACTCGGTAAGGACAGCGGGGAGAACTCGGTCAGGACAGCGGGGAGAACTCGGTAAGGACAGCGGGGAGAACTCGGTCAGGACAATGGGGCGAACTCAGTCAGGACAATGGGGCGAACTCGGTCAGGACAATGGGGCGAACTCAGTCAGGACAGTGGGGTGAACTCAGTCAGGACAATGGGGCGAACTCAGTCAGGACAATGGGGCGAACTCGGTCAGGACAATGGGGCGAACTCAGTCAGGACAGTGGGGCGAACCCGGTCAAGACAGTGCGGAGAACTCGGTAAGGACAGCGGGGAGAACTCGGTCAGGACAGCGGGGAGAACTCGGTCAGGACAATGGGGCGAACTCAGTCAGGACAATGGGGCGAACTCGGTCAGGACAGTGGGGTGAACTCAGTCAGGACAGTGGGGTGAACTCAGTCAGGACAGTGGGGCGAACCCGGTCAAGACAGTGCGGAGAACTCGGTAAGGACAGCGGGGAGAACTCGGTCAGGACAGCGGGGAGAACTCGTTCAAGACAGTGCGGAGAACTCGGTAAGGACAGCGGGGAGAACTCGGTCAGGACAGTGTGGAGAATTCGGTAAGGACAGTGGGGAGAACTCGGTCAGGACAGCGGGGAGAACTCGGTCAAGACAGTGCGGAGAACTCGGTAAGGACAGCGGGGAGAACTCGGTCAGGACAGCGGGGAGAACTCGGTCAAGACAGTGCGGAGAAATCGGTAAGGACAGCGGGGAGAACTCGGTCAAGACAGTGCGGAGAACTCGGTCAGGACAGTGGTGTGAACTCAGTCAGGACAATGGGGCGAACTCGGTCAGGACAATGGGGTGAACTCAGTCAGGACAATGGGGCGAACTCAGTCAGGACAGTGTGGAGAACTCAGTCAGGACAATGGGGCGAACTCGGTCAGGACAGTGTGGAGAAGTCGGTAAGGACAGCGGGGAGAACTCGGTCAGGACAGTGGGGTGAACTCAGTCAGGACAATGGGGAGAACTCGGTCAGGACAGTGGGGAGAAGTCGGTAAGGACAGCGGGGAGAACTCGGTCAGGACAGTGTGGAGATGTCGGTAAGGACAGCGGGGAGAACTCGGTCAGGACAGTGGGGTGAACTCAGTCAGGACAATGGGGAGAACTCGGTCAGGACAGTGGGGAGAACTCGGTCAGGACAGTGGAGAGAACTCGGTCAGGACAGTGGGGAGAACTCGGTCAGGACAGCGGAGAGAACTTGGTCAGGACAGTGGAGAAATCTCAGTCAGGACAGCGGGGAGAACTCTGTCAGGAGTGGAGGGAGAACTCGGTCAGGACAGCGGAGAGAATTCGGTCAGGACAGTGGAGAGAACTCGGTCAGGACAGTGGGGAGAACTCGGTCAGGGACAGTGGGGAGAACTCGTTCAGGACAGCGGAGATAACTCGGTCAGGACGGCGGAGAGAACTCGGGCAGGACAGTGGAGAGAACTCGGGCAGGACAGTGGACAGAACTCGGTCAGGACAGCGGGGAGAACTCGGTAAGGACAGCGGGGAGAACTCGGTCAGGACAATGGGGCGAACTCAGTCAGGACAATGGGGCGAACTCGGTCAGGACAGTGGGGAGAACTCGGTCAGGGACAGTGGGGAGAACTCGTTCAGGACAGCGGAGATAACTCGGTCAGGACGGCGGAGAGAACTCGGGCAGGACAGTGGAGAGAACTCGGGCAGGACAGTGGACAGAACTCGGTCAGGACAGTGGGGAGAACTCGGTCAGGGACAGTGGGGAGAACTCAGTCAGGTCAGTGGGGAGAACTCGTTCAGCACAGCGGAGAAATCTCGGTCAGGACAGCGGAGCGAACTCAATCAGTACAGTGGGGAGAACTCGGCCAGGACAGTGGGGAGAACTCAGCCAGGACAGTGGGGAGAACTCGGTCAGGACAGTGTGGAGAACTCAGTCATGACAGTGGGGCGAACTCGTCAAGACAGTGGGGCGAACTCGGTCAAGACAGTGCGGAGAACTCGGTCAGGGCAGTGGGGCGAACTCGGTCAGGACAGCGGAGTGAACTCAGTCAGGACAGTGGGGCGAACTCGGTCAGGACAGTGGGGCAAACTCAGTCAGGACAGTGGGGTGAATTCAGTCATGACAGTGGGGCGAACTCGTCAAGACAGTGGGGCGAACTCAGTCAGGACAGCGGAGTGAACTCAGTCAGGACAGTGGGGCGAACTCAGTCAGGACAGCGGAGTGAACTCAGTCAGGACAGTGGGGCGAACTCGGTCAGGACAGCGGAGCGAACTCAGTCAGGACAGTGGGGCGAACTCGGTCAAGACAGTGCGGAGAACTCGGTCAGGACAGTGGGGAGAACTCAGTCAGGACAGTGGGGAGAACTCGGTGAGGACAGCGGAGCGAACTCAGTCAGGACAGTGGGGCGAACTCGGTCAAGACAGTGCGGAGAACTCGGTAAGGACAGCGGGGAGAACTCGGTCAGGACAGTGTGGAGAACTCGGTAAGGACAGTGGGGAGAACTCAGTTAGGACAGCGGAGCGAACTCAGTCAGGACAGTGGGGCGAACTCGGTCAAGACAGTGCGGAGAACTCGGTAAGGACAGCGGGGAGAACTCGGTCAAGACAGTGCGGAGAACTCGGTAAGGACAGCGGGGAGAACTCGGTCAAGACAGTGCGGAGAACTCAGTAAGGACAGTGGGGAGAACTCGGTCAGGACAGCGGAGCGAACTCAGTCAGGACAGTGGTGTGAATTCAGTCAGGACAATGGGGCGAACTCAGTCAGGACAGCGGAGCGAACTCAGTCAGGACAGTGGTGTGAACTCAGTCAGGACAGTGTGGAGAACTCGGTAAGGACAGCGGGGAGAACTCGGTCAGGACAGTGGTGTGAACTCAGTCAGGACAATGGGGCGAACTCGGTCAGGACAATGGGGCGAACTCGGTCAGGACAGTGGGGTGAACTCAGTCAGGAAATGGGGCGAACTCAGTCAGGACAGTGGGGCGAACCCGGTCAGGACAATGGGGCGAACTTGGTCAGGACAGTGGGGTGAACTCAGTCAGGACAGTGGGGTGAACTCAGTCAGGACAGTGGGGCGAACTTGGTCAGGACAGTGGGGTGAACTCAGTCAGGACAGTGGGGTGAATTCAGTCAGGACAGTGGGGCGAACTTGGTCAGGACAGTGGGGTGAACTCAGTCAGGACAGTGGGGTGAACTCAGTCAGGACAGCGGGGAGAACTCGGTCAGGACAGTGTGGAGAATTCGGTAAGGACAGTGGGGAGAACTTGGTCAGGACAGCGGGGAGAACTCGGTCAAGACAGTGCGGAGAACTCGGTAAGGACAGTGGGGAGAACTCGGTCAGGACAGCGGGGAGAACTCGGTCAAGACAGTGCGGAGAACTCGGTCAGGACAGTGGTGTGAACTCAGTCAGGACAATGGGGCGAACTCGGTCAGGACAGTGGGGTGAACTCAGTCAGGACAATGGGGCGAACTCAGTCAGGACAGTGTGGAGAACTCGGTAAGGACAGCGGGGAGAACTCGGTCAGGACAGTGTGGAGAAGTCGGTAAGGACAGCGGGGAGAACTCGGTCAGGACAGTGGGGTGAACTCAGTCAGGACAGCGGGGAGAACTCGGTCAGGACAGTGTGGAGAATTCGGTAAGGACAGTGGGGAGAACTTGGTCAGGACAGCGGGGAGAACTCGGTCAAGACAGTGCGGAGAACTCGGTAAGGACAGTGGGGAGAACTCGGTCAGGACAGCGGCGAGAACTCGGTCAAGACAGTGCGGAGAACTCGGTCAGGACAGTGGTGTGAACTCAGTCAGGACAATGGGGCGAACTCGGTCAGGACAGTGGGGTGAACTCAGTCAGGACAATGGGGCGAACTCAGTCAGGACAGTGTGGAGAACTCGGTAAGGACAGCGGGGAGAACTCGGTCAGGACAGTGTGGAGAAGTCGGTAAGGACAGTGGGGTGAACTCAGTCAGGACAATGGGGCGAACTCGGTCAGGACAGTGGGGTGAACTCAGTCAGGACAATGGGGCGAACTCGGTCAGGACAGTGTGGAGAAGTCGGTAAGGACAGCGGGGTGAACTCAGTCAGGACAATGGGGAGAACTCGGTCAGGACAGTGGTGTGAACTCAGTCAGGACAATGGGGCGAACTCGGTCAGGACAGTGTGGAGAACTCGGTAAGGACAGCGGGGAGAACTCGGTCAGGACAGTGTGGAGAAGTCGGTAAGGACAGCGGGGAGAACTCGGTCAGGACAGTGTGGAGAAGTCGGTAAGGACAGTGGGGCGAACTCAGTCAGGACAATGTGGTGAACTCAGTCAGGACAGTGGGGTGAACTCAGTCAGGACAATGGGGCGAACTCAGTCAGGACAGTGGGGTGAACTCAGTCAGGACAATGGGGCGAACTCAGTCAGGACAGTGGGGTGAACTCAGTCAGGACAATGTGGTGAACTCAGTCAGGACAGTGGGGTGAACTCAGTCAGGACAATGGGGCGAACTCAGTCAGGACAGTGGGGTGAACTCAGTCAGGACAATGGGGCGAACTCAGTCAGGACAGTGGGGCGAACTCAGTCAGGACAGTGGGGTGAACTCAGTCAGGACAATGGGGCGAACTCAGTCAGGACAGTGGGGTGAACTCAGTCAGGACAATGGGGTGAACTCAGTCAGGACAATGGGGCGAACTCAGTCAGGACAGTGGGGTGAACTCAGTCAGGACAGTGGGGTGAACTCAGTCAGGACAATGGGGCGAACTCGGTCAGGACAGTGGGGCGAACTCAGTCAGGACAGTGGGGCGAACTCGGTCAGGACAGTGCGGAGAACTCGGTAAGGACAGCGGGGCGAACTCGGTCAGGACAGTGCGGAAAACTCGGTCAGGACAGTGTGGAGAACTCAGTCATGACAGTGGGGCGAACTCGTCAAGACAGTGGGACGAACTCGGTCAAGACAGTGCGGAGAACTCGGTCAGGACAGTGGAGTGAACTCAGTCAGGACAGCGGAGTGAACTCAGTCAGGACAGTGGGGCGAACTCGGTCAGGACAGTGGGGCGAACTCGGTCAGGACAGTGGGGCGAACTCGGTCAGGACAGTGGGGCGAACTCGGTCAGGACAGTGGGGTGAACTCGGTCAGGACAGTGGGGCGAACTCGGTCAGGACAGTGGGGCGAACTCGGTCAGGACAGTGGGGTGAACTCAGTCAGGACAGTGGGGCGAACTCGGTCAGGACAGTGGGGCGAACTCGGTCAGGACAGCGGGGAGAACTCGGTCAGGACAGTGGGGCGAACTCGGTCAGGACAGCGGGGAGAACTCAGTCAGGACAGTGGGGCGAACTCGGTCAGGACAGTGGAGAGAACTCAGTCAGGACAGTGGGGCGAACTCGGTCAGGACAGCGGGGAGAACTCAGTCAGGACAGTGGGGCGAACTCGGTCAGGACAGTGGGGTGAACTCAGTCAGGACAATGGGGCGAACTCGGTCAGGACAGTGGGGCGAACTCAGTCAGGACAGTGGGGCGAACTCAGTCAGGACAGTGGGGTGAACTCAGTCAGGACAATGGGGCGAACTCCGTCAGGACAGTGGGGCGAACTCAGTCAGGACAGTGGGGTGAACTCGGTCAGGACAACGGAGCGAACTCAGTCAGGACAATGGGGCGAACTCGATCAGGACAGTGGGGCGAACTCGGTCAGGACATTGGGGAGAATTCGGTCAGGACAACGGAGTTAACTCAGTCAGGACAGTGGAGAGAACTCGGTCAGGACAGTGGGGTGAACTCAGTCAGGACAATGGGGCGAACTCGGTCAGGACAGTGGGGCGAACTCAGTCAGGACAGTGGGGCGAACTCAGTCAGGACAGTGGGGTGAACTCAGTCAGGACAGTGGGGCGAACTCAGTCAGGACAGTGGGGTGATCTCGGTCAGGACAACGGAGCGAACTCAGTCAGGACAATGGGGCGAACTCGATCAGGACAGTGGGGCGAACTCGGTCAGGACATTGGGGAGAATTCGGTCAGGACAACGGAGTTAACTCAGTCAGGACAGTGGAGAGAACTCGGTCAGGACAGTGGGGCGAACTCGGTCAGGACAGCGGGGAGAACTCGGTCTGGACAGTGGAGAGAACTCGGTCAGGACAGTGCGGAGAACTTGGTCAGGACAGTGGGGAGACCTCGGTCTGGACAGTGTGGAGAACTCGGTCAGGACAGTGTGGAGAACTTGGTCAGGACAGTGGAGAGAACTCGGTCAGGACAATGGGGCGAACTCGGTCAGGACAGTGCGGAGAACTTGGTCAGGACAGTGGGGAGACCTCGGTCTGGACAGTGTGGAGAACTCAGTCATGACAGTGGGGTGAACTCGTCAAGACAGTGGGACGAACTCGGTCAAGACAGTGCGGAGAACTCGGTCAGGACAGTGTGGAGAACTCAGTCAGGACAGCGGAGTGAACTCAGTCAGGTCGGTGGGGCGAACTCGGTCAGGACAGCGGGGAGAACTCGGTCAGGACAGTGGAGAGAACTCGGTCAGGACAGTGGGGCGAACTCGGTCAGGACAGTGGGGTGAACTCAGTCAGGACAGTGGAGAGAACTCGGTCAGGACAGTGGGGCGAACTCGGTCAGGACAGCGGGGAGAACTCGGTCAGGACAGTGGAGAGAACTCGGTCAGGACAGTGCGGAGAACTTGGTCAGGACAGTGGGGAGACCTCGGTCTGGACAGTGTGGAGAACTCGGTCAGGACAGTGTGGAGAACTTGGTCAGGACAGTGGAGAGAACTCGGTCAGGACAGTGGAGAGAACTCGGTCAGGACAGTGTGGAGAATTCGGTCAGGACAGTGGGGAGAACTTGGTCAGGACAACGGGGAGACCTCGGTCAGGACAGTGTGGAGAATTCGGTCAGGACAGTGGGGAGAACTCGGTCAGGACAGTGGAGAAATCTCAGTCAGGACAGCGGGGAGAACTCTGTCAGGAGTGTAAGGAGAACTCGGTCAGAACAGCGGGGAGAACTCGGTCAGGACAGTGGGGAGAACTCGGTCAGGGACAGTGGGGAGAACTCGGTCAGGACAGTGTGGAGAATTCGGTCAGGACAGTGGGGAGAACTTGGTCAGGACAGCGGGGAGACCTCGGTCAGGACAGTGTGGAGAATTCGGTCAGGACAGTGGGGAGAACTTGGTCAGGACAGCGGGGAGACCTCGGTCAGGACAGTGTGGAGAAGTCGGTCAGGACAGTGGGGAGAACTTGGTCAGGACAGCGGGGAGACCTCGGTCAGGACAGTGTGGAGAAGTCGGTAAGGACAGTGGGGCGAACTCAGTCAGGACAATGTGGTGAACTCAGTCAGGACAGTGGGGTGAACTCAGTCAGGACAATGGGGCGAACTCAGTCAGGACAATGTGGTGAACTCAGTCAAGACAGTGGGGTGAACTCAGTCAGGACAATGGGGCGAACTCAGTCAGGACAATGTGGTGAACTCAGTCAGGACAGTGGGGTGAACTCAGTCAGGACAGTGGGGTGAACTCAGTCAGGACAATGGGGCGAACTCAGTCAGGACAGTGGGGCGAACTCAGTCAGGACAGTGGGGTGAACTCAGTCAGGACAATGGGGCGAACTCAGTCAGGACAGTGGGGTGAACTCAGTCAGGACAGTGGGGTGAACTCAGTCAGGACAATGGGGCGAACTCAGTCAGGACAGTGGGGCGAACTCAGTCAGGACAGTGGGGTGAACTCAGTCAGGACAATGGGGCGAACTCAGTCAGGACAGTGGGGTGAACTCAGTCAGGACAATGGGGTGAACTCAGTCAGGACAATGGGGCGAACTCAGTCAGGACAGTGGGGTGAACTCAGTCAGGACAATGGGGCGAACTCGGTCAGGACAGTGGGGCGAACTCAGTCAGGACAGTGGGGCGAACTCGGTCAAGACAGTGCGGAGAACTCGGTCAGGACAGTGGGGTGAACTCGGTCAGGACAGTGCGGAGAACTCGGTAAGGACAGCGGGGAGAACTCGGTCAGGACAGTGTGGAGAACTCAGTCATGACAGTGGGGCGAACTCGTCAAGACAGTGGGACGAACTCGGTCAAGACAGTGCGGAGAACTCGGTCAGGACAGTGGAGTGAACTCAGTCAGGACAGTGGGGAGAACTCAGTCAGGACAGCGGAGTGAACTCAGTCAGGACAGTGGGGCGAACTCGGTCAGGACAGCGGGGAGAACTCGGTCAGGACAGCGGGGAGAACTCGGTCAGGACAGTGGAGAGAACTCGGTCAGGACAGTGGGGCGAACTCGGTCAGGACAGTGGGGTGAACTCAGTCAGGACAATGGGGCGAACTCGGTCAGGACAGTGGGGCGAACTCAGTCAGGACAGTGGGGCGAACTCAGTCAGGACAGTGGGGTGAACTCGGTCAGGACAATGGGGCGAACTCGATCAGGACAGTGGGGCGAACTCGGTCAGGACATTGGGGAGAATTCGGTCAGGACAACGGAGTTAACTCAGTCAGGACAGTGGAGAGAACTTGGTCAGGACGGTGGGGCGAACTCGGTCAGGACAGCGGGGAGAACCCGGTCAGGACAGTGCGGAGAACTTGGTCAGGACAGTGGGGAGACCTCGGTCTGGACAGTGTGGAGAACTCGGTCAGGACAGTGGAGAGAACTCGGTCAGGACAGTGCGGAGAACTTGGTCAGGACAGTGGAGAGAACTCGGTCAGGACAGTGCGGAGAACTTGGTCAGGACAGTGGGGAGACCTCGGTCTGGACAGTGTGGAGAACTCGGTCAGGACAGTGTGGAGAACTTGGTCAGGACAGTGGAGAGAACTCGGTCAGGACAGTGCGGAGAACTTGGTCAGGACAGTGGGGAGACCTCGGTCTGGACAGTGTGGAGAACTCGGTCAGGACAGTGTGGAGAACTTGGTCAGGACAGTGGAGAGAACTCGGTCAGGACAGTGGAGAGAACTCGGTCAGGACAGTGGGGAGAACTTGGTCAGGACAGCGGGGAGACCTCGGTCAGGACAGTGTGGAGAATTCGGTCAGGACAGTGGGGAGAACTCGGTAAGGACAGTGGGGGGAACTCGGTCAGGACAGCGGGGAGAACTCGGTCAAGACAGTGCGGAGAACTCGGTAAGGACAGCGGGGAGAACTCGGTCAAGACAGTGCGGAGAACTCGGTCAGGACAGTGGTGTGAACTCAGTCAGGACAATGGGGCGAACTCGGTCAGGACAGTGTGGAGAAGTCGGTAAGGACAGCGGGGAGAACTCGGTCAGGACAGTGGGGTGAACTCAGTCAGGACAATGGGGAGAACTCGGTCAGGACAGTGGTGTGAACTCAGTCAGGACAATGGGGCGAACTCGGTCAGGACAGTGTGGAGAACTCGGTAAGGACAGTGTGGAGAAGTCGGTAAGGACATTGGGGAGAACTCGGTCAGGACAGTGTGGAGAACTCGGTAAGGACAGCGGGGAGAACGCGGTCAGGACAGTGGTGTGAACTCAGTCAGGACAATGGGGCGAACTCGGTCAGGACAGTGGTGTGAACTCAGTCAGGACAATGGGGCGAACTCGGTCAGGACAGTGTGGAGAACTCGGTCAGGACAGTGTGGAGAACTCGGTCAGGACAATGTGGTGAACTCAGTCAGGACAATGGGGCGAACTCAGTCAGGACAGTGGGGAGAACTCGGTCAGGACAATGGGGCGAACTCGGTCAGGACAGTGGGGTGAACTCAGTCAGGACAGTGGGGTGAACTCAGTCAGGACAATGGGGCGAACTCAGTCAGGACAGTGGGGTGAACTCAGTCAGGACAATGTGGTGAACTCAGTCAGGACAGTGTGGAGAACTCAGTCATGACAGTGGGGCGAACTCGTCAAGACAGTGGGACGAACTCGGTCAAGACAGTGCGGAGAACTCGGTCAGGACAGTGGGGCGAACTCGTCAAGACAGTGGGACGAACTCGGTCAAGACAGTGCGGAGAACTCGGTCAGGACAGTGTGGAGAACTCAGTCAGGACAGCGGGGAGAACTCGGTCAGGACAGCGGGGAGAACTCGGTCAGGACAGCGGGGAGAACTCGGTCAGGACAGTGTGGAGAACTCGGTCAGGACAGTGGGGCGAACTCGGTCAGGACAGCGGGGAGAACTCGGTCAGGACAGCGGGGAGAACTCGGTCAGGACAGCGGAGTGAACTCAGTCAGGACAGTGGGGCGAACTCGGTCAGGACAGCGGGGAGAACTCGGTCAGGACAGCGGGGAGAACTCGGTCAGGACAGTGGAGAGAACTCGGTCAGGACAGTGGGGTGAACTCAGTCAGGACAATGGGGCGAACTCGGTCAGGACAGTGGGGCGAACTCAGTCAGGACAGTGTGGAGAACTCAGTCATGACAGTGGGGTGAACTCGTCAAGACAGTGGGACGAACTCGGTCAAGACAGTGCGGAGAACTCGGTCAGGACAGTGTGGAGAACTCAGTCAGGACAGCGGAGTCAACTCAGTCAGGACAGTGGGGCGAACTCGGTCAGGACAGCGGGGAGAACTCGGTCAGGACAGCGGGGAGAACTCGGTCAGGACAGTGGGGCGAACTCGGTCAGGACAGTGGGGTGAACTCAGTCAGGACAATGGGGCGAACTCGGTCAGGACAGTGGGGCGAACTCAGTCAGGACAGTGGGGCGAACTCGGTCAGGACATTGGGGAGAATTCGGTCAGGACAACGGAGTTAACTCAGTCAGGACAGTGGAGAGAACTCGGTCAGGACAGTGGGGCGAACTCGGTCAGGACAGCGGGGAGAACTCGGTCAGGACAGTGGAGAGAACTCGGTCAGGACAGTGCGGAGAACTTGGTCAGGACAGTGGGGAGACCTCGGTCTGGACAGTGTGGAGAACTTGGTCAGGACAGTGGAGAGAACTCGGTCAGGACAGTGGAGAGAACTCGGTCAGGACAGTGTGGAGAATTCGGTCAGGACAGTGGGGAGAACTTGGTCAGGACAGCGGGGAGACCTTGGTCAGGACAGTGTGGAGAACTCAGTCAGGACGGTGGAGAGAACTCGGTCAGGACGGCGGAGAGAACTCGGTCAGGACGACGGAGAGAACTCGGGCAGGACAGTGGGGAGAACTCGGTCAGGACAGCGGGGAGAACTCGGTCAGGGCAGTGGGGCGAACCCGGTCAAGACAGTGCGGAGAACTCGGTCAGGACAGCGGGGAGAACTCGGTCAGGACAGCAGGGAGAACTCGGTCAAGACAGTGCGGAGAACTCGGTCAGGACAGCGGGGAGAACTCGGTCAGGACAGTGTGGAGAACTTGGTCAGGACAGTCGGGCGAACTCGGTCAGGACAGCGGGGAGAACTCGGTCAGGGCAGTGGGGCGAACTCGGTCAAGACAGTGCGGAGAACTCGGTCAGGACAGTGGGGTGAACTCAGTCATGACAGTGGGGCGAACTCGTCAAGACAGTGCTGAGAACTTGGTCAGGACATCGGGGAGAACTCGGTCAGGAGAGTTGGGAGAACTCGGTCAGGACAGCGGGGAGAACTCGGTCAGGACAGTGGGGTGAACTCGGTCAGGACATCGGAGCGAACTCAGTCAGGACAGTGGAACGACCTCGGTCAGGACAGTGGAGCGAACTCGGTCAGCACAGCGGAGAAATCGCGGTCAGGACAGTGGGGAGAACTTGGTCAGGACAGCGGGGCGAACTCAGTCAGGACAGTGGGGAGAACTCGGTCAGGACAGTGGGGAGAACTCGGTCAGCACAGCGGAGAAATCGCGGTCCGGACATTGGGGAGAACTCGGTCAGGACAGCGGAGTGAACTCAGTCAGGACAGTGGGGAGAACTCGGTCAGGACAGTGGGGAGAACTCGGTCAGGACAGTGGGGCGAACTCGGTCAGGACAGCGGGGAGAACTCGGTCAGGGCAGTGGGGCGAACTCGGTCAGGACAGCGGAGCGAACACAGTCAGGACAGTGGAACGACCTCGGTCAGGGCAGTGGAGAGAACTCGGTCAGGACAACGGAGAGAAATCAGTCAGGACAGTGGAGAGAACTCGGTCAGGAGAGTAGGGAGAACTCGGTCAGGGCAGCGGATAGAGCACGGTCAGGACTGAAGGGAGATCTCGGTCAGGACGACGGAGAGAACTCGGTCAGGACAGTTGGGAGAACTCGGTCAGGACAGTGCGGAGAACTTGGTCAGGACAGTGTGGAGAACTCGGTCAGGACAGTGGGGAGAACTCGGTCAGGACAGTGGAGAGAACTCGGTCAGGACAGTGCGGAGAACTTGGTCAGGACAGTGGGGCGAACTCGGTCAGGACAGTGTGGAGAACTCGGTCAGGACAGTGGAGAGAACTCGGTCAGGACAGTGGAGAGAACTCGGTCAGGACAGTGGAGAGAACTCGGTCAGGACAGTTGGGAGAACTCGGTCAGGACAGTGGGGCGAACTCGGTCAGGACAGTGTGGAGAACTCGGTCAGGACAGTGGAGAGAACTCGGTCAGGACAGTGGAGAGAACTCGGTCAGGACAGTGCGGAGAACTTGGTCAGGACAGCGGGGAGACCTCGGTCTGGACAGTGTGGAGAACTCGGTCAGGACAGTGGGGAGAACTGGGTCAGGACAGTGGAGAGAACTCGGTCAGGACAGTGCGGAGAACTTGGTCAGGACAGTGTGGAGAATTCGGTCAGGACAGTGGGGAGACCTCGGTCAGGACAGTGTGGAGTACTCGGTCAGGACAGTGGGGAGACCTCGGTCAGGACTGTGGGGAGAACCTGGTCAGGACAGTGGAGAGAACTCGGTCAGGACAGTGTGGAGAACTCGGTCAGGACAGTGGAGAGAACTCGGTCTGGACAGTGGAGAGAACTCGGTCAGGACAGTGTGGAGAACTCGGTCAGGACAGTGGGGAGAACTCGGTCAGGACAGTGTGGAGAACTCGGTCAGGACTGTGTGGAGAATTCGGTCAGGACAGTGGGGAGAACTTGGTCAGGACAGTGGAGAGAACTCGGTCAGGACAGTGTGGAGAACTCAGTCAGGACAGTGGAGAGAACTCGGTCAGGGCAGTGGGGCGAACTCGGTCAGGACAGTGGGGAGAACTCGGTCAGGACAGTGGGGCGAACTCGGTCAGGACAGCGGGGAGAACTCGGTCAGGACAGCGGAGCGAACACAGTCAGGACAGTGGAACGACCTCAGTCAGGACAGTGGAGAGAACTCGGTCAGGAGAGTAGGGAGAACTCGGTCAGGGCAGCGGATAGAGCACGGTCAGGACTGAAGGGAGAACTCGGTCAGGACGATGGAGAGAACTCGGTCAGGACAGTAGAGAGAACTCGGTCAGGACAGTAGAGAGAACTCGGTCAGGACGGCGGAGAGAGCACGGTCAGGACTGAAGGGAGATCTCGGTCAGGACGACGGAGAGAACTCGGTCAGGACAGTTGGGAGAAATCAGTCAGGACAGCGGAGAGAACTCGGTCAGGACAGTGGAGAGAACTCGGTCAGGACAGTGGAAAGAACTTGGTGAGGACAGTGGAGAGAACTCGGTCAGGAAAATAGGGAGAACTCGGTCAGGACAGCGGAGAGAGCACGGTCAGGACGGCGGAGAGAACTCGGTCAGGACGACGGAGAGAACTCGGTCAGGACAGTGGGGAGAAATCAGTCAGGAGACTGGGGAGAACTCAGTAAGGACAGTGGGGAGACCTTGGTCAGGACAGTGGGGAGAACTCGGTCAGCACAGCGGAGAAAGCTCGGTAAGGACAGTGGGGAGAACTCGTTCAGCACAGCGGAGAAATCTCGGTCAGGACATTGGGGAGAACTCGTTCAGGACAGTGGGGAGAACTCGGTCAGGACAGTGGGGAGAACTCGGTCAGGAGAGTGCGGAGAACTCGGTCAGGACAGCGGGGAGAACTGGGTCAGGACAGTGGGGCGTAGTCGGTCAGGACAGCGGAGTGAACTCAGTCAGGACATTGGGGAGAACTCGGTCAGGACAGTGGAGAAATCTCGTCAGGACAGTGGGGCGTACTCGGTCAGGACAGTGGCGAGAACTCGGTCAGGACAGTGGGGAGAACTCGGTCAGGACAGTGGGGAGAACTCGGTCAGGACAGTGGGGAGAACTCGGTCAGGACAGCCGGGAGAACTCGGTCAGGACAGTGGAGAAATCTCAGTCAGGACAGTGGGGAGAACTCTGTCAGGACAGTGGGGAGAACTCGGTCAGGACAGTGGAGAGAACTCGGTCAGGACAGTGGAGAGAACTCGGTCAGGACAGTGTGGAGAATTCGGTCAGGACAGTGGGGAGAACTTGGTCAGGACAGCGGGGAGACCTTGGTCAGGACAGTGTGGAGAACTCAGTCAGGACGGTGGAGAGAACTCGGTCAGGACGGCGGAGAGAACTCGGTCAGGACGACGGAGAGAACTCGGGCAGGACAGTGGGGAGAACTCGGTCAGGACAGCGGGGAGAACTCGGTCAGGGCAGTGGGGCGAACCCGGTCAAGACAGTGCGGAGAACTCGGTCAGGACAGCGGGGAGAACTCGGTCAGGACAGCAGGGAGAACTCGGTCAAGACAGTGCGGAGAACTCGGTCAGGACAGCGGGGAGAACTCGGTCAGGACAGTGTGGAGAACTTGGTCAGGACAGTCGGGCGAACTCGGTCAGGACAGCGGGGAGAACTCGGTCAGGGCAGTGGGGCGAACTCGGTCAAGACAGTGCGGAGAACTCGGTCAGGACAGTGGGGTGAACTCAGTCATGACAGTGGGGCGAACTCGTCAAGACAGTGCTGAGAACTTGGTCAGGACATCGGGGAGAACTCGGTCAGGAGAGTTGGGAGAACTCGGTCAGGACAGCGGGGAGAACTCGGTCAGGACAGTGGGGTGAACTCGGTCAGGACATCGGAGCGAACTCAGTCAGGACAGTGGAACGACCTCGGTCAGGACAGTGGAGCGAACTCGGTCAGCACAGCGGAGAAATCGCGGTCAGGACAGTGGGGAGAACTTGGTCAGGACAGCGGGGCGAACTCAGTCAGGACAGTGGGGAGAACTCGGTCAGGACAGTGGGGAGAACTCGGTCAGCACAGCGGAGAAATCGCGGTCCGGACATTGGGGAGAACTCGGTCAGGACAGCGGAGTGAACTCAGTCAGGACAGTGGGGAGAACTCGGTCAGGACAGTGGGGAGAACTCGGTCAGGACAGTGGGGCGAACTCGGTCAGGACAGCGGGGAGAACTCGGTCAGGGCAGTGGGGCGAACTCGGTCAGGACAGCGGAGCGAACACAGTCAGGACAGTGGAACGACCTCGGTCAGGGCAGTGGAGAGAACTCGGTCAGGACAACGGAGAGAAATCAGTCAGGACAGTGGAGAGAACTCGGTCAGGAGAGTAGGGAGAACTCGGTCAGGGCAGCGGATAGAGCACGGTCAGGACTGAAGGGAGATCTCGGTCAGGACGACGGAGAGAACTCGGTCAGGACAGTTGGGAGAACTCGGTCAGGACAGTGCGGAGAACTTGGTCAGGACAGTGTGGAGAACTCGGTCAGGACAGTGGGGAGAACTCGGTCAGGACAGTGGAGAGAACTCGGTCAGGACAGTGCGGAGAACTTGGTCAGGACAGTGGGGCGAACTCGGTCAGGACAGTGTGGAGAACTCGGTCAGGACAGTGGAGAGAACTCGGTCAGGACAGTGGAGAGAACTCGGTCAGGACAGTGGAGAGAACTCGGTCAGGACAGTTGGGAGAACTCGGTCAGGACAGTGGGGCGAACTCGGTCAGGACAGTGTGGAGAACTCGGTCAGGACAGTGGAGAGAACTCGGTCAGGACAGTGGAGAGAACTCGGTCAGGACAGTGCGGAGAACTTGGTCAGGACAGCGGGGAGACCTCGGTCTGGACAGTGTGGAGAACTCGGTCAGGACAGTGGGGAGAACTCGGTCAGGACAGTGGAGAGAACTCGGTCAGGACAGTGCGGAGAACTTGGTCAGGACAGTGTGGAGAATTCGGTCAGGACAGTGGGGAGACCTCGGTCAGGACAGTGTGGAGTACTCGGTCAGGACAGTGGGGAGACCTCGGTCAGGACTGTGGGGAGAACCTGGTCAGGACAGTGGAGAGAACTCGGTCAGGACAGTGTGGAGAACTCGGTCAGGACAGTGGAGAGAACTCGGTCTGGACAGTGGAGAGAACTCGGTCAGGACAGTGTGGAGAACTCGGTCAGGACAGTGGGGAGAACTCGGTCAGGACAGTGTGGAGAACTCGGTCAGGACTGTGTGGAGAATTCGGTCAGGACAGTGGGGAGAACTTGGTCAGGACAGTGGAGAGAACTCGGTCAGGACAGTGTGGAGAACTCAGTCAGGACAGTGGAGAGAACTCGGTCAGGGCAGTGGGGCGAACTCGGTCAGGACAGTGGGGAGAACTCGGTCAGGACAGTGGGGCGAACTCGGTCAGGACAGCGGGGAGAACTCGGTCAGGACAGCGGAGCGAACACAGTCAGGACAGTGGAACGACCTCAGTCAGGACAGTGGAGAGAACTCGGTCAGGAGAGTAGGGAGAACTCGGTCAGGGCAGCGGATAGAGCACGGTCAGGACTGAAGGGAGAACTCGGTCAGGACGATGGAGAGAACTCGGTCAGGACAGTAGAGAGAACTCGGTCAGGACAGTAGAGAGAACTCGGTCAGGACGGCGGAGAGAGCACGGTCAGGACTGAAGGGAGATCTCGGTCAGGACGACGGAGAGAACTCGGTCAGGACAGTTGGGAGAAATCAGTCAGGACAGCGGAGAGAACTCGGTCAGGACAGTGGAGAGAACTCGGTCAGGACAGTGGAAAGAACTTGGTGAGGACAGTGGAGAGAACTCGGTCAGGAAAATAGGGAGAACTCGGTCAGGACAGCGGAGAGAGCACGGTCAGGACGGCGGAGAGAACTCGGTCAGGACGACGGAGAGAACTCGGTCAGGACAGTGGGGAGAAATCAGTCAGGAGACTGGGGAGAACTCAGTAAGGACAGTGGGGAGACCTTGGTCAGGACAGTGGGGAGAACTCGGTCAGCACAGCGGAGAAAGCTCGGTAAGGACAGTGGGGAGAACTCGTTCAGCACAGCGGAGAAATCTCGGTCAGGACATTGGGGAGAACTCGTTCAGGACAGTGGGGAGAACTCGGTCAGGACAGTGGGGAGAACTCGGTCAGGAGAGTGCGGAGAACTCGGTCAGGACAGCGGGGAGAACTGGGTCAGGACAGTGGGGCGTAGTCGGTCAGGACAGCGGAGTGAACTCAGTCAGGACATTGGGGAGAACTCGGTCAGGACAGTGGAGAAATCTCGTCAGGACAGTGGGGCGTACTCGGTCAGGACAGTGGCGAGAACTCGGTCAGGACAGTGGGGAGAACTCGGTCAGGACAGTGGGGAGAACTCGGTCAGGACAGCCGGGAGAACTCGGTCAGGACAGTGGAGAAATCTCAGTCAGGACAGTGGGGAGAACTCTGTCAGGACAGTGGGGAGAACTCGGTCAGGACAGCCGGGAGAACTCGGTCAGGACAGTGGGGAGAACTCGGTCAGGACAGTGGGGAGAACTCGGTCAGGACAGCCGGGAGAACTCTGTCAGGACAGTGGAGAAATCTCAGTCAGGACAGTGGGGAGAACTCTGTCAGGACAGCGGAGAGAATTCGGTCTGGACAGTAGGGAGAACTCGGTCAGGACTGAAGGGAGAACTTGTTCAGGAAGATGGAGAGAACTTGGACATGACAACGGAGAGAACTCGGTCAGGACGACGGAGAGAACTCGGTCAGGACAGTGGGGAGAACTCGGTCAGGGACAGCGGCGAGATCTCGGTCAGGACAGCGGAGAGAACTCGTTCAGGACAGCGGAGCGAACCCGTTCAGGACAGTGGGGAGTACTCGGTCAGGACAGTGGAGAGAACTCGGTCAGGACACCCTCCCCGGGAGCCAGCCAAGAGCCCACATGGGTTTGCTTGGCGTGCTCCCCGTGTGGCAACAGGCCCCACTACTACAGGGCTAATTCCGGCGGTGACAGGATGAGGTCCTTAAGTGGGCATTAATTTCCCACTTAAGGGCCTTAATTGGCAGCGGGGCGGGAAGGCCGTTCACTGGCCACTTTCCCGCCTGATTATATGCTCTCCCGGCCTCCAAACCGGATGCTGGGGAGAGCATAAAATTCCCCCCACTGTGTGTGAAGTGCATCAGGTTCAGGATTTTATTGCTCTTTCTTCCTGTTCACAGTTGGAGTGCGACCCGAGGACTCGGCAGCGCTGATACTGGCGAAATCCATCGCAGAGTGTGAGGGCGTGGAGTAGGAGTGGGTGTATGCACATTATGGGAATTCCTACAGTGCGACTGGAGTGAAGGAGATTCGGGCTGAGGCCCGGGAATCCACCACCGCCACACTGGAATTTATGGAGATGTACGAGAATGTTGTTTTGAAAAATAATTGAATTCTTCCTTTCTTCTGATGGAGTCAGAGGGAGGAAAGCAGCAGAGACTGCAGTCTACGCTCAGATGACAGCAAGCTTACCTCAAAGTCAGAAGGTTGTAGGCTCAAGCTCCACTCCGGAGACTTGAGGACAAAACCCAGGTTGGCGCTCCAGTGCACTTCTGAGTTAGTGCTGCATTGCCAGACATGCTGTCTTTCAGATGCCATCTTAAACCAAGGCCCTTCTGCTTCCTCAAAGAAGAACAGGGGGGGTTATCCCAGCATCTTGGCCAATATTTATACTTCTGTCAACATCACTAAAAAATAGATTATCTGGTCATTATCACATTGCTGTTTCTGGGATCTTGCTGTGTGCAAATTGGCTACTGCATTTCCTTCATTACACTTCAAAAGTACCTCATTGGCTGTAAATCATTTTGCCTTTGTGAGCCACCTAAGAGCCACAGAGGAGATCCACAATTGCATTAGTTCCCCTTTATCACTGAAACTAATCAATCTTGGCATTCTAATGTAGTGTTTTATCCATCAATGATGCAGCAGCCCTTTCCAAACCTCCAGGCCCTGGAAATTGAAAAAGGACAAGCCAGCAAGTCACAATATAAACAAAAATAGGACTGTGTTTCACTGGCCGGATTTTCAGGGCCGCAGTTGCCCCACGGTTGTAGTTTGGACAGTCCTATATCGACAGCTTCTGTTCGTTGTCTGTCTCTCCCCTGCTCTTCTGTAAGCATTGGGTCAGTTACATGAGAACTGGCAGGCTTCCAGCACCTTGCTTAAGTAACCGTTATTTCATGTGCAAATCTAGGCAACGAGTGCCACCAAGTGATTCAAGTTCCAGACCTGCCTCCATCCGATGTTCACTAGCACAGAGAGAGTCATGAACTTCAGCGATGGGTGTTGGGGGTGGAATTGAGGGGGGAAAAAAGAGCTAAAAATTTTCTCTGTAGGAACTTTTTAAATGCAATCCAGTAATATCTTCCTTTACTGATTACTGCCCCAAAGGACAGAGCTCCAACTCTGCACCACAGTGAGAATATTTTTAAAAGGCTTCAGGTAATAACAGTCTTTGAACTCGACCCCATCAAACAGCAGGGAGTTGAGGGTGTTGGGGAGAATTTTGAGTGATGATGAAGGCCTGTGAACATATAAGAGGCCTGCAGCAGCCCTGCTGGATAATGGCTGCTTCCAAAATGTGAATTGTGAAGTGTTTAACAGCCTCTCATGACACTTCCCCTTCGCTCCTTCTCCCACCCCTGCCCCCAGGGACCTCATGTGCAATCTTTTTATAACTGCATGCAGATACTACAACCTTTAATTACTTTCTGCCTCTGATGTCTAACAAGGATCCAGTTACAGGCTTCAAGCAGGAGGAACATTATCGACCCAACACTGCTATTATCTCCCCTTGTCTGACTTTACATTAATTCCCTGTCAGTAGCAGAGAGGTAAGGAGTTAGTAAAGAACAGCTTAATGTGCAGGAGACAGAACAGGAAAATTCCATGGTTCAACTTCTGGTTCAATTTGAATCACATGATCACAAGATAATTACAAATGAGAGAGGCCGTTTGTCTCATCTTAATTCATTCATGCTGGTAGACCTGACACACCCACATTGTACCATTCAATTGTTAAATGATTCCAGGGTTTTTGTTTCTAGTACTGGATCTGGCTGGCCATTCCTATGTTATTACTCTGTGTAAAGAAGAATTTCCTGGCATCAATCCTAAAACAGCCTTTTACTAATTTGAACCTGTTCCCTTGTTCTACTCTCACAATTTAGTCATTTTCTGGATTTACCTTTTCCATTCCCTTAACTATCTTGCATCCTTCTCTAAGATTACCCCTCCAACACCTCCTTTCCAGGCCTAAAGCCCAAGTTTCTACAATTATTCCTGATAATTCAGGTTCTTGATGATGGGGATCAGCTTCCAGCAGTTAAATGTCTCCCTTGTGTCTCATTGACCAGAACTGAACACATTGCTAAGGTGAGATCACTGTTGTAATGTAAGAAATGCGGGAGCCAACTTCTGCACAACAAGGTCCCACAAACAGATATGTGATAATGACCACAAAATCTGTAGGTGTTTGTTGAAAGATAAATATTAGCGAGAACACCGAGAGACCTCCTCTGCCTTCCTTCAAAATAATGCCGTAGGATCGTTTACATCCACCTGAGAGGGCAGACAGGGCTTTGATTTAATGTCACATCCAAAAGACAGCACCTCTGATAGTGAAGCACTCTCTCAACAGTGCATTGGAATGTCAGCCAAATTTTGTTTTCTGGAGTGGGGCTTGAACCTACGACCTTCTGACTCATAAGAGAGTATACTACCACTGAGTCAAGGCTAACATTTAAAAGGGAACAGATAAAGCGGAATGAAAGCTCAGGTCTGGAGCAGAAGTTTAAAATGTACATGGATATGGAACAATGCCCTAATACCTCTCAGTGTCCAAATGTGCTTGCTCTTCCAACATTTTGTTATATTCAAGGTGCAATTAATCAGCTTCCCCTTCCCCTCTGCCTGCTGCCACCACCAAAAGCTTGCTGTCTGGAGGTAGAATTGCAGAAGATGTAAATTGCCTGATTGGCTGTAGGGACCAGCCTCAACCAAGTCTCCACAGAACATATGTAAGTATAGTCTCTTATTATCTGATTAGCAAAGGTAATTAAATATGTGTCATACTTCATATCACACAATGCCATGGTCATTGTAACACAAAATCTAGAATGACAAAAGAGTATTTTACCTACTAAATTATTTTGCACTGCGATGGTTCAAGAAGATGGCTCACCACCAACTTCTCAAGGGCAATTAGGGATGGGCAGCAAATGCTGGCCTTGCCAGCGACACTCACTGAAGTGATTTATGACTTTAACTCCTTGTAGGGACTAAACCAAATCAGGAGCACATCCCCACAAATTTGCCTGAATCAAGTTCCAGCCAGACAAATTTTCAGACACTTATTTGGGTCCAAAGAATTGCATTAGCTTTCCCTCAAAGAAAGAAAACCAACAGAGAATTTTACCATCTTTAGCCAACTTTTAATATTTTTATGGCTAAGTCATAAATATCCCAGATATTATAAAGGTCTGGGAAACTCTCTTCAATATGTATCTGTCCGCTTAAAGAGACACAGAGAGGGGGTTCTTGTAGTTGTATACAGAATGCTACATGAGACGATTTATTAACTTTTATATATTTATTAAAGAATTTAACATGCAATAAACTTCTTAAGTGGATAAGTATATCACAATATCAAATATTACTGAGAGATGTAACACATATTCTTATTTCTAACATAGAATCCAAAAGTTTAACCTTGCTAATGTTACAGCAAAATTATCTTAGAATATCCAGAATATCCATCAAAATTTAAAGCAAGCTTGTACCTTAAATCCCCGTATAAGGCATGGGATGAGAAGTGTTGTTGAGGATCCAACACTCCTACGTATCTGCTGTGGACCTTGCATTTTTATACTATTTCGAAGGTATCATATGACTTTTGCATTAGATGTGATCTTTCTGTGTTACCTTTTAAAATCTATATCTGTAATTTAATGTTTTACTGGAATTTGTAGTTTGTGAGCTTTTATCTGGTCAAAATGTTCATAATTGTGTTTACCTGACCTTTCTTGTTCCCGTGAGTACATTCCATTTATTGTTAATTAGCCTGTCCATGGTACCCACAGCAACCTCCGGAGCCGACCCAACAACAACCCCATAAACCAATTAAGTTCTACTGCTACCTCTTACTGAGGTCACATAGGATATTTCAATGTATGTGTTTATCTCCCAAGCCCCTGGTAACAGAGATTTTGAAATGTTTAACTCTACCATCTTACAGACAAGAGACCAAGATAGCAATAAGGGTAATGATAATCAGAGTGTGGCAGGAAGGAACAGAGTGCACAAACTTAAGAGTGCACCAGCAGATAAGGCTGGAGGCCGTGAACTAACAGGATGGGGGGAGGGTCCGGGTGAAGGGAGTTTTAGAAATCCAAAGAGAAAAGTCATGGCATTGGAACAGTATAGCATTGTGGGTAAAGACAAGTAGGGACAGGAAGGGGCAGAGAATTTAACTAAAATTGTACATCAGCAAGTAAGGCCATTGAAGGGAATAGAAGTAAAAAAATTAAAATAAATGTTTTATATCTGAACGCGCAAACCATCTGCAATAAGATAGATGAACTGGTGGCACAAATAGAGGTAAATGATTTAGATCTAATCGCCATTACAGAGATATGGTTACAAGGTGATCAAGGTTGGGAAATAAATATTTCAGGGTACACAATATTTCAGCAAGACAGACAGAATGGCAAAGGAGGAGGGGTAGCCTTGATAATAAAGGATGACATAAGGACATTAGTGAGAAAGGATCAGGCCTCAGAAGATCATGAAGTAGAATCAGTATGGGTGGAAATTAGGAATAGCAAGATTCTGAAAACATTGGTGAGAGTAGTTTATAGGCCCCCTAACAGTAGTTAAACTGTTGGACAGAGCTTTAAACAAGACATTATCGGAGCTTGTAACAAAGGCAATGTAATGATTGTGGGAGACTTTAATCTTCATATAGACTGGGACAATGAAATTGACTAGCATGGTCTAGAAGATGAGTTTTCGGGACAATTTCTTGGAGCAATACATTGTGGAACCAACTAGGGATAAAGCTATCTTAGATCTAATATTGTGTAATGAAGCAGGGTTAATTAGTAATGTCATAGTATAAGATCCACTAGGAAATAGTGATCATAATACCATTGAATTCCATGTTAAGTTTGAAAGTGACATACTCCAATCATAAACAAGAATCTTAAACAACTCCAATTACATAGATATGAGGGGGAAACTGGCTAAGGTAAATTGGGTAAATAGACTAAAAGGTATGGAGGTAAATGAACAGTGGGAAACCTTTAAAGAAACAATTCAAAATGTTCAACAAAAATACATTCCATTGAAAAACAAAAACACAGCCAGAAAGAACCATCCATGGCTCACTCAGGAAGTTAAGGAGAGTATTAGATTAAAAGAAGAGGCTTACAAGGTTGCAAAAAATGGTAGCAAGTCTGAGGATTGGGAATGTTTTAGAAACCAGCAAAGGGCCACCAAAAAGTTGATAAAAAAGGAAAAAATAGAATGAGAGTAAACTAGCCAGTAATATAAAAACAGATTGTAAGAGCTTTTATAGGTATATAAAAAGGAAGAGAGTAGCTAAAGTAAATGTTGGTCCCTTAGAAGCAGTGACAGGATAAACTATCATGGGGAGTGAGGAAATAGCAGAGGCATCGTACGAATATTTTGTGACTATCTTCACAGCAGAAGACACAAGTTTCATACCAGAAATAGAGGGTAACCTAGGGGCTAAAAAGAATGAGGAAATTAAGGAAATTAATGTCATCAGAAAAAAGTATTGGAGAAACATAAGGGACTAAAATCCAACAAATCCTTGGGACCAGATGGCCTACACCCTAAGGTTCTAAAAGAGATAGCTACAGAGATAGTGGAAGCGCTAGCTATGATTTTCCAAAATTCCTTAGATTCGGGAATGGTCCCATCAGATTGAAAGTTGCCAAATGTTACACAGCTTTTCAAGAAAGGAGGGAGAGAGAAAACAGGAAAGTACAGGCCAGTTAGCTAACCTAACATCAGTCGTTGGGAAAATGCTGGAATCTATTATTAAGGAAGTCTTAACAATGCATTTAGAAAAGCACAGTATGATTAGAATAAGTCAACATGATTTTACTAAAGGGAGATCCTGTTTGACAAATTTATTAGAGTTTTTTGAGGATGTAACTAGTAGGGTAGATAAAGGGGAATCAGTAGATGTAGTATACCTGGATTTCCAAAAAGGCATTCGCTAAGGTGCCATACATAAGGTTAATAGGCAAGATAAGGACTCATGGAGTTGGAGGTAATATATTGGCATGCATAGAGGATTGGTCAATGGACGGGAAGCAAAGAGTGGGCATAAATGGGACATTTTCAAGTTGGCAGGCAGTAAATAGTGGAGTGCGGTAAGGATCAGTGCCGGGGCCTCAGTTATTTGCAATCTATATTAATGACTTAGATGAAGAGACAGAGAGTAATGTATCTAGGTTAGTTGATGATACAAAGGTAGGTGGAAAGGTAAGCTATGGCAAGGACACAGAGAGGTTGCAAAGTGATATAGACAGGTTAAGTGAGTGGGAAACAAGATGGAAGACAGAGTATAATGTAGGGAAGTGTGAAGTTATTCACTTTGGTCGTAAGAATAGAAAAAACTTGTAAGTGTTGATGTTCAAAGAGACTTGTGTGTGCTTGTATAAGGAACGCAGAAAGTTAACATGCAGGTACAACAAGCTATTAGGAAGGCAAATGGCATGTTGGCCTTTATTGCAAGGGATTGGAGTACAGGAATAAGGAAGTCTTGCTACAATTGTACAAGGTTTTGGTGAGACCACATCGCAGTTTTGGTCTCCGCATTTAAGAAAGGATATACTTGCATTGGAGGCGGTACAGTGAAGGTTCACTAAATTGGTCCCTGGGATAAGTAGGTTGGCCTATGATGATAGGCTGAGTAATTTGGGCCTATACTCTCTGGAGTTTAGAAGAATGAGAGGCGATCTCATTGAAACATACAAGATTCTGAAGGGGCTGGATAGGGTAGACATTGAGAGATTGTTTCCGCTGGTCAGGGAATCTAAAACAAGGGGGCACACAATAAGGGCCAATCATTTAGGACTGAGATGAGGAGAAATTACTTCACTCAAAGGGTTGTGAATCTTTGGAATTCTCTACCCCAGAGGGTTGTGGTTGCTCCATCAGTGAATACATTTAAGGCTGGGATAGACAGATTTTTGATCTCTCAGGGAATCAAGGGATATGGCAAAAGAGTGGGAAAGTGGAGTTGAAGCCTAAGATCAATCATAATCATATTGAATGGTGGGGCAGGCTTGATGGGCCATATGGTCTACTCCTGCTCCTATTTCTTGCGTTCTTGTGAAATGTACCACTGACTGGCTGCATGCACAGCAAAGGGCCCAGGAGCTTCCATGGCTAGCATGACATCCAGCAAGCCTGCAATTCGTAAAAGCAGCTTGCCTCTCTCACAGGATAGGTGCATTCAAGCTACAGGAGTAGCTGGAACTCCATTAGAAATTCTTTGAGGAAAGGAAGGAGACTGCAAATGGACAACAGGCCAGAGGCTCCCAGGTTCTTTGATTCACTGCTACAGGCCTTAGTGCAGGGGTTTTTGAGGAGGAGAGAGGTGATTGTTCCACAGTGGGGCCAAGAGACCCTTGAGGCATACCCTCCAAAGGGAATGGAAGCAGATGGCCACAGAGGTCATTTCCCTGAGTCTGGCCATGAGGACCTGGCTGCAGTGCTGTAAAATGTTCAGTGTCAAGGTCAGTGTATGCATCTTCAAATGGCATTTTCTACACATCAAGCTACCAACATCTCACGCTGCTCAATGCAGCACAGCCCTATCATTCACCCAACAGCAATCGGGACTCATGCCTAATGTTCAGATGATCTCCCTCACATACTTATTAATGCTGCCAACCTCACACCCACCTCTCGCAGCTTCCACATACCTCCAGCTATTCAGTTATGGCAGGCACATCACTCAAACACATTGCAATTCGCTCATTGATATTTTTCCCTCTGTCTTGCAGGACAAAGTCACACATAACTGCAGGGAGTAGCAAAGAACTGGTAGGGAACAGGCAGGCCAACATCTCCTGAGCCCTTTGGAGGAGACGGTGCTCCACATTATCGGCTGGCATTTGCTGAGGCAATTGAATCCGGCATCACTGAGACCCGTAAGGATAATGGCATGCTCCTGCTTTATGTATCTTCTCAAATCCCACTTCACCCATGGTCTGCTATCTGAAATGAAGTGCAAGTTGCAGATGGTGTGACCGTAAACCTCTTGCTTTCCACCCCACCACCCCCTTACCCCCACTTCCCTCACCCCAATGCTCCACTTCTGCATTTCTGCTTTCATATACCCAAGACCTGCTGCCTGGCCAACCAGTGCAGCCTCACCATCACTTGATCTGATATTCACTGCCAGCAGCTCAAATACTGGCATTGCACATACTTTAGAGGGTAGTATAGAGTCGGGATCAGCATGTACTGAATCATTGGGCACAAGTGGGCTGCAGCCAGGCCAGAGGGAAAGGAGAGTTTCTGTGCCAGCCCAACAGAGGGCAAGGTCGCAGATGAGCATTTTGATGGGACAGTGTATAAGAAAAGTTGATAGATATGCACAACGACATGTTTCGTGCTTTGGCAGGTCTGCCCGACAGTCAGTTGTCACTGTCTAGGAGCATGGAAGAGTCTGGTTCCACCTTGGCACAGAGCTTGGAGCCCATCCTTTCCAGCATGGAAATGGTGGCCAAATCCATGAGAACACATTAGACCCAGATGTGATGCAGCATCTGATGGCCGAAGGCTCAGCTTCCATTACAGCACAGGCAGAAGCCACCCAACGTATGAGTTCTGCAGTGGAAGTCTGTTTGACATCATGAAATCTCTGCTTGTTGCCATGCACACTCAGACTGCTGCCACCATGGCTCTATGAATATCTTGTCCTCTCTGCACCCTTGGCTCCAAATGTTTATTATACTGCAGCCCAAGAGGAATGCAACTATAGAGTCGCCATGACTGGGAGCAAATGTTGTGCTCAGAGGGCTTTCAGATCCGCATCATTCCTTCCAAAGATCCAGCAACACTCCCTTGTTCCGACCGAGGTGGGAGGAGTGCATTGTTAATTCAGTCCCACTTCTCCACAGATCACAGCATATCGATAAATTCTCCCCCTTACCGAAACAGACAATTTGATACTCTATTTGTCCCCCAGAATAAAGCGCACCAATCACATTTCTTTAATGAACAACAAAATTAACCGTTTATTATAAAACCAAGTCTTAACCAATACTGCAGTAAGTGTTCAGCAGTGCTTATTTAAGAGAGTGCATTAACAAGACTGGCGAGGTCCAAATGGCAGATTGGGTGCCAAATCAATATTAGACACTGACTGACATCATGATCTGCCCACTCTATATGCTTCTGGTGCACGCTGAATATCATTGGGAGTGGACCCCTGCCTTTTTTTGTCTCCTAGCTCCTGTAGCTCCTGGCTACTGAAACCAGCAGCATAACAGAATTGAATTTTGCGGCCCATAATTCTATGAAGTTATGCTAAACCTATATAAAACACTAGTTCAGTCCCAGCTGCAGTATTGTGTTCAATTCTGGGCACCACACTTTCGGAATGACGTGAAGGGTTTGGAGAAATTTTAGAAGAGATTTACTAGCATGGTTTCAGGGATGAGGGATTACAGTTACATGTTTACACTGGAGAAGCTGGGGTTGTTCTCCTTAGAGCAGAGAAGGCTAAGACGAGATGTGATAGAAGCATTTTAAATCATGAAGGATTTAAATAGAAAGTAAAGAGGAACTGTTTCCAATGGTTGAAGGGTCAATAATTACAGGGCACAGATTTATGATGATTGGCAAAAGAACCAGAGGTGACGTGAGGAAGAACCTTTCAATGCAACGAGTGGTTAGGATTTGGAATGTACTACCTGATAATATTTTTTTTTTATATTCATTCATGGGATGTGGGCGTCGCTGGCCAGGCCAGCATTTATTGCCCATCCCTAATTGCCCTTGAAAAGGTGGTGGTGAGCTGCCTTCTTGAACCACTGCAGTCCATTTGGGGTAGGTAGACCCACAGTGCTGTTAGGAAGGGAGTTCCAGGATTTTGACCCAGCAACAGTGAAGGAACAGTGATATAGTTCCAAGTCAGGATGGTGTGTGACTTGGAGGGGAACTTGTAGGTGGTGGTGTTCCCAAGTATTTGCTGCCCTTGTCCTTCTAGTTGGTAAAGGTCCCGGGTTTGGAAGGTGCTGTCTAAGGAATCTTGGGTGCATTACTGCAGTGCATCTTGTAGATGGTACACACTGCTGCCACTGTGCGTCGGTGGTGGAGGGAGTGAATGTTTGTGGATGGGGTGTCAATCAAGCAGGCTGCTTTCTCCTGGATGGTGTCGAGCTTCTTGAGTATTGTTGGAGCTGCACCCATCCAGGCAAGTGGAGAGTATTGCATCACACTCCTGACTGTGCCTTGTCGATGGTGGACAGGCTTTGGGGAGTGATGATGGATATAGATTCAATCGTCGCCTTCAAAAGGGAATTGGATAAAAACTTGAAGGAGAAAAATTTGCAAGGATATGGGGAAAGAGCAGGGAGGTGGGACTAACTTGATTGTTATTTGAAAGAGCCAGCAAAGACTTAATGGGCCAAATGGCCTCCTTTTGTGCTGTACTTTTCTAAAGGGGCAAAATTCAATAGTCCCTGTAAGTAGCAGAAGGGTTCGCAATGTGGGATAACCTGTAACCCCTTCTTTCCAATGCAGGCAGCAGACAAACTTCAAGCTGGCTGCTCATTTAAATGATGCAGCTCAGCGATAAATGCCTTAGCAGGGGGCAAACATTTGCCTGAGGCTAGCACCACTTAAAGCCAGCCTGCACTACTTAAAGGGGAGGTGCATTCTGGCTGCAGCAGATGCTGGAAGTGGCTGGGGAAGAGTCTGTGTCCTTTGAGAAGAGTGACTACGGTGCAAAAGGGCAGATAGCATGCACTAGAGGCCTTGGTGCATGACGCGGAAAGGAAGAGAGAGGTCCTCTATCGAACAGGAGGCCGTCCAGACAAACTTTGCAAAGACAGTGGGAGCAGACAGCCATCACTGTCAATGCAAGCAGTGTAGTGCTGAGGATCTGGTTGCATTGCAAGAGGAAGTTTAATGATCTCACACAAGTGGTCAAAGTCAATGAATGCATCCTCAAATGCTATATCCTTACAACTGAACCATAGAGTCATAGAGTCATAGAGTTATACAGCTCAGAAACAGGCCCTTTGGCCCATCGTGTCTCTGCCGGCCATCAAGCACCGAACTATTCTAATCCCATTTTCCAGCACATGGCCCGTAGCCTTGTATGTGATGACGTTTCAAGTGCTCATCCAAATACTTCTTAAATGTTGTGAGGGTTTCTGCCTCTACCACCACTTAAGGCAGTGCGTTCTAGATTCCAACCACCCTCTGGGTGAAAAAATGTTTCCTCAAATCCCCTCTAAACCGCCTTCCCCTTAGCTTAAATCTATGCCTCCTGATTATTGACCTTATCGCTAAGGGAAAAAATTTCTTCCTATCTAACTTATCAATGCCCCTCATAATTTTGTATATCTCAATCATGTACCCCCCTCAGCCTTCTCTGCTCTAAGGAAAACAACCCTAGCCTTTTCAGTCTCTCTTCATAGCTGAAATGCTATGGCAACATCCTGGTGAATCTCCTCTGCACCCTCTCCAGTGCAATCACATCCTTCCTATATAAAAGCAAAATACTGCGGATGCTGGAAATCTGAAATAAAAACAAGAAATGCTGGAACCACCCAGCAGGTCTGGCAGCATCTGTGAAAAGAGAAGCAGAGTTAACGTTTTGGGTCAGTGACCCTTCTTCGGAACTGACAAATATTAGAAAAGTCACAGGTTATAAGCAAGTGAGGTGGGGGTGGGGCAAGAGATAACAAAGGAGGTCTAATACCTTATCAAACACCAGGAGGGAAATAGAAAGCAATGAAGGTGAACAAGGTAAAAGAGACCAACAAAAATCCCATCGGAGAGAAGAGCAGAACTTCTTCAAGGTAGGCATCCCTGGAAGAGAAGTGGCAGTGAATTAAACACTAAAATAAAACAAAATACTGCGGATGCTGGAAATCTGAAATAAAAACAAGAAATGCTGGAACCACTCAGCAGGTCTGGCAGCATCTGTGAAAAGAGAAGCAAAGTTAACGTTTCAGGTCAGTGACCCTTCTTCGGAACTGACAAATATTAGAAAAGTCACAGGTTATAAGCAAGTGAGGTGTGGGTGGGGCAAGAGATAACAAAGGAGGTCTAATACCTTATCAAACACCAGGAGGGAAATAGAAAGCAATGAAGGTGAACAAGGTAAAAGAGACAAACGAAAATTCCGTCGGAGAGAAGAGCAGAACTTCTTCAAGGTAGGCATCCCTGGAAGATTCCTAAAGTGTGGCAACCAGAACTGTACACAGTACTCCAGCTGTGGCCTAACCAGTGTTTTATACAGCTCCATCATAACCTCCCTGCTCTTATATTCTATGCCTCGGCTAATAAAGGCAAGTATCCCATATGCCTTCCTAACCACCTTACCTACCTGTGCTGTTGCCTTCAGTGATCTATGGACAAGTACACCAAGGTGTCTCTGACCTTCTGTACTTCCTAGGGTCCTACCATCCATTGTATATTCCCTTGCCTTGTTAGTCCTCCCAAAATGCATCACCTCACACTTCTCAGGATTAAATTCCATTTGCCATGCTCCACCCATTTTACCAGCCCATCTATATTGTCCTGTAATCTAAGGCTTTCCTCCTCACTATTTACGACACCACCAATTTTCGTGTCATCTGCGAACTTACTGGGGCTGTCCAAGTGGAGATAAATTCTGTCCCTCAGAATTTTTTCCAATTGTTTCTCAACCACTGATATTAGACTGTAATTACCTGGTTTATCCCTGCTACCCTTCTTGAATATGGTACCACATTTGCTGTCCTCCAGTCCTCTGGTACCTCTCCTGTGGCCAGGGAGGATTTGAAAATTTATGTCAGAGCCCCTGCTATCTCCTCCCTTGCCTCACATAACAGCCTGAGATACCTCTCATCTGGGCCTGGGGATTTATCCACTTTTAAGCCTGCTAAAACAGCTAATAACTCCTCCCTTCAATGCTACTATGTTCAAGTATATCACAATCCCCCTCCCTGATCTCTACACCTACATCGTCCTTCTCCATAGAGAACATAGATGAAAAGTAATCATTTAAAACCTCACCTATATCCTCCAACTCCACACACATTGCCACTTTGGTCCTTAATGGGCCTACTCTTTCCCTGGTTATCCTCTTGCCCTTAATATAATAAAACGCCTTGGGGTTTTCCTTTATCTTGCCCTCCAGCGTTTTTTCATGTCCCCTCTTCGCTCTCCTAATTACTTTTTTAAGTACCCCCCTACACTTCCTATACTCCTCTAGTGCCTCCGTTGTTTTCAGTGCTCCGAATCTGCTATAAGCCTCCTTTTTTTCCCTGATCCAATCCTCTATATCCCTGGACATCCAGGATTCCCTGGACTTGTTGGTCCTACCCTTCACCTTAACGGGTGCATGTTGGCTCTGAACTCTCACTATTTCTTTTTTGAATGACTCCCACTGGTCTGATGTAGACTTTCCGACAAGTAGCTGCTCCCAGTCCACTTTGGCTAGATCCTGTTTTATCATATTGAAATCAGCCTTCACCCAATTCATTACCTTTATTTCCGACCCGTCTTTGTCCTTTTCCATAACTACCTTAAATCTTACAGAGTTATGGTCACTATCCCCAAAATGCTCCCCCACTGAAACTTGTACCATTTGTCCAGCTTCATTCCCTAGGATTAGGTCCAGTACTGCCCCTTCTCTTGTAGGACTTTCTACGTACTGGCTCAAAAAGCTCTCCTGTATGCTTTTTAAGAATTCCGCCCCCTCTAAGCCTTTTGCACTAAGACAATCCCAGTTGATATTAGGGAAGTTGAAATCCCCTACTATTATCAGCCATTTATTTTTACACCTCTCTGAGATTTGCCTACATATCTGCTCCTCTATCTCTTCCTGATTGTTTGGAGGCCTGTAGCACACACCCAGCCAAGTGATTGCTCCCTTTTTGTTTTTAAGTTTTACCCATATGGCCTCATTTGAGGAACCTCCAAAGATATCATCCCTCCTTACTGCAGTAATTGACTCCTTGATCAACAGTGCAATGCCACCTCCTCTTTTATCCCCCCCCGTCATGCCTGAAGATTCTATACCCTGGAATATTGAGCTGCCAGTTCTGCCCCTCCCTCAACCATGTCTCTGTGATAGCAATAATATCATAATCCCATGTGCTAATCAATGCCCTCAATTCATCTGCTTTACTGGTAAGATTCCTTGCATTAAAATAGATGTAATCCAGCCTTGCATTTTTCATTTGTGCCTTAACAGGTTTATATTTGCTCTGCCTTCCAGACTGACTTAGTTTCTCTTCTATATTTGACATCACCCCATACTGTACCTCCACTCTGTATCCCATCCCCCTGCCAAATTAGTTTAAACACCCCCCCCCCCCCACCCGCAAGAGCACTAGCAAACCTTCCAGCAAGGATGTTGGTCCCGTTCCAGTTCAGATGCAACCCGTCCAACTTGTACAGGTCCCACCTTTGCCAGAAACAGACCCAGTGATCCAGGAAACTAAAGCCCTCCCTCCTGCACCATCTCCTCAGCCACGCATTCATCTGCTCTATCCTCCTATTCCTATACTCACTAGCATGTGGCACCGCGAGTAATCCAGAGATTACAACCTTTGAGGTCCTGCTTTTTAATCTGCTACCTAGCTCCCTAAATTCTTGTTCCAGGACCTCATCCCTCTTTCTACCTGTGTCATTGGTACCAATGTGTACCACAACCTCTGACTGCTCACCCTCCCCCTTCAGAATGTCTTGCTGCCGCTCCGTGACATCCTTGACCCTCGCACCAGGGAGGCAACATACCATCCTGGAGTCACAGTTGCGGCCACAGAAACGCCTATCTGTACCCCTTACAATAGAATCCCCTATCACGATAGCTCTTCCACTCCTTTTCCTCCCCTGCTTTGCAGCAGAGCCATCTTTGGTGCCACGAACCTGGCTGTTGCTGCTTTCCCCTGGGAGGCCATTCATCCCAATATCATCCAAAGCGGTATATCTTTTTGAGAGGGGGATGGCCACAGGGGACTCCTGCACTACCTGCCTGCGCCTACTACTTCCCCTGGTGGTCACCCATCCCTTTCATTACCTGTGGTGTGACCACCTCGCTAAACGTGCTATCCACAACGTCCTCAGCATCACAGATGCTCCACAGTGAATCCACCCACAGCTCCGGCTCTGTAATGCGGGTAGCCAGTAGCTGCAGATGGATACACTTCCTGCACACATAGTCATCAGAGACACTGGAAGGGTCCCTGATTTCCCACATTGCGCAGGAGGAGCATATCACGGGTGCGAGCTCTCCTGCCATGAATTGCTTTTAAATTAATTAGTTACTCCCTTAATTAAAAAATACTAATTACACTAAGGGCCTTGTTCTACTCCAAACAATACCCACTACAATCTAAAGTCCTTAATAAAGTACACTAATTTAAAAAAAACACTTTAATAGTACTCACGAGGTTATTTTTTCAAAAAAAAACTTTCCCCTTATTTTGTCTCACATTAGCCTCACATACTGCTCAATTCACCATATCCACTTCACTCAGCTACCAAAAATCTCTATCAATCACGACTCATACCTCACATTCATAGCTTCACTTCACCCTCACACACTGCTGCAAGTCTCACACCCATATCTCATAGCTTGCACACACTGCTAGCTATTCAACAGACACAATCACATCATCCAAACAGATTGCACCACACTCACTGCAACACTTCTATCTCTTGCAGGACATGGAAGCGCACAACTGGAGGCCGCAAGAGCTAACAGATGGGGCACAGACACGGCTGCATGTCCTGCGTACCCCGATTGAGGAGACAGTACAGACAGTGCTCACCATCAATGGAGTAGCGTGACTGAGGCTGTGGCCAGTGGCAGGGCTTAAACCATGAAGGTGGCGGTATGCTCATACCTAATTCTTCTTCTCACATTCCAGTTCCCTCTCATCCCACAATCTCTTCTGATTTACAAGTTGCAGATGGTTTAAGGAAGCACCTCTTGCTTCCCGTCCCCCTCACCACAACCCTTGTGTCTTTCTCCTTTCAGATACCCAAGAACTGCAACCCTGAAAGGCAGTGGTACAGGAGCAAGAAGTGATAGAGGAAAAAGAAACTATTGATGAAGAAACACCTTCACTCATTCTGACTCTCACAGCCAGCAGTTCAGATACTGACACTGTGTGTATTTTAGAGGATAGTATAGGGGAAGATCTGCTTGTGATGAGACAACGGGCATGAGTGGGCTGCAGCCAGGGCAGGGGGGAAGGTGCCAGCTCACCAGACGGCAAGATCACAAATGAGCGCTGCTGCAGAGAACTCAGGTAAGAACTCAGTTCAGGTGGCGTACACTAAAAGACTGGTGGATATGCAAATAGAGATGCTGGGTACATTGGCAAGCCTGCCAAAAAGCCTGTGGCCACTGTCCAGGAGCATGGAGGAGTCCAGCCCCAAGCTTGCACAGGGTTTTGCACAGCACTGGGAGCACATCTGGGGTGGAAGTGGTAGCTCACTCCATGAGAACACTTGCAGACCCAACCATGATGCTGCAGCATCTGATGCCTGATATCTCAGCTTCTATCAACACAAGTAGAAACCACACAACGTCTGAATGCAACTGTGGAAGCTCAGACTGAATTTGTGCAAGCTCAGCTTGTTGCTATACACGGTCAGACTGTGGCTGCGGATGCCAGTACTCAAAGGGATTTGCAGGGTCTCACAGATGTTCCAGCAAATTACTAGAATTGCTGAGGCACCACCTCAGCGGAGTAACAATGGCTCAGTGGAATATGAACCTGCTGTTTTCTTGGAATTACAGCATTCGTGCTCCCACTACTTCCACTCCACCAGTGCCCTTGCTGTTTCCTGTCAGCCAGCCAGCCCAGACTGCTGCCACCCATGCTGATGAAGGGCAATCCAAAGCCAGGCGTTCTAGAGACAGAGCCACAGCTGTGCAAGGTCATCCTGCAAGGCCATCTGCATCTTCCTCCACTGCAAGTCAGTAGCCTTCCACCAAATATGCTGCTACCACTGTGTAGGAGCACTATGCCAACCAAAGGCACACAGAAGACAAACACTAAGGGATCGCACAAGGTTGATTAATTGATTTTTGTATGGAATATTGGATTGTGTGTTTGATAAAGTTGTTTTGGAATGTTGGCTTTGTGGTGGCCTTCATTTCAGCATCATGGCCAAGAGGACGCTGTGATGGTCAGTAACAGAGGGATGGTAAGGTGTGGGACTTTTGTTGAATAGGAAATTGAGTTTGAGTTCACTGGTACCGTGGTTGGATGAGCCGATAACAGACAGCTTGGAGAGAGAGGGGATGTTTTGGCTACTTCCTGCCTTCATCCTCCTCTTTGTCCTCCTCTTCTTCTTCTTCCTCCTCCTCCTCAGCTGTTTGCTGTCTACCTGGTGGCAAGGTTATGCAAGATGCAGCCGAGCATGACAATTTGTGACACATGCTCTGGGGAGTACTTCAGGGCTCCTCCAGAGCAGTCCAGGCAGAGTAAATGTTGATTAAGCACCCCAGTGGTCTGCTCGATGATATTTCTTGTGACAGCATGACTTTCGTTATATACATGCTGCCCAAATGTCCGTGAGTTGCGCACCAGAGACATGACCAGGTGGTCAGTGAATAGCTCTCGTCGTCCAGTAGTCACTTCTGGTTACTTATGGTGGCTCAAATGCTGATTGCACAGAATAAAGCCATCATAGAATCACAGAATCATTACAGCACAGAAGGAGGCACTTTGGTCTGTTGTGTCTGTGCTGGCTCTTTGAAAGAGCAATTTACCTAGTGCCACTCTCCCACCTTCTCCCCGTAGACCTGCACATTCTTCCTTTTCAGTTAACAAGCCAATTCCCTCTTGAATGCCCCAATTGAACCTGTCTCCACCACACTCTCAGGCAGTGCATTCCAGATCCTAGCCACTTGCTGTGTGAAAGAGTTTTCCTCATGTCACCATTGCTTCTTTCGCCAATTACCTTAAATCTGTGCCCTCTTGTTCAAACCTTCCACTAATGGGAACAGTTTTTCCCAATCTACTCTGTCCAAACCCCTCATGATTTTGAATACCTCTATCAAATCTCTTCTCAACCTTCTCTTCTCCAAGGAAAACAGTCCCAATTTCTCTAATCTATCAACGTAACAGAATTCCCTCATCTCTGGAACCATTCTCATGAATCTTTTGTAAGAACATAGGATCAGGAGTAGGCCATTCAACCTGTTGAGCCTGCTCTGCCATTCAGTTAGATCATGGCTGATCATCTACCTCAACACCACTTTCCCGCGCTATCCACATATCCTTTGATGTCATTAGTATCCTGAAGTCTATCACAGAACCATAGAAACATTATGGCACAGAAGGAGGCCATTCAGCCCATCATGTCCGCGCCAGCTGAAAAAACTAGCCACCAAGCTAATCCCACTTTCCAGCACCTAGTCTGTAGCCTTGCAGGTTACAGCACTTCAGCTGCATGTCCAGGTATCTTTTAAAAGAATTGAGGATTTCTGCCTCCTCCACCATTCCTGGCAGTGAATTCCAGACACCCACCACCCTCTGGGTGAAAAAGTTTTTCCTCATGCCCCCTCTAATCCTTCTACCAATCACCTTAAATCTGCGCCCACTGGTAATTGACCTCTCTGCTAGGGGAAACAGTTCCTTCCTGTCTACTCTATCTAGGCCCCTCATAATTTTGTACACCTCAATTAAGTCACTCCTCAGTCTCCTCTGTTCTAAGGAAAACAACCCTAGCCTATCCAATCTTTCCTCATAGCTGCAACTTTCAAGCCCTGACAACATTCTTGTAGATCTCCTCTGTACTCTCTCCAGTGCAATTATGTCCTTCCTGTAATGTGGTGACCAGAACTGTATGCAATACTCCAGCTGTGGCCTAACCAGCATTTTACACAGTTCCAGCATTACATCCTGCTTTTGTATTCCATATCTCGGCCAATAAAGGAAAGCATTCCATATGTCTTCTTCACCACTCTATCTATCTGTCCTGCCACCTTCAGGGACCTGTGGACATGCAGTCCAAGGTCTCTCTCACTTCTTCTATCCCTCTCAATATCCTCCCATTTATTGTGTAGTCCCTCGCTTTGTTTGCCCTCCCCAAATGCATTACCTCAAACTCCTCTGGACTGAATTCCAGTTGCCACTTTTCCGCCCACTCGACCAAACCATTGATATCATTCTGGAGTCTACAGCTATCCTGTTCACTATCAACTACATGGCCAATGTTTATGTCATCAGCAAATTTTCCAATTATGCCTCTCACATTTAAGTCCAAATCATTAATATATACCACAAACAGTAAGGAACCCAACACTGAGCCCATCGAACGCCACTGGAAACTGCTTTCCATTCGCAAAAACATCCGTTGACTACTACCCTTTGTTTCCTGTCACCGAGCCAATTTTGGATCCAACCTGCCACATTCCTTGTATCCTATGGGCTTTCATTTTACTGACCAGTCTGCCATGTGGGACCTTGTCAAATGCCTTACTAAAATCTATGTAGACCACATCTATTGCATTACCCTCATCAATTCTCCTTGTTACTTCCTGTCGATTCCTGTCTTGACCATGCTCAGTGATTGAGATTCCACAGCCCTCTGGGGTAGAGAATTCCAAAGATTCACCACCCTCTGAGTGAAGAAATTCCTCCTCATCTCAGTCTTAAATGGCCTGCCCCTTATTCTGAGATTATGTCCCCTGGTTCTAGACTCACCAGCCAGGGGAAACATCCCACCTACATCCACCCTGTAAGAAATTTGTAAGTTTTAATGCGATCACCTTTCATTCTTTGGAACTCTAGAGAACACAGGCCCAGTTTCCTCAATCTCTCCTCATAAGACAATCCTGCCACCCCAAGGATATGTCCAGTGAAGCTCTGTTTCACTCCCTCTATGGCAAGTATATCCTTCCTTAGATGAGAAGACGAAAACTGTACACAATACTCCTAATTGCATGCTGCACGTGCATGCTAGCTTTTAGTGACTCATGAACAAGGACACAGAAGTCCCTTTGGACACCAACACTTCCCAACCTCTCACCATTTATAGAAATAATCTGTCTTTCTGTTTTTTCTACCAAAGTGGATAACTTCACACTTATTCACATTATATTCCAGCTGCCATGTTCTTGCCTATTGACTTAGCCTGCTCAAGTCCGCTTGAAGCCTCCTTGCATTTTCTTCACAATTTACATTCTCACCTAGTTTTGTGTCATCAGCAAATTTGGAAATATTACAATTGGACCACACATCCAAATCATTTATATAGATTGTGAACAGCTGTGGCCCTAGCACTGATCAGTGCAGTACCCCACTAGTAACAGACTGCTATCCTGAGAATGACCCATTTATTCCGACAATGCATCCACGATCTCTATAGCCACCTCCTTCAACACTCTGGGGTGTAGCTCATCTGGTCCAGGGGATTTATCAACTATCAATCCAGTTAACTTTTCAAGTACTAACTCTTTACTAATACTAATTTCTTTCAGTTCCTCAATTTCTAAAGTCCTGTGGTTGCCCAGTATTTCTGAGAGATTTTCTGTATCTCCTTCTGTGAAGACAGACACAAAGTAATTGTTTAGTTTCTCCCCCAATTTCCTGTACTCCACTATATATTCTCCTGTCTCCATCTTTTTTTATTCATTCAGGAGATGTGGGCATCACTGGATATGCCAGCATTTATTGCCCATCCCTAATTGCCCTTGAGTAGGTGGCGGTGAGCTGCCTTCTTGAACCGCTGCAGTCCTTGTAGTGTGGGTACACCCACAGTGCTTTTAGCAAGGGAGTTCCAGGATCTTGACCCAAAAACAGTGAAGGAACGGCGATATAATTTCAAGTCAGGATGGTGTGTGGCTTGGAGGGAAACTTGCAGGTAGTAGTATTCCCATGCATCTGCTGCCCTTGTCCATCTAGATGGTAGAGGTTGTGGTTTTGGAAGGCGCAGTCGAAGGAGCGGAGTTACTGCAGTGCATCTTGTAGCTGGTACACACTCGTGCCTCTGTGCATCTGTCGTGGAGGAAGTGAATGTTGAAGGTGGTAGATGGGGTGCCAATCAAGTGGGATGCTTCTTCAGTGTTGTTGGAGCTGCACTCATCTAGGCAAGTGGAGAATATGCCATCACACTCCTGACTTGTGCCTTGTAGATGGTGGACAGGCATTGGGGAGACAGGAGGTGGGTTACTCGCCGCAGAATTCCCAGCCTCTGACCCGCTCTTGTAGCCTACTGGCTGGTCCAGTTCAGTTTCTGATCAATGGTGATCTCCAGGATGTTGATAGTGGGGGATTCAATGATTGTAGTGCCATTGAACATCAAGGGGAGATGGTTAGATTCTCTCTTGTTGGAGATGGTCATTGTCTGGCACTTGTGTGGCGCGAATGTTACTTGCCACTTATCAGCCCAAGTCTGGATGTTGTCCAGGACTTGCTGCACATGGACATGCGCTGTGTCATTATCTGAGGAGTCGCGAATGGTGCTGAACATTGTGCAATCATCAGCGAACATCCCCATTTCTGACTTTATGATGGCGGGAAGGTCATTGATGAAGCAACTGAAGATTGTTGAGCCTAGGACACTACCCTGAGGAACTCCTGCAGTAATGTCCTGGGACTGAGATAATTGGCCTCCGACAACCACAACCACCTTCATTTGTGCTAGGTGTGACTCCAACCAATGGAGAGTTTTGCCCCTGATTCCCATTGACTCCAGTTTTGGTAGGGCTCCTTGATGCCATACTCAGTCAAATGCTGCCTTGTTGTCACCTCTGCAGTTCAGCTCTTTTGTCCATGTTTGGACCAAGGCTGTAATGAGGTCAGGAGCTGAGTGGCCCTGGCAGAACCCAAACTGAGCATCAGTGAACAGGTTATTGCTGAGCAAGTGCTGCTTGATAGCACTGTTGACGACCCCTTCCATCACTTTGCTGATGATCGAGAGGAGACTGATAGGGCAGTAACTGGCCCGGTTGGATTTGTCCTGCTTTTTGTGTACAGGACATATCTGGGCAATTTTCCACATTGCTGGGTCACTAGATGCCAGTGTTGTAGCTGTACTGGAACAGCTTTGCTAGGGGCGCAGCAAGTTCTGGAGCACAAGTCTTCAGTACTATTGCCGGAATGTTGTCAGGGCCCAGAGCCTTTGCAATATCCAGTGCCTTCAGTTGTTTCTTTGATATCAGCCTTGTCCAGTGCACTGATATGCAAAGAGAATATCAGTGCAAGATAGCGAGGAACATAAAGGCGGACTTTAAATGCTTCTTTAGGTATGTGAAAAGGAATAGATTAGCTAGGACAAATGTGGGCCCATTACAGGGCTAAACGATCCCACATCAGATCAGATCTAAGCTCTGCAGTCCTGCCACAACCAGTCGTGAGTGGTGGTAGACAATTAACAACTGACAGGAGGAGGAGGCTCCACAAGTATCTCCATCCTCTATGATGTGGAAGCCCAGCACTACAGTTACAACACTGGCATCTACCTGGCAATGTGGAAAATTGCCCAGGTATGTCCTGTACACAAAATGCAGGATAAGTTCAACCCGGCCAATTACCGCCCCTTCAATGTACTCTCAATCATCAGTAAAGTGATGGAAGGTGTCATCGACAGTGCAATCAAGCAGCACTTGCTTAGCAATAACCTGCTCACTGATGCTCAGTTTAGGTTCCGCCAGGGCCACGCAGCTCCTGACCACATTACAGCCTTGGTTCAAACATGGACAAAAGAGCTTAACTCAAGAGGTGAGGTGAGAGTGCCTGCCCTTGACATCAAGGCAGCATTTGACTGAGTATGGCATCTCGGAGCCCTAGCAAAACTGAAGTCAATGGGAATCATAGGGAAAACTCTTCGCTGGTTGGAGTCATACCTAGCGCAAAGGAAGATGGGGCAGGAGTTCCTCGGGGTAGTGCCCTCGGCCCAAACATCTTCAGCTGCTTCATCAATGACCTTCCTTCAATCATAAGATCAGAAGTGGGGATGTTCGCTGATGATTGCACAATGTTCAGCACCATTCGTGACTCCTCAGATACTAAAGCAGTTTGTGTAGAAATGCAGCAAGATCTGGACAATATCCAGGCTTGTGCTCATAAGTGGCAAGTAACATTCGTTCCACACAAGTGCCAGGCAATGACCATCTCCAACAAGAGAGAATCTAACCATTTCCCTTTGACATTCAATGGCATTACCATCGCTGAATCCCCCACTATCAACATCCTAGGGGCTACCATTGAGCAGAAACTGAACTGGAGTTTCCATATTAATACCGTGGCTACAAGAGCAAGTCAGAGGCTAGGAATCCTGCGGCGAGTAACTCACCTCCTGACTCCCCAAAGCCTGTCCACCATCTACAAGGCACAAGTCAGGAGTGTGATGGAATACTCTCCATTTGTCTGGATGGGTGCAGCTCCAACAACACTCAAGAAGCTCGACACCATCCAGGACAAAGCAGCCTGCTTGATAGGCCCCCATCTACAAATATTCACTGCCTCCACCACTGACGCACAGTGGCAGCAGTGTGTACCATCTACAAGATGCACTGCAGCAATGCGCCAAGACTCCTTAGACAGCAGCTTGCAAACCTGCGACCTCTACCAACTAGAAGGACAAGGACAGCAAATGCATGGGAACTCCACCACCTGCAAGTTCCCCTCCAAGTCACACACCATCCTGACTTGGAACTATATCACTGTTCGTTCACTGTCGCTGGGTTAAAATCCTGGAACTCCCTTCCTAACAGCACTGTGGGAGTACCTACCTCACATGGACTGCAGCGGTTCAAAAAGGCAGTCCACCACCACCTTCTCAAGGGCAATTAGGGATGGGCAATAAATGCTGACCTAGCCAGCGACACCCACATCCCATGAATGAATTAAAAAAAATTCTCTTTTCCCTTTCTTTATCAGTTTGTTGCTCATCCTTTGCTGGGTTCTAAATTGCTCCTAATCCTCAGGCTTACCACTTTTTATGGCATTCTTATAAGCCACTTCCTTTGATTTAATGCAATCTTTAACTTCTTTTCTGCACTTTTCTGCATTCTCTCTAATGCCTTCACATCTTTCCTAAAGTGTTGCACCCAGAACTGGACACAATACTCCAGTTGAGGCTGAACTAGTGTTCTATACAAGTATAACATAACTTCCTTGCTTTTGTATTCTATGCCTCTATTAATAAAGCTAAGGATGATGTATGCTTTATCAAACGCTCTCTCAACCTCTCCTGCCACCTTCAATGACTTATGCACATGTACCCCCAGGTCCCTCTGCTCCTGCACCCCCTTTAGAATTTCACCCTTTATTTTACATTGTCTCTCTGCATTCTTCCTACCGTAATGAATCACTGCACACTTTTCTGCATTAAATTTCATTTGCCACTTGTCCACCCATTCCACCAGCCTGTCTATGTCCTTTTGAAGTTCTACACTATCCTCCTCACAGTTCACAATGTTTCCAAATTTCATATCATCTGCAAATTTTGAAATTTTGCCCTGTACACCAAGGTCTAGGTCATTAACATATATCAGGAACGCCAAAGGTCTGAACAGCGACCCTTGGGGAACTCCACTACAAACCTTCCTCCAGTCCGAAAAGCATCCATTAACCACTACTCTCTGTTTCCCGTCACTCAGCCAATTTCATATCCATGTTGCTACTGTCCCTTTTATTCCATGAGCTATAACTTTGCTCACAAGTCTGTTGTGCAGCACGTTATCAAATGCTTTTTGGAAGTCCATGTACACCACATCAACAGCATTACCCTGATTAACCTTCTCTGCTACCTCATCAAAAAACTCCATCAAGTTAGTTAAACATAATTTGCCCTTCACAAATCTATGCTGGCTTTCCCTTATTAACCCACATTTGCGCAATTTTGTCCCGAGTTATCATTTCTGGAAGCTTCCCCACTGAGGTTAAACTGACTGACCTGTAGTTGCTGGGCTTATCTTTAGAGGCTTTTTGGAACAAGGGTGTAACATTTGCAATTCTCCAGTCCTATGGCACCACTCCTGGTGCCTTATCAACTTCAAGTACAGCTAGCCTATCCAATACCTCATCCTTATCAATTTTAAACCCTTCAAGTGTCTGAATTTCCTCCCCTTTCACCACGACCTGTGCAGCATCTTCCTTGGTAAAGACCGATGCAAAGTTTTCATTTAATACCTCAGCCATGCTCCCTGCCTCCATTCGTAAATCCCCTTTTTGGTCCCTAATCGTCATACTCCTCCTTTTACCACCCTTTTACTATTAATATGCCTATAGAAGACTTTTGGATTCTCTTTCATATTAGATGCCAGTCTCTTTTCATACACTGCCTTTGCTTCCTTTATTTTCTTTTTCACTTCCCTTCTGAACCTTCTATATTCAGTCTGGTTCTTGGTTGTATTAGCCACCTGTCATCCATCATAAGCACACTTTTTCTTCTTCATTTTAAACTCTATCATTATCCAAGGAGCTGTGGATTTGTTTGCCCTACCTTTCCCCTTCATGGGAATATACCTTGACTGTGTCCGAACTATCTCTTCTTTAAATGCAGCCCATTGTTTAGTTACCATTTTCCCGCCAACCTTTGATTCCAATTTATCTGGTGCGGATCCATTCTTACCCTGTTTATTTATTTAGAGATATAGCACTGAAACAGGCCCTTCGGCCCACCGAGTCTGTGCCGACCAACAACCACCCATTTATACTAACCCTACAGTAATCCCATATTCCCTACCACCTACCTACACTAGGGGCAATTTACAATGGCCAATTGACCTATCACCTGCAAGTCTTTGGCTGTGGGAGGAAACCGGAGCACCCGGCGAAAACCCATGCAGTCACAGGGAGAACTTGCAAACTCCACACAGGCAGTACCCAGAATCGAACCCGGGTCCCTGGAGCTCTGAGGCTGCGGTGCTAACCACTGTGCCACTGTGCCGCCCAAAATGATGCCATGGGATCTTTTACATCCACCTGAGCAAGGAGATGGGGCCTCAGTTTAGCGTCGCATCCGACAGTGCGGTGCTCCCTCATTACTGCACTGGAGTGTTAATCTGTTGAAGTTGGCTTTCCCCCAGTTCATTATTCTTACTCTGGATTGCTCCTTGTTCTTTTCCATAGCCAATCTAAACCTTATGATATCATGATCACTGTCCTCTAATTGTTCCCCTACTGACACTTGATCCACTTGGCCGACCTTGTTCCCAAGAACCAGGTCTAGCAGTGCCTCCTTTCCCGTTGGACTGTAAACATACTGCTGTAGAAAATTCTCCTGAACACACTCTAGGAACTCTTGCCCCTCTCTGCCCTTTACACTACTACTATCCCATCTATATTTAGATAATTAAAGTAATGACAGCTGCCAGGATAGCTGCTGCAGGCATTGATGTGCTTGATGCTTGAAGTGTGATTGCATACTAGCTGTACATTCAGCTGTACATTCAGGGAGTGTAACCCTTTGAACTTGCAGTACATTTCTGAATTCAGATGTGGCGCCTGCAAAGCAGAGAGTGTGCATTCAGTGAAACCCTCACCATGGGGAAGCCCGCTATCCTGGTGAAGCCACATGCACATTCCTTCTACTTTTCTCTGGAATGAGAGAATGAAATGTATTCCCCTCTTTTTGCATACACTGCATCAGTCACCTCCTTTATACAACAGTGGATGGCGAACTGCAAGATGTTGGAGGTATCCTCTGCTCCAACCTAAAAGGAGCCTGATGCCAAGAAGCTTGTGGCCAGGGTCACCTTTACAGCTGCTAACAATGCCTTCCTCGTCCTGCTCAGAGGCTGCGGGTCTTCCTGCATGAGGTGGCAGATTTCAATAGTGAAACGGAAATGTCGCACACACTGTTCCTGGCTTAGGTTGAGGTGGAGAAGACCCTGGATGGATATGGCCTCCTGCTGAGAGTCCTTCTCTCTGTCCTTCTCCTCCCTTTCTGAGCAGCTTGTCATACTCTGTGTTGCCTCTGCTCATGCTGCAGACTAAGGAAGATTGAAATTATAGCATCCATGACTGGGAGCAGGTGGTGTGAGTAAAGTGAGAACGAAGGCCTTCACCACGTGCCACACCACAACCTATAGACTTTACCAACTTTAAGTAACAATGCAAGCCCTCAAGCGCTTCCACTAACTCAACAGCAAGCAGTAGAAATCAACCAGCAGTAACCCGAAAGTGGTTGATCATCCCTTTTCTGCTGCTGAATGCATGTTCAGTTGTGTGAGGTTAAGAGAGGGCATTAGTTGGAGCGTTCAGGTCAAAAATGGCATCACTGGCATCAAATCAGCATTACCCGCTGAATGATGTCACTGTCTGCCTACTCTGCATACTTTCAGTGCATAGTCCCAGAACCTGCATGAACAACATCACCAAATAGGCTTCCAGCCTGAGCTACACCAGAAATTTATGCACGCAGCGCAGACACCACTTTGGACGTGAAACGACGCCCATAGTGCTGAAGATATGGGCATTACGCAATCGAATTCTATAAATATAAGTTGTTGTTTGGACCATTGGGATTCTACAGTGCAAGTGAATGGCAAAGGGGTTTGCTCCGTTGAGATTTTATTCACTGAAAGTGAATGAAAAGCAATTTGGACCATTGGGATTCCAAACCTTTCTCATGAATGGGAAGTGGTTTCGACTGTTGGAATTCTTTCTGACTGGAGTCAATGGAAAGTAGTTTGGTGCGTTGGGATTTGACACAATGGGAGTGAATTGAGGACCTTATTCCATTAGAATTTGGTACAATAGGAATGAATGGAAAGGATTGAATACAAACTCCTCAGTACTCCCTTAATAGGAAGGGAAAAATTAGCAATGGTTCCTGCTTCTGACTGCAATCCAGTGCACACTGCTGTAAAGTGTGTGCATGCATGGGTGTTGGGTTGGAACAGGAACAGGCTTGGCTGTAAATGGTCAAATAGCCTGCTGACATTTGCTATGCTGGTTCACACCTGAAAAATGGCAACTTGAACCAGGTACCAGAGTCTTTCTGTGTTTGTAGATTTGTATCCCCCTGTGATTCAATTTCAGGTCAGTACTGGGAAACTGGGTGGGAAAGAGAAATAACAATTGTCAGGATCTGGCAGAAGAACTGACTGTGCTGTCCACATTCTGGAACTTCCTGTGTAAACCACTTTCCCTCCTTTTGAAAGTCTTCTCAAAACCCGCCTCCCCAATCTTGCCTTCCTTAAACCTCCTACTACTGCTCAATGTCGATTAAGCCTACATAAGGTGTCCTGGGACATTTGCTCCGTCTTTCAGATGAGATGTTAACTAATTCAGATGGAAATAAAAGATCCCATGGCGTTATTCATAGATGAGCATGGAGTTCCTCTGGTCTCCTGGCCAACATTTATCTCTCAAACAACATCACTAAAATGGATTATCCAGTCATTTTACCTAACAATTACTTCAATTGTATAGAGCTTTGGTTAGACCGCATCAGGAGTACCGTGTGCAGTTTTAGTCCCCTTACCTTAGGAAAGATATTATTGCCACAGAGGGAGTGCAACGAAGGTTCACCTGACTTGTTCCCAGAATGGCAGGACTGTCCTATGCCTGTATTCTCTAGCATTTCGAAGAATGGGAGGTGATCTCATTGAAATCTACAAAATACTTAAAGGGATAGATAGGGTAGATGCAGCTAAGATGTTTTTCCTGGTTGGGGAGTCTAGAACCAGGGAACACAATTTCAAAATAAGGGGGAAGCCACTTAGGGAAGAGATGAGGAGAAATTTCTTTACTCAGAGGGTTGTGAATCTTTGGAATTCTCTACCCCTGAGGGTTGTGGAAGCTCAATCATTGAGTATGTTTAAAGCAGAGATTGACAGATTTCTAAATACCAATGATATAAGGGGATATAAGGATAGTGTGGGAAAAAGGCATTGAAGTGGATGATCAGCCATGATCGTCTTGAATGGCGGGGCAGGTTCGATGGGTTGGATGGCCTATACCTGCTCCTATGTTCCTAAATTCCTAACAATATTCTCATGACTGTGATTATCTCTCCCCCTCTTCAACCTCTGTAGCCTATGACATAGTCGACCACACCATCCTCCTCCAATCCCTCTCCTGTAATGACCAGCTCCTTGGGATTGCCCTCACTTAATTCCATATTTACTTATCTGATTGTAGCTAGAGCCTCATGCATAATGGCTTGTTTTTCCATCTGCACCACTTCCTTGGGAATTTCCCAAGGATCTTTCCTTGACCCTTCCTCTTACCCATCCTCTTACCTTACATGCCACCCCTTGGGGATTCATCGGCAGTAATGGGGTCACTTTCCACTTATACTCTGGCAAGACCCAGCTCTACCTCTCCAACATCTGTCTCAACCCCACCACTGTTTCCATGTTGCCAGACCGCCTGTCCGACATCCAGTCCTGGATAAGTCGCAATTAATTTTGGTTAAATATGAGGAAAACTTAAGCCATCATCTTTGGCACCTGTCACAAACTATGGACCCTCACTGATTCCATTCCCCTTCCTGGCCACTGTCTCAGGTTGAACTAGACTGTCTCAACCTCAGCACCCTAGCTGATCTTCCCAGCCCATATTCTCTCCATTACAAAGATTGCCTACTTTCATCTCTGTAGTATGTCCACTGTCGTTGCTATTGCATCCTGCTCCCCCAGTGCCTCAAATTAACAACTCTCATACTTGTGTTTAACTCTCTTCCTGACCTTCCCCCTCTCTAGTTAACCTTCTCCAGCCCTGCAAAACCACCCCTACACCCCTAACACCAACACACAGATTGTCTGATTCCAGCTGTTTGTGCATTCTCCTCCTTCTTCACCCCAGCACTGGCGGTCATGCCTTCAGTCGCCTAGGCCCCACTCTCTGGAATTCCCTCGCTAACTTAACTCGCCACTGTATTGTCCTCCTTTAAGACCCTCCTTAAAACCTACCTCTTTGCTCAAGCTTTTGTTCATCCTTCCTCATATGAAAAAGTAACTCACTGGCTGTGAAGCACTTTGAGCCATGTGCAAAGGCACTATATAATTACAAGTTGTTGTTTTACCGCAGCCATATTAGTGAACCATTAGAGGGTGAAAGTTGTCTTGGGTGAATTGGCAGCAAGTCTCGCAATGTGCCTGTTAACTGTTCTTTTCCAATGGTAAAGAAAATTGGGCGAGTGTAAAATGGCTGCTGAGTCACTATCACATGTTTTGCGCGACTGTCCAAGATGACTTGCAAGCTGAATTTGAGTGCAGTTTGGTCCTGGGGGCTGGGAGTGGTTACTGAGAATTGCAGAGAGGGGAAGAAAGTCCTTCAAACATCCATTAACTAATCAATGGTGTCCTGTCAGATTGTGCTGACTATCACAATCCTGTGTGAGAAACCACAAATACGTTTAAACTCAAGAACCTCCCTCCCACCCCAATGTCATTAGTCCTCTCACTCGAAACAAGGCTGCAAACACTCGCCACCCAGGCCTTGGGGATCCTTGATACATAGGTTACTAGATTAGGACTAGCATTCTTTGTTTGGAATTGTATTGCATAGCTCCATGTTATTAGTTCTGCAGATCAGACAGATTTTTTTAATTTTCTCTGAGTTGGCAGTGATCTGGGTCATAGAAGCTTCTGGTCTGTTTAGTGCAGTGGGGGAGGGGTAGTTGGAGGAAGAAGCATTGGAACATCAGCACTTAGTGATTTACTTTTCTCTCTTCCTTTCCTGAAGTTGTGATTAGTGTTGCAGATGGGTTCCCATGGCACTATTGCCTTACCCTGTTGATGAGGCATCACAGTCAGGTCTGATCTTATTATGCATCCCTGATCTTCCCTGATGCACTCACACATATTCACCTACACACCTGCACACATTCACATTCACCTACACACACACACACACATATTCACCTACACACTCACCTACACACAGGCACATTCATCTGCACACTCACACATTCACCTACACACACACATATTCACCTACACACTCACCTACACACAGGCACATTCATCTGCACACTCACACATTCACCTACACACACACATATTCACCTACACACTCACCTACACACAGGCACATTCATCTGCACACTCACACATTCACCTACACACACACACATTCACCTACACACTCACCTACACATGCACATTCACCTACACACTCACACATTCACCTACACACTCACACACATACACACTCACACATTCAGCTACACACTCACATACATACACACTCACATTCACCTACACACACACACATTCACCTACACACACACAAATACACACTCACACACTCACCTACACACACACATTCACTTACACACTCACACACATACACACTCACACATTCACCTAAACACTCACATTCACCTACACACACACACATACACACACATACATACTCACACATTTACCTACGCACTCACCTACACACTCACACATTCACGTACAAATTCACACACACCCGTTCACTTACACACTCACATTCACGTACACACACACTCACTCACTCACACACACATTCACCCTCACATACACACATTCACCTAGACAATCACACTGCTATGGCCAGGTGAGGAGGGGGTCTCAGGCTCCCCGCTTGCCCTCTCTCTCGTTTGACCACAACAGGATCTGCTTCTTTTAAAACAATGGTTGTGCTTACCACCTCTGTGAGTGTTTTGCCTTTTACTTTTACTGTGATTGTGAAAGAACCAAACGGACAGGTTTTCTTGAGTTTAAACAAGAAAGAGGTAAGTTTATTATACTTAACAATCTAACCCCGACTTAAAAATACTAAAAATAATACGCTACACATTCACACGCACATTCACACGAGTATCACGCACAAATAGAGTACAGAGGGAAAAATAGATTTGGTGGTTGGATTAAAGTCCAGAATAAATGGAACTTAAATACATAGTCTGTGAAGTGGATGATCCAGTAGTCCTCCAGCTGAAACTGTATTTTTGATGTCCTCGCTGGTCAAAGAGCATTTTGTGGTTGGCCTGCTTTGCTTTCTTAAAGGCAGAATTGTAATTGGTTCTCTTCCCCTGGTCTACGGCTGTTGCAGTGTGTTGGCTTGGAGGGTCCACAGTCGCAGATGGTTTTCAAACTTGATGTTTTCTGCGGGGGGGTGGGGGGGGGTAGAGAGAGAGAAAGGGAAGCATGCAGTTTTCTCTGCTGCTGCAGTCTCAGTTTCTCCTTGTCTTCTGTGAGTGTAACAAAACTCCTGTATTTGCAGAGATGGACAGACGGTTCACTCAATCCCCTTTGTTTTTAAATGAGGTACAAGGTTCAGAATTAGCTCCACAGGTTCCAGGATGCCAATATTTACACTTGGAGGGGTTTGCTCTTTCAATTTCAATGTGTCAGGATGGCCTTGGCTGCCATGCTCATGAAGCAATCCTAGGTAATTCAATTACTTAGAGCAAGCCATTGTTCTGGGTCCAGGGCTTCTCAGACTTTTGTCTGCAGTTCAATCCCCTGCTATTTCAGATGTAAATTGCAGTGGCCATCTTGGCTGCTAGTTTTTTAAGAGTTACATTAAAAGTCTAATGTAAGTTTCCAACCGAAAAAACTAATATTTCTCATTTGGCATATGGGGTTTTCTTGACACACACACATTCACCTACACACTCACATCCACCTACACACACAATACATATTCACCTACATACACACACACACATATTCACCTACACTCACACACACACATATTCACCTACATACACACATACACTCATACACACACACAATCTGCTACACACATACATACATTCACCTACACTCACACACATATTTACCTATGTACACACACACACAGACACACACTCACCTACACACACACACATACACACAAACACACACACAATCAGCTACACGCACTCACACACACACGCACATTCACCTACACATACACCTACACACACACATTCACCTATACACTCACACACACACACACACACATATTCACCTAGACATTCACACACACACACGCACACAATTAGCTACACACACACATTCGCCTACACACTCACACACATACACACACATACACACAATCAGCTACATGCACTCACACACACATTCACCTACACACACACATTCACCTACACATACACATTCACCTATATACACACACACACATATTCACTTAGACACTGACACACTCACACATTCACCTAGACACTGACACACACATTCACTTACACATTTACACACACACACATATTCACCCAGACATTCACACACACACACATTCACCTACACAGTCAGACACACAACCACCTACACACACACACACACAAATTCACCGACAGATTCACACTCACACACACACACAATCACTTACACACATATATTCACCTAGACACTGACACACTTACCCATTCATCTAGACACTGACACACACATTCACTTACACATTCACACACACATATTCACCCAGACATTCACACACACACACACATTCACTTACACAGTCAGACACACAATCACCTACACACACACCCACCCCTACACACTCACACAGGCGCATTCACCTATGCACACACACACACACACCTACAGATTCACACTCACAAGCACACACAATCACTTACACACACATTCACCTACACATTTTCACACACACAGATGCACAGACACATTCATCTGCACACTCTCACATACAGATTCACTGACAACACACAAACACATGAACACATTGACCTACACACATACACACACACACACACACATATCAACCAGGGAGATGGTGCCATAGTGGTAATGTCACTGGACTAGTAATCCAGAGGCCCAAACTAATTCCCTGGGGCCATGTGTTCAAATCCCACCATGGCAGTTGGTGTAATTTAAATTCAATTAATTAATAAATTCAATTAATTAATTTTAAAAATCTGGAATTGAAAGCTCAGTAATGGTGCTATGAAACTATCATCGTTTGTCATAAAATTCCACCTGGTTCACTAATGCCCTTTAGGTAAGGAAATCAGCTGCCCTTACCTGGTCTGGCCTACATGTGAATCCAGACCTGCAGCAATATGGTTGACTCTTAGCAAGGAACTCAGTCGTCAAGGGCAATTAGGGATGGGCAACAAATGCTGTGCTTGCCAGCGATGCCCACATCCCATGAAAGAATAAAAAAATTCACCTACACACTCACACACACCCATTCTCATACACACATATACACACACACACACACACACGCACAATTACCTACAGACTCACATACACTTGCACACACTTGCTCTATATTTAAGAAGTATTTAGATGAGCACTTGAAATGCCATAGCATACAAAGCTACGGGCCAAGTGCTGGAAAATGGGATTAGAATAGTTAGGTGCTTGATGGCTGGCACAGACACGATGGCCGAAGGGCCTGATTCTGTGTTGTAAAACTCTATGACTCTATGACAGACACACTCACACATTCATCTACATACTTACATACACACATGCGCACCTACACACATGTACATTCGCCTACACACCCAAATACATAGGATTACATAGGATAAACAACACAGAAACAGGCCATTCAGCCCAATCAGTCCATACCGGCATTTATGCTCCACTTAAGATTCCTCCCATCTTTCCGCATCTAAATCTATCATCGTAACCCTATATTCCCTTCTCCCTCATATGCTTGTCTAGCCTCCCCTTAAATGCATCGCTTCAGCTTGTGGTAGTGAGTTCCACATTCTCACCACTCTTTGGATAAAGAAGTGTCTTTTGAATTCCCTGTTGGATTTCTCAGTGACTGTTTTATGTTGATGGCCTCTGGTTATGCTCTTCCCCACAAATGGAAACATTCTCTCTGTATCCACTCTATCAAAATCTTTCATAATTTTAAAGACCTCTGTTAGGTCACCCCCTCAGCCTTCTTCTTCCAAGAGAAAAGAGACCCAGCATGTTCATCCTTTCCTGAAATTTTTACCCATTTCTGGTATTATCCTTGTAAATCTTTACTGCAGCCTCACCAATGCCTCGCTATCCTTTTTATAATATGGTGACTAGATCTGCATGCATACTCTATGTGTGTTCTAACCAAGGTTCGATACAGGTTTAGCATAACTTCCTGACTTTTCAATTCTATCCCTTTAAAAATAAAGCCGTGTGCTTGGTCTGCTTTTTTAATGGCCTTGCTAACCTGTGGTAGAACATTTAGTGATTGGTGTATTTGTAATAAATGACCTCCCTATTCTTCCTACCAAAATGTACTACCTCACATTTATCTGTGTTGAACTTCATTCGCCAATTATTTTCCCATTCCGCAAGTTTATTAATGTCCTCCTGTAATTTGTTGCAGTCCTCAGTATTGACTATCCTCCCTAATTTGGTGTCATGTACAAATTTATAAATTGTGTTTTTGATTCCAAAGTCCAAATCATTAATATAAATGGTGCACAACAGTGTTCCCTGCACTTCCCACCTTCTGCCACCCTGAATAACTACCCTTTACTCCCACTCTCTGCTTTGTGTCTTGAAGCCAGCTAGCAATCTATTCTGCCATTTGTCCCATGACTCCGCATTCTCATTATATTCATTAGTTTATGATGGGGCACGTTAACGAAAGCCATTTGAAAATCTAGATATATTACATCTACTGCATCACTCTTTGTTACCTTCTCAAAAAGTTCAATAAGGATGGTCAAATAAAATTTTCCCTTAAATCCATGCTGACTATTCATTATTATATTTTTCTTTTCCAGATGTAACACACACACGCATTCACCTACACAGTCACCTACACACTCGCACATTCATCCACTCACTTGCATACAGATAGCCACAGTCACCTGCACAAGCAAATGCACACACTCACGTGCATGCACTCACACAGACACTTTCACACAGGCACACTTGCACACACAGGGCTGAATTTTATGGGCCCCAGGGAGTCGGGATGGGAGGTGGGGGTGGCCCATAAAATAATGGTGGAAGGCAGCGGGGCGGAGTTCCTGTCACCTTCCCATCACCCTGCGATTAAGTCGGGAATGGGAAAGGCCGAAGAAGACCTTCCTACTCAGAGGCCAATTGAGGCCCTTAAGTGGCCAATTAATAGCCACGTAAGGGCCTCATCCCACTGCCGCTGGTATTACACCAGCGGTGGTGGGGTGGGAGGCCTCCGCCACGTGGGAAGGTCGCCCAGTTAAACAAGGCAGCCTCTATGTGGGCCTATGGGTGGGTGTGGGGGGAGGGACACCTCTTTGGGTAAACTGTGGCCCATGGAGGGCCCCGGGCGGCAAAGGCTGGCCCTCTGCTAAGAACCTCATCCCGCCCTCAGCAACCACCCTCCTCCTCTTTCACTGGGGCCTACCGGACTGACCCCATTGAACACGCCACACTTACATGGGGTTCAGGGCTCCAGGGCTGGCCCTCTGATTGGCCTGCAGTTCTGGGATGCAGGATCCCCGTCCTTAAAGAGACAAGGCCCATGGCGCTGTGCAGTTAACTACCCAAGTGCCATTAAATTGAGTCGGGGGGCTCCAAAGGGCCAGGGCGGGGTCCCCTTCACCTTTTTGGCCTTGCGCCAGGACCCCCGCTGGCTGAACAAAATTCAGCCCCCACATACACACACTTTTTCTAGCTGGAGTTCCTGGTGAGCGATCATGATTCAGACCTTGGATTTTGTTCTTTCCACCCCAACACAGGGAATGTGGAGACCAATTATAGCTGACTCTTATCAGGCATCAGCTAACAGCACAAACCAGAAATGAAACTGCTCTACATTTAACCTAGACTGTACCTGCCCTGGGAGTGTTTGACAGCCACTGTAGAGGGAGCTTTACTCTGCATCTAACCCTGTGTTGTACCTGTCCTGGGAGTGTTTGATGGGGACAGTGTACACAAGAACACAAGAAGTAGGAGCAGAAGTGGGCCATTCAGCCCCTCAAGGCTGCCCCGCCATTCAATAAGATCATGGCTGATCTGTCCCAGGTCTCAACTCCTCTTTCGGGACTGCTCCGCATAACCCTCGACTCCCTGAGATTTCAAAAATCTATCTACTGCTTCCTTAAATACAATGAGTGACCTAGCCTCCACAACTCTCCACAGGGATCAGTGCTGGGACCTTTGCTGTTGTAGTATATATAAATGATTTGGAGGAAAATGTAGCTGGTCTGATTAGTAAGTTTGCGGACGACACAAAGGTTGGTGGAGTTGTGGATAGTGATGAGGATTGTCAGAGGATACAGCAGGATATAGTTAGGTTGGAGACTTGGGCAGAGAAATGGCAGATGGAGTTTAATCTGGACAAATGTGAGGTCATGCATTTTGGAAGGTCTAATGCAGGTGGGAAGTATACAGTAAATGGCAGAACCCTTAGAAGTATTGACAGGCAGAGAGATCTGGGCGTACAAGTCCACAGGTCACTGAAAGTGGCAACGCAGGTGGATAAGGTAGTCAAGAAGGCATACGGCATGCTTGCCTTCATTGGTTGGGACATCGAGTATAAAAATTGGCAAGTCATGCTGCAGCTGGACAGAACTTTAGTTAGGCCACACTTGGAATATTGCATATAATTCTGGTCACTACACTACCAGAAGGATGTGGAGGCTTTGGAGAGGGTACAGAAGAGGTTTACCCCAATGTTGCCTGGTCTGGACAGTATTAGCTATGAGGAGAGGTTGGAAGCATATTCTCAACATCTACCCTGTCGAGCCCCCTTAGAATCTTATATGTTTCTATAAGATCACCTCTCATTCTTCTCAACTCCAATGAATAAAGGCCTAACCTGTTTAGCTCTTCTTGTTAAGACAACCCCTTCATCCCAGGAATCAGCCTAGTGAACCTTTTCTGAACTGCCTCCAATGCTAGTATATCCTTCCTTAAATACGGGGACCAAAACTGTATGCAGTACTCCAGGTGTGGCCTCACCAACACCCTGTACAGTTGTAACAGGACTTCACGATTTTTAAACTCTAACCCCCTAGCAATAAAGGCCAAAATTCCATTTGCCTTCCTAATTACCTGTTGCACCTTCATGCTGACTTTTTGTGTTTCCTGTACAAGAACACCCAGATCCCTCTGCACTGCAGTATTTTGTAGTCTTTCTCCATCTAAATAATAATTTGCCTTTTTATTCTTCCTACCAAGGTGGCCTTTATACCCCAGGCCCCTTTTATATATTTTATGTCGAGGGGACCTTTATTCCTCAATCCCCCTTTGTATACATTTTTTTTAAATAACTTTATTAAAAACAGATAAATAAACCAAAAACTCAAATTAAAATGCCATTCTCTGCGTCGACAATGCACTCCAGTCCCTACGGTGCCCACCGATCGCGGAAGGCCTCAAGCGTGCTGCGGACACCGCATGCTCCTTCTCCAGGGACACCCGGGCGCGAACATAACCGCGGAAGAGGGGCAGGCAAGCAGGGAGGATGACCACCCCCACCCCGATGGCCCGCAGCCTGGACCTGTGAATTGCCACCTTGGCCAGGCCCAGGAGAAGACCGACGAGGAGATCCTCCTCCTGGCCCACATCCCTCCACACTGGGTGCCCAAAGATCAGGAGCATGGGACTGAAGTGCAGCCAAAACTTGAGGAGCAGCCCCTTCAAATACTCAAACAGGGGCTGCAACCTCGCACACTCCATATATACGTGGAACACGGACTCGTCCAAGCTGCAGAAAGTACAGGCGGCCTGGGAGTCCATGAATCTGCTTAAAAGTCTATTGCGCAGGACTGCCCTGTGCAACATCCTCCACCCCAGGTCCCTGATGTAAAGGGGGAGGACCCCCGCGTACAGAGATCTCCTGATCGACCTCTCATCTTCCACCCTCCATAAACTTCAGCTCATCCACAATTCTGCCTTTTTCCTAACCAGTGGTAAGTCCCACTCACCCATTACCCTTGTGGTCACTAACTTACATTGGCTCCCAGTCCACAAATGCCTGCATCCCTTCAGGCCTTCCCTTCCCTATCTCTGTAAACTTTTTCTGCTTTACAACCCTTAAAGAATTCTACATTCCTCCAACGCTGGCCTCCTCTCCATCACCCCATTTGACCCACCATTGGCGGATGAGCCTTCAGCTGTCTTGGCCCTAGGTGCTTTTGGATGTTTTTCAAAGTTAAAGGCACTATATAAATGGAAGTAGTTGAGTGTTGGCCAGGACACTGGGAGAAGTCCCTGATCTTTTTGAAATAGGGCAAGGGGATTTCTTATTCCCAGCTGAACAAACAGGACAATATCATCCAATGGATGACACCGTTGACAGTGCAGCACTCCTTAAGCACAGGAGTATCAGCATAGATTACTTGCTCAAGTCCTGAAATGAGGTTTGAAACCACTATCTTCTGACGAGCAAATGACCCTAGCTCAAACTTTGGGCAGGGAGAAAGTAGACTGGGGGAGTGGAACTGTCCTGTTGCAGGCCAACATCTTATTATGATTTGACATAAAATTTAATGATCTACAGTGAGTCTTCAAAACCCCAATTACTCCCAAAAATCCTCCCGACTGTGTATTGGCATGAGTCAGATATTTCTCTGTCCAGATCTCTGAGTATTTATTTTTGAACAATTTCTCCCAGATATCTAGCAGATGATGATTGGTTCCTGCCAGATGGACGACATTGCCGTGCGAGTGCTAACGAGAGACATAGGTCACTACCCTCTTTGGAATCAACTGTTGATTGACTGTAGCTAGATGGCATTGAGCCTGCACAGTCTGGGAATGCTGCCGATGGGCTATGCACTCATTGATGGTCATCCTGAGCTAAAGTAAGAGAAGATGAGGTGGGATGTCCGCCTGACTCCTTTTACCCTGTGCCACCCCCCACCTCCCCACCACCAAAAGATATTAACTCAGGCTGGGGTACAGTTCCTTTGGCACTAAATGCCCTCACCAAAGTGGATACACATCAATTGGCACAGAGGCAGATAAAACTGCCCTTGGTGGTTATGCTATTCGACCACAGAGGGCATCATAACTAAAATAAAAGCAAAATACTGCGGATGCTGGAAATCTGAAACAAAAACAAGAAATGCTGGATTCACTCAGCAGGTCTGGCAGCATCTGTGGAAAGAGAAGCAGAGTTAACGTTTCGGGTCAGTGACCCTTCTTCGGAACTGGCATCACAACTAAGCCCACTCTCGCCCTTGATTTTCTCTTAATGCATTTCCCTTGCAGACCCCAGGGGTGCTGAGACCAGTTGTAGCTCTCCTAACCTTCACGTGTTGGTTTAAATGCATTATTTCTTCAGATAGAGTAATTGCATCTTTATCGGATCAGTGGAATCTGACGATGTGGAATCTGTATGGGTAGAGCTGAGAAACACTAAGGGGCAAAAAACGTTAGTGGGGGTTGTATATAGACCTACAAACTGTAGTGGTGATGTTGGGAATGGCATTAAACAGGAAGTTAGAGATGCATACGATAAAGCAACATCTGTAATTATGGGTGACTTTCATCTGCACATAGATTGGGCAAATCAAATTAGTCACAATACTGTAGAGGAGGAATTCTTGGAGTGTATACGGGATGGTTTTCTGGACCAATACGTTGAGGAACCAACGAGAGAACAGGACATCCTAGACTGGGTATTGTGTAATGAGTGAGGAATAATTGACAATCAAGTGGTGTGAGACCCCTTGGGGACGAGCGACCATAATATGATAGAATTCTTCATCAAGATGGAGAGTGACGTAGTTGATTCTGAGACAAGGGTTCTGAATTTCAGTTAAGGAAACTACGAAGGTATGTGGCGCGAGTTGGCCATGACGGATTGGGAAATGTTACTTTTAAAGGGATGACGATGGAAAGACAATGGCAAACATTTAAAGAGCGCGTGGATGAACTGCAACAATTATTTATCCCTGTCTGGTGCAAAAGTAAAATGGGAAAGGTAGCCAAACCATGGCTTACAAGGGAAATTAGAGATAGCATTAGATCCAAGGAAGAGGCATATAAATTTGCCAGGAAAAACAACAGACCTGAGGATTGGGAGCAGTTTAGAATTCAGCAAAGGAGGACCAAGGGATTGATTAAGAAGGGGAAAATAGAGTACGAGAGTAAGTTTGCGGGGAACATAAAAACTGACTGTAAAAGTTTCTATAGGTATGTGAAGAGAAAAAGATTGGTGAAGACAAATGTAGGTTCCTTACAGTCAGAAACAGGAGAATTTATTATGGGGAATAAAGAAATGGCTGACCAACTAAATGCATACTTTGGTTCTGTCTTCACAAAGGAGGACACAACTATCATACCAGAAATGTCGGGGAACACAGGGCTTAGTGAGAGAGAGGAACTGAAAGAAATCAATATTAGTAGAGAAATGGTGTTGGGGAAATTGATGGGATTGAAGGCCGATAAATCCCCAGGGCCTGATGGTATGCATCCCAGAGTACTTAAGGAAGCGGCCCTAGAAATAATGGATGCTTTGGTGGTCATCTTCCAAGATTCTATAGACTCTGGAACAGTTCCTGCAGATTGGAGGGTAGTTAATATAACCCCACTATTTAAAAAGGGAAGTAGAGAGAAAGCAAGGAATTATAGACCAGTCAGCCTGACGTCGATAGTGGGGAAAATTCTAGAGTCCATTATCAAAGATTTTATAGCAGAGCACTTGGAGAACAGTGGTAGAATCAGACAAAGTCAGCATGGATTTATGAAAGGGAAATCATGCTTGACAAATCTACTAGAATTCTTTGAGGATGTAACTAGTAGAGTTGATGAGGGGGTGCCAGTGGATGTAGTTTATTCGGACGTTCAGAAGGCTTTCGACAAAGTCCCACATAAGAGATTAGCATGTAAAATTAAAGCGCATGGGATTGGGGGTAGTGTATTGCGATGGATAGAAAATTGGTTGGCGGACAGGAAACAAAGAGTAGGGATAAATGGGTCTTTTTCCGAATGGCAGGCAGTGACTAGTGGGGTCGGTGCTAGGACCCCAGCTATTCACAATATACATTAATGATTTAGATGAGGAAACTAAATGTAATATCTCCAAATTTACAGATGATACAAAACTGGGTGTGAGGGTGAGTTGTGAGGAGGATGTAGAGAGGTTTCAGGGTGATTTGGACAAGTTGAGTGAGTGGGCAAATGCATGGCAGATGCAGTATAATGTGGATAACTGTAAGGTTATCCACTTTGGTAGCAAAAACAGGAAGGCATATTATTATCTGAATGGCTATAAACTGAGAGAAGGGAATATGCAGCGAGACCTGGGTGTTCTCGTACACCAATCACTGAAGGTAAGCATGCAGGTCCAACAGGCGGTAAAAAAGGCAAATGGTATGTTGGCCTTCATAGCAACAGGATTCGAGTACAGAAGCAGGGATGTCTTGCTGCAATTATACAGGGCCTTGGTGAGGCCACACCTGGAATATTGTGTGCAGTTTTGGTCTCCTTATCTGAGGAAGGATGTTCTTGCTATAGAGGAAGTGCAGCGAAGGTTCACCAGACTGATTCCTGGGATGGCGGGACTGACGTATGAGGAGAGATTGAGTCGGTTAGGATTATATTCGCTGGAGTTCAGAAGAGTGAGGGGGGATCTCATAGAAACCTATAAAATTCTAACAGGACTTGACAGGGTAGATGCAGGAAGGATGTTCCCGATGGTGGGGGAGTCCAGAGCCAGGGGTCATAGTCCAAGGATACGGGGTAAACCTTTCAGGACTGAGATGAGGAGAAATTTCTTCACCCAGAGAGTGGTGAGCCTGTGGAATTCGCTACCACAGAAAGCAGTTGAGGCCAAAACATTGAATGTTTTCAAAAAGGAGTTAGATATAGCTCTTGGGTCTAAAGGGATCAAAGGGTATGGGGCGAAAGCTGGAACAGGCTGAGTTGGATGATCAGCCATGATCATAATGAATGGCGGAGCAGGCTCAAAGAGCCAAATGGCCTACTCCTGCTCCTATTTTCTATGTTTCCATGATAAATACACCACACAGTTTGAATAGGAGTTTGCAAGTTCGATCCCTGGTCTGTGCTGAGTTTGCTAGTCACAGCAGGGACAGAGTAGGAGCAGATTTGATGCTACAGTTGGTCTCACCATCTATGGAAACACTTCAGGATAAGCACAGAGCAGAGCAAAGCTCCCTCTACACTGTCTCATTAAACACTTCCAAGGCAGGTATAACACAGGTTAGGTAAAGAATAATCTCTCTCTACACAGAGAAAGACTTGCCTTTTATGACCTCAAGATGTTCCAAAACAGTTTACAGCCAATGAAGTACAGTCAGCAGGACAAATCCAATCCAGCCAATCACCACCCCATCAGTCTACTCTCAATCATCAGCAAAGTGTTGAAAAGTATTGTTGACAGCAATATCAAACAGCACTTACTCACCAATAATCTGCTCACCAATGCTTGCTTTGGTTTCCACAGGATCTTTGGGCTCTAGACTTCAATACTGCCTTGATCCAAACATTGACCAAAGATTTGAATTCCAGAGGTGAGGCACGAGTGACTGCCCTTGACATCAAGGCAGCATTTGATCAAGTGTGGCATCAAGGAGCCCTTTGTAAAATTGAAGTTAATGGGAATAAGTGGAAAATTTTCTACTGACTGGAGTCATAACTAGAACGAAGGAAGATGTTGTGGTTGTTGGAGACCAATCATCTCAGCCCCAGGACAACACTGCAAGAGTTCCTCAGGGTAGTGTCCTAGGCCCAACTGTCTTCAGCTGCTTCATCAATGACCTTCCCTCCATCATAAAGTCAGAAATGGGGATGTTTGCTGATGATTGCACAATGTTTAGTACCATTCGCGACTCCTCAGATACCGAAGCAGTCCATGCCTGCATGCAGCAAGACCTGGGCAACATTCAGGCTTGGGCTGATAAGTGGAAAATAACATTTGTGCCACACAAGTACCAACAAGAGAGGAATCTAACCATTTCCCCATGGCATTCAATGGCATTACCATTGCTGAATCCCCCACCATCAAAATCCTGGGGGTTACCATTGACCAGAAATTTAATGAGACCAGCCATATAAATGCCGTGGCTACAAGAGCAGGTCAGAGGCTGGCAATTCTGTGGCAAGTAGCTCACCTCTTGACTCCCTGTCAATCAACTACAAGGCACAAGTCAGGAATGTGATGGAATACTGTCAACCTGCCTGGATGAGTGCAGCTCCAACAACACTCAAAATGTTCAACACCATCCAGGACAAAGCAGCCCATTTGATGGCACGATACCCCCAACCTTAAATATTCACTCCCTCCACCACAGCTGTACCGTGACTGCAGTGTGCACCATTTATAAGACGCACTGCAGCAACTCACCAAGTGCCTTCCAAACCCCGCAACCTCTACCACCTAGAAGAACAAGGAGAGCAGGTGTATGGGAATGCCTGCAAGTTCCCCTTAAAGTCACACACCATCTTGACTTGGAACTATATTGCCATTCCTTCTCTGTTGCTGAGTCAAAATCCTGAAACTGCCTCCCGAACAGCACTGTGAGTTTATCTGAACCACATGGACTGCAGCAGTTCATGAAGGCAGCTCACCACCACCTTCTCGAGGGCAGTTAGGGATGGACAATAAATTCTGGCCATGCCAGCAACACCTGCATCCCATGAATGAATAAAAAAAGTTACTGTTGTAATGTAGGAAACATAGCAGGCAATTTGTACGCAACAAGTTCCTACAAACAACAATGTGGTAATGACCAGATAATTTTTTTTAGTGATATTGATTAATGGATAAAGATTGGCATGAACACCAATGATATCTCCCCTGCTCTTCTTCAAAGTCGTGCCATGGGATCTTATAATTCCACCTGAGAAAGCAGACAGGGCCTTAGTTTAACAGCTCCTCTGACAGTGCTGTACTGAGTCAACCTAAATTTTTGCACTCAAGTCTCTGGAATGGGACTTGAACCCACAACCTCTGATTCACAGAATCACAGAATTCACAGAATTGTTACAGCACAGAAGGAGGCCATTTGGCCCATCATGTATGCACCCGTTCTCCTAATAAGCATTTCAGCTAGTGCTACTCCCCTGCCTTCTCCCCGTAACCCTTGTTACAACCGACCGCTCCAGTCAAAGCCCCCAATCAAAATATACGATTCTGATTGTGGTGGGAGAAACGCACTGTTAATTCAATCCTGTCCCTCCACAGATCACCTAACCTATCATTTTAAACTTTCCAAATTAAAGAAAGACCTAGCCAAATTGTACCATCTATTAACCCCCGAATGAGGCGAACCAAACCAGGTATCTTTAAATCAACATATTAATTGTTTAATTAGAAAAATTAAATTCTTAAACACTAAGAAGATATAAACACCATTTATATTTTTAAAAATTAGAGCCCTTGCAAATTTACACTTCTGCCGGATATGGAACAGTCCAAGGTTGCTTGAAATCCTCACATCCATCCAATGGGGAAAACAGGTTCTTCAACAGTAGAACAGTCTGTAGTCTAATCCAGAAGTCAAAATTGTTGCTTTCCTTCTCCAGCGATGAATTTCTACAATTAGCAACTTGCAAACACTTTTTAATGACTCAATTTGGCTTTAGAATTTTTGAGGGTTAAAAGATTGTTACAGTCTAATTTCCCTTCCTTCAGTTTAAATTCTCAGAGATCTCTGATTTGGCTTGACTTCCTAGAATTTTGAGAGAGAATTATAAATAAACAGACTAAATTCTCTTCCTTCAGTTTAAATCGTCTGTTTCTCCTTTCGGTTGCTAACACACAGCTATCTGTCTGTGTCCTCTTAGAACAGTCTGTTTGCCCTATAAGCCAGTTCAAAATTAAATTGTAACAAATGTATTTCTTGATGCTCAGTCCGAGTGGCTGTACCCAAGGTAACGAGAATGCACCCTTTGAATCGCAGTCTCTGAATGGCTGTATCTCGGGGCAATGAAAATGCATTCTTTGACTCAGCTTCTGGAGCCTGCTGCCATAAAGCAGTATGGCTCCTTTTCCCAGCCTTAAAGGCACACTGCATTCTTCCCGGAAAATAAACTACAGGATCATAACACCCTGCACATTCTTTTTTTTCAGATAACTCTCTAATTCCCTCTGAATGCTTCAATTGAACTTGCCTCCACTACACACTCAGGCAGTTTATTCCAGACCTTAACCACTTGCTATGTGAAAAAGTTTTCCCTCATGTTGCTTTTGCTTCTTTTACCAATTACTTTAAATCTGTGCTCTCTCGTTCTAGACACGTTCACGAGTGGAAGCAGTTTCACTCTATCTACTCTGTCCGGGCCTCTCATGATTTTGAATACATCTATCAAATCTCCTCTCAGGCTTTTCTTCTCTGAGGAAAACAGTCCTAACTTCTCCAATGTATCTTCTTAACTGAAGTTCCTCATCCCTGGAATCATTCTCGTGAATCTTTTCTGCACCCTCTCTAATGCCTTCATATCCTTCCTAAAGCGCAGCGCCCAGAACTGGATGCAATACTCCAGATGAAGCCAAACTAGTGTCTTATAGAAGTTCAACATAACCTCCTTGCTCTTGTACTCTATGCCCCTATTAATAAAGCCCAGGATACTGTATGCTTTATTAACTGCTCTCTCAACCTGTCCTGCCACCTTCAATGACTTTTGGCAGGAAGAATAAAAAAGAAGCATATTATCTAAATGGTGAGAGATTACAGAGCTCTGAGAGGCAGAGGGATCTGGGTGTCCTAGTGCAAGAATCACAAATGGTTAGTATGCAGGTACAGCAAGTAATTAGGAAAGGTAATAGAATGTTATTGTTTATTGTGAGGGGAATTGAATATAAAAATAGGGAGGTTATGCTTCAGTTATACAGGGCATTGTTGATACCACATCTGGCATACTGTGTACAATATTGGTCTCCTTATTTAAGAAAGGAAATAAATGCGTTGAAAGCAGTTCAGAGAAGGTTTACTAGACTAATACCCAGGATGGGCTGTTGTTTTATGAGGAAAGGTTTGACAGGCTAGGCTTGTATCCGCTGGAGTTTAGAAGAGTAAGAGGTGATGATTGAAACATATAAGATCCTGTGGGGTCTTGACAGGGTGGATGTGAAAAGGATGTTTCCTCTTGTGGAAGAATCTAGAACTAGGGGTCACTGTTTAAAAATAAGGGATTGCTCATTTAAGACAGAAATGAGGAGAATGTTTTTCTCTCAGAGGGTTGTGAGTCTTTGGAACTCTTCCTCAAAATGTGATGCAAGCAGAGTCTTTGAATATTTTTAAGGTAGAGGTAGATAGATTCTTGATCAGCAAGGGGGTGAAAGGTTATCGGGGGTAAGTGGGAATGTGGATGTCACCCCGTCACCCCTCGCGGCCCGCCTTGCTTCTTTGGGCGGCGCATGGAGAACGATTGAATGTGGGCCGAGAGGAGGGAAGTGGTGTGGTCTGGAGATGCGGCTGGCAGTGGGGGGATGGGGGGCGGTGGAAGTGGGGAGCGAGCGGCCGGAGAGCAGGGTGGAGGGTGGTGGGGGGGGTGGGGTGGGAAGCGAAGAGTGGGGAACAATCGGCCGAGGGGAGGGGAAGGGTGGGGAGCAGTGGCGAGGTCTGGAGCAAGCGGCTGAGGGAGGGGGGAAACAGCGAGGCTGTAGCGAGTGCTTAAGGGAAGGCAGCGGGGAGCAAGCGGTGAGAAGACGGGCTCAGGAGGGAGCAATAGAGAGAAGGAGGGAGCAGGAGACTTATGGGGGTGGGATGGAGGTGGTGATGTCAGCCATTGAGGGAATTTTCAGGTTAAAGATGTTTTTCTGTGATAAATTGAGCAGCGCCATCTTTAATCCTGGCGGCTGCCAGTTGCAGACAGTGACATTTCAGTAGGAGAGGCTACATTTGTGCATGTGCTAGTACTGCACCACCTAGTGGTTGCATTGTCAGCAAACGAAGCCATCTTTTAAATGAGTTGAAGGTTTCTGCCTCCACCACCGATCCGGCAGTGAATTCCAGACACCCATCACCCTCTGAGTGATGCAGGCACCATTGCAGAAGTTCTAGAATTTTGGAAGATGATCAACAATGCATCCATTATCTCTGTAGTCATCTCTTTCAACACACTTGGGTGAAGATCATTGGGTCCTGGGGATTTGTCAACTTTCATTCCCATTAATTTCTCCAATATTGCTTTTTTATTAATCCTAATTTCTTTCAGTTCCTCATTCTCACTAGACCCTTAGAACTCAATTATTTCAGGGAGACTTCTTGTATCTTTCTCTGTGAAGACAGACACAAAGTAATTATTAGCTCCTGTCTCTGCCTGTCATGGACCCACATTTGGCATGGACAATTTTTTCCTTTTCTCATACCTATAGAAGCTTTTACAATCTGTATTTATATTTCTTGCTAGTTTACATTCATATTCTATTCTCTCTTTCTTTATCAATTTCTTGGTCCTCCTTTGCTGGGTTCTAAAATTCTCCCAATCCTCCAGCTTACGACTTGTTTGGGCAAATTTATAAGACTCACCCTTTGATCTAATACCATCTTTAACTTCCTCTGTTAGCCACGACTGACTCACTTTCCCGATTGGGTTCTTTTGCCTTAAAGGAATGTATGTTTTTTGAAAACCTTGCATTAATTGTTTAAATATTAGTCTTTGCTCATCTACCATCAAATCTTTTAATGTATTTTTCCAATCCACCACGGCCAACTTGCTCCTCATACTTCATAATTGTCCTTGTTTAGATTTAAGACCCTAGTTTTGGATTGAACTACACCTTTTTCAAACTAAAATGGAAACTTCTATTATACCATGGTCACTTTTCCCTAAAGGTTCTTTTACCACCAAATTATTAATTAGCCCTTTCTCATTGCATAATACTAGATCCAAAATAACCTGTTCCCTAGTTGATTCCCTAGTTACTTGGCAGCCCTACATTAAATAGCTACGGTGGCCGAGGTGTGTTCTCCCCTTCGCCTACCTGACCACGTATGTCTATGTGTGGCTAAGAGTGCATGTGTATGTGTACGTATCTGAGAATGCCTGTGTGTGTGTGTGTGTCTGAGAGTAGGTGTGTATGTCTGAGTGTGTGTGCCTGTATGTCTGAGAGTGCATCTATGTATGTGTGTCTGAGATTGTCTGTGTGTCTGAGATTGCATGTATGCCTGAGTGTGTGAGCGTGTCTTAGAGTGACTGTGTGTTTACATGTGCGTCTAACAGTATGTGTGTGTGTATGTCTAAGAATATGCGTGTGTATGTTCACTTTGAATCAGGACATTGCAGACTGGGTAAATGGGAATGATTAACTTCTGTCCAGTATGTACAGCCCAGGTGTGTCTCAGTATCAATTCCTGTACATGTACAATACACAGCGGGTGAAAGGGAGCAGTTCACTACTGTCTAGTATTGTATGGCCTGTATATGTCTCATTGTCAGCACCTGTACAGGTACAACCCTAAATCTCTTTAGCTGAACTGCCAAAGCAACCCAGACTTGTTGCCCCCCCCCCACCCCCCCCCACCAATAATGTTTCTCCCCTCTCCCAGTTTACTACCTCCAGTTCTGAGGGTGGCGGCTCGTCCCAGATCCCATGGGCACCAGTCGCCCTCAATATTTCACTCAAATGATCATTCAGGGGTTTTGCACAACCGATTTCCACACACACTGACTCACATACACATATGCATGCGTATAGATATACAAATGCTCTGACGTGCACATATACACACATGCATATGTGTGCACATAGACACATGCACACACACATTACTCATCTTAGCATGTACAGACATGCATAAAAACAAATACATTCACATACACTCCTCAGCTTCACGCACACACACACCTACTAGCAACTATCACAGAATGGCAGCATACTATGATGCCCTACATACTCAAATAGCATACTGACACTACATCAATTCACACATGAAAAATAGACAAGGTAGCAGCTGGTACTGGTGGGACTGTCTCCCAGGAAGACACACCACTTTCAGGAGAGGAAGGAGGAGAGTTGGAAAGGAACTGGGTAAAACAAGAAGGAAAGATGTTTGTGTGTCGTGAAGCTATGCTTCCTGTTACTGTGGGCTCCTCACTGTTCTCTCTGGTACTGACTGATGTACAGATGTACTTACCGCCTTGTAATTTCTTCCTAATTAAAGACCCTGCCTTACACATGAGAGGAAGAAAATTACAGGTTTATTCTATTTATTTTAGTCTGTCTTCTGACATCGGAAAATACAAAAAAAAATTATTTTGAACCTATGAATAGTACAGGACACTGTAGAATTGGCTGTCCACTCAGCCCAGTGGTTAGTGTGAGACATCAGTATTTTCATTTTGATTCACAGCTGATGTAGTACTGAGTGAGCCTTGGTCAAACCCCATATGGGGCACAGAATTCAGTTTTGGGCACCACACTTCAGTTATTGGCCTTAAAGGGGGTGCAGTGCAGATTTACAGGAATGAAACAGAATTAAAAGGGTTAAATTATGAGGTTGCCTACAACTGGCTTGTTTTCCCTTGAGTTTAGAAGATTAAGGTGTGATCTAATCAAATGTTTTAATGATTCAGGGATTCAATAGGATAGATGGTAGATGAATCCAGAATAATGGGGCACAATCTTAAAATGAGAGCTGGGCTATTCCATAGTGAAATCAGGAAGTGGAAATCTGTAACTCTCTCCTCTATAAGGCTGTGGATGCTAGGTCAAATTAACTTTTCAAGATTGAGATCGATAAAAATTTATTAAGTATGAAGGGATTTGGTTGAAAGTCGTCTAAATGATTTTGAGGTACAGATCAGCCAAGAATGGTGGCAGAACAGATTCCCAAGGCTGAATGGTCTTATTCTGTCATTACCTGTAGTGCTTCGGCAAACACACCAGGAAGGTCTTAGGTTTAACAACTGGTCTCATCTGCAAAGTAATGGGGAGGGACACTGTGCACCCTCAGGTTTAGGAAGCAGAGAGCCCAGAGTTCCTGCTCCTGATCGCAATCAGTAGTCCCCTGCTGGTAAACAAATCTACGTAGATTCGGGCAGAGTGGTGAAGTACGCTATGGTCAAATAGTTGCCAATATTTCCTGTCCAGGCTCACCTATGACAAATGATTACCTGATACCAGTGTGGGGCATGTACCCCAGGGAGAGTTAGTGAGTTCAAGAGATCATGGGTAGGGGGGAGGGAATGTGGGGGGTGGGGGGATTGTGGAATTCGGGAATAAAGAAACAACAGTTGAGGAGAATACTACAAGTGACTGAGATAAACTAGGGTGTGATGATTAGATTTAAAAACTGGACTGCAGGAGGAAGGGAATGTTGAATTGAAAGGTATGCTGGAAATCTGAAATTAAAACAGAAAATGCACCGGCCAGTATCTAACAGAGAAAACAGTGTTGTTTATCAGACTGTTCCCCAGAACTTCATTCCAGGTGATTGGGGCCCCAGCAAAGGAGTATATCTAGTGACTTACTTCATAGCTCAGCTTTGCCCAAATGGGGCAATAACCACCTCTCTGCCCCACCCTCACTTCTCTGCCCCACCCCATCTCTGTCCCACCCTCACTTCTCTGCCCCACCCCATCTCTGTCCCACCCTCACTTCTCTGCCCCACCCCATCTCTGTCCCACCCTCCCACCTTTGCCCCACCCCATCTCTGTCCCACTCTCACCTCTCTGCCCCACCCCATCTCTGTCCCACCCTCACCTCTCGGCCCCACCCCATCTCTGTCCCACCCTCACCTCTCTGCCCCACCCCATCTCTGTCCCACCCTCACCTCTCTGCCCCACCCCATCTCTGTCCCACTCTCACCTCTCTGCCCCACCCCATCTCTGTCCCACCCTCACCTCTCGGCCCCACCCCATCTCTGTCCCACCCTCACCTCTCTGCCCCACCCCATCTCTGTCCCACCCTCACCTCTCTGCCCCACCCCATCTCTGTCCCACTCTCACCTCTCTGCCCCACCCCATCTCTGTCCCACCCTCACCTCTCTGCCCCACCCCATCTCTGTCCCACTCTCACCTCTCTGCCCCACCCCATCTCTGTCCCACCCTCACCTCTCGGCCCCACCCCATCTCTGTCCCACCCTCACCTCTCTGCCCCACCCCATCTCTGTCCCACCCCCACCTCTCTGCTCCACCCCATCTCTGCCCCACCCTCACCTCTCTGCTCCACCCCATCGCTGTCCCACCCTCACCTCTCTGCTCCACCCCATCTCTGCCCCACCCTCACCTCTCTGCTCCACCCCATCTCTGCCCCACCCTCACTTCTCTACCCCACCCCATCTCTGCCCCACCCTCACCTCTCTACCCCACCCCATCTCTGCCCCACCCTCACCTCTCTACCCCACCCCATCTCTGTCCCACCCCACATCATTGTCCCATCCCGCCTCTCTGCCCCACCCTCCACTTCTGCCCCACACCATCTCTGCCCCACCCTCACTTCTCTGCCCCACCCCATCTCTGTCCCACCCTCACTTCTCTGCCCCACACCATCTCTGCCGCACCCTCACCTCTCTGCTCCACCCCATCTCTGCCCCACCCTCACCTCTCTACCCCACCCCATCTCTGTCCCACCCCACATCATTGCCCCATCCCGCCTCTCTGCCCCACCCTCCACTTCTCTGCCCCACCCCATCTCTGCCCCACCCTCACCTCTCTGCTCCACCCCATCTCTGTCCCACCCTCACCTCTCTGCTCCACCCCATCTCTGCCCCACCCTCACCTCTCTGCTCCACCCCATCGCTGTCCCACCCTCACCCCTCTGCTCCACCCCATCTCTGCCCCACCCTCACCTCTCTACCCCACCCCATCTCTGTCCCACCCCCATCATTGCCCCATCCCGCCTCTCTGCCCCACCCTCCACTTCTGCCCCACACCATCTCTGCCCCACCCCACTTCACTACCCCACCCCCACCTCTCTGCCCCCCCCCCCACCCCCGTCACCTCTGCCCCTCTTACTGGCTGCTTGCCTGTTGTTGGAAATTTGCTACTCAGGTAGAACTTTTCTTTATGAATGTCTGATATGTTCTGAGCAAATCGTTTAGTAGTCTGACATCTCTCTTTCCCCACCCAACCCCCCTCTCTCTTTCTTTCTTCCATATCTATCTCCCCCTTTCTCCCTCTTTTGTCCCCATTCTCTATCCCTCCCTTCCACTCTCTTTAACTTTCTGTGTGACCCTCTCTCCCTATCTATCCCTCTCTCTCTCTATCCTTCTTTCCTCACTGTCTTTCTCTCTCCCTCCCTTTATTTCTCTCTCTGCCCACAATTTCCCTCTCCTCTCCCTCCCTCTTTATTTTGTTTACTTTGTCTCTCCCTCTTTGTTTTCCTCTCTTTCCCTATCTCTTCCCTCCCCCTCCATTGTCTCTCCCTCTCCCTTCACTCATTCTCTCTCTATCTCTCCTTCTACCTCCACCTCTCTCTTACCCCTTTTACTATTTCTCATCCTCTGCCTCTTCCCTCACTCTTTCTCTCTATCTATTTCTCCCCTCTCCCCCTCTCATTATCTTCCGCTATCTCCTTATCCTTTTCTCCTCTCTGCAGGTCTGTGCCACCTCAGCAATACATCCCGTCCACTAGGTACACTCAGAAGGGAGGATTGTAGCTGAATGGAGACCAACACGAGGCTAGTAGAATGAACAGATCACATGAGGAAATTTTATTCTCTCTCTCTTCCCCTCCTCAGTTGAAAGTGCAGTCAGGTGCAGCCAGGTTGCGTTCTATGCTCAAACGCCCAGGGTGATCCTGTACTGTAAGGGTCAACAGCCCTATTCTACCATGGGTGGCATCACAACCAATGTTCCCTGTAAGCTGCGTGTACATGCTGCTATGCAACAACTTGGAAGGCACTGCTCAGGCCACTCACAAACTGTCCCCTTAAGATACCATGCGTGTGCAGCCGCAGAAAAGAATTTAAAGGTACCACACACTAAACTGAACAGGCCATGCACAATGAAAAAACTTAGAGGGGACATTGTCCACAGCTGAATCCCATCCTGTTCTCTCTCAGCTTTAGCTACTGGGTTGACTAAGGACAGAATTGGGTTTGGATGTGAACCCTCCACGGTCAAATAGTTTCTGACACACACACACAGTGAATGGTCCCTTGGGAGAGCTACTGGTGCCTGTGGGGAAAACTGTGTTCGAGCAAGAAGCAGGAAAATGCTGGGGATGACAGCCTAATGTAAACATTCTTAACAAACTGGACATCAATGAAACCCAGACTGTCACTGCCAAGCAACGTTCTCTGTGAGCTGCTCCTGCGCGGCCAAACAGCATTCCAGAGAGTACTGCACAGACCACTCACAAGTTGTCCCCTGTAAGATTCTACACGTGTGTGGCAGTGCAAAAAAAATGTAAATGTACTGCGCATTCAAATGAACAGCCCTCGCATAATGAAAAAGGTTTAGAGGGAACATTGCTGCCAAGGTTACATGCTATAGAGCCCTAAGCTAAATTACTGAAGTAATTCAGTGTTGAACATCCTGTGTCCTCTGGGTGACTTTCCTTTTAGAATTATAGAATTTTACAACTCAGAAGGAGCTTATTCAGCCCATCGTGACTGTGTTGGCTCTGACTGAGCTTTCTGCTTATTCCCAATCAACTACCTTTTCCCTACACCCTTTTATATTTTTCTTCTTCAAATACTTATCCACTTACCTATTAAAAGTATTTCTGGATTCTTCTTCAACCACCGTTTCAGTTCGGGCAATCAGTGTCCCAACAACACTCTCTTAACGTTCCCCTTTGTTCTTTTGCTGATGATCTTAAATGTATTCTCAATTATCGACCAGAGAAATTGATTTTTCCCAATTTACCTTATGAAAAGCTCCCATAGTTTTAAACACTTGCAATGGATCTCCTAGAATCATAGAATGCTGTAGCACAGAAGGAGACCATTTGACCTATTGTGCCTATGCTGGCTCTTTGGTAGAACCCCATGTTAAGTGCCTTGGGACATTTTGTTACATCAAAGGCACTATATAAAGATAAGTTGTTGTTGTTATCCAATTAGTCCCATTTGCCTGTTCTTTCCTCATAGCTCTGTACATCTTTGCTTCAAAAATTTATCCAATTCCCTTTTGAAAATTACGATTAAATCTGTTTCCACCACCCTTTCTAGCAGTACATTCCAGATCACAATGGGCTGGATTTTAAAGCCCCTCCGCCGTTGGGACTGTTGGCAGGGGGGCAATGAAGATCGGTATGGGCAGAGGCCTGCCACCGACCCCAACGGCGGCAGGCCCGTGCAGATCTCGATGGTGGTGGCGAGGCCTCGTGGCAGCTGCCCCGCCACTTGGTGATGGGACCCCCATTTCAATATGTATACTAATTTACATACCCAATTTAATTAGGATCCTGTCGCCTCCTTAATTGTTGCACCAATCTTCATTCGGGCGGCCGACAATGCTGGGCCTTTGAATCCCCCTTCGGGGAAACATCGCGCAACACCTGTGGGGAGCGGGGAGGATTTTTCTTTGTGCAGGAGTGGGGGAGCGGTGTGACAATGCTGCGGATTGGTCAGGGTGGTGGTGATGGGAAGGGGTAAAGGGTTAAGATGCCAAACTTTGAGGGGGGACGATCAGATTCTCAATATACGAATTCCGGGGGGGGGAAGGGCAAAGGGCAGGAATGTTTTGAAATGCCATGTGGCGGAATGGGGGGTGCGGGGTGTTGGAATGGGAAAATGCTTGGAAAGGTAATGTAATTGTTTTTTGACAAACGTTTACTTAACTTGCCCTTTAAATTTTAAATGTCCATTGAGGGCTGTAAGCCCTTTAAAAATGGCGCGGCGCTGGTGAATTGGCGCTGTCTGCCGTTGCCGCCGACAGTTCGCCCGCCCCCTCCTCGTCATCATGGGGGCTGGGTGCCGCGGCCATGCAAATGAGCCACCACGTTTGAAATCGTGGCAGCTTCGCGATGAGGTGCCGGTGTGGGCGGGCCACATTTTTGTACACCTGCTGCCTACTTCGGCAGCGGACTCTTAAAATGCAGCCCAATAACTCACTGTGCAAAATAATATTTCCTCATGTCGCCTCTGGTTCTTTAGCCAATCGATGTCCTCTGTTTAATGTCCTTTTTATCACAGGAAATTGTTTCTCTTTACTTATTCTATCAGAACCATTCATAGTTTTGAACCTTCTCTGCTCTAAGGAGAACAGCCCCAACTTCTCCAGTCTTGCCACATATCTGAAATCCCTTGTCCCTGATATCATTCTAGTAAATCTCTTATGCACCCACGTTAAGGCCTTGACATAATTCTTAAAGTGTGGTGCCCAGAACTGGCCACAATACTCCAGCTGAGGCCTAACCTATGTTTTATAAAAGTATAGCATAACTTTCTTGCTTTTGCACTTTATTACTCTATTAATAAAGCCAAGGGTCCAATAAGCTTTTTTAGCAGTCTGCTCTATTTATCCTGCCACCTTCAATGATTTGTGTACTTACAACCACAGTTCTCTCTGTTCCTGCACCCCCTTAAAATTGTACCATTTAGTTTAGATTGCCTCTCCTCATTCTTCCTAACAAGAAATATCACTTCACACTTCTCTGCATTATCTTTTATCTGCTATGTGCATGCCCATTTCACCAATCTATGTTCTCCTGAAATCTGTTAATATCATCCTCATTATTTACAATATTTGTGTCATTTGTAAACTTTGAAATTATACCCTGTATACCCAAGTCAAGCTCATTACTATCTATTAAAAAGAGCAGTGGTCCTAATACCAACCCCTAGGGAACACCATTGTATATTTCCCACCAGTCTGAAAAGCAACAATTCACCACTTTCTGTCCCTTAGCCAATTCTGTGTCCACATTGCCACCTGTAGTGTTTTGAGGTTGTTTTGAGTTTTTCATTGTACATATTGTTCACTTGAGGCTACCATGCACACAGCAGAGGGAGCTGAAAGAAAAAGTGAAAGTAAAACAGAATAAAGAAGACTCCATTATGTTCAGCAGCATGCTGTCTCAGTCTTTGTCTCATATTTCTTACGAAACACGGCTAAACCTCACTCCAGTTCCGAAAACATCACACCACCTTCCCTTTAATCCATGGGTTTTAATTTTGCTAACTGGCTTATTATGTGGTACTTTGTCAAACCCCTTTTGAAAGTAAATATACACATCAATCTCACTACCCTCATCAATCCTCTATGTTACTTCATCAAAGAACTCAATCCTCTTAACCCTCTGTGTTTTAAAGGAGTCCCAGTTTCTTTAGCCACTTCAAATCATAGAATGGTTACAGCACAGAAGGAGACCATTTGGCCGTCGCGTACTCATCGGCTGTCTGCAAGAGCAACTCAGCTAGACCCCGCCTTTTCCCCGTAGCCTTACAAACTTTTTCTCTTCAGGTAATTATCCAATACACTTTTGAAAGCCATAATTGAATCTGCCTCCACCACACTCTCAGGCAGTGCATTCCAGATCCTAATAACTCGCTGCGTAAAAAGTTTTTCCTCATGTCACCTTTGGTTCTTTTGCCATTCACCTTAAATCGATGTCCTCTGGTTCTCGACCCTTCCACCAATGGGAACAGTTTCTCTGGGAACAGACATCTACTCTGTCCAGACCCCTCATGATTTTGAACACCTTTATCAAATCGCCTCTCAACCTTCTCTTCTCTAAGGAGAACAGCCACAGCTTCTCTAACCTAACCTCGTAACTGAAAACCCTCATCCCTGGAACCATTCTGTAAATTTTTTCTATAACCTCTCTAATGCCTTCACATCCTTCCCAAAGTCCGGTGCCCAGAATTGGACACAATACTCCAATTGAGGCCAAACCAGGGTTTTATAAAAGTTCACTATAACCTCCGTGCTTTTGTACTCTATGCCTCTATTTATAAAGCCCAGGATCCCAAATGCCAATTAACCACTTTCTCGACCTGCCCTATCACTTTCAATGATTTGTGCGCATGTACCCCCAAGTCCCTCTGCACCTGCACCCCCTTTAGAATTGTACCCTTTATTTTATATTGTCTCTTTTTTTTCATTTTTATTTCATTTCATCTTAGTTTGTTCAGTTTGCTTACCCACTGTTTTTTTTTCATGTTTGGACTTACTGCTGTTCAACCTTCAGTCCGTTAACACCCTATTTGTTCTAATGCTTTGTCTTTCAACACACCATTAACATATTGTTTGCCGTTGTTCCATGACCTTTTGGTCAGCTATGTGGCCTTGTCCAATCTACACCTTCTCCTTTGTTATCTCTTGCCCCACCACCGCCTCACTTGCTTATAACCTTTGACATTTCTAATATTTGCTAGTTCCGAAGAAGGGTCACTGACCCGAAACGTTAACTCTGCTTCTCTTTCCACAGATGCTGCCAGTCCTGCTGAGTGGTTCCAGCATTTCTTGTTTTTATTTCAGATTTCCAGCATCCGCAGTATTTTGCTTTTATTTTATATTGTCTCTCCTTGTTCTTCCTCCCAAAATGTATCACTTCATACTTCTCTGCATTAAATTTCATCCGCTATGATTCTGCCCGATCCACCAGCCTGTCCATGACCTCTTGAAGTCTATCTCTGTCCTCCTCACTGTTCAAAACTTCCAGGTTTTGTGTCATCTGCAAATTTTGAAAATGTACCCTGCTCACCCAAGTCTAGGTCATTAATATAGATCAAGAAAAGTAGTGGTCCTAATACCGATCAATGGGGAACCCCACTATATACTTTCCTCCACTCTGAAAGCAACCATTCACCACTACTCTCTGTTTTCTGTCACTCAGCCAACTTCATATCCATGCTGCCACTGTCCCTTTTATTCCATGGGCTTTAACGTTGCTGGCAAGCCTGTTACATGGCACTTTATCAAATGCCTTTTGGAAGTTCATGTACACCACATCAACAGCATTATCCTCATCAACCCTCTCTACCTCATCAAAAAACCCAAGCAAGTTAGTTAAACATGATTCGCCCTTAACACATCCGTGCTGGCTTTCCTTATTTAATTCACATTTCTCCAAGTGATTGTTAATTTTCTCCCAGATTATCATTTCTAAAAGCTTTCCCACCACTGAGGTTAAACTGACTGGCCTGTAGTTGCTGGGTTTATCCTTACACCCTTTTTCAAACAAGGGTGTAGCATTTGCAATTCTCCAGTCCTCTTGCACCACCCTGTATCTAAGAAGGATTGGAAGATTATGGCCAGTGTCTCTGTAATTTCCACCCTTACTTTCTTTAGTAACCACGGATGCATCTGACCTGGTCCCGGTGACTTATTAACTTTAAGTACAGCTAGCCTTTCTAATGCCTCCTCTTTATCAAGTTTTAGCCCATCCAGTGTCGCAACTACTTCCTCCTTCACTACGATTTTGGAAGCACCTTCTTCCTTGGTAAAGATAGATGTACTTATTTAGTGCCCTCTGCCTCTATGCATATATCTCCTTTTTGGTGCCTAATCGGCCCCACTCCTCCATTTACCACCCGTTTATTATTTATATGCCTGTAGAAGACTTTGGATTCCCTTTTATGTTAGCAACTTGTTTCTTCTCATAGTTTTTCATTGCTTCTCTTATTTCTTTTTTCCCTTCCCCTCTGAACTTTCTATATTCAGCCTGCGTCTCACTTGTATTATCAACCTGACATCTGTCATACGCACCCTTTTTCTGCTTCATCTTACTCTCTATCTCTTTTATCATCCAGGGAGCTCCAGCTTTGTTTGCCCTACCTTTCTCCCTTGTGCAAATATACCTTGACTGTACTTGTTACATTTTGATCCCTTAATTCTTCAAGTTGACAGACTTCAGGTCATGAAACTGCGAACGAGGGATCCCAGATTCATTATTAATTATCTTAAACTTCAAGTGTAAGATATAATTAAAATCTTTAATCTAAGCAGGAAATCAACAACATGTGATGCAGGGACAGAGCCTGCAACAGTTTGAGTAACAGTATCCAGGATTCCTGCGACCTGAATGTCCCCATATGGTAAGTGTTGGATGCTTGGGAAGACCAGGTGACTTTGGACCCATGGTTCCCAAAGCTGCCTACCACTGATGGTTTTCCTCACTTCATGCCTAGTTCAGTTGTGGAGTAATTGATAGAGATTGATTGCCGTCATTAGCCAATTACTGTATTATCATTGTATTATGTGACTACCCAGAAAAGTAGAAGGTTAAATAGATGGACCATGGTCTTTTTTCATCTAGCACTTCCTATGTTTCTGTGTACTTTTATTCACATAAATTCCATCATTATTGCTGAGAAAGTGTTTTCAAAACCTCTTCAAAAAGGTGTTGCCCTAAATGAGCAATGACAGCGCCCAATCGTAAAGTGAGCTGCATGGACCAGGAAGATCCTGGGTTCAATCCCTGGTCTGTGACGAATCACTTAATAATGGACAGGGTAGATGTTAGGGCAGACCAGAGCACTTCAGCACCCTGTGGATTCAGGAGAGGAGAAATCAGCCAAGGTTTGTGCCCTGGGCGTTATCTTGTGATGCCTGCTGGAAAATGTGGAATTCGTGGGAAGATTGGATCAGTCTCAGCTGTTATGCCCTCTGCAATCGGAGAGCCTGCTGACACTCGTGAACAATGGCCTCTTGGGGTAGATACTGGAGGGCAGCTGATTCCTGGGGAACAGAACCCTTTCAGGAAAGGGGGTTGGGAGACTGAGGGAACACAATAGGATTGCGTTCAAATGATTTGTGATGTTCAGCGTATGTCAGACACATAGCGATTGATTGCTTAGGTCTTCTGCACTGTGTCACCCGTGGTTCCAAGACATTGCTGAACAGGTGTAGCTGCTGGAGGGGGGATTTAGGGCAGTCACTGCCTGCCGAAATGAGGGCCCCACTCTGTCACTGATTGATCACATGGACACATGTTCATCGGAAAGAAATTCAAATAAAAAGAAAATGCAAACATTTGGTTTTGCGTTGCTGGCTTTGTTTTGTTGCTTGTTATGAACTGCTGAGGTGAGCGATGTCAGTCTTAGATAGGAACCATTTTCACTTGTTTTCTTTCAGTCCCAGATCGGGTACAGTAATATCGTAGTTATAGTATAAGGCTTCCACTGCTATGTCCAGACTGGCCAAGAGAGTGTGGGAAAATGGCGCACTGACACGGAACACAAAAGTCCGAGTGTATCAGGCCTGTGTCCTCAGTACCTTGCTCTACGGCGGCGAGGCCTGGACAACGTATGCCAGCCAAGAGCGACGTCTCAATTCATTCCATCTTCGCTGCCTTCGGAGAATACTTGGCATCAGGTGGCAGGACTATATCTCCAACACAGAAGTCCTTGAAGCGGCCAACACCCCCAGCTTATACACACTACTGAGTCAGCGGCGCTTGAGATGGCTTGGCCATGTGAGCCGCATGGAAGATGGCAGGATCCCCAAAGACACATTGTACAGTGAGCTCGCCACTGGTATCAGACCCACCGGCCGTCCATATCTCCGCTATAAAGACGTCTGCAAACGCGACATGAAATCGTGTGACATTGATCACAAGTCGTGGGAGTCAGTTGCCAGCATTCGCCAGAGCTGGCGGGCAGCCATAAAGACAGGGCTAAATTGTGGCGAGTCGAAGAGACTTAGTAGTTGGCAGGAAAAAAGACAGAGGCACAAGGGGAGAGCCAACTATGCAACAGCCCCGACAAACAAATTTCTCTGCAGCACCTGTGGAAGAGCCTGTCACTCCAGAATTGGCCTTTATAGCCACTCCAGGCGCTGCTTCACAAACCACTGACCACCTCCAGGCGCGTATCCATTGTCTCTTGAGATAAGGAGGCCCAAAAGAAAAAAAGAAAGAATAGTAATAACCAGAGAATATCGATTCACATGCCACCATAAGTTCAGTTAAAATAAAACGGTGGTATCAATAAAACTGACTGCAACTCCAGAGACTTGAGCTCATAATCTCAGCTGACACTCTGGGGCCTGCTGTGCTGCTGGAGGTGCAGCCTTTCGGATAAGATGTTAAACCGAGGTCCTGTCTGCCCTCTCAGGGGGACATAAAAGATCTCATGCATTATTGAAGAAAAGAAGGGGAGTGCTCCCCAATGGCCTGGCCAAAAGTTAGTCCTCAACAACATCATTAAAGCATCTCATTATTATCTTATTATGTTTTGTTTGTGGGAGCTTGCTGTCCGCATATTGACTGCCTTGTTTCCTATATTACAACAGTGAATACACTTCAAAGTATATCCTTTGGCTTTGGGACATCCTGATGTCATGAAAGGTGCTATATAAATGCAAGTTCTTTCTTTATAAGATCCTCTTAGTATCTTTACCTCAGCTGCTTACACAGTCACCCACTGTAATTCATTCTTTCTCATCTTTTATCTCCCTCAATCTTCCTCCCCCCCAAGACAATCAACAAGTTAAAGGTGTCAACTATTCTCTAATGCTTGATTTATCTCATCTTTTCTTGTACTCTTGGAACCCTGGTGTTGTTTGATACTGTAGACCTAGGTTTCTTAATTTTAATTTCAAAAAAATCCTTTTCATTTAAAGAAAAAGCTTAGGCTAATGTGAGACAGAAAAGCTCCTCCTGACAGAAAAAAAGGACAGTTTAAGCGTTGTGAGTCTAATCTCTTTTTATTGCTCTCCGGTATTGGCCTCTTTATTGCTGTAAATCCACCTCCCCCAACTCCTCCCCAGCAGGAGGATCTGGGCCTGTAGTGCATACAGACACACCTCTGGACATCAGTGGCCTGCTTTGATGTCCGGGCCTAGCTATTGTTAAGCAGGAAGCATCCATCTGTCACTTCAGAAATCAGACACTACCCCCCAGGGGGTTGGTGTGAGACTTGAATAGTTTACGAGAGGCCACAGTAAAATGCTGTTTGCCCAATGATCAGGAGAGAGAAGTGTGAAGAGATGGATTTGGATGTCAAGGAAGCAGCAGCACCTTCAAAGCAGCTGTGCAATCACCTGGAGTTAAAGGAGAGTATAGATGAATAACACGTAGACACCAAAAGCAGCTCATCTAAAGATCTGAACCTTCCTTGCGAACGTCCCTTTTCGCTCAACAACATCAACTTGTATTTTAATATAGCGCCTTTAACATAATAAGATGTTCCAATACGCTTCACAGAGCATTATAAAGCAACATTTGACAACAAGCCACATAAGGAGATATTAGGGAAGATGGCCAAAAGCTTGTTCAAAGAGATAGATTTTAAGAAGCATCTTAAAGGAGGAAAGAGGCAGAGAGTTTTTATCAAGCCTGGAATGGCAGCAAGAGTGCAGGAAGGTCAAGAAGTACTGGGTTAGTTAATGTATTGCCTAGACTGGTGTTGAGCTACTCGAGCTACTCTATCCTGGTTTATGCTAAGCCAGGTTTCAGCCTGTGCAACAGTAAGATGAATACAAATGAGGAAGGCCATTCAGCCCAACTCATTCATCCAGAGAGTCCCTAGGAAACATGACACATCCAATTGTTTATTAAATCCAGACTCACACCCAGTACAGTACTAAGGGAGTTTGCTGGCCTGTCGACACTCTCGGTTTTATTTGCCTATGGGATGTAGGCATCACTGTTGTACGAAACGTGGCAACTAATTGCAAGGTCCCACAAATAACAAATAGATAGTGGTCAGATAATCTGTTTCAGCGATGCTGGTTGAGGGATAGATATTGGCCAGGACACTGAAGTGAATTCCCCTTCTCTTCTCCGAAATAGTGTTGTGAGATCTTTTACTCCCAACTGAGAGGGCCATGATTTAACATCTCATCTGAAAGATGGCACCTCCGACAGTCCAGCACTTCCATAGTACTGCACTGAAGTGTCTGTTTAGGTATTGTGCTGAAGTCTCTGGAATTTGTCTTTAACCCAGAACCTTCCGATTCAAACATGAGAGTGCAACCAATGAGTTATGGCTAACACTTAGATACCTCATCCATGTCAGGCTAAATAGTGAGTGCTGGGAAGCTATTTGACTACAGTGGAGGCACCAGAGTCAAGCCCAACTCGTTGTCACCCATCATCCACTTTTTAACAAAGGAGCAGGAATCTGGTTTATTTCTGCTCCTCACCAGCCCAGGGGCACTGAGGGTGATTGTCAGGTAACTCTACAGCACAGGAACTGAACCCAGGAACCTTTCAGATCGTATGGTTTACAGGCATAGAATTACATAAAATCTATAGCACAGAGACAGACCATTCGGTCTAAATGGTCTATGCTGATGTTTATGCTCCACAAAAGCCTTTTTCCTCTCCAATCATCTCTTCCCACACTGCCCCCATGTTCTTCTAATTCCCTTCTCCATCATGCATTCATCAAGCCACCCATAAATACATCAGTAGTATGTGCTTCAATTGCTTCATGTGGCAGCGAGTTCCACATTCTCACCACTCTCTGTGCAAAGAAATTCCTTCTCTTAAAATCATTATCTGATCTGTTAGTGACCATCTTATACTTGTGTTCACCTGCCTGGAATCAGCCACAAGTGGAAACAGTTTCTCCACATGTACCCTATCAAACCCTTTCATAACTTTAAAGACATCCATTAGGTCTTCTCTTTTTCCAGAGAAAAGAGTCCTGCTTAGTCTTTCCTATTAGTTACATTTTCGCAATTCTGTAAATCTTTTCTGTGTTTTCTCCAGTGCTTCTATATTGTTTTTGCGATGTGGAGAATAAAATTGCACATGGTACTCCAAGTGTGGTCTAAACTTATTCTCCCTGTTTTTGTATTCTATATCTCTGGAAATGAACCCCAATACTGTTTGCACTCTTTATAGCCATATCAACTTGTGTTGCTACATTTAGTGATTTATTCATCTGCATTCACAGATCTTGGCTGTGGTCTGGCCCAGGAGATTCACCACTATAACCGCCTCAAGAGGCAGCTGAATCTGAAAAGCGATGAGACGGTGGTCCAGACCCTGCAGGATGCCGCCTTTACCAACATTATCGGGAGAGTTAAAGGCTAAGGGAGTAAACACGACAAGAAATCTGAAGTGGAGTCCCATTAGGCGGTTGGTGATCCCTTCAAGCAAGCACCTTCCGGCAACTCCTACAACCAAATTGGTCCCAGATGTCTAGACTTTCATCTTTCCTCTGGATGTTAGCCTATGAGGTCAAGAAGGGAGTTCAGATGCTAGGAAAATCTGCACCTTCTAAAACCATGCCTAGACTATGCAGCAGGCTATGGAGTTGTCAATTCATATTTACTCTCATCCGTGAGGAAACAAACATGGGAGGTAGCAGTTCTACACATTACAAGTCTAGCTTATGTCAGCTGTGGCTCAGCTGGTAGCACTCTTACCTCTGAGTCATCAAGTTCCACTCCAGGGCTTAAGCACAAAAGTTAAATCTGACACTCCAGTGCTGTCTCTCCCAAACCTGTAACCTGTTCTCTCTTACTGTAAGTGTCAGGAAAACTCTGGTTATGGGACAGGGTGTCACATCTCTGCCCTTGATCACACTAAACAACACTCTGTGCAAATTCTGCTACCAAGTCTGGACAGAGTAGCGAGGGAGAAACTGTTCCCATTGGCTGAAGGATCCAGAGCCAGAGGACACTGATTAAGATGAGTAGCAAAAGAAGAAACATTGGGAAAAACTTTTTTACGCAGCGAGTGGTTAGGATCTGGAATGCACTGCCTGAGCGTGTGGTGGAGGTAAATTCAATCAAGGCCTTCAAAAGAGAACTGGATAATTACCTGAAGAGAAAAAAATTGCAGGGCTATGAGGAAAAGGCAGGGGAATGGGACTAGCTGAGTTGCTCTTGCAGAGAGCTGGCATGGACACAATAGGCCAAATGGCCTCCTTCTGTGCTGTAACCATTCTATGGTTCTATAGCAAGCAGGGTCTTTACCCACTAGGCCATGGTGGAAGTCCAAGCAATAAGAATTGGTTTTCACAGCCATCAGCAAAGGTGCACCAAGAGAAGACACTCCACCTAAATGGATTGTTTGCTGCGTGTCCATCATCTTTTGTACATGGAAGGATGCCAATCCACCAACCAACCAGAGCAAGCAAGGTCTTTATTCACTAGGCTATGTGGGAAGCTCAGGCAATAAGTTAAATATTACTCCCAGATGTGGGAAAGGCCACACTCTGGCAGATACCTTTGAACATCTTCTCTCCTCATCCATCTTGCATGCCCCAACTTCCCTTGCTGAGAAGCCAACAGAAAGAGTTGCATTGTTTTCTATGCTTGTAGGGCTAGTGACTCCCAAGCAAGCACATAGAGTTAGGGTGGTCAACCCTAGTTGGGCGTATTTCTGGAGGTTCCATCATATGACAGCACACCTCCAACCACTCCATCTCATACTCCCGCCATTGGTGGCCTAGCATGTCTAACAGATGCACCGCCTTCCCATGCCAATTGGAAAGCGAACAGACTCTTAACCAATTGAGTGATTCCTGACCATTGGTCGGAAAACGTTTTGCTTCAACACTGATAGTCGAACAGCCTTTTACTACAATAACAACAACTTGCATTTATATAGCGCCTTTAATGTCATAAAACATCCCAAAAGTTTTCACAGGGGGCATTATAGAATAAGATATGACACTTAGCCATATAAGGAGATATTAGTGTAAATCTTAGTCAAAGAGGTAGGTTTTAAGGAGTGTCTTAAAGGAGGAAAGAGAGAGAGATGGAGAGGTTTAAGGAGGGAATTTCAGAGCTTAGGGCCGAGGCAGCTGAAGGCACAGTCACCAATGGTAAAGCAATTAAAATTGGGGATGCTCAAGAGGTCAGAATTAGATGAGCACAGGTATGTTGAGGAATGTGGGACTGGAGGAGGATGCAGAGACAAGGAAGGGCAAGGCCCTGAAGCAATTTGAAAACAAGGATGAAAATCTAAAAATTGAGGCATTGCTTAACTGGGAGCCAATGAAGGTCAGCGAGCATAGGGGTGATAGATGAACGGGACTTGGTGCGAGTTAGGGCAAGGGCAGCATAGCTTTAGCTGACCTCAAGTTTATGGAGGCTAGAACGTGGGAGGCTGGCCAGGAGAGCATTAGAATACAACATACTACATTAAAACAGTGACTACGCTTCAAAAAAAGAGATTGGCTGTAAAGCCTTTTGGTATGTCCTGAGGTTGTGAACAGCAGCATCTAAATGCAAGTCTTGTTTTCTTGATTTCGTTTTACTTCCACATTCCAATATTTCTATAACTAATATATAAAAGTACTCTAAGAAAATGAAGAAAAATGCACACATTTTAATGCCCTTACGACTTTTTTCTCCCTGGTTGCTTTCAGTGGAGAATAATCTTTATTGTTGGAGACTCCGGGTCAATCTGGGGGGAATGGTAAACCTTACATGAAGTTTGCCTACTTTATTTAAAACAGCCCTGTCTCCAGCAGCACTGTACCACTGTAAAATTACCTTTTAACTGGGCACAGTGTAAAGGACTGGAGCAGATGAAGGAGAAGGTGCATGTGCGAATATGTAAAGAGAGGAGAGGAGGGACAGGGCCATTTTTGAGTTTGATGGATGAGCTGTATTGAACATGTTTTTTAAAAGACACAATAACAACAACATCTTAAATTTAAAAAACAGTTTTAACATAATAAAATGTCCCAAGGCGCTTCACCGGAGCATTATAAAACAAAGTATGACACCAAGCCACATAAGGAGAAATACACTGTAACTCCGATCGGCCAAGTGTCATTGCACATTGGCACAGTTGTGCATGCACACTCGCCTCTCACTGCATCTTCCAGCACATGCACAGTTTCTCCCACCGTTGATGTCATTGGTGTGCGCTGTCAGCCGGTGCCAGTACTGGTTTGCGCCTGCATGTGGTGACGTCATCACACATTGGCAATTGTTGGCTGCTTGCTCAGCTGCGCTCTCCGGCTCTGGGTGACAATGTGCCTGTCATTCCGCCTCTGCCTCCACCTCTGCCTCTGGCTGCCTGTAGCTCAGAGAGCCATCCTGTCCGCCGCTGCCCCGCTCCCTCTGCCACCACTCGCTCACCCCCTCTCCCGAGCCCTCGCTGCCCCTCTCCTGCACTCTGTGCCATGCAGTGCTCTGGTTTCCGGCTATTGTCAGCCACAGTCTATCGGGCTCCGTCTCGTTCCTGCCAAAACTCAGTACTTCACTCTCTAACCCGGCAGACCCACTCTTTCCCTCCTTCTCTCTTTGATTTTCCTAGTTACAGTGATGGAAAAACCCCATCCCATTCACTCCTATTGTACACCATCCCAATGGACCCAAGCCCCTTCCCTTTAACTCCCACTGTGCATAATCCCAATGGAACCAAGCCCTTTCCCATTCACTTCCACTGTACGTATTCCTAATAGACCAAACCCCTTCTCATTTCTAGATCTGCACCATCTATGATGCAGGCAACTGCCTAGGACATCGCTGGCTTTTACATCACAGGCATCGCAATTATACATGCGGGAAGTGCACCAAACTCAGCCAAGGAGATATTAGGTCAGATGACTAAAGGCTTGGTCAAAGAGGTAGGTTTTAAGGAGTGTCCTAAAGGACGAAAGTGAGGTAGAAAGGTGGAGAAGTGACTGGAGGAAATTCCAGAGCTTAGGTCCTAGGCAACTGAAGGCATGGCCACCAATGGTGGAGCGATTAAAATCGGGGACGCTCAAGAGGCCAGAATCAGATGAAGGCTTGAAGGGTTGTGGGGCTGGAGGAGATTACAGTGATAGGGAGGGGTGAGGCCATGGATACATTTGAAAACAAGGATGAGAATTTTAAAATCAAGACATTGCTTAAATGAGAGCCAATGCAAGCACAGGGGTAATAGGGGAAAGGGACTTGGTGTGAGTTAAGACATGGGCAGCAGAGTTTTGGATGACCTCAAATTTACAGAGGGCAGCATGTGGGAGACCAGCCAGGACTGCGTTGGAATAGTCAAGTCTAGAAGTAGCAAAGGCATGAATGAGTGTTTCAGCAGCAGATAAGCTCAGACAGGGGGAAAGTCGATCAATGTTACAGAGGTAGAAATAGACCATCTTCGTGACATGATGATGTAACGAATATGTGGTCTGAAGCTTATCTTGAGGTTAAATATGACACCAAAGTTGTGAATAGATGGGTTTATTCTCAGACTGTTGCCTGGGAGAGGGATGGAGTCAATAGCTAGGGAACAAAGTTTGGAGCGGGGACTGAAACAATGGCTTCAGTCTGCTCAATAATTAATTGGAGGAAATTTATGCTCATCCAGTACTGGATGTTGGATAAGCAGTCTGATAATTCAGCAACAGTGTAGGAGTCGAGAGAGGTCATGATGAAGTAGCGCTGGGTGTCGCCAGTGAACATGTGAACTCCAACACTGTGCTTTTAGATCATGTCGCTAAGGGCCAGCATGTAGATGAGAACTAGGAGGGGACCAAGGATCCTTGGGGGACACCAGAGGTAATGGTGCGGGAGCAGGAAGAGAAACCATTGCCAGTGATACTCTAGATACGATTAGATAGATAACAATGGAACCAGGTGAGAGCAGTCCCACCCAGCTGGACAACAGTGGAGAGGCATTGGAGGAGGATGATGTGGTCAACTGTGTCAAAACCTGAAGACAGGTCAAGAAGTTTACCTTTGACACAGTCACATAGGATGTCATTGGTGACTTTGTTGAGAGCTGTTTTGGTACTGTGGCAGGGGCATAAACCTGATTCATAGAGTCATAGAGTTATACAGCACAGAAACAGGCCCTTCGGCCCATCGTGTCTGTGCTGGCCATCAAGCACCTAACTATTCTAATCCCATTTTCCAGCACTTGGCCTGTATCCTTGTACGCTATGGCGTTTCATGTGCTCATCTAAACACTTCTTAAATGTTGTGAGGGTTCCTGCCTCTACCACCTCTTCAGTCAGTGCATTCCAGATTCCAACCACCCTCTCGGTGACAATTGTTTTCCTTAAATCCCCTCTAAAACTCCTGCCCCTTACCTTAAATCTATGCCCCCTGGTTATTGACCCCACCACTAAGGGAAAAAGTTTCTTCCTATCTAACCTATCAATGCCCCTCATAATTTTGTATACCTCAATCATGTCCCCCCTCAGCCTGCTCTGCTTTAAGGAAAATAACCAAACATGGAGTTCCTGGAAGAATGGACACAGATTTGGGAGGCAACAATATGTTCAAGGACTTTGGAAAGGAAAGGGAGGTTAGAGACAGGCTGGTAGTTTGCAAGGACGGTGGAGACAAGGGTTGTTCTTTTGCAGAGAGGGTGATGACAGCAGATTTGAAGGAAAGAGGGACAACACCTGAAGAGAGAGACCATTAACAATATCGGCTAACATGGGGATCAGGAGGGAACTTTTGGGTGGTCAGCAGTTTAGTGGAAATAGGATCAAGGCAGCAGGAGGTAGGTCACATGGACAAGATGAGCTCGGAGAGGGCATGAGGGGAGATAGGAGTGAAACTAGAGAAAGATGCTTGCCCTGTGTTTCCTGAATTGGAGCTCAGAGGCTCAGGCTGCGGGACTGGGAGCGTGGGGGTGGAATCAGGCCTTGCACATCAAAGGCACCGAGAACCAAACCAAGCTTAAGCACAGGAAACCTAGCCCCCAGGGCCCCAAATAAAAAACGCCCCTTTAAAGCAACACATGCCTCTGCTCAAGTTACAGTAAAACAGCTGCTGAAAAAAAATGACTTGTATTAATATATAAACAAAATTTATAATTAAGTACACTTTAGTGTTTGTGTGGGTTAAGGAAGTGAGTTTTAAATATATTAAAAATACATTAAACATTTACAAGCTTTCATGTCAACTTTTGTCAATTATAAATTCCATATTTTACTTTTTTGTTATTTTCAATGTTGGGATGTGCACATTGCTGGCAGGGCTGAATTGTTTGCCTATCCCTTGTTGCTCAGTTTTGGCACAATTGGGTGACTTACTAGGCTACTTAAGAGGCCAGTTAAGAGCCATCCACATTGATGTGGGACTAGACTGGCCAGACTGGGTAAGGCCACTTTTACTGATACCAGCTTTTTAGTTCCAGATTTTTAGAACTGAATTGATATTCTCAAACTTTCATGATGGGAGATGAACTCACAGTTCTATGGATTATTAGTCAAGTCACATGATGAGTAATACATTTATAGTTGTGTATGTAGATGTTGGGTGAGAAGAGTATTAGATATGGCTGTTCTGCCTTCCATGGTCAAATAGCCTTCTGATACCCACTGGCTGTAGGCTCACATGTAAAGAATGTCTCATCTGAAAGACGACACTTTCGACAGTGCAGCACACCCTCAGTATGGCACTGGAGTGTTAGCTAGATTATGTTCTTAAATCTCTCAGAGTGGGACTTGCATACATGACCTTCTGATTTGAAGGCTGAAGTGTTACCAACAGAGCTAAGACAGATAAGAGCAAAAAAGCCATGGTTCAGGTCACACCTGAGTTAAAATCAAAAGCATTGAGGTCTTCTAGGTAGTTATAGAGCTCTTCCAATGATCCAACTCATGAAAAGCAGTTAATAGCTGAATGATATTAGACAAGGTAGGCCCAATCGATCTCCAGTCTGCATTGAGTTGGGGAGCGGTGATGGAGGGACAATTGGCTTCACTCCACCTTGTGGTAAGGAAAGTCATCCAGGGATCCCACTCCAGATGGTGTTTATTTTAAGACAACTTCACCCATGTCACAGCTTGTATCTGCAAACAGCAACCAATATAAAAAAAAGACAGTTCAAGAGAAATCTGAAATAAAAGTACACAGTAAGTCTGACAGGTTAGCATTTTTGGGATTGTTCTGCTCTAGTCAACCCAAACAATAACCAGCCTTTCTCTAGCTATCCCAATGGGTAAAGGCACTGTCTGCTTAGGTATAAACCCACACAGACGAGGGAGGCCCTTGGTTTGAGTTATGGCCTGCTCTGCAACTGTTGAAAATGGATTAGAAAGGAATCAACCAGCCTGGGGTCTCACTCTCGACCTCTATCCAGTAACATAGGAACAGAAGTAGGCCATTTGGTCCTTCGAGTCTTCCATTAGATCATAAAAGCAAAATACTGCAGATGCTGGAAATCTGAAATAAAAACAGAAAGTGCTAAAATTACTCAGCAGCTCAGACAGCATCTGTGGAGAGAGAAGCAAAGTTAACGGTTGAGGTCTGTGACCTTTAATCAGAACTGGCAAAGATTAGGAAAGAATTAGGTTTTAAGCAAGTGAAGGGGGAGGGGTGGGGGTGATTTGGTGGGGAACAGAACAAAAGGGAAAGTGTGAACATTTTGACAATTTCCAGTTTCTTGGCCATAACTGCCTCCTCTTCACTATGAACGTCCAATCTCACTACACCTCCATCCTCCACCAGGACAGTCTGAGGGCCCTCCACTTCTTCCTTGAACAGAGGCCCAACCAATCCCCATCCACCACCACCCTCCTCCGCCTGGCTGAACCTGTTCTTACATTCAACAACTTCTCCTTCAACTCCACGCACTTCCATCAAATAAAAGGTGTTGCTATGGATACCCGCATGGGTCCGAGTTATACCTGTCTTTTTGTGGGATATGTCGAACATTCCTTGTTCCAGTCCTACTTAGACCCCCTCCCCCAACTCTTTTTCTGGTAACTGATGATTGTATCAGTGCCGTTTCCTGCTCTCGCCCCGAACTGGAAAACTTTATCAACTTTGCTTTCAATTTCCACACTTCTCTCACCTTTATATGGTCATTTTGACATTTCCCTTCCCTTCCTCGTGTCTCTGTCTCCCTCTCTGGGGATAGGCTGTCTACTAATATTCTTTAAGCCCACCGACTCCCACAGCTACCTCGACTACACTTCCTCACACCCTGTTTCCTGTAAGGACTCCATCCCATTCTCCCAGTTTTTCCGTCTCCGACGCATCTGTTCTAATGATGCACCCTTCCACAACAGCACTTCTGACATGTCATCCTTTTTCCTCAACTGAGGATGTCCCCCTACTGTAGCTGACAGGGCCCTCAACCATGTCCGACCTATTTCCCGCACTTCTGCCCTCACCCCTTCCTCTCCCTCCCAGAACCGCAACAGGGTTCCCCTTGTCCTCACTTTCCACCCACCAGCCTCCACATCCTCCGCCATTTCTGCCACCTCCAGCATGATGCCACCACCAAACACATCTTCCCCTCCTCTCCCCTGTCAGCATTCCGAAGGGATTGTTCCCTCCGCGATACCCTGGTCCACTCCGCCATCACTTCTGGCACCTTGTTCCCTTCCCACGGCACCTTCCCCTGCAATCGCAGGAGGTGTAATACCTGCCCTTTTACCTCCTCTCTCCTCACCATCCAAGGCCCCAAACACTCCTTCCAGGTGAAGCAGTGATTTACTTGTACTTTCTTCAATTTAGTATACTGTATTTGCTGCTCACAATGTGGTCGCCTCTACACTGGGGAGACCAAACACAGATTGGGTGACCGCTTTGTGGAACACCTCCGCTCAGTCCGAAAGTATGACCCCGAGCTTCCAGTTGCATGCCATTTCAACACCTCCCCCCCACTCCCCCTCCCCGCCCTGCTTGCATGCCCACATTTCTGTCCTTGGCCTGCTCCAGTGTTCCAGTGAATATCAATGCCAGCTCAAGGAGCAGCACCTGTTCTATTGATTAGGCACTCTAAAGCCTTGCAGACTCAGCCTTGATTTCAACAATTTCAGAGCATGATTGGGCTTTTTTATATTTTTCCATTTTAAAAATTATTTTATTTTGTTTTATTTTTTAACCATGTGCCTGTTTTTCATGTAGACAGAGCTGCTCATTACTCTGCCATTAACACTCTCTCTGGACTAATACTTTGTCTTTCACCACAAGCATTAACACGCTCTTTGCCTTTGTCCCATGACAGCTTTGTTATTTAATCTCTCCTGCCCTCTGCCTTATCACACACCTTTCCTTTTGTTCTCTTCCCCCCCTCTAACCTTTGCCAGTTCTGATGAAAAGTCACAGATCTGAAAAGCTAACTCTGCTTCTCTTACCACAGATGCTGCCAGACCAGCTGAGTATTTCCAGCACTTTCTGTTTTTATTCCATTAGATCATGGCTGATTTGTACCCCAACTCCATTTAGCTCCATCTGCCTTGATACGCTCATCTAACAAAATCTATTGATCTCAGTCTTGAAAATATATATTGTCCCAGCAGCCATAGCCTTTTGGGGAAGAGAGTTCAAGATTTCCATGATGCTTTGTGTGAAAAAGTGCTTCCGGATTTCACTCCTTAATGGCTTGGCTTTAATTGTAAGATAATGTCCTCTTGCGCTGATTCCTCTACCAGATGAAGTGGTTTCTACATTTCTACCCTACTGAGTCCTACAACTCTGCTGGAACACGTGCTGATGCTGGGTGAGGATAAGATTGGAGTTGGCTGTGGTGGACCTCAGACTACTGCCATGCTCATGTCTGAAGTGACGCAGGGCAACCTAACCTGACCGAACACCATTGTGGGAGCACCATTACCACACAGACTTCAGTGATTCAAGGAGAAGGCCCACCCCATCTTCTCAAGGGCAACTAGGAGATGGACAATTAATGCCATCCTTGCCAGTGACAATCGTCTCATGAGAATACATTTTAATATACTCGACAGCCATTGAACTGCACCCTGGAGAACTTAACCCCAGAAAGTCAGTAGCTCCTGGAGAGGAGGGGAGAGAAAAATAGATAAACTGAATGCAGGAGGATTTAAAACATTTCTAATTGTGGGCAAGAAAACTTTTCTATTCCTTTAGATTTTACTTGGCTCAGTTGGTACAACTCTTGTCTTGGAGTCAGCAAGCGTGGTCCAAGCCTCACTCCAAAGACTTGTGAACATAATCTAAGCTAACACTTCAGTGCTATACTGAGGGTGTGTTGCACTGTCGGAGATGCCATCTTCCGGATGAGACATTAAATTGCCCTCTCGGGTGGGTGTAAATGATCCCCTGACAGTATTTGAAGAACAGAGGGGTTCTCCTGGTGTGGTGGCCCAAATTCCTCCCTTAACCTACACCATTAATAGAGATTAACTGGTTCTTTAATCACTTTTGCTGTTTGTGGGATCTTGCGATACACAAATTGGTTGCTTTGTTTCTCTACATAATATCACCGAAAGCAATTCAAAAGTAATTTGTTGATTGAGGATGTGAAAGGTGCTTGTGAATGTACGTCATGTCTTTCATTTCACCCGCTTCCAGTTTTCATGGGCTTACATAATACAACAAAACTGTTTGATACTTTAAAGCTTTATCAGTTAAACATCTGAAAATTGCTTGTGCGGTATGGCTTTAAGAATCCAGGTTCTGGTGCAGGGTTATTATCTCCAGGGGAGTTTTAATACAGCAGCTCGCAGCCAATCATAATGAAAGTATGTCCCCCCCCCCCCCCCCCCCCCACCACGTGGGGTAGAGTTTTTCCTCCCTCCTCTCTGGGTTTTTTTTTCATGAGAAAGTAATTGGAAAGTAGTGAAATGATTGAGTGAATCGCTGAGAGAGCCAGAGAGGAGGAAAATTTGGGAGAAAGGAGAGAAACAGGAGACAACGGGACAGAAAAACAAAGGAAAGCAGAGAAGAAACAGGGTGTAACAGTGAGTGCAAGAGTTTCACCGTCTGGGATTCAGTGTCTGCCCCGGGTGCGGGGGCTGTTTGAGGGTCTGCCCCGGGTGCGGGGGCTGTTTGAGGGTCTGCCCCGGGTGCGGGGGCTGTTTGAGGGTCTGCCCGGGTGCGGGGGCTGTTTGAGGGTCTGCCCCTGGGGCTGTTACTTGCGATCTCAGCTCCGCTCCGTTTTCACTCTGCCCGGCTCATTGAGCAGATCCCGGGAGAGTTCGGTCCCGGGATAAATGTGTGTGAGACTTGTTTCTGTTACTCACTATCAGTGATATTTCAGTTATAAACCCTGTCTCTGTCCTCAGGCTGGGTTGTTTCGGAGCGGTCCCGAATCAAACTAGGACTGGAGATTGTTCCAAACTAAACCAGGACTGGGAACTGGAAACGGAGCTGAACCGAAATAAAGCGAACACTGAAATCTGAATCGAAGCCACCGAGGCTGGAAGCTGAGTAAGAACAGGATGCGGCTCCTAGTTTACTTGCTCTTCCTGTCCAAGGTATGTGGGGCAATGTGGCAGACCGGCGGTGGGAGATCACAGTCAACTGCTTTATTTTAATAGTTCATAACATGTTAACGCGTGCGAGGAAAAAGAATGAGGACTTGCATTTCACAACCTCCAAACCTCCCAAAGCCCTTTACAGTCTAAGTACTTTTGAAGTAGATTTATTGTTCTAGTCTTGTAAATGTGGCTGTCCATTTGCACACAGCAAGATCCCACAAACAGCACTGAGATAGTGATCAGCTCATCTGTTTTTTAGGTGGTTGAGGGAGAACATGCAAGAAACAAAGGGAAGCCTGGTTAGGGACCAGAGTCTGAGAGCTGCTGAATGGAAGGCAAAGGCTTGTGATTTGCCCTGGGGCCCCGACCCCGTGTTCATTCCACATCTTACCAGGACGTTCTATTAGACCAATTAGAATTTTTGCTGATATCTTGCGCTGTGATTGACCAGCAAGATCCCAGGTTCCATTCCTGGTTTGTTGACTCTGCTGGGGAGTTAGTAAAGGTTTTCTTTGAATTCATTCTTGCAATGATTTTTTTCCTTGTAAAGGTAGCCTTTTCTTGAACTGTTGGTAGCAGGTTTGATACAACTGACTGTTTTACTCAGACACTTCGGAGGGCAGTCAATAGACAAAGGGGGCTGGTGTGGGACTGGAGTCATGTAGGTCAGACTGGGCAAGGACAGCAGGTTTCCTTCTCTAAAGGATGTTAGCGGACCAACTGGGTACTTACAACAATCTGACAACCTCAGTCACTTTTCTGTTACCAGTTGTTTGTGTAAACTGAACTCAATTCTCAAACTGCCATGGTGAGGTTTGAACTTGTCTTCTCTGAACTATCAGTCACCATGTTTGCATTACTACTCCAGGCACCACTATTGATCTTAGTGCTTCTGGAGTGTAGGGGAGAATCAACTTGGTTGCTAATCCCTGCTCATTATTGATCAACCACCACCCCCCCGCCCCACTCTTGCTGGCAAGTACAAGCCTGTGGGTATTGGGATCTGGCTGCTCTGCGATAGCTTCTGTGGTCGAACAGCCTGTCAATACTTACTACTTAGTCATGCATGGGAAAGGTGGGTGCTTGGTTTCTGTAGAATTGTATTTCGAATGTGTCACTGCCATCAGGGGAGGAAATTTAACGGGGAGAAGCTGGCAGGGAGAGTAATCAAAAAATCCTCCTTGAGAGGCCATGACTTCTCTCAATGGTTTCCTGAGCTTGTGTAAAATGGATGAATGATTTATTTTTCACTAATTAGTTTCAATGAGTATTTTTTAAATGTTTCCATAAGTGGTTTAGTTCTACAATGGAGAGTGTGAAATTCCTGAACCGCTGACACAGAGCCTTTCCTCGGCCTGATGCAATGGAACTCCAATGATGCTCAAACTCTGCTCCCAGATTCTCATTATTAAGCTGCCTTTCCTGCTGACTGTCCCCAGGGTGTGGTTCCACACGCACCCTCTGATACCTTGTCTGGGTGGCCATTCTTTGTGTGGGAGTCTAGGCAGGCTATTCAACCACCTATGTCATCAACTTCATATCCAATCGAGGTCCTTAACACTACAACCATACTTTGCATTTGATGGTATGTGTTATTGAACAGAGATTAGGAATAGGAATCCTCGATCCTTAGCTGAGTGTTGCTGAGGCCAATGATAGCTCACCCTAATGCGGAGATCTGCCAATTCAGGATTTGATTTGGAGACTTTGTGATAGCACTCTCACTGGAGTCAGAATGTTGAGGGTTCAAGCCCCATTCTAGAGATGAGCACATAATCTAAGGCTAACACTTCAATGCAGTGCTGAGGGAAAGCTTCACTGTCATGTGTGCTGTCTTTCAGATGAGAGATCAAACCGAGGCCCAGTCTGTTCTTTCAGGTGTATGTAAAAGATTCCATGGCACTGTTGGAAGAAAAGGAGGGGAATTCTCCTCACTATCTTAGTCAACCAACATCAGTAAAACTGATTATCTTGCCATTTATCTCCTCCCTGTTTGTGGGAGCATGCGTGCAAATTGCTTACCACAATTCCTACATTACAACAGTGATTATACTTCAAAGCCCTTCATTGACTCTAAAGTGCATTGAGATGTTCTGAGGTTGTGAAAGGTGCTATATAAATGCAAGTTCTTCTTGTCTTCCTTTTTCCACTAGCTAGTGGAATGCTATGGTCTGATTACAGGGTTTCCAGAAAGCGTTTAAACAAGGAGGCGTTTGAGTGCAATGAATCCTTTCAATAACGGTGATGAAATCAGTTTTCACCAGTAATTTGTAATAAGCTTGCAATGAATTAGTAAGCTTTATTTGCCTTACCGTTGAAGACCAATTTCATCCCCTATCACTAAGTTCATTCCAAGTTATTGCACTTGCCAATTAGTCCCACTCCCTCGCTCTTTGCCCCATCACCCTGCAGTTTTTCCCTTTCAGGAAAATATCTAATTCCCTTGTTACAATTGAAGCTGCCACCACCACTCTTTTTTTTTTTAGGCAGTGCATTCCCGATCATAACAGCTGATTGTATTTAAAAAAAAAAAATCATTTCACCATCCATGAACAGAATGCTAATCTGCAATGAGTCCTGCTCCTAATTCTGATCGCTATTCCCTCTCTCATTCCTGGGCCAGAGGACTTTCCAATGAGGTCACTGGAAAGGGATCAGGAATGGAAGTCTTTCCTGACCTTTTGCCACTGCCTCTTTTCTTCTCCCTCCCAGCCTGAGGGCACTGAAGCCAGTGGTTTGATCCAATTCCTGCCTTGCCTGAGTTCAGCTGACAGATATAAGACTGGGCAACCAACCCTTGGAGTTTCCTGCTCAGTACAGCATCAGATGGAGCCTTTACCCATGGACGAGGCTGGATAAATAGCAGCTTTATCTGCCAGGTGTTATTTTTCATGCCTCGAGGCCAGGAGTGGTTCCACCTCTTCACAGCTGTGCAACTGAAACCCATGTAATGCAAGAATTTCAAGACCACCATCTTTCAGAACCAGGCCTGTCATTTTGATTTAACAGAATGTGCTGTGTTGACACTTAATATTTTTCTGCTCTGTAGCAGAGCCCCAGTAAACGGCTCACATTAGTTCCTGTACAAACAGTTGCAGCTCTGCCAGCCCCATCCCCTGCACCCCCGCCCCCCCCCCCCCCTTCCCCCAGCTAGATAATCTTCAATTATTCATTCTTGGGATGTGGAACTTGATGAGGTTGGCATTTATTGCCCATCCCTAATTGCCCTTGAGGTGGTGGGGACCTGCTCCTTGAACCGCTGCAGTGTAGTGGTTTGATACAACTGAGTGACTTGCGAGGCCACTTCAGAGGGCAAGCCAGCTTGGTGTGGAGCTGGAGTCCTGTATATAGGCCAGACCAAATAAGGACAGCAGGTTTCCTTCGTTAAAGGATATTAGCGAACCAGTTGGATTTTTATGACCATTCAACAACAACATGGTCACTTTAACACTTTAAAAACTTTTTTTTAATTTCAGGAATTTTTAAAACTGAATCCAAATTCTCAAACTGCTGTGGTGGGATTTGAATTTATATTCTTTGGAATATTAGTTCAGGCCTCTTAATTATTAGTACAGTAACATAACCACCAAGCTAATATACCCCATAATGTACCAGCTGGTGTGGCATTGAAGGTTGCAGGTTTGATTGGCCAAAGTCAGTTGAGCTCAGTACCCCTATTCTACTTCAAGGGGAGGGAAAAGTCAAACCAGAGTTGCTGCTCCTCCTGATTTCTATCCAGTGACTCCTGGAAGATGGGCTCAGTAGTGCAGTATTAGTTTCCCCCACCCTCCCACAGTTGAATAGCTGCTTGGGACTCATTGCCTTGGATTGCACGTGAAGAATGAGAGCTTGGGTTAGGTACTGCAGAACTGCCTTGCAGACGTATGGAGCTGTGCCCCAGCAAGGGGCAATTATCAGAAGAAAATATCCATCCATCTCCTGTTCTGACACTTTGAAGAAAACACTCAGGTTTTATTTTGCCTTTTTTGTTTGTGGTTGTGTGTGGTGTTTTTGTTTGACCATCACCAGGATTTGAACCCTATTTGTATCTGAAAGAGAGGGGTGTGTGTATTTAAAAAAAAAAAAGGAATTTAATTAAATTTCCAATTGTTTATTTGCAGATCTAGCCATGACTCAGTGGGTAGCACTCTTGCCTCCAAATTAGAAGGTGGTGGATTCAAGTCTCACTCCAGGACTTGAATGCAAAAGTCCAGGCTGGTACTCCAGTGCAGTGCTGAGGGAGTGCTGTGCTTTTGGAGGTGCCATCTTTCAGATGAGATGTTGAATGAAGGCCCTGTCTGCCCCCTTGGGTGGACGTAAACTATCCCATGGCATTAATTTGAAGAAGAGCAGGATAGTTTTTTAAATTCTTTCATTGGATGAGGGTGTCACTGGCAAGACCAGCATTTGTTGCCCAACCCTAATTGCCCTTGATATCTGAGTGACTTGTTAGGCCATTTCAGAGGGCAGTTCAGAGTCAGCCACATTGCTGTGGGTCTGTAGTCACGGGTAGGCCAGACCAGGTAAGGAAGGCAGATTTCCTTCCCTCAAGGACATTAGTGCACCAGATGGGTTTTTATGACAATCGATGGCATCATTACTGAGAGTAGCTTTCAATCCCAGATTTTTATTAATTGAATTTAAATTCCACCACCGCCATAGTGAGATTTAAACTCATGTCACATTACCACTGTGCCATCATCTCCCCTGGTGTCCAGGCCAATATTTATCCCTCAATCAACATCACAAAAACTGATTGTGGTCATTATCACATTGCTGTTTGTGGGAGCTTGCTGTGTGCAAATTGGCTGCTGTATCCTACATTACTACAGTGACTACACTTTAAAAGTACTTCATTGGCAGTAAAGCACTTTGAGATACCCAGTGGTCATGAAAGGTGCTATATAAATGCAAATTGTCCTCTTATTTTGTGAGGCTGTTGTACGCTTGGGTAGCAATGGACTGCCACAACTCTGCTCTCCCAGTCTCACCCAGATACAAGTCACATCTTCAGGAGAGGAATTAAAGCCCAGCTTGTGTTTGAGGTGGAGGGTGCAAGGGGTGGTGTGGGTTTACTGGCATAGAAGGGTTCTTGGTTCCTGACCTTAATGGGGGCCCAATGAAAGCTGAGTTATTCCTAGAAACATAGGAACAGGAAAAAGGCCATTTAGCCCCTGAGTTAACCACTGCATCTTAACTGGTCTGCCTCAGTAACCTCTTCACAAAGTCACAAGATAATTATGGATCAGGAAGGATATTTGACAGATCTTAACTCATGCGCTCGGAGCGATCCTACCCCAGCTCCGTCATTCTGTCTCATTGCAGCATCCAAATGCTTCTTAAATGATTCAAGGGTTTTTGCCTCCACTATTCTATCTGGAAATTTATTCCACATATTGATCACTTGTTTGATTAGAGATACAGCACTGAAACAGGCCCTTCGGCCCACCGAGTCTGTGCCGAACATCAACCACCCATTTATACTAATCCTACACTAATCCCATATTCCTACCAAACATCCCCACCTGTCCCTATATTTCCCTACCACCTACCTATACTAGTGACAATTTATAATGGCCAATTTACCTATCAACCTGCAAGTCTTTTGGCTTGTGGGAGGAAACCGGAGCACCCGGAGAAAACCCACGCAGACACAGGGAGAACTTGCAAACTCCACACAGGCAGTACCCGGAATCGAACCCGGGTCCCTGGAGCTGTGAGGCTGCAGTGCTAACCACTGTATGCAGAATCATCTGCCATCAGTCATAAAATTACCTATTACTAGTTTGAATCTCCATCCCTTGTTCTACTCCCGAGTTTAATTAAAAGTAATATTCTGGATTTTTTCCATCTTCCTAACTATCTTATATCCCTCAATAAGATCCCTCCTTCCCCGGGCAAGTCTTTCCAGTCTTTCCTCATAATTCAGGCCCCTGACATTGGGGACCAGCCTTGTAGCTATCCTCTATGCTGCCTGCAGTGTTCAAATGTTCTCTTGTTGCGTGGTGATCAGAACTGACCCAGAGCTCTGCACAGTTGTCATTATTGGTGACAGTCTATATTGCCTTGTGTATGTAGTTTAACATCCTATGCATTCAATGAATCTTGCAGCAGAGTGTTTGAAGTGAATAGTAGAGTTGCATTTAAGGCTAGATCAGCATAGGAGGGAGAAGGGAATAGAGAGTTATGCTGATTTCGAGTTAGATGAGGAAAGACTGGAGGAGGCTCGAGTGGAGCATAAATGCTGGCATGGACTGGGTGACCTGTTTCTGTGCTGTATAGCCTAACTTGCTGGAGTTTTTTGATGAGGTAACAGAGGGATAATGAGGGTAATGCTGTTGATGTGGTGTACATGGACTTTCAAAAGGCATTTGATACAGTGCCACTCAACAGACGTGTTTCTGTTCTCCTATGCAGGTTGGCATTCACAGGTGACTGCAGCCACTGAGGGATATCCATCTGCCTCTGAGGAGGCGGATCACTGAGGATGCACCATTACATGACACTCCATCTTCCACCAGTGCAGATACTTTTACCTCGGTGGGCATTAGAATCAGGGTCACAAGCTGGTGAGAGCACTGCACACGAGTCAGAGCAGCTGGATGAAGCTGAGGCCTCTGACAATCAGAGGACTGTGGTTGGCTCGGCCCATGCTGAGCCCCAGGCTGATCATGAGCCTCTGGTGTTGACAGTATAGGGCATGTTGGAGTTGTAGGGAGAAGTAAAGCAACATCTGGCAGAGGCCATGAGCAGACAATGGAGCCCATCCATGCCATGACTCCGAGAGGTTGCTGACTCTGATTGTGAGTCAGATTCCACAGATGTGTGATGACTGCACACCAACGGCTTGACCATGAATTCAACTCTACAGTGGCAAGGCAAGAGAAGGACCAGGAGCCTGGATGCTTCTCCCACTCCTCGTTCTTCTCTGGTGAGCAGGGAGTTCCAGCAAGCCTTGAAGGGAGGAGGAGAGACTGCCCTCCACTTCTGGGGGCTCCCCTCGGAGTCCTCTGAGTGTGGAAGTCAGCTCCTCAGCCCCTCTGCCAGTGAGCCCAGCCCCAGCAGCTGAGATGCCTGAGGAGAGTCCTGCACCTGTACAGGAAACCCTCAGGCAGCCAGGGCATTCCAGGCCTCGGGCACCCAGGGTACGGTCGCCAAAGTCATCTCAGACCAAGGGGCATCCTGATCAGTCTACCACCAGCACAGCTGATAGCACAGGGTTCACACTGTGTGGGAGGATTAAGAAAAGCACCTATCCACAATTGGGGATTCACGGGTGTTGCAAATGTAATTAAACGTTCTTTTGTGCCAATCATTAGCCATCATTGTGTGCATGTTCCATCATACCTTGTGTGGGCTTTGACCCTACCCCTTAGTGCAGAGAAAATGTGACCACAGCCCTCTATCATGGCAATGTAACTGCAGAACTCATTAACATGTGTTCTCCCATGGGCACTAGCGCACATTGCAGCTGGTTGGCATTCAGGGAACACAGATGGAAAGGAGGCAGCAGATGCATGGGAACACCACCACCTGCAAGTTCCCCTCCAAGCCACACACCATCCTGACTTGGAACTGTATCAATATTCCTTCACTGTCACTGGGTCAAAATCCTGGAACTCCCTTCCTAACAGCACTGGGTATATCTACACCCTAAGGACTGCAGCAGTTCAAGAAGACTTCACCACTACCTTCTCGAGGGCAATTAGGGGTGGGCAGTAAATGCTGGCCTAGTCAGTAACGCCCACATCCCATGAACGCATAAATTAAACATGCATGAAGGTGAGTCTTTGTTGGATTTCCCCATGAGTGGACATCAGGGTGGCTGAAAGCAGGTCATTTATGTGGTTGTCTCTTGCCTCTTTTGTGCGTTGCTCAACATTTCTAGTCTCCATCACCATGTTCACATCATCATCCATTGCTGGTTGCCCCTGTCTCACCTCTGCATCCTCCTCGTCGGAGAATGATTGTCGCTCAGGCATATCTTCCTCATGTAGGGCCTCCTCCCTCTAGTGCTGGATTGTGCAGACCGCCATAGTACACGAGATCCTCGCTGGGGCATACTACAGGGCTCCACCAGATCAATCAAGGCAGCGTAACCTCAACTTCAGCAGCCCATTGGCTTGCTCGATGGTAGCTCGAGTGGAGCCGTGGTAAGTGTTGCACCACTCTTCCACAGCATTGCAAGGGTTCCTCAAAGGCATCAGATGCCATGTCTTTAATAGGTACCCCTTGTCCTCAGAATCCACCCCTGAAGGCGAGCAGGTGTATTGAAACGCTGAGGCACCTGGGACTGTCGAAGTATGCAGGCGTCGTGGCTGCTTCCCAGGAAGTGGGCACACACCTGCAGGAAATTCTTTACATGGTCGCAGACTAGTTGAACATTGAATGGAAGCCCTTCCTGTTGAAGGCAGCTGGTTGGTCACTTGAAGCCTTGATGGCCACATGCGTGCAGTCTATTACACCTTGCACCTGTGGGACTCCAGCGAAGGCCCTGAAACCAATGGTCCTCTCTACTTCAGGGCCGGTCCGGTAGCGCCCAACAGTCACCAGCCCTCTTGAACAGGGCATTAGTCACTCCCTTCATGCAGCTGTTGGCTGTGGTCTGGGAGACCTCACACATGTCCCCAGTCGATCCCTGGAAAGATCCAGATGGGTAGAAGTTTAGTACTACGGTAATCTTCTGCGCCACTGGCATAGGGTTACCGCCAAATCCCAGAAGTCATAAATCGTCCTGCAGAAAGCTGTGTAGGTCAGTGATGCTGTCCTTGAAGAGCTATAGTCTTTGCTGACAGTGTCACTTGGACACTTGGAGGCAGTTGATGCGAGTCCTGTAGACCCCTCTGGTGTATGTGGAGCCCTCTTGGCCTGGTCAGCTGCTGCTGTTCTTGTCGCGGAGCTTCAGTGTCAAGTGCAGCTGCTCCTTGGGCCCACCTCCGTTGTAGGCACCTCAACACGCCAAGGGGGTCCAAAAATGCAGGGTGTATGAGACCCATGGCAGGTGACCTGGGTCCTTCAGATCACTTCAGATGCAGAGCCGATCCTGCCTTTGCAACTGTGCTTATCACTATTTGCTCAGTGGAATGCCTGATGTACTTCAGAACTCAAACTTACTGTTGGCCACCATCTTTTCCAGCAGTGTGAGCCACCACACACAGTAACAGCAGTTATGAAACCCAATAATGTCCACCCACAACAACCTAAACCCTTGCAGAGCCCCCAATAGACACAAGCCCCACTGCAGAGCCTACATCAGAGCGACAATGGCCTCAATCGCCACCCCCCCCCCCCCCCCCCCCCCCCCCACCAATTCCGCTTTGCTACAATGTCAGGAAACCTCCCCATCTTACCTCGGTGCCATCATCTTTTAACAGGCGCAAAGCTGAATGTGAATGAGTGCTGCATGCCATCCACAGTATTGTGGCCCAGTCATTAAAATGGAGATAATTACATTTAATTCATGTTAAACAGACATTCAGCAATTTAAAATAGGTTCCCATTGCGTCACGGCATCAATTCTGCCATGGTACTTCCCCGCCTCTGACAAAATCTGGAACCTATGTAACGAGGCGAATTTCTGGGTGGACGGCTCCGCTGTGATTCTCTGTTTCCCACGCCACGTACCCACCTTAAACGGCCGCACAAAATTCAGCCCGATGTGTGCATTCCTGTACCGACAGTTTAAATCAGGAAACACTTTTTCCGACAAAGGGTAGTAGAAATCTGGAACGCGCCCTCCCCCAAAAGGCTGTGATGCGGAGTGAATTGGAGCTTTCAAGACTTATATTAATGGATTTTGGTTAGGTAAAAGTACCAAGGGATTGGAGCAAAGGCAGGCAAATGGAGTTCAGGTACAGATCAGTTATGATCTAATTGAATGGTGGAATGGGCAGGAGGGCTGAATGTCCTACTCCTGTTCCTATGTTCCGTGTTGTGATGCCCCACATTGATGATGTGTGTTGGGATGTTTGGTTCCACTGTGTATTACGGATATATAGATGTGGGGCTTGCTCTTTGTGGCTACTGAAACCTTCACTCATTGACAAGTTTTTTTCATCTGTAATTTTAGTGGAGATGACCATGACCAAACTTTAAATTAACTGTGAAAGAGAGATGGGCAAAGGTCACGTGTCTGTCATTACCTGCACATCCTGTGTTGTAAAAGAGCGTTTATATTCTGATGACTTTGTTCTTCAGAGGAGTTGGATTTTCCACCATTCCTTTCCATCACCTGTGCCATTTAGTTGTGCCCAGTGTGCCCTTCACATTATTGTGCTGACTGTTGGGGTGGAATGACTAAATGAATCACTCTACGCCCAGATCCGATCCAACCGTCAACGAGTTTGTTTTACACCAGTGGGGCGCAGGCCTCTGGGCAGTCCAGGTACCTCTCCACTGAACAAAGGAAATCAACAGGTTTTGTACATTTACTGAGCCCATTCCCGGCTGGATACAATCCAATTGTAACATTTATTGATTACATTTACATACATTGCCAATAGGATTAATATTAGGCATCATGTGGGCAGCTCATGGTCAGTTCCTGACCAACTCATGATGTTCACCAGACACCTTATCAACTGTCCTTGAGCCCCCATAATGAATCTTTCTACTCAGTTCATCCTTGTCAGACCCACATCCCTGATTTCTTTGTGCAGCTAACAGTTATACAAAACAGCTGCCTATGCACTGATAGGAGAGGCCCTGCTAGGTCAGCCTAACTGTTTGCAGTAATATTCACAGGAATGTGGTTGAGCTAACCTTGCCCCACAATGCCTTGGGTAAATACTCCATTTTATAACAATATGTGGCTATGCTCCATCTCTTATCTGTAGCTGCATCGGCCACGACTACCCCCAACAATCCCCTCTTTCGGTAAAAGACTACCCCTAGTCCTATTAACCGACATACTCTGCTCATTTTGTCATCCCTATTCTAATACCGTCCGGTATTCCCTGCTCCTGCGTGCTGGCCAGTCACGCGATTTCAGGAATCCCAGTCATCTAGATCAAATCAATATGTCCCAAATTATCATGTCCCTTTTGAGGTTAGTTTCTTCCGTTGTTCCCTCACCAGAGCTTTGCCGCATTCCGCAGGGTGTATCGTCTGCATGATCTACAAGCCAATATCAATTGCACCCCCACCAACACGTGATATCCTAATCCATCGGTGAATGTTGACGTTCATCCCCCAATCCCATACTTTCTCCCACCAGCTTGGGTTTTGAAGTTCCCATTCAGTATCTTCTTTGAGGACCTTTTATTTTACTTCGCAATTGGTGGTAGAGCTTCACTGACTGACCTACCCTGTCCCTTAACTCCCTTAGCTCCTCTACTAGGTGTGGGATTGGGGCCTGCTCCGGTTCTTTATATTCCTGAAGATGATCATGGAACTGCATCAATGGTTTCCAGCTCCCGCTGTTGGATATAAACTAACCGGGCTTGTCCTATTGTAACTGGTCATTGAGGGGTGAAACAGAAGTCTGGGTAGGGTTTGGGGCAGAGTAAACCTCCATAGCGGTATGATATTTCAGTGGTGGACTGTCAGTACTTCCCTTTTTCCCTGGTAACCCGACCTTGCAAAGTGTCGGTTGGTGGGGACAATTTCCAGGACGCACCCTTTCGTGCGATTAAATCCACATTCATCTAATTCCCCCTGTCCCACCGGATGAGGGCACACTGTGATGCCACCTTGCTGCTTACGCCCAGTAAGGGAGACTCCATACAGAGCTTGGTTTTTTGTACCGCACGAGTCTCTGTCAGATAATATCGGAGGGAGGTATTGCCTTGTATAATGCCGATGTTCCCCAGCTGGTTTGGAAGTGTGGCCCGGTATCCGCAGTCACAATGGGAATCATAAGGACCATTCCTGTCCCAATGATATGGCTGACTTTGCAGTTGGGGACTACTGGATATACCCTGGTCAAACCCTTTAGGGTACTGTTGTCCAGTATTCCCCTGAGTTTAGGTAACTGGGCCAACTGTGAGCTATCGATCCAATCTGGTACCTCCCCCCCCTTCTCCCCACCTTTTGATCTGATCAAGGTTATGTCTAGTTTGTTCTACCATCCGCAGCCCATAAGCGTGACGCAATTGTTCCTGCCGAAGCTTTCCTGCGTCCTTGTGTTCTCTATCCATTAAGTGATTAATGGTCTTGGCATGGGCCTCCAGCACTGCTATCCCATCTAATTGTATTTCTATGGCTCTCTGTCCCAGACCAGTTTGATCTAATTGGGCCCCCTCAACTCGTGTCACAAGGTCTTTCATTATTCCTTTGAGCCGTTCCACCTTTTCATTCACCCCTTGTACATCTAATGAATTAATTAGGGAGGTTCCTGTATTAACTCCTGTGATGACGTCGTTCAAGATTTCCCTCTTGTGCCTATGAAATACACTACATCCCCTAAACCTGGTGGCTCCTGTGGCGTCAGCAGCTTGTCGCATTATAACAGTGGTTAACATACTGTACATATTTTTGGCCTGATCTGGACAATACTCCAGCATCCGGATGCCTGAGACATTGATCAGCACAGACACAATTTCATGTTTCACATTATCATACAGTTTCTTTCCCTCATTTAATAAAACAATTCCATTTCTGGGTCCCCTCGTTGTCTGTGGGCATTTTAATTCCCGTGGGGTTGTTGATAGGGCTGCGGGATGCGGAGTTGTTTTTGGGGGGAGCACGTGTAAAGTGACAGCGATGGCGTTTTTCCCCCTCCATCATACCCGCACACCACCACCCCTCTCTCATATATTTCTGGTACCCGGGATCCTGTTGGAGGGGCGCAGATAATTCCAAACACACACCCATCTGTTCTCTTCACCTGCCCCTTATATACACGGTTAATATGTGTGTCAGTGAAGCAGTGCACGCACACTCTTTCCCTCCCCAAGTACACATTGAGCCATGCATTGAAGTATGTCCTGTCCTTGCTCCCGTCTTTCCTCGCTGGGACGCACACCCCATCGGTCACATTTTCCAAAGCCCTGTAGTCCATGTGATTCCCTCCTGCACTTCTCTTTTCAGTCCATTGGGGGTCCAGTGGCAGGTCTTCATTCTCGGGTGTCTGCATCTGTCCCAGGTAGCAGCACGAAGGCCCACAGCCACTGCAGTCCCCTCATCCTGGCTGGTTGTTTCTGTAATTTAAGCAAAAGGTTCTGGTCGTCACCAGGGGTTAGATCTCGTCTGCATGGTTCCTTTCCTGTGTGGGCCGAACATGTCCTGAGTTGCAGTTGTTAATGTTATCCACTATATTCGTATAATTTCTATTTGTTTGAGGTCGCGCGCTTGCTCGTGTTGTGCTTGAACCTGACCCCTCTGGGCTCGTGCCTGGTCAGTTATCCATTTAAGAATGGTCTATGTCCCCACTGATATCATTATCCCTAGCCCCCCACAAACATTCTGTTCTCCAGTTTATTCCGCCAGTCCTGGTATCTATTGGTGTACTCAATGGTTTCCGTGATATGTCTTATCTCGGGATTCATCGTTGATCGTTTGTATTATTATAATTTCAGTTGGGACCAGTGTTTCTACTGGCCTTTCCCTTTCATATCAACGCAAGCGCAAGTATCACTGGTCATAATTATGTCCTATGCTCCGGCCCATTTCGGAGTGAACCCTGTCTGTTCCGGGGTAACTCATATTAAAACTCTATCTCCTACTTGGAGCGTCTGCTTGTTAAGTTTGATGTCTCCTTTGCATTCTAAGTCACGTATTGCTTGTTGATCCCTGTTTGTTACAATTTTTACACTTCCTACGGTTATCGTGCTTTGGGGCTTTGCATTCTGCGCGGTGGTGGCCTGGCTTATTACAGTTGAAACACGTCTCAGGCACCCCCTCTATCGCCACCACCTTGCTGGCCTCTGTGTCTAACGCAGCTATTTTTGCCTTTTGCTGGTTATCTACGGCTATTGCCCAGTGCTCTAAGTCATCGTAGTTGTTAGGAGTCACCAGTCCGGTTTTTAAGATTGCTTGATGTGCCGCGCTGAGGCCATCCTTATACATTTGTATAAAGGCGGCGTTCTGCCTAGTTGGGTTCACTATGCCACTATGTGCAACAAATGCCTGAAACTTTCGGGTGCCATAGTCGTGCGCGCTTTCCTCCTTGTTCTCTGTTACCCCCACCACTAGATTCCAATTGACTGGCACTAGTCCTAGGGCTGCTGTATCGTCAGCTTTAAACGTCACGAGGGCCTGCTCCTGCTCCTGCCTGGTGGCGGCCAGATTCGCACACCAAGTTCCATCTTGATGTAGCCGCCCCCAGTAGTTCTCGGGCAATTTAGTCCTGACCAATGCGGCTATGTCCCGGTTGTGGCATATGCGCATCTCCCTTAATTTCTGCCAAAATACCTCGTTCTGTCTGGCCTATAGGACAGGAAATTTGTCCAGTAATTCCAGCATATCACTAGGGGACGGGGAGGTGTATTGTCATGCGTAACTGTGCCAGTCTGCCGGGTTGGGTCAGCTGGCTGGGCTGACCAGCTTGGTGGGGGGGGGGAACAGCAAGGGTGTAATCGACCTTCACGGGGGCGGTTTTTACCGGCCCCACGGGTGCGTACTGGGGAGGCGGATCCCAACTCCTGTGGTTGTAATCCTCCTCTGGTGATCCCCAATCTACATCATTTTCCTCATTGATCGGGGCATTGGGTTGGTTTTCTAAAGCTGGCAGTACGATTCGTCTGGACATTACGGCAGCTTGTCTTTTGTTCTGTATAAATTGGTTTAACCATTTTGTTAGCTCGACATGGGCTCGAGGTATCAGAACCCAGGCTTTCTTGTCTTTATCCTTTTTCTCCTTTTGCCACTGTTCCCGTTGTTTTGCAGGAGGATCGTAGGGATTCCACTTGGACTTAATCATCTTATCGACAAGCTTCTTGTTCTTAGTTGCCAAATGGCACGTAAGGGACCCCTCCGGTCCCCACTCGAGCTATGCTTTTTCACTGGCCATGCTTGGGTAGGATTAGTACCGTTTAAAGTCTACTCTTGTATCCGCTTTTCCGTCCAGCGCTACTTGGAGTAAACCGTCACTTCGCCGACTGTCGGGTCACAAGTCCGTCATAATTCTTGTAACAAACATATGATAAAAATACTTTAAGCGATGCCCGGCAATGCTTCTTAATGAACTACCTACTACTGTTTGACAGCTGGTCAGACCCTTTTGTAGGTTCGGATATCTTAGTCGCTGACGTCACCCGGTCCCGGGATAATGAGTAAATATACTCACCCGGTCTTCCGTTGATGGTGGGTGATCCATGAGATCCTGCCGACTACACCAATTTTTGGGGTAGATTGACCAAATGAATCACTCGACACTCTGATCCGATCCAGCTGTCGGAGTTTGTTTTACACCGGTGGGGAACAGGCCTCTGGGCAGTCCAGGTACCTCTCCACTGAACAAAGGAAATCAACAGGTCTTGTACATTTACTAAGCCCATCCCGGCTGGATACAATCCAATCGTAACATTTATTGATTACAGACATTACATACATTGCCAATAGGATTAATATTAGGCATCATGTGGGTGCGTGATCAGCTCATGGTCAGTTCCTGACCAACTCATGATGTTCACCAGACGCCTTATCAACTGTCCTTGAGCCTCCATAATGAATCTTTCTACTCAGTTCATCCTTATCAGACCCACATCCCTGATTTCTTTGTGCAGCTAACAGTTATACAAAACAGCTGCCTATGCACTGATAGGAGAGGCCCTGCTAGGTCAGCCTAACTGTGTTTGCAGTAATATTCACAGGAATGTGATTGAGCTAACCTTGCCCCACAATGCCTTGGGTAAATACTCCATTTTATAACGATACGTGGCTATACTCCATCTCATATATGTAGCTGCGTTGGCCACGACTAGCCCCAACATGACCAACCCTGGTTCAATGAAGTGTGCAGGAGGGCATGCCAGGACCAGCACCAGCTTACCTCAAAATGCGGTGTCAACCAGGTGAAGCTACAACCCAGGACTACTTGCATGCCAAACTGCGTAAGCAGCATGCAGTAGACAGAGCTAAGCGATCCCATAAGCAACGGATCAGATCTAAGCTCTGCAGTCCTGCCATGTCCAGCTGTGAATGGTGGTGGACAATTAAACAACTAACTGGAGGAGGTGACGCCACAAATATTCCCATCCTCAATGATGAGGGAGCCCAGCACATCAGGGCAGAAGATGAGGCTGAAACATTTGCAACAATCTTCAGCCCGAAGTGCCGAGTTGATGATCCATCTCGGCCTCCTCCTGAAGTCCCCAGCATCATAGATGCCAGACTTCAGCCAATTCGATTCACTCTGCGTGATATCAAGAAATGACTGAAGGCACTGGAAACTGCAAAAGCTATGGGCCTTGACAATATTCCAGCAATAGTACTGAAGACTGTGCTCCAGAACTTGCCACGCCCCTAGCCAAGCTGTTCCAGTACAGCTACAACACTGGCATCTATCCTGCAATGTGGAAAAGTGCCCAGGTATGTCCTGGACACAAAAAAACAGGACAAGTCCAACCCGGCCAGTTACCGCTCCATCAGTCTACTCTCAAACATCAGTAAAGTGATGGAAGGTGTCATTAGTGCTATCAAGCAGCACTTACTTAGCAATAACCTGCTCAGTGACCCTCAGTTTGGGATCCGGCAGGGCAACTCCGCTCCTGACCTCATTACAGCCTTGGTTCAAATGTGGACAAAAGAGCTGAACTCGAGACGTGAGGTGAGAGTGACTACCCTTGACATCAAGGCCGCATTTGACCAAGTATGGCATCAAGGATCCCTAGCAAAACTGGAGTCAGTGGGAATCGGGCAAAGTGCTCCGCTGGTTGGAGTCGTACCTAACACAAAGGAAGATGGTTGTGGTTGTTGGAGGTCAATCATCTGAACTCCAGGACATTACTGCAGGGGTTTGTCAGGGTAGTGTCTTAGGCCCAACCATTTTCAGCTGCTTCATCAATGACCTTCCTTCAATCATAAAGTCAGAGGTGGGGATGTTTGCTGCTGATTGTGCAACATTCAGCACCATTTGCGACGCCTCAGATACTGAAGCAGTCCGTGTAGAAGTGCAGCAAGACCTGGACAATATCCAGGCTTGGGCTGAGAAGTGGCAAGTAACCTTTGTGCCACACAATGACCATCTCCAATAAGAGAGAATCGAACCATCTGCCATTGACATTCAATGGCATTACCATCACTGAATTCCCCCACTACCAACATCCTGGGGGTTACCATTGACCAGAAACAGAATTGGAGTAGCCATATAAATACTGGTGGCTACAAGAGCAGGTCAGAGGCTAGGAATCCTGAGGCGAGTAACTCGCCTCCTGACTCCCCAAATTCTGTCCACAAGGCACAAGTCAGAAGTGTGATGGAATACTCTCCACTTGCCTGGATGGGTGCAGCTCCAACAACACTCAAGCTCAACACCATCCAAGACAAAGCAGCCCTCCACCACCGACGCACAGTGGCAGCAGTGTGTATCATCTACAGGATGTACTGCAGCAACGCACTGAAGCTCCTTAGACAGCACCTGTCAAACCCGCGATCTCTACCACCTAGAAGGACAAGGGCAGCAAATGCATGGGAACACCAACACTTGCAAGTTCCCCTCCAAGCCACACACCATCCTGACTTGGAACTATATCGTCATTCCTTCACTGTTGCTGGGTCAAAATCCTGGAACTCTCTTCCTAACAGCACTGGGTGTACGTACCCCACATAGACTGCAGCGGTTCAAGAAGGCAGCTCATCACCACCTTCTCAAGGGCAATTAGAGATGGGCAATAAATGTTGGCCTGGCCAGTGATGCCCACATCACTGTACAGACCTTTAGTTAGGCCACACTTAGAATATGCTGTACAGTACTTTAGTTTGGCCACACTTAGAATATTGCGTGCAATTCTGGTCGCCACACTACCAGAAGGACGTGGAGGCTTTGGAGAGGGTACAGAAGAGGTTTACCAGGATGTTGCCTGGTCTGGAGGGTATTAGCTATGAGGAGAGGTCGGATAAACTCAGATTGTTTTCACTGCAACGACGGAGGTGGAGGGGCGACATGATAGAGGTTTACAAAGTTATGAGCGGCATGGACAGAGTGGATAGTCAGAAGCTTTTTCCCAGGGTGGAAAAGTCAGTTACTAGGGGACATAGCTTTAAGGTGAGAGGGGCAAAGTTTAGAGGGGATGTGCGAGGCAAGCTCTTCACACAGAGGGTGGTGAGTGCCTGGAACTTGCTGCCGGGGGAGGTGGTGGAAGCAGGTACAATAGCGACGTTTAAGAGGCATCTTGACAAATATATGAATAGGATGGGAATAGAGGGATACGGTCCCCGGAAGTGCAGAAGGTTTTCGTTTAGACAGGGATCAAGATCGGCGCAGGCTTGGAGGGCCGAATAGCCTGTTCCTGTGCTGTACTGTTCTTTGTTTGTTCTTTGTTCACATCCCATGAATGAATTTTTTAAAGTCATGAGAGTGTAACCTTGGGAGTCCCAGGATGAGTCCCAACAGCTCACCTGCCAAATTTAAGTGAGAACCAGGCTTCAAAATGGCAGCCACAAGTGTGATGGGCTGGTTGGTAGCCAGAAGTCCATTGAACCCACCCCCCGCCCTGTGAAACACCAAGGGACTGTGACTAGTAGTCTAATTCTGTATAGTGGGCTCCTGCTTTTCTCCGTATTAAATGAGTAACTAACTTTTTTACTTTCAGTCAGGTGATGCATTTCCCAGCTTTGTAATACAACAAATTTATCGGAGCGAACTGACCTGTGGCAGGAACCAGCTCCTGACCTCACACTAACTATAAATCAATTGCTTTACCCGCTCAGTGTAAATTTTATTTTAAAGTTTTTAACTATCAAGCTGAAGCTTCTCCAGAGCGCTTTTTTTAACTTTTCAACCCATCCCTAATTAAACACAGAGCGAGAAAGACCATGTTTAAAAAAATAATAATAATTGTGCAGGATTTGGCTGAGGAACTGGCTGGCTGTATTCAGGTCTTCAAACTGAGTTTAATTTGTCTCTTTTTTTTTTGGAAAAAAAAATTCAGTCCTGGTTAATGGTTGGGGTGTGGGGGAGGGAATGTTTAACAGTCTGTGTGTCAGACACAAAATAACCTCCAGCCTGTGCCACAGATGCAGCATGTGTGCAGACCTTGTCTGAACTCGCTTCCTCCTTAATTGTCTCTTCTGTCGGCTCCTATTGTGTGGAATTAAAGAAAAGAATCTAAATTATTTACAGTGGAGCCCCAGTGTTCTGTCTTTCACCTTCTTAACAGGCTATGATTCATTGGTGACTGAGATTCTTTTAAGCGTGGCTTTGAAGGTTGAGAACTTGCCCTCGTGATTCCTCTCCCAAAAAGCATTGCTTGCAGCTGAGCTACATGCCCAGTGAGGGTACTGAGCCTGTGTTGTAGAACAGTGTCCCATGGAGAGGGCAGGATCAAAACTGAAAGATTGACAAGAAGGGTTTGTTAAAAGCTGGAAGGATTGAGGGATGCACAGGTAGCCAGATTCTGGGAGGTGCTGTCGAAGGAGCCTTCGCAAATTGCTGCAGTACAACTTGTCGATGGTAGGCACTGCTGCCACTGTGTACTGGTGGTGGAGGGAGTGAATGCTGAAAGTGGTGAATCGAGTTCCAATCAAGTGAGCTGCTTTGTCCTGGATGGTGTCGAGCTTCTTGAGTGTTGTTGGAGCTGCATCCATCCAGGCTAATGGGGAGTATTCCATCATACCCCTGATTTGTGCCTTGTAGATGGTGGACAGGCATTGGGGAAGTTAGGAGATGAGAGAGTTACCAACCTCTGACCTGCTCTTGTAGCTGCAGTATTTATTTATATGGCTGGTCCAGTTCAGTTTCTGGTCAATGGTAATCCCCAGGATGTTGATAGTGGGGGATTTAACGATGGTAATGCCATTGAACATCAAGGGCAGATGCTTAGATTCTCTTTTTTCTTTGAGATGGTCATTGCCTGGCACTTGTGTGGCACGAATGTTACTTGCCACTTATCAGTCCAAGCCTGAATGTTGTCCAGGTCTTGCGGCATCTGGACACTGACTGCTTCAGTATCTGAGGAGATGCAAATGGTGCTGAACATTGTGCATTCATCAGCGAACATCCTCGCTTCTGACCTTATGATGGAGAAAAGGTAAAGAAGTGAAGATGGTTGGGCCTAGGAGCCTACCCAGATAAACTCCTGTGGCAATGTCCTGGGGCTTAGATGTTTGGCCACCAACAACCACAACCAACCTAGCACACTGTTTCCCATTGACTACAATTTTTCTAGGGCTCCTTGATGCCACAGTGTTAAATGCTGCCTTGATGTCAAGGCAGTCACTCTCCCCTCACCTCTTGAATTCCGCTCTTTTGTGCATGTTTGGACCAAGGCTGTAACGAGGTCAGGATCTGAGCGGTCCTGGCAAGAACGCAAACTGAGCATTGGTGAGCAAGTTATGGCAGAGCAAGTGCTGCTTGATAGCACCGTTGATACCTACCATCAATTTGCTGCTGATTGAGAGTAGACTGATGGGATGGTAATTGGCCAGATTGGATTTGTCCAGCTTTTTGTGGACAGGGCATACCTGGACAATTTTTCACAGTTGTCTAGATGCCAGTGTTGTAGCTATACTGGAACAGCTTGGCTAGAGATGCTGCCGGTTCTGGAAATCTTCTGTACTACAGCCAGGATGTTGTCAGGGCCCATAGCCTTTGCAGCATCCAGTGCCTTCAGCCATTTCTTGTTATCACGTGGAATGAATCAAATTAGTTGAAGACTGGCAACTGTGATGCTGAGGAACCAGTGAGAGAGAGAGAGGGACGATGGTCAGGCAGCTTGAAACAAGTTCTACAATTACTCAGTCAGAAGAGATCATCCTCAGCTGTGTTGCTTCCTGAAGTGGAATAGTCTGTCTACAATGGAATACTCTGCCAGCATTCACTATGTAGGCACAAACATTGAACCCTTACTGAACATATAACCCATACTGTGCGTAGTACACCATGTTTTACTCTGCCTCTACTCCTTTCTCCTTCAGTCGTGTGATACTACATTTGGGAGAATAGGTGGCAGAAGGACCCTGGGGAAACCTTTCAGGACCAGAGATCTCAACATGAGTGAGTGGTGAAGATCAGAGGGATACTGGGCCTCCACAGCTGTTAAATTCCTTCCTATTGTGTGCACTGTGGTTTTTAAAAAAAAATGTATATAAAGATATTTATACAGAGTTTAAAGGCTATAAAGAGGCGCTTAGGCAATGAGCCAGTAGTGGTCAGGCAGATTCAAATGAGCTGCATACCCACAAGTACTGATGAGTGGACTGAGCAATGAGTCTGATGATTTACTATCTGATGGAGGATTGGTAGGGTGGCGTTTAGGTTAGAATGGAGCCAGTATATGCTTCTCTTGTAATCTCGCAAAGTATAACATTTTACCATGTAGAAAGAGGCCATTCAGCCAGTTGTCCTCCAGGCTGGCTCTCTGAAAGAGTTATCCCTTGATCCCTTTCCCCGCATCCTTTGAAGTTTTTCAAATATTTTTCTACTTCCCTTTGAAAAGCTATTCTGGATTCTGTTCCTAACACTGTTTCCGGTCAGGCATTCCAAGTCATCATAACCCTGTGCTTTTTAAAAAAATCTCCCATCATTCTTTGGAGACCTTAAATTTAAGACCGTTACCAATCAGTAGAAATAGTTTCTCTTCATCAATCTTTTGCTCTCTGCTCTGTTTCACTTTTTTCCTTTTTTAGTGGATATTTCCCCATCTTATTCATCCTCTCAGACTGTATCACCTCTCACTTCTCTGTATTAACCCACATATGCAATCTACCTGTCCAATTTAGGAACCTAACTATGGCCCCCTGGAGGCATTTACAGCCCTCTTGTCTCAGTGGTAACATTCTTTCCCTCTCAGTTGTGGGTTCAAGTCCCACTCCAGAGACTTAAGCACATAGTCCAAGCTGACACTCCAGTGCAGTACTGAGGAAATGCTGCACAGTTGGATGAGATGTTAAACTGAGGCCCCATTTGCTCTCTTTTTGGTGGATAGTAAAGATCCATGACACTAGTTCGAAGAAGAGTAGGGGAAGTTCACCTGGTGTTCTGGCCAATATTTACCTGTCATCTGACACCACTAAAATGGATCACCTGGCCATTTTCATATTGCTGTTTCTGGGACTTTATTGTGTGAGAATTGCATCCCACATTTCCGACATTACAATAGTGACTACATTTCAAAAGTATTTCGTCGATTGTAAAACACTTTGTATTGCTGTTTCTGGGACTTTATTGTGTGAGAATTGCATCCCACATTTCCGACATTACAATAGTGACTACATTTCAAAAGTATTTCGTCGATTGTAAAACACTTTGGGATGTCATGGAATGTGCTTTGTAAAGGCAAGTTTATCTTTCTCTTCAGCGAGTCATGCTTCCTATTTTCTGTTGTCTCCAAATTTTGAAATGGTAACTGCTAGACTGCAGTCCGGGTCATTTTTGTAATGAATGTTAGTTTAGAGAGTGTGCAACACAGATTTCCTAGTTGCTGCCTGGTTTAAGGAAATACAAATACCAAAACCTTAGAACAATGTAAATTATGGGGTGATATAACCTTTCATAATTTTTAAAGTTTCTGACAGTCTAAAGAAGCAGACTGTTTCTAGTAGTTGAGGGGTCAAAAACAAGGGGTGATGGATACAAAAGTAAGTTCAAGAGGGTAGGAGAACCTTCTTCACATATCATTTTTAGTGAATGCTGGCAGACATGAAGAGAAATGGGAATATGGGGGGAGGGACATTAAATGTGATTGGGACAACATGGACTAGACGGGTTGAATAGCCTGTTTACATAGAAATACAAGGTAAGAAGGGGGATTAGATCCTGAAAGCAGATTTTAGTGAGCTAGGAAGGAGATTAAAAAGCAGGACCTCAAAAGCAGTAATTTCATATTACTCCCAGTCCCACATGCTAGTGAGCATAGGAATAGGAGGATTGAGCAATTGGGACACGTGGCTGGAGAACTGGTGTAGGAGGGAGGGCATCAGATTTCTGAGACATTGGGACCGGTTCTGCCGCAGGTGGGACCTGTAGAAGATGAATGGGTTGTATCTTAGCAAGACTAGGAAGAATATCCTCGCAGGGAGATTTGCTAGTGCTGTTGGGGAGGGTTTAAACTACATTTTCAGGGGTATGGGAACCTGAGGGGGAGCTCAGATTTGAGGGAAGCAAAACTGGTAACTAGTCTGGGGTGTGGGAACTAGGAGCAAGTATTAGAGAGGAATACCAAGGTGCACAGAATACTGGGGGAGATGGACAGCACTAGAGTAGGGAATAGTATGTTAGGTGGGGTCAGAGAAGGGAGAAAGTAATAAAGTCTGAAACAGGGCTAATATGCATGTATGTGAATGCACAGAGTGTGCTTAATAAGACTGGTGAGGTACAGGCGCAGTTTGCCATGTGGAAATATGATGTTGTGGCTATGAGAGACCTGGCTCAAAGACGGGCAGGACTGGGTGTTAAATATTCCTGGATACAAGGTGTTCAGGAAAGATAGGGAGGGGTGACGGTATTGATTGAGAGCATTGCAGTGCTGGAGAAAAAGGATGTCCAAGAGTGGTCGAGGACAGAATCAATTTGGCTAGACCTAAGGAACAAGAAAGGTGCAGTTACATTGCTTGGTGTTGTCTACAGGCCACCAGCTAGTGGGAAGGACATGGAGGAACAAATTTGCAAGGAAATTGGAGAGGTGCAAAATTATAGGGTAGTTATAATGGGGGACTTTAATTATCCAAACATAGACTGGGATAATAGAAGTGTAAAGGGCAGTGAGGGGCAAGAGTTCCTAGAGTGTGTTCAGGAAAATTTTCTACAACAGTATGTTGCTAGTCCAACGAGAAAGGAGGCACTGCTAGACCTGGTTCTTGGGAATGAGGTGGGCCAAGTGGATCAAATATCAGTAAGAGAGCATTTAGGGGAGAGTGATCATTGTATCATAAGGTTTAGGGTGACTATGGAAAAGGACAAAGAGCAATCCAGGGTAAGAATAATTAACTGGGGGAAGACCAACTTCAATGGGGTAAGAATGAAGCTGGGGCGAATAAACTAGAGTCAAAAGCTGGCAGGAAAACCGGTAGATGAACAATGGGCTACCTTCAAAGAAGAGAGAGTTTGGGCACAGTCAAGATATGTTCCCTCAAAAGGGAAAAGTAGGTCAAACAAATCCAGAACTCTCTGGATGACAAAAGAGGTAGCGATTAAGATGAAGAAAAAAAAGTGTGCTTATGACAGATGCCAGGTAGAAAATACTATTGAGAGCGAGGTTGAATATAGAAGGTCCAGAGGGGAAGTGAAAAAGCAAATAAGAGAAGCAAAGAGAGAGCATGAAAAGAGACTGGCAGCTAGCATTAAAGAAAATCCCAAAGTTTTCTATAGGCATATAAATAGTCAAAGGGTGGTAAAAAAGGAGTGGGGCCGATTAGGGGCCAGAAAGGGGATTTACACATGGAGGCAGAGGGCATAGCTGAGGTATTAAATGAATACTTTGCATCTGCCTTTGCCTGAGTTGCATCATCTTCCTTGGTACTGTTGAAAGAGGAGATAGGTCAGACAACAGAGGGGTTGAAAATTGATAAAGAGGAAGTATTAGATAGGCTGTCAGTACTTAAAGTGGATAAGGCACCAGGGCAGGATAAGATGCATCCAAGGATACTGAAGGAGGTGAGGGTGGAAATCAGAGGCACTGGCCATAATTTTCCATCCTTCCTTAGACTCTGGGGTGGTGCCAAAGGATTGGAGAATTGCAAACGTTACACCCTTGTTTGAAAAAAGGGTGTAAGGAAAAGCCCAGAAACTACAGGCCAGTCAGTTTAACTTCGATGGTGGAAAAATTTCTAGAAAAAATAATTTGGGACAAAATCAATTGTCACATGGACAAATGTGAGTTAATTAAGGAAAGCCAGCATGGATTTCTTAAGGGAAAATCATGTTTAACTAACTTGCTGGAGTTTTAAAAAATTAATTCATGGGATGTGGGTGTCGCTGGCCAGGCCAGCATTTATTGTCCATCCCTAATTGCCCTTGAGAAGGTGGTGGTGAGCTGCAGTCCATGTGGGGCAGGTACACTCAGTGCTGTTAGGAAGGGAGTTCCAGGATTTTGACCCAGTGACAGTGAAGGAACGGCGATATAGTTCCAAGTCAGGATGGTGTGTGACTTGGAGGGGAACTTGCAGGTGGTGGTGTTCCCATGCATTTGCTGCCCTTGTCCTTCTAGTTGGTAGAGGTCGCGGGTTTGGAAGGTGCTGTCTAAGGAGCCTTGGTGCATTGCTGCAGTGCATCTTATAGATGGTACACACTGCTGCCACTGTGTCAGTGGTGGAGGGAGTGAATGTTTGTAGATGGAGTGCTAATCAAGTGGGCTGCTTTGTCCTGGATGGTGTTGAGCTTCTTGAGTGTTGTTGGAGCTGCACCCATCCAGGCAACTGGAGAGTATTCCATCACAATCCTGACTTGTGCCTTGTAGATGGTGGGGAGTCAGGAGGTGAGTTACTCGCCTCAGGATTCCTAGCCTCTGACCTGCCCTTGTAGCCACGGTATTTATATAGCCACTCCAGTTCAGTTTTTGGTCAATGGTAGCCCCTGGGATGTTGATAGTGGAGGATTCAGCGATGGTAATGACATTGAATGTCAAGGGGAGATGGTTAGATTCTCTCTTGTTGGAGATGGTCATTGCCTGGCACTTGTGTGGTGCGAATGTTACTTTTTGAGAAGGTAACAGTGGGTTGATGAGGGCAATGCTGTTGATGTGGTGTACATGGACTTTCAAAAGGCATTTGATACAGTGCCATACAACAGACGTATGAGCAAACTTGTAGCTCATGGAATAAAATTTCCCAGGAGTCAGTGTTGGGACCTTTGCTTTTCCTGATATCTATTAATGACCTAGACCTTGGTGTATGGCACAATTTCAAAGTTTGCAGATGATACAAAACTTGGAAACATTGTGAACTGTGAGGAGGATAGTGTAGAACTTCAAAAGGACATAGACAAGTTGGTGGAATGGGCAGACAGGTGGCAGATGAAGTTCAATACAGAAAAATATGAAGTGATTCATTTTGGTAGGAAGAACATGAAGAGACAATATAGAATAAAGGGTACAATTCTAAAGGAGGTGCAGGAGCAGAGGGACCTGGGTGTATATGTGCATAAGTCATTGAAGGTGGCAGGACAGGTTAAGAGAGTGGTTAATAAAGCATTCAGTATCCTGGGCTTTATTAATAGTGGCATAGAGTACAAGAGCAAGGAAGTTATGCTGAACATATATAAGACGGTAGTTCGAATTCAGCTGGAGTATTGTGTCCAATTCTGGGCGCTGCACTTGAGAAAAGACGTGAGGGCATTGGAGAGAGTACAGAAAAGATTCACAAGAATGGTTCCAGGGATGAGGAATTTCAGTTATGAAGATAGATTTGAGAAGTTAGAACTGTTTTCCTTGGAAAAGAGAACGCTGAGAAGTGATTTGATAGAGATATTCAAAATCATGAGGTCTCTGGATAGAGTAGAGAGAGAGAGACTGTTCCCACGCTCGAAAGGATCGAGAACGAGAGGGCACAGATTTAAAGTATTTGGTAAGAGAAGCAAAAGTGACATGAGGAAAAACATTTTCAGGCAGTGGTTAAGGTCTGGAATGCGCTGCCTGGGTACGTGGTGGGGGCAGGTTCAATTGAAGCATTCAAAAGGGAATTAGACTATTTTATGAAAAGGAAGAATGTGCAGGGTTATGGGGAGAAAGCAGGGGATTGGAACTGAGGGAGTTGCTCTTTCAGAGAACTGGTGCAGACATGATGGGCCGAACGGCTGCCTTCTGAACTGTAACTGAAGAGCAATGGTCCCATAAGTAACCCTGGGGATGCCAGTGTTTACATCACTCCTGTCCAAAACACACTTTTTTTTCTTTTAACCAACTTCCTGTCCATGCTGTGACATTCCCTTTAATACCTCATGCATGAATTTTATCAATGAAACTCCTACATTGCAGCATTACCAGATGCCTTTATGAAAATCCTCATCCACAACATTCACTGTGTTCCTTTCAATAATATGTTCCCTTGTTTTGCCATGAAGTGCTAATTTTGCCCAACTTTTTTCCTCCTGTGTGAAATATTTTATACTCCGTATAAAGTGGCTTCTGGGTAGGGGAGTGGTGTTATTCAAGAAGTAGTTGGATTGTGGGGAAAGATTAACGTTGGGTTCTTATGGTATGATGAACTAGATGGGTTAAATGGCTTCCCTTCTCTGTATTTCATTTGCTATTTGCCCAGGAATGTTTTATCTATTTCACTTCTTCAGTAGGTTGCTGGAACTGCTACACTCTTCCCCTCCCCCACTCTCAACCTCAGATGCAGCTGAGTTTTGTACAATCTACAAACTAGATCAGTGTGTGGTGATCTTCTCAATCTAAGTTGTTCATATAAATTGGAAACAGTCAGCCTAGCAATGAAGCACGACTGAAGCTGTGATTGAATCACAGGATCCTGGATCATCAGCACTTTGCTTTTTCCTTCACCGTCCTCTTCCTCAATTCCTTTTTCAACCAATTTTCTGTTTCCTCCTCCCTTCCTGCCCCCTCCTCCATCTCTGTCCTTTTCCTCCATCCCTTTCCCTCTCTTCCACCTCTTCCTTCCCCCCACCCCCCCCCACGCTACTCTTCCAACCAGTTCTTCACATAGCTTCCACACCCTCCCTTTTCTACCTCCTCCTCCCTCCCCAACCTTTTCCCATCCTTCCTCCATTTCCTCTCTCCTTTTTAAATACCCTCCCTCCTTTTCCTGCTTTCCCCTCCTCTTCCCACTACAGCTTCCACCTTCTCCCTTTTCAACCCCCTAGCCCTCCATGTCTCTTCTCCTGCTCTACATCTGTCCCTCTTCCTACTCCTCCCACTGCAGCAAAGTAACATTCCCACCCATGTTGCTTTGAGTGTAAGCTAATCAAGTAGAAAGCTGTAGTGTTGCTCGAAGCTACACTTGAGTAGATGCAGGTCCCGAGTACTGAGTCACACAAACCCGGCCATTCAAACCCAGGCCTCTGCAGAGTTTGCTGATCTTGGCTAGGACCACCTGGGCAGTACTTTTGGCCTCAGTGCCTCTGGGCTAGGGAAAGAAGAAAAAATGTAGTCAGCTATGATACATCGTTGAACAGCTTGTCAACCCTCATCATCTAGGCTTGGAATATCCCAAGTATTTTTGTTTCTGATGCTCTGTTCAATGCAATAGAGCCTCTGGGGGTTGGGGGAAGGGCGGGGGGTGGTGGGGGCAGTGCAGGCGTGAAGTTTAAATCACTGCTGCTATTAACTTGCATAATTCTCTACTTACTGATGGTTCTGATTTAGGATTTATTCACCAATCAGGCGACAGTCCTTGGAATAGTTCTTGCCAAACCTCCAGACTAATGAAATCCAAACAGGATAAACCAGAGAGTCAGAAATATAAGTGCAAATAGGGCTGTGTCTGCACTTCGGGGGAGGATCATTATAGGGTTGTCTGGACGTTGGAGGTTTCACCACATGACCTTTGACCTCCAACCTTCCCGCCTGCATATTCATGCCATTGGGCGAAATGTCCATCCTCGTGACGCACTGTTTTCCCAAGCCCATTGGGAAGCAAACGCTCTTAACTGATGGGGCGAATCTTGACTGCCAGTCAAATAGCCTTTCTTCCCTGTGTCTGATAGCTTTTTGTTTATTAGTTATAAAAACTTTCAAAGAAAATTTTAAAAACTTTTTTTTTAATGGCCTTATGTTTTGTTTCCTGTGCTGCCTGGAAGATTAATTTTTAATTCCTGGAAATTTCGGAATGATCTGGGAGGGTTGGAATACCAAGGTCTGCGGTTTCGATGACAATGGAGTATGTAGTCCCAGCAAAAGGAGAGGCTAAAATAATTAACTTTAAATAGAAGTGATTAACAAAAACTGTAACTGTAACAGGGATTTAAGTACAGAATGCGATGGTCAACCACCCTACAGTAAAGGCCTGCTACTCGAGCGGGACCTGACGACATGGGTCGGGTCACTCTTCTGGGTTCGGGTCGGACACACAGTATTAATTGGACTTGCAAGGTTGTTTAAAAAGATGAAGATTGGAGCCGTGACGTCAGTGATTGTTTGGTCGTGGGTTAAACAGAAACCCATGGAGTTGTGCCCAGACAGGTTGTGCCACACTGTACCAGTATCTGTATTGCTTAAAATAAACAGCCATTGCCCGAAGGCTCAGAAAATATCATTATACGTTACCTAGACTCCTGCTTTACAGGTTGAAATACTTGCAAGTTTATCCAGTGAGCAGCATACTGTATGTGTGTAGACTAGAGTCCTGACTGATCATTTTATATATTTTTTTAAATACTGTATATTTTATAATTAATCACTCAGGACCTTCCTGGTCTCTGCATCTCAGCTGCTCACTGGATAAACTTGCAGCAAGTATTTCAACCTGTAAAGCAGGAGTCTAGGTAATGTATAATATTTCCTGAGCTTTCGGGCGACTGCTATGTTTATTTTAAGCAATACAGTGTGGCACAACCTGTCTGGGCACAACTCCATGGGTTTCTGTTTAACTTGTGACCAAACAATCACTGACTTCGTGGCTCCAATCTTCATCTTTTTAAACAACCTTTCAAGTCCAATTACAGTTTTTGTTGCTTATCTGCACAAACTGAAAAAGTGAAAAACGGATTCGGAATCATAAGGTAGGTAAAGTGAACATTCCACTGGCCGGCTGCAGGTCGGGTCGGGTGTGGGAAAAACTGGAAGGGCTGGGTCGGGCTCGGGTCCGATGTGGTTCTTTCAGGTTCGGGTCGGGGGTTTTTTTTTCTCCCGACCCGAGCAGGCCTTTACCCCACAGGATGCAGTGGTCTCAGTGCTGCTTGGGGTAGGGACAAGGGGAAGTTTGAGGAAAACAACATCTAGGGTTGAGTACTGGAGACATGAGAATGGGTAGATACTCTGGAGTTGGGATGAGGCAGTATTTAGACAGAACTTTCTCTCAGGAGATTAAATGAGTGGAGTTCATGATGGAATATTACATAGGATATATGGCACCTAAACAGGCCATTCGGCACAACTATCCATGCTGGAGTTTATGCCCCACTCGAGCTTCCTCTCATCTTTCCTCATCTAAATCTATCATTGTAACCCTCTATTCTCTTCTCCCTCATGTGCTTGACTAGCCTCCCCTTAAATGCATCTTTTACTATTCTCTTCAATCACTCGCTGCGGTAGTGAGTTCCACATTCTCACCACTGTTTTTGGGTAAAGACGTTTCTTCTGAAATCCCTATTGGATTTGTTGTGACTCTTTTTTATATTGATGGCCTCTAGTTATGTTCTTCCCCACAGGATGGATACAGAGAGAATGTTTCCACTTATCAAAACCATTCATAATTTTTAAAAGATCTCAATTAGGTCACTCCTCAGCTGCCTTTTTTCAAGAGAAAAGAGACCCAGCCTGTTCATCCTTTCCTGATTATGCCTGCCCACTATTGTGGTCAGGTGAGGAGGTGTCAAAGGGCTCTCCTCCTTTTCCTTCTCCTTGATTTGACCACAACAGGTTTATTTCCTTTTTAAAGTGGATATACTTGTTTAACTATTTATGAGCTATGATCATAAAAGGAACCAAAGAAAGAGGGTAGCTTTATTGCACTTTAAACCAAAGTAAGTAAAATAATAAACCTCTCTCTCGTCCCCCCACCCCCTTCCCCTCCCCCTCATGATTGGGGGGGAATTGTAGGGATTTTTGGAAGAGATTAAGTTGGTGGGACCATGCTGTGGACTGTCAGATGAGTGAGTAGAATAGTCCTCCTGTTGTCGCTTTCGGTCCCTCTGTCCCATTACGTATGTGTGTGGTGTTTCCTCCCCACTTGTCCAACCCCCCTCCCCAAGGTAGGGAGGGACAGAGATTTTCTGGATATTGATAAGCGCCCAATCCATTTTTATTTCTATGGCAATATTCTCTTCTGCTGTCTCTCACTGGGGTCTGGCTTCCGAGGCACTTTGCCACTGTGGCCATTCTTTGTGTGAGCAGGATGTTTAAACATCACCTTGACCTGGTTATAGTGATATCCTAGAGAATGGGTAAGCTGGACAGGATCCAACTCTGATGTGATGCCTGCCACTGCTGAACACCTACCTGTACTTGCTGTTGAGGCTCACACATGAAGAATGGTGTGGATCTGTAATCCTTGCGCCCTTTAGCATCTTCAGAAGGTGTGACTGAAAGCTCCCCTGCCTTTGCTGGACAGTTGTTTAATCTTCATTTCTTAATCCTCAGGTGCTGGCAGATGACTCCTGTCCCAGTGGACAATTTACTTTGCAGAACAAGTGCTGTGACCTCTGTCCTATAGGTCACGGTGTTATTAAAGAGTGTAACACCACCAACACCCTATGTCAGCCTTGTGAGGATGGTAAGTGTCAAGAGAAGGTCTGTAATCTCAAAATAACGTCGTCTCCAATCTTGCCCCTCCCCAAAGCTTTCTTCTCAAGTTCAACTCGTCATTCCTTGTGCTTGTCTTCCTGTCCCTGTTAAAATCACCTCGTCCTTTTTTTGTTTTAAGTGTTAGCTATGACTCCGTGGTAGCATAATCACCTCCGAGGCTGAAAATCTTCGGTTCAAACCACTGTGGAGACCTGAGCATATAATGTCGGTTAATGAAGTGCTGAGGTAGTGCTGCACTGCCTGAGGTGTTGTCCTTTGGATGAGATGTTAAAGCAAGGCCCCATCTGCCCCCTCAGGTGGATGTAAAAGATCCAGTTACACTATTCCAAAGAAGAGCAGATGCGTTCTCCCAGGCCCCTAGCCATTATTTATCCTTCTACCAACATCAGAATATCTGGTCATTTATTTCATTAATATTTGTGGAATCTTGCTGTGTATTAATTGGCTGCCACATTTCTCTACATTACAAATGGTGACTACACATAAAGTGCTTCACTGGCTGTAAGGTCCTTTAGGGGGTTCTGAGGTCATGAAAGGCGCTAGATAAATGCAAGTCCTTTCTACCAGTTCCATTTGTTCACTTTTGTTGCAGGTGTGACCTTCTCATCCAGTGCCGGTCTCGCCCACTGCCAGCTGTGCTCGAGCTGCCCTGAAAAGATGAAAGTCGAGTTGCCATGCGTAGTCACATTTGATACCCAATGCCAATGTGTGGAAGGATACTACTCATCCAGTGGCAGATGTGTGCCTTGCACCACCTGCCCACAGGGCTACGGGGTGGTGGTGGAATGCCACAGGGACCAAGATGCTGTGTGCCAGCCGTGCCCCCAGGGCTCCTTTTCCGAGAAGGCAAGCAGCTCACAACCATGTATGGATTGCCGCATCTGTGGCGAAGATCATTTTGTGTTACAGGAGTGCCAAGCGACCTCAGACACTGTCTGCCTGAGTAAGGCCTGCTCATGATATTCTGATTATCTTTCCTCTTCTCTCATCCTGGACAGGTTTGCTTAATCTTGCCGTCCCCAGGAAACTCTCCAGTGTGATCTTTTTCAGACAAATATTGAGAAACTCAGCTGCAGTCACAGTGCAGGACACCAGTGAAGAGCACGTGAAAATTGGTGGAATCTAATGGCAGAGAAGGAGGCCATTCAGCCCATTGTGCCTGTTCTTCCTCACTCTCTCTCATACAACAATAATTGTTGCCAAAAATATATCAGTTTCAGTCTTGAAAGTTTGAGCTAACTCCCAAAATCCATAGCATTTTGGGAGAGAGAATTTCACATTTCCACTACCCATTGTGTGGGAAAAATTCTTCTTGGCCTGGCTGTAATTCTCCCCCAGCCCCCCGTCAAAGGAAGTAGTTTCTCTATCTACCCCATTAAATCTTTCAAATTTTGGAACACCTTGATCAGATCACCTGTCAACCTTGTATATTCCAGGGAATATAAGCCAAGTCTTCACAATTCGACACTCTTAAGTTGTAGTAACGTTCTGCTATTTTGGTATATTTCCTTTTTATTTCAGGGAAAAGAGCCCCAGCTTGCTCAGTCTTTCCTGATGGTAGTATCCTCTCAACTCACACAAACTGAAATGAATCCAGTCTAATTCCATTACCTTGCCCTTACCCTATATCCTTTTATATTGTTCCAATTCCCCTTTAAATGATGATCTCTGCCTTGGTAACCATTTTTGGTAAAGAAATCCATGTTCTTTCAGTTCTAGCATCTAGTATTTTTTTTTCTGCCCTGCCATCTGTTAAACTTAGCATTGGTTGTGGTGACTTGGTTACAAGATGGAGCTAAAATGTGGTTTTCATTCCCTCCTGCCTCTTGTTTAGACAAAAACTCATCACTACTAAGGAGACCGCAGGTCGAGCCAGTGAGAGATGATGCCAAGTTCATGACCTCTGTGGAACCCGGGTCCAGCACGGTCAACTTCACTGCCTACGATACGGGGAAGAACATCATTCCGGTTTACTGCTCCATCCTTGCAGCAGTCATCGTGGGACTTGTAATCTATGTCACTGTAAAATGGTGATTTTTTTTTTTAAACATCCCCAGCAACTTCAAATGAAGCTTATTTTTAAAAACAAATTGCTCTTCATATTTTGCTGTTGATTTAATTTTCCCTCCTCAGAAAAGGAGGGATCATCACCACCACTCAGTGTAATGTCAATCCACAGTAGGTCAAAAGGTCTATCCTAAATTAGCTGCACACTGTTGGCACTCAGCAATTCCTCCCAAAAAAGAGGAAAGAGGAGAAAACAGTAAGGGAGAGAGGAAGAGAGACTAGATGGGAAGGGGAGAAAAAATGTTTCCCTCATAAATCTAGTTTGATTTTACATGTGGTTTCTGCTGACAGATTGACAGACCTGACCACTAGCCTTGTCCACTGTCCAACCCCCTCCTCATTCTCTGTCCCCTTGTGTCCTATTGTCCTCATGTGCTGCCTTACTTCATGAATTCTGACCCCCCCCCACCGCACCATTTGTTGACCACCCCCCTATTTTGACTGTGCTGCAGTTTCCACACACACATTCACTTTTAACTTTTTCTCATTATCCCACTTTTTCACCCTTTCCTGCTCTAACTCTTTTCACTCACCCACTCTCACTATCACTCGTCTTTCTTTTACACTTTGTCTCGCACTGTTACTCACTCTCTCTTTCCTCGCTCTCTCCCTTTCTCTCTTTCCTCGCTCTCTCCCTTTCTCTCTTTCCTCGCTCTCTCCCTTTCTCTCTTTCCTCGCTCTCTCCCCCCTTCTCTCTTTCCTCGCTCTCTCCCCCCCTTCTCTCTCCCCCGCCTTCTCTCTCCCCCGCCTTCTCTCTCCCCCGCCTTCTCTCTCCCCCGCCTTCTCTCTCCCCCGCCTTCTCTCTCCCCCGCCTTCTCTCTCCCCCCCTTCTCTCTCCCCCCCTTCTCTCTCCCCCCCTTCTCTCTCCCCCGCCTTCTCTCTCCCCCGCCTTCTCTCTCCCCCCGCCTTCTCTCTCCCCCGCCTTCTCTCTCCCCCCCCTTCTCTCTCCCCCCCCTTCTCTCTCCCCCCCCTTCTCTCTCCCCCCCTTCTCTCTCCCCCCCTTCTCTCTCCCCCCCCTTCTCTCTCCCCCCCCTTCTCTCTCCCCCCCCTTCTCTCTCCCCCCCCTTCTCTCTCCCCCCCCTTCTCTCTCCCCCCCCTTCTCTCTCCCCCCCCTTCTCTCTCCCCCCCCTTCTCTCTCCCCCCCCTTCTCTCTCCCCCCCCCTTCTCTCTCCCCCCCCCTTCTCTCTCCCCCCCCCTTCTCTCTTCCCCCCCCTTCTCTCTTCCCCCCCCTTCTCTCTTCCCCCCCCCTTCTCTCTTCCCCCCCCCTTCTCTCTTCCCCCCCCCTTCTCTCTTCCCCCCCCCTTCTCTCTTCCCCCCCCCTTCTCTCTTCCCCCCCCCTTCTCTCTTCCCCCCCCCTTCTCTCTTCCCCCCCCCTTCTCTCTTCCCCCCCCCTTCTCTCTTTCCCCCCTTCTCTCTTCCCCCACCCTTCTCTCTTCCCCCCCCCTTCTCTCTTCCCCCCCCTTCTCTCTTCCCCCCCCTTCTCTCTTCCCCCCCCTTCTCTCTTCCCCCCCCTTCTCTCTTCCCCCCCCTTCTCTTCTTCCCCCCCCTTCTCTCTTACCCCCCCCTTCTCTCTTCCCCCCCCTTCTCTCTTCCCCCCCCTTCTCTCTTCCCCCCCCTTCTCTCTCCCCCTTCTCTCTTCCCCCCCCTTCTCTCTTCTTCTCTCTCCCCCCCCTTCTCTCTTCCCCCCCCTTCTCTCTTCCCCCCCCTTCTCTCTTCCCCCCCCCTTCTCTCCTTCTCCCCCCCCCTTCTCTCTTCCCCCCCCTTCTCTCTTCCCCCCCCTTCTCTCTTCCCCCCCCTTCTCTCTTCCCCCCCCTTCTCTCTTCTCCCCCCCTTCTCTCTCTCTCCCCCCCTTCTCTCTCTCTCCCCCCCTTCTCTCTCTCTCCCCCCCCTTCTCTCTCTCTCCCCCCCCTTCTCTCTCTCTCCCCCCCTTCTCTCTCTCTCCCCCCCTTCTCTCTCTCTCCCCCCCCTTCTCTCTCTCTCCCCCCCCTTCTCTCTCTCTCCCCCCCCTTCTCTCTCTCTCCCCCCCCTTCTCTCTCTCTCCCCCCCCTTCTCTCTCTCTCCCCCCCCTTCTCTCTCTCTCCCCCCCCTTCTCTCTCTACTCTCCCCCCCTTCTCTCTCTCTCCCCCCCCTTCTCTCTCTCTCTCCCCCCCCTTCTCTCTCTCTCTCCCCCCCTTTCTCTCTCTCCCCCCCCCTTCTCTCTCTCTCTCCCCCCCCTTCTCTCTCTCTCTCCCCCCCCCCTTCTCTCTCTCTCCCCCCCCTTCTCTCTCTCTCCCCCCCTTCTCTCTCTCTCCCCCCCCCTTCTCTCTCTCATCCCCCCCCCTTCTCTCTCTCTCACCCCCCCCCTTCTCTCTCTCTCCCCCCCCCTTCTCTCTCTCTCCCCCCCCCCTCTCTCTCTCTCCTCTCTCCCCCCCCTTCTCTCTCTCTCCCCCCCCCTTCTCTCTCTCTCCCCCCCTTCTCTCTCTCCCCCCTTCTCTCTCTCTCCCCCCCCTTCTCTCTCTCTCCCCCCCCCCTTCTCTCTCTCTCCCCCCCCCTTCTCTCTCTCTCCCCCCCCTTCTCCTCTCTCCTCCCCCCCCTTCTCTCTCTCTCCCCCCCCCCTTCTCTCTCTCTCCCCCCCCCTTCTCTCTCTCTGCCCCCCCCCTTCTCTCTCTCTCCCCCCCCTTCTCTCTCTCTCCCCCCCCCTTCTCTCTCTCTCCCCCCCCCTTCTCTCTCTCTCCCCCCCCTTCTCTCTCTCTCCCCCCCCTTCTCTCTCTCTCCCCCCCCTTCTCTCTCTCTCTCCCCCCCCCCTTCTCTCTCTCTCCCCCCCCCTTCTCTCTCTCTCCCCCCCTCTCTCTCTCTCCCCCCCCCCTTCTCTCTCTCTCCCCCCCCCTTCTCTCTCTCTCCCCCCCCCCTTCTCTCTCTCTCCCCCCCCCCCTCTCTCTCTCTCCCCGCAGCTGGAACACATGCAAACAGAAGAAGCAGCTGGCGAAGGCACGAGCTGGTGAGCTCGACGCAGGACCCGAAGGCGAGAAGCTGCACAGTGACAGCGGAGTGTTTGTTGACACACACAGCCTACATGAACCACAGCTCAGTAAAGGTATGTCCTGCTCTGGCAGTGGGATTTGACTGTTCGATGGGAGCTCCTCATTATCTCAGTCACCTGTGAGAGTCCAAGAGTGTGTGCAGACTGTGGAGGCATCGCAGCTAAGCCTGATTCTGTTCCCAGTGCACGCTGAACAACAAGGGTGGGGAGTTGGAAGGGGGAATCGTGCCTGGGTTGACCTGGTGCAGTTTGTGCCGCTAGTGAGCCAGGCAAAAGGCTGTTTCCCTGCTTACCCGACTACAAAGATGTCCGGTTGAGGAATGAATGAAAAGGGGGTGAAATAGTGAGGTGGGTTTGGGATTAAAATTAAAGCGTGTGTAAACAACACTTCATGAATTTTCCTTCTCTGGCTTGCGTTCGGCTATTGAGGAAGATGTTCCCCCTATTAGCCATTGGTTTTGTTCCCTTCTCCTTGCCTCTCCCTTTCCGCCCTCCAAATCCCAAAAATACCTTCTCATGACCAGACAAGTTATTAGAAGTTTCAGCTGCGGCCTGTAATTCAATCCCAGGTACCTGCTATGAACCTCTTGATTAGATTTCAGCCTGTAACTCACTCCTAGATTTCTGTTTTTCTGTCAAATTCTGACATCTTGTTGACTGTTGCAGTTCCAGTATTGACCACTAGTTGTCTAACTTTGTCTTTTTTGTCCCTCCCCCAGTTGCTCGTGCTGACCCGCCCCTTTACAGCAAACTCCCACTGCAGAAACGTGAAGAGGTCGAGCGGCTACTTGGCAGCCAGAATGCCAACCGAGCAGATTGGCGCAGCCTTGCGCACCTCCTGGGCTACGATGAGGAGCGTGTGGCCACCATTGGCCGTGGAGAGGACCCAGCTCACACGCTGCTGTCTGATTGGTCAATGAGGGATGGTGCTAGCTTGGACGTGCTTTGCAAGGCCTTGGGGAGGATGGAGAGGGACGATGTCGCAGAGCGTCTAAAATTGGAGCAAGCCGTGATCTCTCTGGTGTGACCGAAAAGGCAACATCCATAGTCAACCTTTTATGCATTAAAGATTTTGACTTGCTTACAGGCAAAAGGGGTTCACCCAGACTCAAAAGTGCGGCTGGGTCTTTTAAGTTAATTTAAAAAGAAAACCTCTTGACTGTAGCTGGGATATGTTGTGAGGCAATCAGTTGACTGTGTGGGAATTGGGAATCTGGAATCCATCAGTAGATGGAGTCATGCTTTTGGCCCACATCAGATGATGCTTTGAGACGTGTGGGAGATTTTTTTTTCTTGATTTTAATTATCTCGCATCCTGTGCACAATTGCACAGGCAAAGTTGCCTGCTCCATTTTTCTGGTTTCTTTGCTCACTTCCTCTTCCTGTAGGTGCTGACTCTCGCTGTGGGTTCGGGAATGGTAGCACAGTTGTTATCTTACTGTAATAGTAATTCAGAGTCCTCGATTTAATGATCGGGAGACATGAATTCATAATCTCACCACGACAACTGTGGAATTTAAATTCAATTAATTAAATAAATCTGGAATAAAAATCTAGCATCAGTAATGATGGTCATGATTGTTGTAGAATCCCATCTGGTTCACTTAATATCCTTTTAGGGAAGCAAATTTGCCATCCTACCCGGTCTGGCCTATGTGTGTCTCCAGACCCACAGCAATGTGGTTGATTCTTCACTGCTCTCTGAAATGGCCTAGCAAGCAACTCAATTGTATTCAAAAAGGTGACCTCACCACCACTATTTCAAGGGCAATTAGGGATGGGCAATAAATGCTGGCTTTGCCAGTGATGTCCACATCTCGTGAATGAATTAAAGAAAAAAAAAAATCCTTCGGTACCCGGCCTCTTCTACCTTGCTAAAGCAGCTATTCTTTGTGTGGGATGGCAAATGTGCCACCTGAGCCAATCCTTTTCTCACTGGATGGCCAAAGAATAGTGCAGACCCTTTCCAGTGGGGGAGGGGTATTGGAGGAAGGCTGTTTTTTTGTGTGGGGATAGGAGGAAGTAGCTGAACTGCAGGAAGCCATTCTGGTTTTTGGTTCTCCACAATGGCAAACTGGATCTAGATATTCAACCTGGTTTCCTGGGCCTCTGGATTGTCATTCCAGCTGGCCAGTAGTCCTGATCACACCTATTGTGTGCATAGGCACTCCTTGTTGATGACCCTAACTCAAATCAGGCTTGTCTGGTTCAGGTGCTTCGTACTCGATGACTGCCAAATGCAATGGCTCCCCACAAAATGGCTGCCAAGGTTGCCCTTAAAATGGCTGCCCGAAGTGACAAGAAGTCATAAGTCAGTGTGGCCACAGTGAGCAAACTATCTGCATCTTTGTGATTTTATGCATCAATTTTTTTTAAATTGTACCTCACTTCTCAGGCACTGAATAAGTTCCCTTGATGGCTCAGTAGGTGCACTTGCTGGGTTGTGGTACTAGGGCAAACTGACCAGAAAGGTACAATTGAACCACAAGTCAATGCTGCGTTAACTGATCCAAGTCGGGGGACCTTTGGCATCAGCCCACCTGGGGGTTAAGGAAGGGAGCATTAGCCAGTGTTCACTCCCTCACTGCTACCTTCTGCTGGAATTTGCATTAGATAGGTAATAGGTGAGGATATTATTGGTTGTGACCCCTGTTACAAACTGTGCCAAGATGTAGATAGGCTCATAATGATTTTAATTTGAATGCATTTTGAGGGGGAGGGGTGGGTGAGGAGGGTTATGGAACTGTACTCCAGCAAGAGTTAACACCTTCAGGAGAGGAGGCGAGTACATAATGGCCAAAAAAAAAAATCAAGAAAAACTCTGACCTATGTGTTACTCTACTTTCGAAGATACAATTTATTAGGGTGTGGACATGTTTTTGCATGGAGTGGTGGACTGTTGTAAACTATTAGTATCTCTTTAGAGTCCAGATTGAAATCTCCGCCTGCAGTAGATGCATGTTTCCTCTGTCTTGTGTCAAATGAGTTTGCAAGTCTCAGTCCAGTTCCTAGTGGACAAACAAAATAAAATTGCCTACCGATTATAGCTGTGGGACAGCATACATAAGAGACTAGATTGAGAACATATAATCTTCCAAGGGGAAATTCTGTATAAATGTTCCCCTCATTTCCCCAAAGACAATCAAGCACAAGGCACTGATGGTGGCTGGTGCAAGAAATAGAACTTGAAATCCTTGGTTGATATTCAGCCCACAGGAGATTCTGGGGGCAGTGTTGGGGCTTCAGTCTGTTTGTGGTATAGGTAACTTGAGAGTACTTTGTGTAGTGTAGTGGGAGCTTTGCTCTGTATCTAATCCATGTCTGATCCTGTCCCTGTGGTCAGAGAAACCTGTACAGTCAATCCAACTAAACAAGGGCGGGACAGAAAAAGATCAATCAAAATGACTGCTGCATTAACTAAAATGGCAGGCCATGTCCAATATTGTGAAGTATTTACTAATCCTTGTCAATGCCAATTTGTTGAGGCAAATCCATTACCTATGTTTGTATTGTTGTATATAATTTTTTTCAATAAATATGGTAAACTGGTACAATATCCAGAGATTTTGAAAAAGAGGAGGAATTGTATCCTTTCTTTGGCTGATTCTTCTGGAACTTTCTCCTCTTGTACATAATTAAAAATGAAGGCTGGGCTTTTCTGCTTTGGTGTTGTAGACAGTTTAACCTTCGACTCATTGTGCTGTCATTGCATAATTGTGTCCGACAAAAATTTATATCTTTTTTTTAAAAAAAAACCACGTCATTTCCCGGCGGAGCAGCAGGAGAAGGTAGCGACTCTTCGTTGGGTGAGTGAAGGCATCAGGAGCTGTGTTTTAAAAGTAAGTACTTACTGTTTTACTTACTGTTTTCCTTGTCTTTGAGTTTCTTTTGGCGCCGGAGGAACCGGAAGCTGGTCGGCAGCGAGGACTCCTGGGTAGGTATTTTCCTTAAAGGTGCGGAGCTGAGTAAACCAGAGCCACTACACATGTAGTGTCTCCCACCCATCCTCCTCCTCTAACCTAATAATAAGACCCTTTTTACCCTCCTCTAACCAAAAAGGACTGAGCAGGTAAGCTATTTACTGTTTTTGTTAATATCTATAGTTGTACTTAACTAAGGGGTAATTGAATAAAAGAAATGGCAGCCAGTGTAGTGTATTGCTCCTCCTGCAGAATGTTCGAGGTGAGGGGAACCTCCGGTGACCCTGCCGACTTCACCTGCTGGAAGTGCATCCGTCTCCAGCTCCTATCAGACCGTGTTAGGGAATTGGAGCTGGAGCTGGATGAACTGAGGATCATTCGGGAAGCTGAGGGGTTGATAGATAGAAGCTACACGGAGGTCGTTACTCCACAAATCAAAGGCAGCTGGGTAACAGTTAGAGGTGGGAAGAGGTCAGTGCAGGGATCTCCTGTGGTCGTTCCCCTCAACAACAAGTATACAGTTTTAGATACTGTTGGGGGGGACGGCCTATCGGGGGCAGGCTGCAGTGACCGGGCCTCTGGCACGGGGTCCTGCACTGTGGCTCAGAAGGGAAGGAGGGAGAATGGGAGAGCACTAGTCATCGGGGACTCGATGGTGAGGAGTACCGACAGGCGGTTCTGTGGGCGCAGGCGAGACGCACGGATGGTTTGTTGCCTCCCTGGTGCCAGGGTCCGTGATGTTTGTGATCGCGTCTTCAGGATCCTTAAAGGGGAGGGGGAGCAGCCAGAGGTCGTGGTGCACATTGGCACCAACGACGTAGGAAGGAAGGGTGGCACAGATGTTAGAAGTGAGTTTAGGGAGTTAGGCTGGAAGCTGAAAGCTCGGACGGACAGAGTTGTTATCTCTGGTTTGTTGCCGGCGCCACGTGATAGTGAGGCTAGGAATAGGGAGAGAGCACAGCTGAACACGTGGCTGCAGGAATGGTGTAGGAGGGAGGGCTTCCAGTTCTTGGATAATTGGACTGCATTCTGGGGAAGATGGGACCTGTTCAAACAGGACGGGCTGCATCTGAACCAGAGGGGCACCAATATCCTGGGAGGGAGGTTTGCTAGTACTGTTCGGGAGGGTTTAAACTAGTTTGGGAGGGGGATGGGAACCGGACTTGTAATCCAGGGACCAGTGGGTCCACTCAGAAAGACAAAGAGTGTAGTGAGGTATTGGGGAAGGTAGCACTGTCACAGAGGACAGATGGGCACGGAGAAGGGTTAAAGTGCGTATACTTCAACGCAAGAAGCATCAGGAATAAGGTGAGTGAATTGAAGGCGTGGATGGGCACTTGGGACTACGATGTTGTGGCCATCACTGAAACGTGGATAGGTGAGGGGGAGGAATGGTTTTTGGAGGTACCTGGTTATAGATGTTTTCATAAGATTAGGAATGGTGGTAAAAGAGGTGGGGGGGTGGCATTGTTAGTTAGAAATAGTGTAACAACTGCTGAAAGAATTTTCGAGGAGGATCTGCCGACTGAGGCACTGTGGGTTGAGGTCAGGAACAGGAAAGGAGCAGTCACCTTGATGGGAGTTTTCTATAGGCCCCCCAATAGCAGCAGGGAGGTGGAAGAGCAGATTGGGAAACAGATTTTGGAAAGGAGCAGAAGTCACAGGGTAGTAATTATGGGGGATTTCAACTTCCCAAATATTGATTGGCAACTCTTTAGATCGAATAGTTTGGATGGGGTAGTGTTTGTGCAGTATGTCCAGGAAGCTTTTCTGACTCAGTATGTAGACTGCCCGACCAGAGGGGAGGCAATATTGGATTTGGTACTAGGTAATGAACCAGGGCAAGTGATAGAGCTGTTGGTGGGCGAGCACTTTGGAGATAGTGATCACAATTCTGTAGCATTCACTGTGGTAATGGAGAGGGATAGGTATGTGCAACAGGGCAAGGTTTACAATTGGGGGAAGGGTAGATATGATGCTGTCAGGCAGGAACTGAGGAGCATAAGTTGGGAGCATATGCTGGCAGGGAAGGGCACGGTCGAAATGTGGAACTTTTTCAAGGAGCAGATAGTAGGGGCCATTGATAAGCATGTCCCTGTCAGACAGGGAAGGGATGGTCATGTGAGGGAACCGTGGTTGACAAGAGAGGTTGAGAGTCTTGTTAGGAAGAAGAAGGATGCGTATATAAAGTTGAGGAAAAAGGGCACAGGCATACCTCTGGAGGGATACAAGATGGCCAGGAAGGATCTGAAGAAAGGGATTAGGAGAGCTAAGAGAGGGCATGAAAAATGCTTGGCGGGTAGGATAAAAGAAAACCCCAAGGCCTTTTACGCGTATGTCAGAAATATGAGGATGACTAGGGGGACCATAGGTCCGGTCAAGGACAATAGCGGGAGACTGTGTGTTGAGCCGGAAGAGATAAGTGAGGTTTTGAATGAGTACTTCTCTTCGGTATTTACGAATGAGAAGGGGTGTATTACTGAAGAGGACGGTGGGAAGCAGACTGGTAAGCTCGAGGAAGTGCTCGTTAGGAGGGAAGATGTGTTGGGGTTTTTGAATAACTTGAAGATAGACAAGTCTCCCGGGCCTGACGGGGTATATCCAAGGATGTTATGGGAAGCAAGGGATGAAATTGCAGAGCCGCTGGCAATGATCTTTTCATCTTCTCTGCTGACGGGGGTGGTACCAGGTGATTGGAGGGTGGCAAATGTTGTGCCCCTGTTCAAGAAAGGGAATAGGAACAACCCTGGGAATTACAGGCCAGTTAGTCTTACTTCGGTGGTAGGCAAGTTGATGGAAAAGGTGCTGAGGGATAGGATTTCTGAGCATCTGGAAAGACACTGCTTGATTCGGGACAGTCAGCACGGTTTTGTGAGGGGTAGGTCTTGCCTCACAAGCCTGATTGAATTCTTTGAGCAGGTGACCAAGCAAGTGGATGAGGGTAAACCAGTGGATGTGGTGTACATGGATTTTAGTAAGGCATTTGATAAGGTCCCCCATGGTAGACTTATGGAGAAAGTCAGGAGGCATGGGATAGTGGGGAATGTGGCCAGTTGGATTAAGAATTGGCTAACTGATAGAAGGCAGAGAGTGGTCTTAGATGGTAAATACTCAGCCTGGAGCCCAGTTACCAGTGGCGTGCCGCAGGGATCAGTTCTGGGTCCTCTCCTGTTTGTGATTTTTATTAACGACTTGGATGAGGAAGTCGAAGGGTGGGTCAGTAAATTTGCAGATGATACAAAGGTTGGTGGAGTTGTGGATACCGAGGAGGGCTATTGTCGTCTGCAAAGGGACTTGGATAGGTTGCAGTGCTGGGCTGAAAAGTGGCAGATGGAGTTTAACCCTGAAAAGTGTGAGGTCGTCCATTTTGGAAGGACAAACATGAATGCAAAATACTGGGTTAACGGTAGGGTTCTTGGGCATGTGGAGGAGCAGAGAGACCTTGGGGTCTATGTGCATAGATCATTGAAAGTTGCAACTCAAGTGGATAGGGCTGTGAAGAAGGCATATGGGGTGTTAGCGTTCATTAGCAGAGGGATTGAATTTAAGAGCCGTGAGGTGATGATGCAGCTGTACAGGACCTTGGTAAGGCCTCATTTGGAGTACTGTGTGCAGTTCTGGTCGCCTCATTTTAGGAAGGATGTGGAAGCCTTGGAGAGGGTGCAGAGGAGATTTACCAGGATGTTGCCTGGAATGGAGAATAAGTCTTACGAGGAAAGGCTGAACATTCTAGGCCTCTTCTCATTAGAAAGGAGAAGGAAGAGGGGTGACATGATAGAGGTTTATAAGATGATCAGGGGAATAGATAGGGTAGACAGTCAGAAACTTTTTCCCCGGGTGGAGCAAAGCGTTACAAGGGGTCATAAATTTAAGGTGAAGGGTGGGAGATATAAGGGGGATGTCAGGGGAAGGTTCTTTACCCAGAGAGTGGTCGAGGCATGGAATGCCTTGCCCGGGGAAGTTGTTGAGTCAGAAACTTTAGGGACTTTCAAAAGGCTTTTGGATAGGTATATGGATAAAGGAGAATGATGGGGTATAGATTAAATTGTCCTTGACAGAGGACAAAGGATCGGCACAACATTGTGGGCCGAAGGGCCTGTTCTGTGCTGTATGTTCTATGTTCTATGTTATGCCAAATAAACATTTCAAATATTAAGCTCCACTCTCTCCAGTTTGCTTGTGGTTGTTTATTTCTCATGATACTCTAGGAATTTTTAAAAATAATCTGCCAACGCCATTGCATCCCTTACAGTAGGATGCATAAACTTTAACCCCAGGTTTCCACCCTCATCTGAGATTAATCTCTGTGGGGTGGAGTGCCATAGGTACCAGCTATCTTCCACACAAGTGTCCATTCTTTGTCACAGCAGAATACTTAATGGTGGAGTGCTTCATTGCCAAGTCTGATCTTGTTCTTTATCTCTAACACACTTACTTTCCAGTCATTGCATCATTTAAAAGATTATAATAGATTTTTGAACCACCTTCTGAAGGTGTGGAGTGAGATTAGGGAGTGCGCAGACCATGTGGTCAAGATGGCTGAAAACCAAATTGGATTGGGTCAGCTGGGGAGAAAGACCATCAAATGGGAATTGGATAAGTACAAAGGAAACTGCTGCAGAGCTGTGGGGGAAAAGCAGGGTAGTGGGACTAATTAGATAGCACTATACAGGCATGATGGGTTGAATGGCCTTCTGTGCTGTGTGATTCGATGATTTCTGGGCATCAGAGTCAGTTGGACTCATATATCAAATGGACAGTTGGATTTCCAGTGACCGTGGCATATGGAGTTAAAGCTGTCGAGACAAGGGTGGGTAATTCAGGACAAGAACACCTTTAAGAATGTGGGAGGGGGGAAATGACCCAGGATCTATAAATGGCTTGCCTGAATTTAGCTCCACTCCTGCTGAGGTTTTGGGGACTGCTGCTGTACTGCTTGTCCCCATCAATCATTACCTGCAAAAGAATTATGGTTTTAATCGAGATCAAAGCAATTTTACAGGCGAATGTGATACCCTGAGTAAGCAGAGCTTCAACAAGCTCGGATTTGCAGAAGTCAAAGGTGAAAGGCTGTGCCTTTCCGACTGACATTGACAGTTGCCATGTATGGAACACATTTATTGACAGGCTTGGAGGGACAGCAGGGGATGGAGCATTTGAACATTACATTCTCTTTTCCTTCACTTTTTATGATCTGCTGGGTGCCGATTGCTCTCCAAAGTTTCATTCACTGGCCAGCTTACATATGATTTTAGAAGGTGAACATCAGACTGGCATCAAATACAAGGAAGTGAACCTTTAGCTGTATAGTCTTGGTCAGGCTCCAGCTGGAGACTGTGTTTTGTGCACAGCACCTCAGGAAGGCGATGTTGGCCGAGGAGGAAGTGCAGCATAGATTCACCAGAATCGATACAGCAAAACCATTTCCTCTGCTGCAGGAATCCAGAACAAGTGGGCCTAACCTTAAAATTAGAGCTGGGTCATTTAGTAGTGAAAGCAGGAAGCATTTTTTCCACAGAAAAGTAGTCAAAATCTGGAACTCCCGAACAGCACTATGGCTTTACCGACACCACACCACAAACTGCAGCGGTTAAAGTGGTTCACCACCTTCTCAACGGCAATTAGGGATGGACTAAATTATGGCCTTGCCAGCTATGCTCTCACCCAATGAACAAATTTTAAAAAAACAGACTGTGCATGTTAGGTCAAATTAAATTTTTAAGACTGAGACTGATAAATTTTATTAGGTCAGCATATCACGGAATATGGAACAGCAGTTAAATGAGTTATGCTAGAGATTAGCCATGATCTAATTCAATGGTGGAACAGATTTGAGGGGCTGAATGGCCTACTCCTGTGTGTGAGAAGAGTTATGCAGTCTGATCCTATCCTTTGCCCACTGTCCCAGGAAACAGTGATGCTAACTGTAGCATCCCCATTAATAGAGACGTAGTGTTATTTACGACATAGGAGGCCATTTGGCCTATCAAGTCCATGCTGGCTCTCCATGGAACTATCCAGTCAGTCCCACTCCCCTGCAGGGAGCCGGAATCACTGGATAGCAATTAGTCCTCGTAATATAATCCTTTGAGACCTGGTGTTATTGAAGTGATTCTGAGCTGCACCCACTTCAAGGCTAAATTTTTCTTTTTCAGGATTGGTGAGTACATGCTGTTTGGATGTGCTGACCAGACAGTCTCAGTCATGTATGGCACAGCAGGAGGCCATTCGGTCCATTGAATCCATGCCGGCTCTCCATGGAGCTATTCAGTCAGTCCCACTCCCTCACTAGATTCCCATAGCCCTGCAAGTCTATTTCCTTCAAGTGACCTTCCAATTTCCTCTTGAAGTTATTGATTGTCTCCACTTCCACCACCCTTATGGGCAGTGAGCTCAAGGTCATTACCACCCAATGCATAAAAAAAAAGTTCTCCCTTATATTTATCTGCATCTCTTGCCTAAAACCTTCAATTGGTGTCTCCTAGTCCTTGTAATATTAGTTAATGGGAAGAGTTTTAACTTGTCTAACTCAACTAAGCCTGTCATAATCTTGCATATTTCTATTACATCTCCCCTCAATCTCCTTTGTTCTAAGGAGAACAACCCCAATTTTTTTCAACCTAACCTTGTAACTAAAATCCTCCACCCCTGGAACCATTCTGGTAAATCTCTGCACCCTCTCAAGGACCCTTACATCCTTCCTAAAGTGTGGTGACAGAACTGGACGCAATACTTTAGTTGGAGAGCTTTATAAAGCGTCAGCATAACTTCCCTGCTTTTATGCTCAATGCCTCTAATTCTGAAGCTCAAAATCCCATTTGCTTTACTAACCGCTCTCTCAATATGTCCTGCCACCTTCAAAGTTCGATGCACATGCACCCCCAGGTCCGTCCATTTCTGCACACTCTTCAGAACTGTGCCATTAGGTATATATTGCTTCTCCCTAGTTCTTCTGCCAAAATGCACCACCTCACACTTGTCAGTATTAAATTCCATCTGCCACTTGTCTGCCCATTCTGCTAGCCTATCTATGTCCTGTTCCAGGCAGTTCGTATTAGCGATTTTTACAGCAATCCAACAGTTCTTTGTGGGTTTCTTTTCACTACTCGCCAGAGTTATGGTCTCACAAATTATCAACATTACAACAATCACAACTTGCATTTATGTAGCTCCTTAAATGTAGGAAATGTGCCAAGGCACTTCATAGAAGCATAATCAGACAAAAATGAATGCCCATAGAAAGAAAGAGGGATTAGGAGGGGCAGCCAAACGTTCAGTCAAAGTTGGGGTGGTGTAGTGGTTTAAAGAAGGGTCTGAAAAGAGAAGAGATAGGTAGAGAGGCTGGACTAGTAAGCCAAAGGCCCAGGCAATGCTCTGGGGACATGGGTTCGAATCCCACCACAGCAGTTGGTGAAATTTAAATTCAAGTAATAAATCTGGAATTAAAAAGCTAGTCTAATGATGACCATGAAACCATTGTTGATTGTTGTAAAAACCCATCTGGTTCACTAATGTCCTTTAGGGAAGGAAATCTGTTGTCCTTACCTGGTCTGGCCCCATCCCCAGACTCCACCCACAGCCATGTGGTTGACTCTTAAATGCCCCCTGAAATGGCCTAGTAAGCCATTCAGTTTCTCAAGGGCAATTAGGGATGGGCAATAAATGCTGGCCTAGCCAGCCACGCCCACATTCCATGAACATAAAGAAATACAGAGCTTAGAGCTTAAACAGTTGAATGAACACCTACCAATGATGGGAGGAAAAGAGGGGGAGTTACAGATGCCAGAGTTGGAGGAAAGCAGAGTGCTGGGGTATTATATGACTGGAGAAGATAGCGAGGGGCTGGGGCCTGCAGGGATTTGAACACAGGATGAGAAAATTTGAATTGAGTGTTGGTGGACCAGGAGCCAATGTAAATGTAGGTCAGCAAAGCAAAGTTGATGGGTGAACAGGACTTGGTGTGGAGAAAGATACGGGCAACAGAGTTTTGGAAGAAATAAAAACAAGAAATTCTGGAAATACACAGCAGGTCTGGCAGCATCTGATGAAGGGTCACTGACCTGAAACGTTAACTTTGCTTCTCTCTCCAGAGATGCTGCCAGACCTGCTGAGTATTTCCAGAATTTCTTGTTTTTATTTCAGATTTCCAGCAGCTGCAGTATTTTGCTTTTATTATAGATTTTTGGATGAGCTGCCAGTTGTGCATTGGAATCATTGAGCATGGTTGATGGTTTCAGCAGCAGAGAAAGCTAGGAAGACTTGCATTTACATTGCACCTCTAGCGACCTCAGGATATCCCAAAGTAGCTTTACAACCAATGAGGTGCATTGAAGAGAGGCTGAGGCAGGGAAATATTATGGAGGAAGAAGTAGGCGGTCTTTGTAATGAAGGGAATATAGAATCAAGTAGGATTCTGAGGTAATGAACAGTTGGTTTCAGCTTGAGACAATGGTCAGGGAGGGGAATGAAATTGGTAGCAGGGGTATGGAATTTGTAGTAGGGGCTGAAGGCAACGGCCTCAGTATTCCCACTGATCAACTAGAGAAAACATTAGCTCAGCCAGGACTGGATGTCAGACAAGCATTCTGACAACACAAAAGCGGTGGAGGGGTTGAGAGGTAGTGGAGAGGCAGAGCTGGCGGTCATCAACGTAGACATGTAGAAGGTGAACCTATGGTTTCAGATGATTTTTGTCAAGGGCAGGTGTAGATGAGGAGGAGATGGGGCCAAGGATAGATTGTTGGGGAACTCCAGAGGTAACAGTGTAGGAAAAGGAAGAAAAGCCAACAGAGAAAAGGTGTTATAGGAGGATGGTGTGATCGACCATGTCAAAGGCTGCAGAATAGTCAAGAAAGATGAGGAGGGATAGTGCACCACAGATACAATCACTAGGATGTCATTGTGACTTTGATTAGGGCCATTTCAGCTCTGCAGCAGGGGCAAAAACCTTATTGAAGGGTTTCAAACACGGAGGTGAGAGCAAGATGGGCACTGATTTGGGAGGCAACAACACATTCAAGGATTTGGACAGGAAAGGATGATTGGAGATGGGCGCAGTAGTTTGCAAGGACACAGGATTCAAAGATAGATAATGTTGACAGTAGTTTTGAATGAGAAGGGGAATTGTTGACAATTTCAGCTAGTTTGGGGAACAGGAAGAGAAGTTGGGTGATCAGCAGTTATGTGGGAATTGGGATCAAGGGAGAGGAAAGTGGGCTTCATAGACAGCTTCAAAGATCAGATGCAGGATCAGGGTTCAGACGAGGCTGAGGTGATATCTGGTTTGGAGGGGTGGGGGGGGGAACAAGCAGAAGTTCATTAAATATCCATTTCACACCTCAACTTTGGTGATATTTGAACTCATGACCTCTGGGCTGCTAGTCCAGTATCAATGTCATAAGGTTGCTGCACTTTATCCGAGGTGAGGTTCCAGAAGGTGAGTGGAACCGAATCCCAGCCAGTGTGAAGAGAGGGGAAAAACCATAAAGCAAAGGACTGAGCGGGGTTACAGTAATGAAGAGTCCGAGTTGGTTTTAGTCTGATGTCCTAATCAGCTTGTTCTCTGCAAATGTCTGGGAGGTGTTCAACCTGGTAACTGGATCCCACAGCTCAAGGTTAGTCAGGTGACATGTGAAGTTAATCAAAAACCTTCTCCAGTCCCTTCACTCATGTTTGCACCCAAATGCTGAGGACATGATCTATTTTCAGTGGTTTGGCCTCCCGAAGGGAAGTGTTCCCATTCTCTCATGTGTGCACAACTCTTCAAACAAAGGATTTTAGCCAAACCAGTGTTGTTCTGTGTAACTCACAGAATTGTTACAGCGCAGGAGGTGGCCATTCGGACCATTGTGTTCTCACTGGCTCTCCGAGTGAGCAATTCAACTACTGCCATTCCCCTGCCTTCTCCCTGTAACCCTGCACATTCTTCCTTTTCAGAAAACAGTCTAATTCATTTTTGAATGCCTCAATTGAATCTACCTCCAACACACTCTCAGGTAGTGCATTCCAGATCCTAACCACTCATTGCATAATGAGGTTTTTCCTCGCTTTTGCTTCTTTTGCCAATTATTTTAAATCTGTGCCCTCTCATTCTTGATCCTTTCACAAGTGGGAACAATTTTTCCTTATCCATTCTGTTGAGACCCATGATTTTGAATACCTCCATCAAAACTCCTCTCAGCCTTCTCTTCTCCAAGGAAAACAGTCCTAACCTCTCCAATCTATCTTCACAGCTGAAGTTCCTCATCTCTGGAGCCATTCTTGTGAATCTTTTCTGTACTCTCTCCAATGCCCTCACGTCTTTCCTAAAGTGCGGCCCCCAGAACTGGATAAACAAGAACACAAGAAATAGGAGCAGAAGTAGACCATATGGCCTATTGAGCCTGCTGTGCCATGCAAAACAATCATGGCTGATCTTAGGATTCAGCTCCACTTTCCCGCCCACTCTCCATATCCCTTGATTCCCTGAGACACCAAAAATCTGTATATCCCAGACTTAAATGTATTCAATGATGGAGCATCCACAACCCTCTGGGGTAGAGGATTCTGAAGACTCGCAACCCTTTCAGTGAAGTAATTTCTCCTCATCTAAGTCCTAAATGATTGGCCCCTTATCCTGAGACTGTGCCCCTGTGTTTTAGATGCCCCGACCAGCGGAAACAATCTCTCAATGTCTACCCTATCCAGCCCCTTTAGAATCTTGTATGTTTCAATGAGATCACCTCTCATTCTTCTAAACTCCAGAGAATACAGGTCCAATTTATTTAGCCTCTCATCATAGGACAACCCCCTCTTCTCAGAGACCAATCTAGTGAACCTTTGCTGCACTGCCTCCAATGCAAGTATATCCTTTCTTAAATGTGGAGACCAAAATTGCACATAATACTAGAGATGTTGTCTCACCAAAATTCTATACAATTGTAGCAATACTTCCTTATTCCTGTACTCCAATCCCCTTGCAATAAAGGCCAACATGCCATTTCCCTTCCTAATTGCTTGCTGTACCTGTATGCTAACTTTCTGCATTCCTTGTACAAGCACAGCCAAGTCGCTTTGAACATAGACACTTAAAAGTTTCACACCTTTTTAAAAAAATTATGCTTTTCTATTCTTATGACCAAAATGCACAACTTCACACTTCCCTACATGATACTCCATCTGCCATCTTATTGCCCACTCACTTCACATAATCACAGAATCGTTACAGTGCAGAAGGTGGCCATCCAGACCATCGTGTCCGCACCAGCTCTCCAAAAGAGCAATTCCCTCAGTTCCATTCCCCGCCTTCTCCCCGTAACCCTGCACATTCATTCTTTTTCATAAAACAGTTCAATTCCCTTTTGAATGCTTCAATTGAACCTGCCTCCACCACATTCTCGGGCAGTGCATTCCAGACCTTAACCACTCGCTGCATGAAAAAGCTTTTCCTAATGTCACTTTTGCTTCTCTTACCAAATAGTTTAAATCTGTGTCCTCTTGTTCTCAATCCTTTCACGAGTGGGAACAGTTTCTTTTTGTCTACTCTGTCCAGACCCCTCATGATTTTGAATACCTCTATCAAATTACCTCTCAGACTTCTCTTCTCCAAGGAAAACAGTCCTAACTTCTCCAATCTATCTTCATAACTGAAGTTCTTCATCTCTGGAACCATTCTCGTGAATCTTTTCTGTACTCTCTCCAATGCCCTCATGTCTTTCCTAAAGTGTGGCCCCCAGAACTGGACGCAGTATTCCAGCTGAGGCCTTGTACAAGTTCAACATAACTTCCTTGCTCTTGTACTCTATGCCCCTATTAATAAAGCCCAGGATACTGTATGCTTTATTAACCGTGCTCTCAACCTGTCCTGCCACCTTCAATGACTTATGCACATATACGGCCCGGTCCCTCTGCTCCTGCACCCCACTTTAGAATTGTACCTTTTATTTTATATTGTCTCTCCATGTTCTTCCTACCAAAATGAATCACTTCACATTTCTCTGCATTGAATTTCATCTGCCACCTGTCTGCCCATTCCACCAACTTGTCTATGTCCTTTTGGAGTTCTACACTATCCTATTCTACACTACACTTAACCTCTCTTTATCTCCCTACAGCTTACCTTTCCACCTATCTTTGTATCAGCAAACTTAGATACATTACTCTCTGTCTCTTCATCCAAGTTATTTAATATAGATTGTAAATAGCTGAGGCCCCAGTACTGATCCTTGTGGCACTCCACTATTTACTGCCTGCCAACTTAGAAATGCCCCATTTATACCCACTTGTTGCTTCTTGTCTGTTAACCAATCATCTATCCATGCTAAATATATTACCCCCAACTCCATGAGCCCTTATCTTGCATATTGACCTTTTGTGTGGCACCTTATCTAATGCCTTTTGAAAATTCAGGTATACTACATCTACTGGTTCTCCTTTGTCTACCCTACTAGTTACATCCTCAAAAAACTCTGATAAAATTGTCAGACAGGAATTCCCTTTAGTAAAACCATGTTGACTTGTTCGAATCATACTGGGTTTTTCTAAGTGCATTGTTAAGACTTCCTTAATAATAGATTCCAGCATTTTCCCAATGACTGATGTTAGGTTAACAGGCCTGTAGTTCCCTGTTTTCTCTCTCCCTCCTTTCTTGAAAAGCGGTGTAACATTCGCCAACTTTCAATCTGATGAGACTGTTCCCGAATCTAAGCAACTTTGGAAAATCATAGTTAGCGCATTCACTATCTCTGCAGCTATCTCTTTTGAACCTTAGGGTGAAGGCCATCCGGTCCTGGAGATTTGTCAGATTTTAGTCCCTTAAGTTTCTCCAATATTTTTTTCTCTGCTATGAATTTCCTTATTTACCTGACATCTGTCATAAACACACTTTTTCTTCTTCATCTCTATCTCTTTTGTCATCCAGAGAACTCTGGATTTATTTTCCTTACCTTTGCCCTTCAAGGGAATATACCTTGACTGTGCCCGAACTATCTCTTCTTTGAAGGTAGCCATTGTTCAGCTACTGTTTTTCCTGCCAACCTTTGATTCCAATTTATTTGGCCCA